>NW_027362791.1:12400000-13000000 GCF_046119375.1 Phyllobates terribilis | reverse complement strand
TTTTTCCGGCGTTTAGCAGACTTTCAGATAGGGGAAATGTGAGTGAGCATTCTGATTTCAGTTCCAGAGCGATTCGCCCAATGAGTCCTTGATATTTAGTCGTTTTCAGCCAATTTTCTGGATTTTTGAAAATTTCACTTTTTTGTGAAATTATCCACTAAATGAGGGAATAATATGTGTGAGGGTACCCCAGGAGAGTTCCAAATTTGTGTGGGTAGAATATATATCCCAGGGGGGTAAAATTGAAAAAAGTTGAAAAAAAAATTTTTTGGGACTTAGTCATTTTTCCGGCATTTATCAGACTTTCAGATAGGGGAAATGTGAGTGAGCGTTCCGATTTCAGTTCCAGAGCGATTCGCCCAATGAGTCCATGATGTTTAGTCATTTTCAGCCAATTTTCTGGATTTTTGAAAATTTCACTTTTTTGTGAAAATATCCACTAAATGAGAGAATAATATGTGTGAAGGTACCCCAGGAGAGTTCCAAATGTGTGTGGGTAGAATATATATCCCACGGGGGTAAAATTTAAAAAAGTTGGAAATTTTTTTTTTTGGGATTTAGTCATTTTTCCGGTGTTTAGCAGACTTTCAGATAGGGGAAATGTGAGTGAGCGTTCCGATTTCAGTTCCAGAGCGATTCGCCCAATGAGTCCTTGATATTTAGTCGTTTTCTGCCAATTTTCTGGATTTTTGAAAATTTCACTTTTTTGTGAAAATATCCACTAAATGAGGGAATAATATGTGTGAGGGTACCCCAGGAGAGTTCCAAATTTGTGTGGGTAGAATATATATCCCACGGGGGTAAAATTGAAAAAAGTTGAAAAAAAATTTTTTTGGAACTTAGTCATTTTTCCGGCTTTATCAGACTTTCAGATAGGGGAAATGTGAGTGAGCGTTCCGATTTCAGTTCCAGAGCAATTCGCCCAATGAGTCCTTGATATTTAGTCGTTTTCAACCAATTTTCGGGATTTTTGAAAATTTCACTTTTTTGTGAAAATATCCACTAAATGAGGGAATAATATAAGTGAGGGTACCCCAGGATAGTTCCAAATATGTGTGGGTAAAATAAATATCCCACGGGGGTAAAATTGAAAAAAGTTGAAAAATTTTTTTTTTTTGGACTTAGTCATTTTTCCGGCGTTCATCAGACTTTCAGATAGGGGAAATGTCAGTGAGCATTCCGATTTCAGTACCCGAGCGATTCGCCCAATGAGTCCTTGATATTTAGTAGTTTTCAGCCAATTTTCTGGATTTTTGAAAATTTCACTTTTTTGCGAAAATATCCACTAAATGAGGGAATAATATGTGTGAGGGTACCCCAGGAGAGTTCCAAATTTGTGTGGGCAGAATATATATCCCACGGGGGTAAAATTGAAAAAAGTTGGAAAATTTTTTTGGGGGGATTTAGTCATTTTTCCGGTGTTTAGCAGACTTTCAGATAGGGGAAATGTGAGTGAGCATTCCGATTTCAGTTCCAGAGCGATTCGCCCAATGAGTCCTTGATATTTAGTAGTTTTCAGCCAATTTTTTGGATTTTTGAAAATTTCACTTTTTTGTGAAAATATCCACTAAATGAGGGAATAATATGTGTGAGGGTACCCCAGGAGAGTTCCAAATTTGTGTGGGTAGAATATATATCCCACGGGGGTAAAATTGAAAAAAGTTGAAAAAAAATTTTTTTGGGACTTAGTCATTTTTCCGGCGTTATCAGACTTTCAGATAGGGGAAATGTGAGTGAGCGTTCCGATTTCAGTTCCAGAGCGATTCGCCCAATGAGTCCTTGATATTTAGTCGTTTTCAGCCAATTTTCTGGATTTTTGAAAATTTCACTTTTTTGTGAAAATATCCACTAAATGAGAGAATAATATGTATGAGGGTACCCCAGGAGAGTTCCAAATGTGTGTGGGTAGAATATATATCCCACGGGGATAAAATTGGAAAAAGTTGAAAAAATTTTTTTTTTGGACTTAGTAATTTTTCCGGCGTTCATCAGACTTTCAGATAGGGGAAATGTCAGTGAGCATTTCGATTTCAGTTCCCGAGCGATTCGCCCAATGAGTCCTTGATATTTAGTCGTTTTCAGCCAATTTTCTGGATTTTTAAAAATTTCACTTTTTTGTGAAAATATCCACTAAACGAGGGAATAATATGTGTGAGGGTACCCCAGGAGAGTTCCAAATGGGTGTGGGTAGAATATATATCCCACGGGGGGAAAATTGAAAAAAGTTGAAAAAAAATTTTTTTGGGACTTAGTCATTTTTCCGGCGTTATCAGACTTTCAGATACGGGAAATGTGAGTGAGCGTTCCGATTTCAGTTCCAGAGCGATTCGCCCAATGAGTCCTTGATATTTAGTCGTTTTCAGCCAATTTTCTGGATTTTTGAAAATTTCACTTTTTTGTGAAATTATCCACTAAATGAGGGAATAATATGTGTGAAGGTACCCCAGGAGAGTTCCAAATGTGTGTGGGTAGAATATATATCCCACGGGGGTAAAATTTAAAAAAGTTGGAAAAATTTTTTGGGGGGATTTAGTCATTTTTCCGGCGTTTAGCAGACTTTCAGATAGGGGAAATGTGAGTGAGCATTCTGATTTCAGTTCCAGAGCGATTCGCCCAATGAGTCCTTGATATTTAGTCGTTTTCAGCCAATTTTCTGGATTTTTGAAAATTTCACTTTTTTGTGAAATTATCCACTAAATGAGGGAATAATATGTGTGAGGGTACCCCAGGAGAGTTCCAAATTTGTGTGGGTAGAATATATATCCCAGGGGGGTAAAATTGAAAAAAGTTGAAAAAAAAATTTTTTGGGACTTAGTCATTTTTCCGGCATTTATCAGACTTTCAGATAGGGGAAATGTGAGTGAGCGTTCCGATTTCAGTTCCAGAGCGATTCGCCCAATGAGTCCATGATGTTTAGTCATTTTCAGCCAATTTTCTGGATTTTTGAAAATTTCACTTTTTTGTGAAAATATCCACTAAATGAGAGAATAATATGTGTGAAGGTACCCCAGGAGAGTTCCAAATGTGTGTGGGTAGAATATATATCCCACGGGGGTAAAATTTAAAAAAGTTGGAAATTTTTTTTTTTGGGATTTAGTCATTTTTCCGGTGTTTAGCAGACTTTCAGATAGGGGAAATGTGAGTGAGCGTTCCGATTTCAGTTCCAGAGCGATTCGCCCAATGAGTCCTTGATATTTAGTCGTTTTCTGCCAATTTTCTGGATTTTTGAAAATTTCACTTTTTTGTGAAAATATCCACTAAATGAGGGAATAATATGTGTGAGGGTACCCCAGGAGAGTTCCAAATTTGTGTGGGTAGAATATATATCCCACGGGGGTAAAATTGAAAAAAGTTGAAAAAAAATTTTTTTGGAACTTAGTCATTTTTCCGGCTTTATCAGACTTTCAGATAGGGGAAATGTGAGTGAGCGTTCCGATTTCAGTTCCAGAGCGATTCGCCCAATGAGTCCATGATGTTTAGTCATTTTCAGCCAATTTTCTGGATTTTTGAAAATTTCACTTTTTTGTGAAAATATCCACTAAATGAGAGAATAATATGTGTGAAGGTACCCCAGGAGAGTTCCAAATGTGTGTGGGTAGAATATATATCCCACGGGGGTAAAATTTAAAAAAGTTGGAAATTTTTTTTTTTGGGATTTAGTCATTTTTCCGGTGTTTAGCAGACTTTCAGATAGGGGAAATGTGAGTGAGCGTTCCGATTTCAGTTCCAGAGCGATTCGCCCAATGAGTCCTTGATATTTAGTCGTTTTCTGCCAATTTTCTGGATTTTTGAAAATTTCACTTTTTTGTGAAAATATCCACTAAATGAGGGAATAATATGTGTGAGGGTACCCCAGGAGAGTTCCAAATTTGTGTGGGTAGAATATATATCCCACGGGGGTAAAATTGAAAAAAGTTGAAAAAAAATTTTTTTGGAACTTAGTCATTTTTCCGGCTTTATCAGACTTTCAGATAGGGGAAATGTGAGTGAGCGTTCCGATTTCAGTTCCAGAGCAATTCGCCCAATGAGTCCTTGATATTTAGTCGTTTTCAACCAATTTTCGGGATTTTTGAAAATTTCACTTTTTTGTGAAAATATCCACTAAATGAGGGAATAATATAAGTGAGGGTACCCCAGGATAGTTCCAAATATGTGTGGGTAAAATAAATATCCCACGGGGGTAAAATTGAAAAAAGTTGAAAAATTTTTTTTTTTTGGACTTAGTCATTTTTCCGGCGTTCATCAGACTTTCAGATAGGGGAAATGTCAGTGAGCATTCCGATTTCAGTACCCGAGCGATTCGCCCAATGAGTCCTTGATATTTAGTAGTTTTCAGCCAATTTTCTGGATTTTTGAAAATTTCACTTTTTTGCGAAAATATCCACTAAATGAGGGAATAATATGTGTGAGGGTACCCCAGGAGAGTTCCAAATTTGTGTGGGCAGAATATATATCCCACGGGGGTAAAATTGAAAAAAGTTGGAAAATTTTTTTGGGGGGATTTAGTCATTTTTCCGGTGTTTAGCAGACTTTCAGATAGGGGAAATGTGAGTGAGCATTCCGATTTCAGTTCCAGAGCGATTCGCCCAATGAGTCCTTGATATTTAGTAGTTTTCAGCCAATTTTTTGGATTTTTGAAAATTTCACTTTTTTGTGAAAATATCCACTAAATGAGGGAATAATATGTGTGAGGGTACCCCAGGAGAGTTCCAAATTTGTGTGGGTAGAATATATATCCCACGGGGGTAAAATTGAAAAAAGTTGAAAAAAAATTTTTTTGGGACTTAGTCATTTTTCCGGCGTTATCAGACTTTCAGATAGGGGAAATGTGAGTGAGCGTTCCGATTTCAGTTCCAGAGCGATTCGCCCAATGAGTCCTTGATATTTAGTCGTTTTCAGCCAATTTTCTGGATTTTTGAAAATTTCACTTTTTTGTGAAAATATCCACTAAATGAGAGAATAATATGTATGAGGGTACCCCAGGAGAGTTCCAAATGTGTGTGGGTAGAATATATATCCCACGGGGATAAAATTGGAAAAAGTTGAAAAAATTTTTTTTTTGGACTTAGTAATTTTTCCGGCGTTCATCAGACTTTCAGATAGGGGAAATGTCAGTGAGCATTTCGATTTCAGTTCCCGAGCGATTCGCCCAATGAGTCCTTGATATTTAGTCGTTTTCAGCCAATTTTCTGGATTTTTAAAAATTTCACTTTTTTGTGAAAATATCCACTAAACGAGGGAATAATATGTGTGAGGGTACCCCAGGAGAGTTCCAAATGGGTGTGGGTAGAATATATATCCCACGGGGGGAAAATTGAAAAAAGTTGAAAAAAAATTTTTTTGGGACTTAGTCATTTTTCCGGCGTTATCAGACTTTCAGATACGGGAAATGTGAGTGAGCGTTCCGATTTCAGTTCCAGAGCGATTCGCCCAATGAGTCCTTGATATTTAGTCGTTTTCAGCCAATTTTCTGGATTTTTGAAAATTTCACTTTTTTGTGAAATTATCCACTAAATGAGGGAATAATATGTGTGAAGGTACCCCAGGAGAGTTCCAAATGTGTGTGGGTAGAATATATATCCCACGGGGGTAAAATTTAAAAAAGTTGGAAAAATTTTTTGGGGGGATTTAGTCATTTTTCCGGCGTTTAGCAGACTTTCAGATAGGGGAAATGTGAGTGAGCATTCTGATTTCAGTTCCAGAGCGATTCGCCCAATGAGTCCTTGATATTTAGTCGTTTTCAGCCAATTTTCTGGATTTTTGAAAATTTCACTTTTTTGTGAAATTATCCACTAAATGAGGGAATAATATGTGTGAGGGTACCCCAGGAGAGTTCCAAATTTGTGTGGGTAGAATATATATCCCAGGGGGGTAAAATTGAAAAAAGTTGAAAAAAAAATTTTTTGGGACTTAGTCATTTTTCCGGCATTTATCAGACTTTCAGATAGGGGAAATGTGAGTGAGCGTTCCGATTTCAGTTCCAGAGCGATTCGCCCAATGAGTCCATGATGTTTAGTCATTTTCAGCCAATTTTCTGGATTTTTGAAAATTTCACTTTTTTGTGAAAATATCCACTAAATGAGAGAATAATATGTGTGAAGGTACCCCAGGAGAGTTCCAAATGTGTGTGGGTAGAATATATATCCCACGGGGGTAAAATTTAAAAAAGTTGGAAATTTTTTTTTTTGGGATTTAGTCATTTTTCCGGTGTTTAGCAGACTTTCAGATAGGGGAAATGTGAGTGAGCGTTCCGATTTCAGTTCCAGAGCGATTCGCCCAATGAGTCCTTGATATTTAGTCGTTTTCTGCCAATTTTCTGGATTTTTGAAAATTTCACTTTTTTGTGAAAATATCCACTAAATGAGGGAATAATATGTGTGAGGGTACCCCAGGAGAGTTCCAAATTTGTGTGGGTAGAATATATATCCCACGGGGGTAAAATTGAAAAAAGTTGAAAAAAAATTTTTTTGGAACTTAGTCATTTTTCCGGCTTTATCAGACTTTCAGATAGGGGAAATGTGAGTGAGCGTTCCGATTTCAGTTCCAGAGCAATTCGCCCAATGAGTCCTTGATATTTAGTCGTTTTCAACCAATTTTCGGGATTTTTGAAAATTTCACTTTTTTGTGAAAATATCCACTAAATGAGGGAATAATATAAGTGAGGGTACCCCAGGATAGTTCCAAATATGTGTGGGTAAAATAAATATCCCACGGGGGTAAAATTGAAAAAAGTTGAAAAATTTTTTTTTTTTGGACTTAGTCATTTTTCCGGCGTTCATCAGACTTTCAGATAGGGGAAATGTCAGTGAGCATTCCGATTTCAGTACCCGAGCGATTCGCCCAATGAGTCCTTGATATTTAGTAGTTTTCAGCCAATTTTCTGGATTTTTGAAAATTTCACTTTTTTGCGAAAATATCCACTAAATGAGGGAATAATATGTGTGAGGGTACCCCAGGAGAGTTCCAAATTTGTGTGGGTAGAATATATATCCCACGGGGGTAAAATTGAAAAAAGTTGGAAAATTTTTTTGGGGGGATTTAGTCATTTTTCCGGTGTTTAGCAGACTTTCAGATAGGGGAAATGTGAGTGAGCATTCCGATTTCAGTTCCAGAGCGATTCGCCCAATGAGTCCTTGATATTTAGTCGTTTTCAGCCAATTTTCTGGATTTTTGAAAATTTCACTTTTTTGTGAAAATATCGACTAAATGAGAGAATAATATGTGTGAACGTACCCCAGGAGAGTTCCAAATGTGTGTGGGTAGAATATATATCCCACGGGGGTAAAATTGAAAAAAGTTGGAAAATTTTTTTGGGGGGATTTAGTCATTTTTCCGGTGTTTAGCAGACTTTCAGATAGGGGAAATCTGAGTGAGCGTTCCGATTTCAGTTCCAGAGCGATTCGCCCAATGAGTCCTTGATATTTAGTAGTTTTCAGCCAATTTTTTGGATTTTTGAAAATTTCACTTTTTTGTGAAAATATCCACTAAATGAGGGAATAATATGTGTGAGGGTACCCCAGGAGAGTTCCAAATTTGTGTGGGTAGAATATATATCCCACGGGGGTAAAATTGAAAAAAGTTGAAAAAAATTTTTTTTGGGACTTAGTCATTTTTCCGGCGTTATCAGACTTTCAGATAGGGGAAATGTGAGTGAGCGTTCCGATTTCAGTTCCAGAGCGATTCGCCCAATGAGTCCTTGATATTTAGTCGTTTTCAGCCAATTTTCTGGATGTTTGAAAATTTCACTTTTTTGTGAAAATATCCACTAAATGAGAGAATAATATGTATGAGGGTACCCCAGGAGAGTTCCAAATGTGTGTGGGTAGAATATATATCCCACGGGGATAAAATTGGAAAAAGTTGAAAAAATTTTTTTTTTGGACTTAGTCATTTTTCCGGCGTTCATCAGACTTTCAGATAGGGGAAATGTCAGTGAGCATTTCGATTTCAGTTCCCGAGCGATTCGCCCAATGAGTCCTTGATATTTAGTCGTTTTCAGCCAATTTTCTGGATTTTTGAAAATTTCACTTTTTTGTGAAATTATCCACTAAATGAGGGAATAATATGTGTGAAGGTACCCCAGGAGAGTTCCAAATGTGTGTGGGTAGAATATATATCCCACGGGGGTAAAATTTAAAAAAGTTGGAAATTTTTTTTGGGGGGATTTAGTCATTTTTCCGGCGTTTAGCAGACTTTCAGATAGGGGAAATGTGAGTGAGCATTCTGATTTCAGTTCCAGAGCGATTCGCCCAATGAGTCCTTGATATTTAGTCGTTTTCAGCCAATTTTCTGGATTTTTGAAAATTTCACTTTTTTGTGAAATTATCCACTAAATGAGGGAATAATATGTGTGAGGGTACCCCAGGAGAGTTCCAAATTTGTGTGGGTAGAATATATATCCCAGGGGGGTAAAATTGAAAAAAGTTGAAAAAAAAATTTTTTGGGACTTAGTCATTTTTCCGGCATTTATCAGACTTTCAGATAGGGGAAATGTGAGTGAGCGTTCCGATTTCAGTTCCAGAGCGATTGGCCCAATGAGTCCATGATGTTTAGTCGTTTTCAGACAATTTTCTGGATTTTTGAAAATTTCACTTTTTTGTGAAAATATCCACTAAATGAGAGAATAGTATGTGTGAAGGTACCCCAGGAGAGTTCCAAATGTGTGTTGGTAGAATATATATCCCACGGGGTTAAAATTTAAAAAGGTTGGAAAATTTTTTTTGGGGGATTTAGTCATTTTTCCGGCGTTTAGCAGACTTTCAGATAGGGGAAATGTGAGTGAGCATTCTGATTTCAGTTCCAGAGCGATTCGCCCAATGAGTCCTTGATATTTAGTCGTTTTCAGCCAATTTTCTGGATTTTTGAAAATTTCACTTTTTTGTGAAATTATCCACTAAATGAGGGAATAATATGTGTGAGGGTACCCCAGGAGAGTTCCAAATGGTTGTGGGTAGAATATATATCCCATTGGGGGAAAATTGAAAAAAGTTGAAAAAAATTTTTTTGGGGACTTAGTCATTTTTCCAGCGTTATCAGACTTTAAGATAGGGGAAATGTGAGTGAGCGTTGCGATTTCAGTTCCAGATCGATTCGCCCAATGAGTCCTTGATATTTAGTCGTTTTCAGCCAATTTTCTGGATTTTTGAAAATTTCACTTTTTTGTGAAAATATCCACTAAATGAGAGAATAATATGTGTGAAGGTACCCCAGGAGAGTTCCAAATGTGTGTGGGTAGAATATATATCCCACGGGGGTAAAATTTAAAAAAGTTGGAAAATTTTTTTTTTGGGATTTAGTCATTTTTCCGGTGTTTAGCAGACTTTCAGATAGGGGAAATGTGAGTGAGCGTTCCGATTTCAGTTCCAGAGCGATTCGCCCAATGAGTCCTTGATATTTAGTCGTTTTCAACCAATTTTCTGGATTTTTGAAAATTTCAATTTTTTGTGAAAATATCCACTAAATGAGGGAATAATATGTGTGAGGGTACCCCAGGAGAGTTCCAAATGTGTGTGGGTCGAATATATATCCCACGGGGGTAAAATTGAAAAAAGTTTAAAAAATTTTTTTTTTGGACTGTCATTTTTCCGGCGTTTATCAGACTTTCAGATAGGGGAAATGTCAGTGAGCGTTCAGATTTCAGTTCCAGAGCGATTCGCCCAATGAGTCCTTGATATTTAGTCGTTTTCAGCCAATTTTCTGGATTTTTGAAAATTTCACTTTTTTGTGAAAATATCCACTAAATGAGAGAATAATATGTGTGAAGGTACCCCAGGAGAGTTCCAAATGTGTGTGGGTAGAATATATATCCCACGGGGGGAAAATTGAAAAAAGTTGAAAAAAAATTTTTTTGGGACTTAGTCATTTTTCCGGCGTTATCAGACTTTCAGATACGGGAAATGTGAGTGAGCGTTCCGATTTCAGTTCCAGAGCGATTCGCCCAATGAGTCCTTGATATTTAGTCGTTTTCAGCCAATTTTCTGGATTTTTGAAAATTTCACTTTTTTGTGAAATTATCCACTAAATGAGGGAATAATATGTGTGAAGGTACCCCAGGAGAGTTCCAAATGTGTGTGGGTAGAATATATATCCCACGGGGGTAAAATTTAAAAAAGTTGGAAAATTTTTTTGGGGGGATTTAGTCATTTTTCCGGCGTTTAGCAGACTTTCAGATAGGGGAAATGTGAGTGAGCATTCTGATTTCAGTTCCAGAGCGATTCGCCCAATGAGTCCTTGATATTTAGTCGTTTTCAGCCAATTTTCTGGATTTTTGAAAATTTCACTTTTTTGTGAAATTATCCACTAAATGAGGGAATAATATGTGTGAGGGTACCCCAGGAGAGTTCCAAATTTGTGTGGGTAGAATATATATCCCAGGGGGGTAAAATTGAAAAAAGTTGAAAAAAAAATTTTTTGGGACTTAGTCATTTTTCCGGCATTTATCAGACTTTCAGATAGGGGAAATGTGAGTGAGCGTTCCGATTTCAGTTCCAGAGCGATTCGCCCAATGAGTCCATGATGTTTAGTCGTTTTCAGACAATTTTCTGGATTTTTGAAAATTTCACTTTTTTGTGAAAATATCCACTAAATGAGAGAATAATATGTGTGAAGGTACCCCAGGAGAGTTCCAAATGTGTGTTGGTAGAATATATATCCCAAGGGGTTAAAATTTAAAAAGGTTGGAAAATTTTTTTTGGGGGATTTAGTCATTTTTCCGGCGTTTAGCAGACTTTCAGATAGGGGAAATGTGAGTGAGCATTCTGATTTCAGTTCCAGAGCGATTCGCCCAATGAGTCCTTGATATTTAGTCGTTTTCAGCCAATTTTCTGGATTTTTGAAAATTTCACTTTTTTGTGAAATTATCCACTAAATGAGGGAATAATATGTGTGAGGGTACCCCAGGAGAGTTCCAAATGGTTGTGGGTAGAATATATATCCCATGGGGGTAAAATTGAAAAAAGTTGAAAAAAATTTTTTTGGGGACTTAGTCATTTTTCCAGCGTTATCAGACTTTAAGATAGGGGAAATGTGAGTGAGCGTTGCGATTTCAGTTCCAGATCGATTCGCCCAATGAGTCCTTGATATTTAGTCGTTTTCAGCCAATTTTCTGGATTTTTGAAAATTTCACTTTTTTGTGAAAATATCCACTAAATGAGAGAATAATATGTGTGAAGGTACCCCAGGAGAGTTCCAAATGTGTGTGGGTAGAATATATATCCCACGGGGGTAAAATTTAAAAAAGTTGGAAAATTTTTTTTTTGGGATTTAGTCATTTTTCCGGTGTTTAGCAGACTTTCAGATAGGGGAAATGTGAGTGAGCGTTCCGATTTCAGTTCCAGAGCGATTCGCCCAATGAGTCCTTGATATTTAGTCGTTTTCAACCAATTTTCTGGATTTTTGAAAATTTCAATTTTTTGTGAAAATATCCACTAAATGAGGGAATAATATGTGTGAGGGTACCCCAGGAGAGTTCCAAATGTGTGTGGGTCGAATATATATCCCACGGGGGTAAAATTGAAAAAAGTTTAAAAAATTTTTTTTTTGGACTGTCATTTTTCCGGCGTTTATCAGACTTTCAGATAGGGGAAATGTCAGTGAGCGTTCAGATTTCAGTTCCAGAGCGATTCGCCCAATGAGTCCTTGATATTTAGTCGTTTTCAGCCAATTTTCTGGATTTTTGAAAATTTCACTTTTTTGTGAAAATATCCACTAAATGAGAGAATAATATGTGTGAAGGTACCCCAGGAGAGTTCCAAATGTGTGTGGGTAGAATATATATCCCACGGGGGTAAAATTGAAAAAAGTTGGAAATAATTTTTTTTGGGATTTAGTCATTTTTCCGGCGTTTATCAGACTTTCAGATAGGGGAAATGTGAGTGAGCGTTCCGATTTCAGTTCCACAGCGATTCGCCCAATGAGTCCTTGATATTTAGTCGTTTTCAGCCAATTTTCTGGATTTTTGAAAATTTCACTTTTTTGTGAAATTATCCACTAAATGAGGGAATAATATGTGTGAGGGTACCCCAGGAGAGTTCCAAATTTGTGTGGGTAGAATATATATCCCA
This sequence comes from Phyllobates terribilis, assembly GCF_046119375.1. NCBI lineage: Eukaryota > Metazoa > Chordata > Amphibia > Anura > Dendrobatidae > Phyllobates > Phyllobates terribilis. Next base: position 12,987,938 of record NW_027362791.1, on the reverse strand, counting down.
CGGGGGTAAAATTGAAAAAAGTTGAAAAAAAAATTTTTTGGGACTTAGTCATTTTTCCGGCATTTATCAGACTTTCAGATAGGGGAAATGTGAGTGAGCATTCCGATTTCAGTTCCAGAGCGATTCGCCCAATGAGTCCTTGATATTTAGTCGTTTTCAGCCAATTTTCTGGATTTTTAAAAATTTCACTTTTTTGTGAAAATATCCACTAAATGAGGGAATAATATGTGTGAGGGTACCCCAGGAGAGTTCCAAATGGGTGTGGGTAGAATATATATCCCACGGGGGTAAAATTGAAAAAAGTTGAAAAAAAAATTTTTTGGGACTTAGTCATTTTTCCGGCGTTATCAGACTTTCAGATAGGGGAAATGTGAGTGAGCGTTCCGATTTCAGTTCCAGAGCGATTCGCCCAATGAGTCCTTGATATTTAGTCGTTTTCAGCCAATTTTCTGGATTTTTGAAAATGTCACTTTTTTGTGAAAATATCCACTAAATGAGAGAATAATATGTATGAGGGTAACCCAGGAGAGTTCCAAATGTGTGTGGGTAGAATATATATCCCACGGGGATAAAATTGGAAAAAGTTGAAAAAATTTTTTTTTTGGACTTAGTAATTTTTCCGGCGTTCATCAGACTTTCAGATAGGGGAAATGTCAGTGAGTATTCCGATTTCAGTTCCCGAGCGATTCGCCCAATGAGTCCTTGATATTTAGTCGTTTTCAGCCAATTTTCTGGATTTTTAAAAATTTCACTTTTTTGTGAAAATATCCACTAAATGAGGGAATAATATGTGTGAGGGTACCCCAGGAGAGTTCCAAATTTGTGTGGGTAGAATATATATCCCACGGGGGTAAAATTGAAAAAAGTTGGAAAAAAATTTTTTTGGGACTTAGTCATTTTTCCGGCGTTATCAGACTTTCAGATAGGGGAAATGTGAGTGAGCGTTCCGATTTCAGTTCCAGAGTGATTCGCCCAATGAGTCCTTGATATTTAGTCGTTTTCAGCCAATTTTCTGGATTTTTGAAAATTTCACTTTTTTGTGAAAATATCCACTAAATGAGAGAATAATATGTGTGAAGGTACCCCAGGAGAGTTCCAAATGTGTGTGGGTAGAATATATATCCCGCGGGGGTAAAATTGAAAAAAGTTGGAAAATTTTTTTTTGGGGATTTAGTCATTTTTCCGGCGTTTAGCAGACTTTCAGATAGGGGAAATGTGAGTGAGCGTTCTGATTTCAGTTCCAGAGCGATTCGCCCAATGAGTCCTTGATATTTAGTCGTTTTCAGCCAATTTTCTGGATTTTTGAAAATTTCACTTTTTTGTGAAGATATCCACTAAATGAGAGAATAATATGTATGAGGGTAACCCAGGAGAGTTCCAAATGTGTGTGGGTAGAATATATATCCCACGGGGGTAAAATTGAAAAAAGTTGGAAAAAATTTTTTTTGGGACTTAGTAATTTTTCCGGCATTTATCAGACTTTCAGATAGGGGAAATGTGAGTGAGCGTTCCGATTTCAGTTCCAGAGCGATTCGCCCAATGAGTCCTTGATATTTAGTCGTTTTCAGCCAATTTTCTGGATTTTTAAAAATTTCACTTTTTTGTGAAAATATCCACTAAATGAGGGAATAATATGTGTGAGGGTACCCCAGGAGAGTTCCAAATGGGTGTGGGTAGAATATATATCCCACGGGGGTAAAATTGAAAAAAGTTGAAAAAAAAATTTTTTGGGACTTAGTCATTTTTCCGGCGTTATCAGACCTTCAGATAGGGGAAATGTGAGTGAGCGTTCCGATTTCAGTTCCAGAGCGATTCGCCCAATGAGTCCTTGATATTTAGTCGTTTTCAACCAATTTTCTGGATTTTTGAAAATTTCAATTTTTTGTGAAAATATCCACTAAATGAGGGAATAATATGTGTGAGGGTACCCCAGGAGAGTTCCAAATGTGTGTGGGTCGAATATATATCCCACGGGGGTAAAATTGAAAAAAGTTTAAAAAATTTTTTTTTTGGACTGTCATTTTTCCGGCGTTTATCAGACTTTCAGATAGGGGAAATGTCAGTGAGCGTTCAGATTTCAGTTCCAGAGCGATTCGCCCAATGAGTCCTTGATATTTAGTCGTTTTCAGCCAATTTTCTGGATTTTTGAAAATTTCACTTTTTTGTGAAAATATCCACTAAATGAGAGAATAATATGTGTGAAGGTACCCCAGGAGAGTTCCAAATGTGTGTGGGTAGAATATATATCCCACGGGGGTAAAATTGAAAAAAGGTGGAAATAATTTTTTTTGGGATTTAGTCATTTTTCCGGCGTTTATCAGACTTTCAGATAGGGGAAATGTGAGTGAGCGTTCCGATTTCAGTTCCACAGCGATTCGCCCAATGAGTCCTTGATATTTAGTCGTTTTCAGCCAATTTTCTGGATTTTTGAAAATTTCACTTTTTTGTGAAAATATCCACTAAATGAGGGAATAATATGTATGAGGGTAACCCAGGAGAGTTCCAAATGTGTGTGGGTAGAATATATATCCCACGGGGATAAAATTGGAAAAAGTTGAAAAAATTTTTTTTTTGGACTTAGTAATTTTTCCGGCGTTCATCAGACTTTCAGATAGGGGAAATGTCAGTGAGTATTCCGATTTCAGTTCCCGAGCGATTCGCCCAATGAGTCCTTGATATTTAGTCGTTTTCAGCCAATTTTCTGGATTTTTAAAAATTTCACTTTTTTGTGAAAATATCCACTAAATGAGGGAATAATATGTGTGAGGGTACCCCAGGAGAGTTCCAAATTTGTGTGGGTAGAATATATATCCCACGGGGGTAAAATTGAAAAAAGTTGGAAAAAAATTTTTTTGGGACTTAGTCATTTTTCCGGCGTTATCAGACTTTCAGATAGGGGAAATGTGAGTGAGCGTTCCGATTTCAGTTCCAGAGTGATTCGCCCAATGAGTCGTTGATATTTAGTCGTTTTCAGCCAATTTTCTGGATTTTTGAAAATTTCACTTTTTTGTGAAATTATCCACTAAATGAGGGAATAATATGTGTGAGGGTACCCCAGGAGAGTTCCAAATTTGTGTGGGTAGAATATATATCCCACGGGGGTAAAATTGAAAAAAGTTGAAAAAAAAATTTTTTGGGACTTAGTAATTTTTCCGGCGTTATCAGACTTTGAGATAGGGGAAATGTGAGTGAGCGTTCCGATTTCAGTTCCAGAGCGATTCGCCCAATGAGTCCTTGATATTTAGTCGTTTTCAGCCAATTTTCTGGATTTTTAAAAATTTCACTTTTTTGTGAAAATATCCACTAAATGAGGGAATAATATGTGTGAGGGTACCCCAGGAGAGTTCCAAATGGGTGTGGGTAGAATATATATCCCACGGGGGTAAAATTGAAAAAAGTTGAAAAAAAAATTTTTTGGGACTTAGTCATTTTTCCGGCGTTATCAGACTTTCAGATAGGGGAAATGTGAGTGAGCATTCCGATTTCAGTTCCCGAGCGATTCGCCCAATGAGTCCTTGATATTTAGTCGTTTTCAGCCAATTTTCTGGATTTTTAAAAATTTCACTTTTTTGTGAAAATATCCACTAAATGAGGGAATAATATGTGTGAGGGTACCCCAGGAGAGTTCCAAATGGGTGTGGGTAGAATATATATCCCACGGGGGTAAAATTGAAAAAAGTTGAAAAAAAATTTTTTGGGGACTTAGTCATTTTTCCGGCGTTATCAGACTTTCAGATAGGGGAAATGTGAGTGAGCGTTCCGATTTCAGCTCCCGAGCGATTCGCCCAATGAGTCCTTGATATTTAGTCGTTTTCAGCCAATTTTCTGGATTTTTGAAAATTTCACTTTTTTGTGAAAATATCCACTAAATGAGAGAATAATATGTGTGAAGGTACCCCAGGAGAGTTCCAAATGTGTGTGGGTAGAATATATATCCCGCGGGGGTAAAATTGAAAAAAGTTGGAAAATTTTTTTTTTGGGATTTAGTCATTTTTCCGGCGTTTAGCAGACTTTCAGATAGGGGAAATGTGAGTGAGCGTTCTGATTTCAGTTCCAGAGCGATTCGCCCAATGAGTCCTTGATATTTAGTCGTTTTCAGCCAATTTTCTGGATTTTTGAAAATTTCACTTTTTTGTGAAGATATCCACTAAATGAGAGAATAATATGTATGAGGGTAACCCAGGAGAGTTCCAAATGTGTGTGGGTAGAATATATATCCCACGGGGATAAAATTGGAAAAAGTTGAAAAAATTTTTTTTTTGGACTTAGTAATTTTTCCGGCGTTCATCAGACTTTCAGATAGGGGAAATGTCAGTGAGTATTCCGATTTCAGTTCCCGAGCGATTCGCCCAATGAGTCCTTGATATTTAGTCGTTTTCAGCCAATTTTCTGGATTTTTAAAAATTTCACTTTTTTGTGAAAATATCCACTAAATGAGGGAATAATATGTGTGAGGGTACCCCAGGAGAGTTCCAAATTTGTGTGGGTAGAATATATATCCCACGGGGGTAAAATTGAAAAAAGTTGGAAAAAAATTTTTTTGGGACTTAGTCATTTTTCCGGCGTTATCAGACTTTCAGATAGGGGAAATGTGAGTGAGCGTTCCGATTTCAGTTCCAGAGTGATTCGCCCAATGAGTCGTTGATATTTAGTCGTTTTCAGCCAATTTTCTGGATTTTTGAAAATTTCACTTTTTTGTGAAATTATCCACTAAATGAGGGAATAATATGTGTGAGGGTACCCCAGGAGAGTTCCAAATTTGTGTGGGTAGAATATATATCCCACGGGGGTAAAATTGAAAAAAGTTGAAAAAAAAATTTTTTGGGACTTAGTAATTTTTTTTCCGGCATTTATCAGACTTTCAGATAGGGGAAATGTGAGTGAGCGTTCCGATTTCAGTTCCAGAGCGATTCGCCCAATGAGTCCTTGATATTTAGTCGTTTTCAGCCAATTTTCTGGATTTTTAAAAATTTCACTTTTTTGTGAAAATATCCACTAAATGAGGGAATAATATGTGTGAGGGTACCCCAGGAGAGTTCCAAATGGGTGTGGGTAGAATATATATCCCACGGGGGTAAAATTGAAAAAAGTTGAAAAAAAATTTTTTTGGGACTTAGTCATTTTTCCGGCGTTATCAGACCTTCAGATAGGGGAAATGTGAGTGAGCGTTCCGATTTCAGTTCCAGAGCGATTCGCCCAATGAGTCCTTGATATTTAGTCGTTTTCAGCCAATTTTCTGGATTTTTAAAAATTTCACTTTTTTGTGAAAATATCCACTAAATGAGGGAATAATATGTGTGAGGGTACCCCAGGAGAGTTCCAAATGGGTGTGGGTAGAATATATATCCCACGGGGGTAAAATTGAAAAAAGTTGAAAAAAAAATTTTTTGGGACTTAGTCATTTTTCCGGCGTTATCAGACTTTCAGATAGGGGAAATGTGAGTGAGCATTCCGATTTCAGTTCCCGAGCGATTCGCCCAATGAGTCCTTGATATTTAGTCGTTTTCAGCCAATTTTCTGGATTTTTAAAAATTTCACTTTTTTGTGAAAATATCCACTAAATGAGGGAATAATATGTGTGAGGGTACCCCAGGAGAGTTCCAAATGGGTGTGGGTAGAATATATATCCCACGGGGGTAAAATTGAAAAAAGTTGAAAAAAATTTTTTTTGGGACTTAGTCATTTTTCCGGCGTTATCAGACTTTCAGATAGGGGAAATGTGAGTGAGCGTTCCGATTTCAGCTCCCGAGCGATTCGCCCAATGAGTCCTTGATATTTAGTCGTTTTCAGCCAATTTTCTGGATTTTTAAAAATTTCACTTTTTTGTGAAAATATCCACTAAATGAGGGAATAATATGTGTGAGGGTACCCCAGGAGAGTTCCAAATGGGTGTGGGTAGAATATATATCCCGCGGGGGTAAAATTGAAAAAAGTTGGAAAATTTTTTTTTTGGGATTTAGTCATTTTTCCGGCGTTTAGCAGACTTTCAGATAGGGGAAATGTGAGTGAGCGTTCTGATTTCAGTTCCAGAGCGATTCGCCCAATGAGTCCTTGATATTTAGTCGTTTTCAGCCAATTTTCTGGATTTTTGAAAATTTCACTTTTTTGTGAAGATATCCACTAAATGAGAGAATAATATGTATGAGGGTAACCCAGGAGAGTTCCAAATGTGTGTGGGTAGAATATATATCCCACGGGGATAAAATTTGAAAAAGTTGAAAAAATTTTTTTTTTGGACTTAGTAATTTTTCCGGCGTTCATCAGACTTTCAGATAGGGGAAATGTCAGTGAGTATTCCGATTTCAGTTCCCGAGCGATTCGCCCAATGACTCCTTGATATTTAGTCGTTTTCAGCCAATTTTCGGGATTTTTAAAAATTTCACTTTTTTGTGAAAATATCCACTAAATGAGGGAATAATATGTGTGAGGGTACCCCAGGAGAGTTCCAAATTTGTGTGGGTAGAATATATATCCCACGGGGGTAAAATTGAAAAAAGTTGGAAAAAAATTTTTTTGGGACTTAGTCATTTTTCCGGCGTTATCAGACTTTCAGATAGGGGAAATGTGAGTGAGCGTTCCGATTTCAGTTCCAGAGTGATTCGCCCAATGAGTCCTTGATATTTAGTCGTTTTCAGCCAATTTTCTGGATTTTTGAAAATTTCACTTTTTTGTGAAATTATCCACTAAATGAGGGAATAATATGTGTGAGGGTACCCCAGGAGAGTTCCAAATTTGTGTGGGTAGAATATATATCCCACGGGGGTAAAATTGAAAAAAGTTGAAAAAAAAATTTTTTGGGACTTAGTAATTTTTCCGGCATTTATCAGACTTTCAGATAGGGGAAATGTGAGTGAGCGTTCCGATTTCAGTTCCAGAGCGATTCGCCCAATGAGTCCTTGATATTTAGTCGTTTTCAGCCAATTTTCTGGATTTTTAAAAATTTCACTTTTTTGTGAAAATATCCACTAAATGAGGGAATAATATGTGTGAGGGTACCCCAGGAGAGTTCCAAATGGGTGTGGGTAGAATATATATCCCACGGGGGTAAAATTGAAAAAAGTTGAAAAAAAATTTTTTTGGGACTTAGTCATTTTTCCGGCGTTATCAGACCTTCAGATAGGGGAAATGTGAGTGAGCGTTCCGATTTCAGTTCCAGAGCGATTCGCCCAATGAGTCCTTGATATTTAGTTGTTTTCAACCAATTTTCTGGATTTTTGAAAATTTCACTTTTTTGTGAAAATATCCACTAAATGAGAGAATAATATGTATGAGGGTACCCCAGGAGAGTTCCAAATTTGTGTGGGTAGAATATATATCCCACGGGGGTAAAATTGAAAAAAGTTGGAAAAAATTTTTTTTGGGACTTAGTCATTTTTCCGGCGTTATCAGACTTTCAGATAGGGGAAATGTGAGTGAGCGTTCCGATTTCAGTTCCAGAGCGATTCGCCCAATAAGTCCTTGATATTTAGTCGTTTTCAGCCAATTTTCTGGATTTTTGAAAATTTCACTTTTTTGTGAAAATATCCACTAAATGAGAGAATAATATGTATGAGGGTACCCCAGGAGAGTTCCAAATGTGTGTGGGTAGAATATATATCCCACGGGGATAAAATTGGAAAAAGTTGAAAAAATTTTTTTTTTGGACTTAGTAATCTTTCCGGCGTTCATCAGACATTCAGATAGGGGAAATGTCAGTGAGTATTCCGATTTCAGTTCCCGAGCGATTCGCCCAATGAGTCCTTGATATTTAGTCGTTTTCAGCCAATTTTCTGGATTTTTAAAAATTTCACTTTTTTGTGAAAATATCCACTAAATGAGGGAATAATATGTGTGAGGGTACCCCAGGAGAGTTCCAAATTTGTGTGGGTAGAATATATATCCCACGGGGGTAAAATTGAAAAAAGTTGAAAAAAAATTTTTTTGGGACTTAGTCATTTTTCCGCCGTTATCAGACCTTCAGATAGGGGAAATGTGAGTGAGCGTTCCGATTTCAGTTCCAGAGCGATTCGCCCAATGAGTCCTTGATATTTAGTCGTTTTCAACCAATTTTCTGGATTTTTGAAAATTTCAATTTTTTTGTGAAAATATCCACTAAATGAGGGAATAATATGTGTGAGGGTACCCCAGGAGAGTTCCAAATGTGTGTGGGTAGAATATATATCCAACGGGGGTAAAATTGAAAAAAGTTTAAAAATTTTTTTTTTGGACTGTCATTTTTCCGGCGTTTATCAGACTTTCAGATAGGGGAAATGTCAGTGAGCGTTCAGATTTCAGTTCCAGAGCGATTCGCCCAATGAGTCCTTGATATTTAGTCGTTTTCAGCCAATTTTCTGGATTTTTAAAAATTTCACTTTTTTGTGAAAATATCCACTAAATGAGGGAATAATATGTGTGAGGGTACCCCAGGAGAGTTCCAAATGGGTGTGGGTAGAATATATATCCCACGGGGGTAAAATTGAAAAAAGTTGAAAAAAAATTTTTTTGGGACTTAGTCATTTTTCCGGCGTTATCAGACCTTCAGATAGGGGAAATGTGAGTGAGCGTTCCGATTTCAGTTCCAGAGCGATTCGCCCAATGAGTCCTTGATATTTAGTCGTTTTCAACCAATTTTCGGGATTTTTAAAAATTTCACTTTTTTGTGAAAATATCCACTAAATGAGGGAATAATATGTGTGAGGGTACCCCAGGAGAGTTCCAAATTTGTGTGGGTAGAATATATATCCCACGGGGGTAAAATTGAAAAAAGTTGAAAAAAAATTTTTTTGGGACTTAGTCATTTTTCCGGCGTTATCAGACCTTCAGATAGGGGAAATGTGAGTGAGCGTTCCGATTTCAGTTCCAGAGCGATTCGCCCAATGAGTCCTTGATATTTAGTTGTTTTCAACCAATTTTCTGGATTTTTGAAAATTTCACTTTTTTGTGAAAATATCCACTAAATGAGAGAATAATATGTATGAGGGTACCCCAGGAGAGTTCCAAATGTGTGTGGGTAGAATATATATCCCACGGGGATAAAATTGAAAAAAGTTTAAAAAATTTTTTTTTTGGACTGTCATTTTTCCGGCGTTTATCAGACTTTCAGATAGGGGAAATGTCAGTGAGCGTTCAGATTTCAATTCCAGAGCGATTCGCCCAATGAGTCCTTGATATTTAGTCGTTTTCAGCCAATTTTCTGGATTTTTGAAAATTTCACTTTTTTGTGAAAATATCCACTAAATGAGGGAATAATATGTGTGAGGGTACCCCAGGAGAGTTCCAAATTTGTGTGGGTAGAATATATATCCCACGGGGGTAAAATTGAAAAAAGTTGGAAAAAATTTTTTTTGGGACTTAGTCATTTTTCCGGCGTTATCAGACTTTCAGATAGGGGAAATGTGAGTGAGCGTTCCGATTTCAGTTCCAGAGCGATTCGCCCAATAAGTCCTTGATATTTAGTCGTTTTCAGCCAATTTTCTGGATTTTTGAAAATTTCACTTTTTTGTGAAAATATCCACTAAATGAGAGAATAATATGTATGAGGGTACCCCAGGAGAGTTCCAAATGTGTGTGGGTAGAATATATATCCCACGGGGATAAAATTGGAAAAAGTTGAAAAAATTTTTTTTTTGGACTTAGTAATCTTTCCGGCGTTCATCAGACATTCAGATAGGGGAAATGTCAGTGAGTATTCCGATTTCAGTTCCCGAGCGATTCGCCCAATGAGTCCTTGATATTTAGTCGTTTTCAGCCAATTTTCTGGATTTTTAAAAATTTCACTTTTTTGTGAAAATATCCACTAAATGAGGGAATAATATGTGTGAGGGTACCCCAGGAGAGTTCCAAATGGGTGTGGGTAGAATATATATCCAACGGGGGTAAAATTGAAAAAAGTTTAAAAATTTTTTTTTTGGACTGTCATTTTTCCGGCGTTTATCAGACTTTCAGATAGGGGAAATGTCAGTGAGCGTTCAGATTTCAGTTCCAGAGCGATTCGCCCAATGAGTCCTTGATATTTAGTCGTTTTCAGCCAATTTTCTGGATTTTTAAAAATTTCACTTTTTTGTGAAAATATCCACTAAATGAGGGAATAATATGTGTGAGGGTACCCCAGGAGAGTTCCAAATGGGTGTGGGTAGAATATATATCCCACGGGGGTAAAATTGAAAAAAGTTGAAAAAAAATTTTTTTGGGACTTAGTCATTTTTCCGGCGTTATCAGACCTTCAGATAGGGGAAATGTGAGTGAGCGTTCCGATTTCAGTTCCAGAGCGATTCGCCCAATGAGTCCTTGATATTTAGTCGTTTTCAACCAATTTTCGGGATTTTTAAAAATTTCACTTTTTTGTGAAAATATCCACTAAATGAGGGAATAATATGTGTGAGGGTACCCCAGGAGAGTTCCAAATTTGTGTGGGTAGAATATATATCCCACGGGGGTAAAATTGAAAAAAGTTGGAAAAAAATTTTTTTGGGACTTAGTCATTTTTCCGGCGTTATCAGACTTTCAGATAGGGGAAATGTGAGTGAGCGTTCCGATTTCAGTTCCAGAGTGATTCGCCCAATGAGTCCTTGATATTTAGTCGTTTTCAGCCAATTTTCTGGATTTTTGAAAATTTCACTTTTTTGTGAAATTATCCACTAAATGAGGGAATAATATGTGTGAGGGTACCCCAGGAGAGTTCCAAATTTGTGTGGGTAGAATATATATCCCACGGGGGTAAAATTGAAAAAAGTTGAAAAAAAATTTTTTTTGGACTTAGTAATTTTTCCGGCATTTATCAGACTTTCAGATAGGGGAAATGTGAGTGAGCGTTCCGATTTCAGTTCCAGAGCGATTCGCCCAAAGAGTCCTTGATATTTAGTCGTTTTCAGCCAATTTTCTGGATTTTTAAAAATTTCACTTTTTTGTGAAAATATCCACTAAATGAGGGAATAATATGTGTGAGGGTACCCCAGGAGAGTTCCAAATGGGTGTGGGTAGAATATATATCCCACGGGGGTAAAATTGAAAAAAGTTGAAAAAAATTTTTTTGGGACTTAGTCATTTTTCCGGCGTTATCAGACCTTCAGATAGGGGAAATGTGAGTGAGCGTTCCGATTTCAGTTCCAGAGCGATTCGCCCAATGAGTCCTTGATATTTAGTTGTTTTCAACCAATTTTCTGGATTTTTGAAAATTTCACTTTTTTGTGAAAATATCCACTAAATGAGAGAATAATATGTATGAGGGTACCCCAGGAGAGTTCCAAATGTGTGTGGGTAGAATATATATCCCACGGGGATAAAATTGAAAAAAGTTTAAAAAATTTTTTTTTTGGACTGTCATTTTTCCGGCGTTTATCAGACTTTCAGATAGGGGAAATGTCAGTGAGCGTTCAGATTTCAATTCCAGAGCGATTCGCCCAATGAGTCCTTGATATTTAGTCGTTTTCAGCCAATTTTCTGGATTTTTGAAAATTTCACTTTTTTGTGAAATTATCCACTAAATGAGGGAATAATATGTGTGAGGGTACCCCAGGAGAGTTCCAAATTTGTGTGGGTAGAATATATATCCCACGGGGGTAAAATTGAAAAAAGTTGAAAAAAAAATTTTTTGGGACTTAGTCATTTTTCCGGCATTTATCAGACTTTCAGATAGGGGAAATGTGAGTGAGCATTCCGATTTCAGTTCCAGAGCGATTCGCCCAATGAGTCCTTGATATTTAGTCGTTTTCAGCCAATTTTCTGGATTTTTAAAAATTTCACTTTTTTGTGAAAATATCCACTAAATGAGGGAATAATATGTGTGAGGGTACCCCAGGAGAGTTCCAAATTTGTGTGGGTAGAATATATATCCCACGGGGGTAAAATTGAAAAAAGTTGGAAAAAATTTTTTTTGGGACTTAGTCATTTTTCCGGCGTTATCAGACTTTCAGATAGGGGAAATGTGAGTGAGCGTTCCGATTTCAGTTCCAGAGCGATTCGCCCAATAAGTCCTTGATATTTAGTCGTTTTCAGCCAATTTTCTGGATTTTTGAAAATTTCACTTTTTTGTGAAAATATCCACTAAATGAGAGAATAATATGTATGAGGGTACCCCAGGAGAGTTCCAAATGTGTGTGGGTAGAATATATATCCCACGGGGATAAAATTGGAAAAAGTTGAAAAAATTTTTTTTTTGGACTTAGTAATCTTTCCGGCGTTCATCAGACATTCAGATAGGGGAAATGTCAGTGAGTATTCCGATTTCAGTTCCCGAGTGATTCGCCCAATGAGTCCTTGATATTTAGTCGTTTTCAGCCAATTTTCTGGATTTTTAAAAATTTCACTTTTTTGTGAAAATATCCACTAAATGAGGGAATAATATGTGTGAGGGTACCCCAGGAGAGTTCCAAATTTGTGTGGGTAGAATATATATCCCACGGGGGTAAAATTGAAAAAAGTTGAAAAAAAATTTTTTTGGGACTTAGTCATTTTTCCGGCGTTATCAGACCTTCAGATAGGGGAAATGTGAGTGAGCGTTCCGATTTCAGTTCCAGAGCGATTCGCCCAATGAGTCCTTGATATTTAGTCGTTTTCAACCAATTTTCTGGATTTTTGAAAATTTCAATTTTTTTGTGAAAATATCCACTAAATGAGGGAATAATATGTGTGAGGGTACCCCAGGAGAGTTCCAAATGTGTGTGGGTAGAATATATATCCAACGGGGGTAAAATTGAAAAAAGTTTAAAAAATTTTTTTTTTGGACTGTCATTTTTCCGGCGTTTATCAGACTTTCAGATAGGGGAAATGTCAGTGAGCGTTCAGATTTCAGTTCCAGAGCGATTCGCCCAATGAGTCCTTGATATTTAGTCATTTTCAGCCAATTTTCTGGATTTTTAAAAATTTCACTTTTTTGTGAAAATATCCACTAAATGAGGGAATAATATGTGTGAGGGTACCCCAGGAGAGTTCCAAATGGGTGTGGGTAGAATATATATCCCACGGGGGTAAAATTGAAAAAAGTTGAAAAAAAATTTTTTTGGGACTTAGTCATTTTTCCGGCGTTATCAGACCTTCAGATAGGGGAAATGTGAGTGAGCGTTCCGATTTCAGTTCCAGAGCGATTCGCCCAATGAGTCCTTGATATTTAGTCGTTTTCAACCAATTTTCTGGATTTTTGAAAATTTCAATTTTTTGTGAAAATATCCACTAAATGAGGGAATAATATGTGTGAGGGTACCCCAGGAGAGTTCCAAATGTGTGTGGGTCGAATATATATCCCACGGGGGTAAAATTGAAAAAAGTTTAAAAAATTTTTTTTTTGGACTGTCATTTTTCCGGCGTTTATCAGACTTTCAGATAGGGGAAATGTCAGTGAGCGTTCAGATTTCAATTCCAGAGCGATTCGCCCAATGAGTCCTTGATATTTAGTCGTTTTCAGCCAATTTTCTGGATTTTTGAAAATTTCACTTTTTTGTGAAATTATCCACTAAATGAGGGAATAATATGTGTGAGGGTACCCCAGGAGAGTTCCAAATTTGTGTGGGTAGAATATATATCCCACGGGGGTAAAATTGAAAAAAGTTGAAAAAAAAATTTTTTGGGACTTAGTCATTTTTCCGGCATTTATCAGACTTTCAGATAGGGGAAATGTGAGTGAGCATTCCGATTTCAGTTCCAGAGCGATTCGCCCAATGAGTCCTTGATATTTAGTCGTTTTCAGCCAATTTTCTGGATTTTTAAAAATTTCACTTTTTTGTGAAAATATCCACTAAATGAGGGAATAATATGTGTGAGGGTACCCCAGGAGAGTTCCAAATGGGTGTGGGTAGAATATATATCCCACGGGGGTAAAATTGAAAAAAGTTGAAAAAAAATTTTTTTGGGACTTAGTCATTTTTCCGGCGTTATCAGACTTTCAGATAGGGGAAATGTGAGTGAGCGTTCCGATTTCAGTTCCAGAGCGATTCGCCCAATGAGTCCTTGATATTTAGTCGTTTTCAGCCAGTTTTCTGGATTTTTGAAAATGTCACTTTTTTGCGAAAATATCCACTAAATGAGGGAATAATATGTGTGAGGGTACCCCAGGAGAGTTCCAAATTTGTGTGGGTAGAATATATATCCCACGGGGATAAAATTGGAAAAAGTTGAAAAATTTTTTTTTTGGACTTAGTAATTTTTCCGGCGTTCATCAGACTTTCAGATAGGGGAAATGTCAGTGAGTATTCCGATTTCAGTTCCCGAGCGATTCGCCCAATGAGTCCTTGATATTTAGTCGTTTTCAGCCAATTTTCTGGATTTTTGAAAATTTCACTTTTTTGTGAAAATATCCACTAAATGAGGGAATAATATGTGTGAGGGTACCCCAGGAGAGTTCCAAATTTGTGTGGGTAGAATATATATCCCACGGGGGTAAAATTGAAAAAAGTTGGAAAAAATTTTTTTTGGGACTTAGTCATTTTTCCGGCGTTATCAGACTTTCAGATAGGGGAAATGTGAGTGAGCGTTCCGATTTCAGTTCCAGAGCGATTCGCCCAATGAGTCCTTGATATTTAGTCGTTTTCAGCCAATTTTCTGGATTTTTGAAAATTTCACTTTTTTGTGAAAATATCCACTAAATGAGAGAATAATATGTATGAGGGTACCCCAGGAGAGTTCCAAATGTGTGTGGGTAGAATATATATCCCACGGGGATAAAATTGGAAAAAGTTGAAAAAATTTTTTTTTGGGACTTAGTAATCTTTCCGGCGTTCATCAGACATTCAGATAGGGGAAATGTCAGTGAGTATTCCGATTTCAGTTCCCGAGCGATTCGCCCAATGAGTCCTTGATATTTAGTCGTTTTCAGCCAATTTTCTGGATTTTTAAAAATTTCACTTTTTTGTGAAAATATCCACTAAATGAGGGAATAATATGTGTGAGGGTACCCCAGGAGAGTTCCAAATTTGTGTGGGTAGAATATATATCCCACGGGGGTAAAATTGAAAAAAGTTGAAAAAAAATTTTTTTGGGACTTAGTCATTTTTCCGGCGTTATCAGACCTTCAGATAGGGGAAATGTGAGTGAGCGTTCCGATTTCAGTTCCAGAGCGATTCGCCCAATGAGTCCTTGATATTTAGTCGTTTTCAACCAATTTTCTGGATTTTTGAAAATTTCATTTTTTTTGTGAAAATATCCACTAAATGAGGGAATAATATGTGTGAGGGTACCCCAGGAGAGTTCCAAATGTGTGTGGGTAGAATATATATCCAACGGGGGTAAAATTGAAAAAAGTTTAAAAAATTTTTTTTTTGGACTGTCATTTTTCCGGCGTTTATCAGACTTTCAGATAGGGGAAATGTCAGTGAGCGTTCAGATTTCAGTTCCAGAGCGATTCGCCCAATGAGTCCTTGATATTTAGTCGTTTTCAGCCAATTTTCTGGATTTTTGAAAATTTCACTTTTTTGTGAAAATATCCACTAAATGAGGGAATAATATGTGTGAAGGTACCCCAGGAGAGTTCCAAATGTGTGTGGGTAGAATATATATCCCACGGGGGTAAAATTGAAAAAAGTTGGAAATAATTTTTTTGGGGATTTAGTCATTTTTCCGGCGTTTATCAGACTTTCAGATAGGGGAAATGTGAGTGAGCGTTCCGATTTCAGTTCCACAGCGATTCGCCCAATGAGTCCTTGATATTTAGTCGTTTTCAGCCAATTTTCTGGATTTTTGAAAATTTCACTTTTTTGTGAAATTATCCACTAAATGAGGGAATAATATGTGTGAGGGTACCCCAGGAGAGTTCCAAATGGGTGTGGGTAGAATATATATCCCACGGGGGTAAAATTGAAAAAAGTTGAAAAAAAAATTTTTTGGGACTTAGTCATTTTTCCGGCGTTATCAGACTTTCAGATAGGGGAAATGTGAGTGAGCGTTCCGATTTCAGTTCCAGAGCGATTCGCCCAATGAGTCCTTGATATTTAGTCGTTTTCAGCCAATTTTCTGGATTTTTGAAAATGTCACTTTTTTGTGAAAATATCCACTAAATGAGAGAATAATATGTATGAGGGTACCCCAGGAGAATTCCAAATGTGTGTGGGTAGAATATATATCCCACGGGGATAAAATTGGAAAAAGTTGAAAAAATTTTTTTTTTGGACTTAGTCATTTTTCCGGCGTTTATCAGACTTTCAGATAGGGGAAATGTGAGTGAGCGTTCCGATTTCAGTTCCAGAGCGATTCGCCCAATGAGTCCTTGATATTTAGTCGTTTTCAGCCAATTTTCTGGATTTTTGAAAATTTCACTTTTTTGTGAAAATATCCAATAAATGAGAGAATAATATGTGTGAGGGTACCCCAGGAGAGTTCTAAATGTGTGTGGGTAGAATATATATCCCACGGGGGTAAAATTGAAAAAAGTTGAAAACATTTTTTTTTTTAAGTCATTTATCTGGCGTTTATCAGACTTTCAGATAGGGGAAATGTCAGTGAGCGTTCCGATTTCAGTTCCAGAGAGGTTCGCCCAATGAGTCCTTGATATTTAGTCGTTTTCAGCCAATATTTTGGATTTTTGAAAATTTCACTTTTTTGTGAAAATATCCACTAAATGAGGGAATAATATGTGTGAGGGTACCCCAGGAGAGTTCCAAATGTGTGTGGGTAGAATATATATCCCACGGGGGTAAAATTGAAAAAAGTTGAAAACATTTTTTTTTAAGTCATTTTTCTGGCGTTTATCAGACTTTCAGATAGGGGAAATGTCAGTGAGCGTTCCGATTTCAGTTCCAGAGCGATTCGCCCAATGAGTCTTTGATATTTTGTTGTTTTCAGCCAATTTTCTGGATTTTTGAAAATTTGACTTTTTTGTGAAAATATCCACTAAATGAGGGAATAATATGTGTGAGGATACCCCAGGAGAGTTCCAAATTTGTGTGGGTAGAATATATATCCCACGGGGGTAAAATTGAAAAAAGTTTAAAACATTTTTTTTTTTAAGTCATTTTTACAGCGTTTATCAGACTTTCAGATAGGGGAAATGTAAGTAAGCATTCCGATTTCAGTTCCAGAGCGATTCGCCCAATGAGTACTTGATATTTAGTCGTTTTCAGCCAATTTTCTGGATTTTTGAAAATTTCACTTTTTTGTGAAAATATCCACTAAATGAGGGAATAATATGTGTGAGGGTACCCCAGGAGAGTTCCAAATGTGTGTGGGTAGAATATATATCCCACGGGGATAAAATTGAAAAAAATTGAAAAAAAATTTTTTTTTGGACTGTCATTTTTCCGGCGTTTATCAGACTTTCAGATAGGGGAAATGTCAGTGAGCATTCCGATTTCAGTTTCAGAGTGATTCGCCCAATGAGTCCTTGATATTTAGTCGTTTTCAGCCAATTTTCTGGATTTTTGAAAAATTCAATTTTTTGTGAAAATATCCACTAAATGAGGGAATAATATGTGTGAGGGTACCCCAGGAGAGTTCCAAATGTGTGTGGGTAGAATATATATCCCACGGGGGTAAAATTGAAAAAAGTTGAAACAATTTTTTTTTTTGGACTTAGTCATTTTTCCGGCGTTTATCAGACTTTCAGATAGGGGAAATGTCAGTGAGCATTCCGATTTCAGTTCCAGAGTGATTTGCCCAGAGTCCTTGATATTTACTCGTTTTCAGCCAATATTTTGGATTTTTGAAAATTTCACTTTTTTGTGAAAATATCCACTAAATGAGGGCATAATATGTGTGACGGTTCTCCAGGAGAGTTTCAAATGTGTGTGGGTAGAATATATATCCCACGGGGATAAAATTGAAAAAAGTTTAAAAAAAATTTTTTTTGGACTTAGTAATTTTTCCGGCGTTCATCAGACTTTCAGATAGGGGAAATGTCAGTGAGCGTTCCGATTTCAGTTCCAGAGCGATTCGCCCAATGAGTCCTTGATATTTAGTCGTTTTCAGCCAATTTTCTGGATTTTTGAAAATTTCACTTTTTTGTGAAAATATCCAATAAATGAGGGAATAATATGTGTGAGGGTACCCCAGGAGAGTTCCAAATGTGTGTGGGTAGAATATATATCCCACGGGGGTAAAATTGAAAAAAGTTGAAAACATTTTTTTTTTTAAGTCATTTATCTGGCGTTTATCAGACTTTCAGATAGGGGAAATGTCAGTGAGCGTTCCGATTTCAGTTCCAGAGCGATTCGCCCAATGAGTCCTTGATATTTAGTCGTTTTCAGCCAATTTTCTGGATTTTTGAAAATTTCACTTTTTTGTGAAAATATCAAATAAATGAGAGAATAATATGTGTGAGGGTACCCCAGGAGAGTTCTAAATGTGTGTGGGTAGAATATATATCCCACGGGGGTAAAATTGAAAAAAGTTGAAAACATTTTTGTTTTTAAGTCATTTTTCTGGCGTTTATCAGACTTTCATATAGGGGAAATGTCAGTGAGCGTTCCGATTTCAGTTCCAGAGAGGTTCGCCCAATGAGTCCTTGATATTTAGTCGTTTTCAGCCAATATTTTGGATTTTTGAAAATTTCACTTTTTTGTGAAAATATCCACTAAATGAGGGAATAATATGTGTGAGGGTACCCCAGGAGAGTTCCAAATGTGTGTGGGTAGAATATATATCCCACGGGGGTAAAATTGAAAAAAGTTGAAAACATTTTTTTTTTAAGTCATTTTTCTGGCGTTTATCAGACTTTCAGATAGGGGAAATGTCAGTGAGCGTTCCGATTTCAGTTCCAGAGCGATTCGCCCAATGAGTCTTTGATATTTAGTTGTTTTCAGCCAATTTTCTGGATTTTTGAAAATTTCACTTTTTTGTGAAAATATCCACTAAATGAGGGAATAATATGTGTGAGGATACCCCAGGAGAGTTCCAACTTTGTGTGGGTAGAATATATATCCCACGGGGGTAAAATTGAAAAAAGTTTAAAACATTTTTTTGTTTAAGTCATTTTTACAGCGTTTATCAGACTTTCAGATAGGGGAAATGTAAGTAAGCATTCCGATTTCAGTTCCAGAGCGATTCGCCCAATGAGTACTTGATATTTAGTCGTTTTCAGCCAATTTTCTGGATTTTTGAAAATTTCACTTTTTTGTGAAAATATCCACTAAATGAGGGAATAATATGTGTGAGGGTACCCCAGGAGAGTTCCAAATGTGTGTGGGTAGAATATATATCCCACGGGGATAAAATTGAAAAAAGTTGAAAAAAAATTTTTTTTTGGACTGTCATTTTTCCGGCGTTTATCAGACTTTCAGATAGGGGAAATGTCAGTGAGCATTCCGATTTCAGTTCCAGAGCGATTTGCCCAATGAGTCCTTGATATTTACTCGTTTTCAGCCAATATTTTGGATTTTTGAAAATTTCGCTTTTTTGTGAAAATATCCACTAAATGAGGGAATAATATGTGTGAGGGTACCCCAGGAGAGTTCCAAATGTGTGTGGTAGAATATATTTCCCACGGGGGTAAAATTGAAAAAATTTGAAAAAAAATTTTTTTTTGGACTTAGTCATTTTTCCGGCGTTTATCAGACTTTCAGATAGGGGAAATGTCAGTAAGCATTCCAATTTCAGTTCCAGAGCGATTCGCCCAATGAGTCCTTGATATTTAGTCGTTTTCAGCCAATTTTCTGGATTTTTGAAAATTTCACTTTTTTGTGAAAATATCCACTAAATGAGAGAATAATATGTGTGAAGGTACGCCAGGAGAGTTCCAAATGTGTGTGGGTAGAATATATATCCCACGGGGGTAAAATTGAAAAAAGTTGAAAAAAAATTTTTTGGGGACTTAGTCATTTTTCCGGCGTTTATCAGACTTTCAGATAGGGGAAATGTGAGTGAGCGTTCCGATTTCAGTTCCAGAGCGATTCGCCCAATGAGTCCTTGATATTTAGGTGTTTTCAGCCAATTTTCTGGATTTTTGAAAATTTCACTTTTTTGTGAAAATATCCAATAAATGAGAGAATAATATGTGTGAGGGTACCCCAGGAGAGTTCCAAATGTGTGTGGGTAGAATATATATCCCACGGGGGTAAAATTGAAAAAAGTTGAAACAATTTTTTTTTTTGGACTTAGTCATTTTTCCGGCGTTTATCAGACTTTCAGATAGGGGAAATGTCAGTGAGAATTCCGATTTCAGTTCCAGAGCGATTTGCCCAATGAGTCCTTGATATTTAGTTGTTTTCAGCCAATTTTCTGGATTTTTAAAAATTTCACTTTTTGTTAAAATATCCAGTAAATGAGGGAATAATATGTGTGAGGGTACCCCAGGAGAGTTCCAAATGTGTGTGGGTAGAATATGTATCCCACGGCGGTAAAATTTAAAAACGTTGAAAACATTTTTTTTTTGGACTTAGTCATTATTCCTAAGTTTATCAGACTTTCAGATAGGGCAAATGTCAGTAAGCGTTCCGATTTCAGTTCCAGAGCGATTCAACCAATGAGTCCTTGATATTTACTCGCTTTCAGCCAATATTTTGGATTTTTGAAAATTTCACTTTTTTGTGAAAATATCCACTAAATGAGGGAATAATATGTGTGAGGGTACCCCAGGAGAGTTCCAAATGTGTGTGGGTAGAATATATATCCCATGGGGGTAAAATTGAAAAAATGTAAAAAAAAAATTTTTTTTGGACTTAGTCATTTTTCCGGCGTTTATCAGACTTTCAGATAGGGGAAATGTCAGTGAGAACTCCGATTTCAGTTCCTGAGCGATTTGCCCAATGAGTCCTTGATATTTAGTCGTTTTCAGCCAATCTTCTGGATTTTTGAAAATTTCACTTTTTTGTGAAAATATCCACTAAATGAGGGAATAATATGTGTGAGGGTACCCCAGGAGAGTTCCAAATGTGTGTGGGTAGAATATATATCCCACGGGGGTAAAATTGAAAAAAGTTGGAAACAATTTTTTTTTTGGACTTAGTCATTTTTCCGGCGTTTATCAGACTTTCAGATAGGGCAAATGTCAGTAAGCGTTCCTATTTCAGTTCCAGAGCGAATCGCCCAATGAGTCCTTGATATTTAGTCGTTTACAGCCAATTTTCTGGCTTTTTGAAAATTTCACTTTTTTTGTGAAAATATCCACTAAGTGAGAGAATAATATGTGTGAAGGTACCCCAGGAGAGTTCCAAATGTGTGTGGGTAGAATATATATCCCACAGGGGTAAAATTGAAAAAAGTTGAAAAATTTTTTTTTTTGTGCTTAGTCATTTTTCCGGCTTTTATCAGACTTTCAGATAGGGGAAATGTCAGTGAGCATTCTGATTTCAGTTCCTGAGCGATTTGCCCAATGAGTCCTTGATATTTAGTCGTTTTCAGCCAATTTTCTGGATTTTTGAAAATTTCACTTTTTTGTGAAAATATCCACTAAATGAGGGAATAATATGTGTGAGGGTACCCCAGGAGAGTTCCAAATGTGTGTGGGTAGAATATATATCCCATGGGGGTAAAATTGAAAAAATTTGAAAATTTTTTTTTTTTGGACTTAGTCATTATTCCTAACTTTATCAGACTTTCAGATAGGGGAAATGTCAGTGAGCATTCCGATTTCAGTTCCAGAGCAATTTGCCCAATGAGTCCTTGATATTTACTCGTTTTCAGGCAATATTTTGGATTTTTGAAAATTTTACTTTTTTGTGAAAATATCCACTAAATGAGGGAATAATATGTGTGAGGGTACCCCAGGAGAGTTCCAAATGTGTGTGGGTAGAATATATATCCCACGGGGGTAAAATTGAAAAAAGTTGAAACAATTTTTTTTTTGGACTTAGTCATTTTTCCGGCATTTATCAGACTTTCAGATAGGGGAAATGTCAGTGAGCATTCCGATTTCAGTTCCAGAGCGATTTGCCCAATGAGTCCTTGATATTTACTCGTTTTCAGGCAATATTTTGGATTTTTGAAAATTTCACTTTTTTGTGAAAATATCCACTAAATGAGGGAATAATATGTGTGAGGGTACCCCAGGAGAGTTCCAAATGTGTGTGGGTAGAATATGTAACCCACGGGGGTAAAATTGAAAAAATTTGAAAACATTTTTTTTTTGGACTTAGTCATTATTCCTAAGTTTATCAGACTTACAGATATGGGAAATGTCAGTGAGCATTCCGATTTCAGTTCCAGAGCGATTTGCCCAATGAGTCCTTGATATTTACTCGTTTTCAGCCAATTTTCTGGATTTTTGAAAATTTCACTTTTTTGTGAAAATATCCACTAAATGAGGGAATAATATGTGTGAGGGTACCCCAGGAGAGTTCCAAATGTGTTTGGGTAGAACATATATCCCACGGGGTAAAATTGAAAAAATTTGAAAAAAAAATTTTTTTTAGACTTAGTCATTATTCCGGGGTTTATCAGACTTTCAGATAGGGCAAATGTCAGTAAGCGTTCCGATTTCAGTTCCAGAGCGATTCGCCCAATGAGTCCTTGATATTTAGTCGTTTACAGCCAATTTTCTGGCTTTTTGAAAATTTCACTTTTTTTGTGAAAATATCCACTAAGTGAGAGAATAATATGTGTGAAGGTACCCCAGGAGAGTTCCAAATGTGTGTGGGTAGAATATATATCCCACAGGGGTAAAATTGAAAAAAGTTGAAAAATTTTTTTTTTTGTACTTAGTCATTTTTCCGGCTTTTATCAGACTTTCAGATAGGGGAAATGTCAGTGAGCATTCTGATTTCAGTTCCTGAGCGATTTGCCCAATGAGTCCTTGATATTTAGTCGTTTTCAGCCAATTTTCTGGATTTTTTAAAATTTCACTTTTTTGTGAAAATATCCACTAAATGAGGGAATAATATGTGTGAGGGTACCCCAGGAGAGTTCCAAATGTGTGTGGGTAGAATATATATCCCATGGGGGTAAAATTGAAAAAATTTGAAAAATTTTTTTTTTTGGACTTAGTCATTTTTCCGGCGTTTATCAGACTTTCAGATAGGGGAAATGTCAGTGAGAATTCCGATTTCAGTTCCAGAGCGATTTGCCCAATGAGTCCTTGATATTTAGTCGTTTTCAGCCAATTTTCTGGATTTTTAAAAATTTCACTTTTTGTTAAAATATCCAGTAAATGAGGGAATAATATGTGTGAGGGTACCCCAGGAGAGTTCCAAATGTGTGTGGGTAGAATATGTATCCCACGGCGGTAAAATTTAAAAACGTTGAAAACATTTTTTTTTTGGACTTAGTCATTATTCCTAAGTTTATCAGACTTTCAGATAGGGCAAATGTCAGTAAGCGTTCCGATTTCAGTTCCAGAGCGATTCGACCAATGAGTCCTTGATATTTACTCGTTTTCAGCCAATATTTTGGATTTTTGAAAATTTCACTTTTTTGTGAAAATATCCACTAAATGAGGGAATAATATGTGTGAGGGTACCCCAGCAGAGTTCCAAATGTGTGTGGGTAGAATATATATCCCATGGGGGTAAAATTGAAAAAATGTAAAAAAAAAATTTTTTTTGGACTTAGTCATTTTTCCGGCATTTATCAGACTTTCAGATAGGGGAAATGTCAGTGAGAATTCCGATTTCAGTTCCTGAGCGATTTGCCCAATGAGTCCTTGATATTTAGTGGTTTTCAGCCAATCTTCTGGATTTTTGAAAATTTCACTTTTTTGTGAAAATATCCACTAAATGAGGGAATAATATGTGTGAGGGTACCCCAGGAGAGTTCCAAATGTGTGTGGGTAGAATATATATCCCACGGGGTAAAATTGAAAAAATTTGAAAAAAAAATTTTTTTTGGACTTAGTCATTATTCCGGGGTTTATCAGACTTTCAGATAGGGCAAATGTCAGTAAGCGTTCCGATTTCAGTTCCAGAGCGATTCGCCCAATGAGTCCTTGATATTTATTCGCTTTCAGCCAATTTTCTGGATTTTTGAAAATTTCACTTTTTTGTGAAAATATCCACTAAATGAGAGAATAATATGTGTGAAGGTACCCCAGGAGAGTTCCAAATGTGTGTGGGTAGAATATATATCCCACGGGGGTAAAATTGAAAAAAGTTGGAAATAATTTTTTTTTTGGACTTAGTCATTTTTCCGGCGTTTATCAGACTTTCAGATAGGGCAAATGTCAGTAAGCGTTCCTATTTCAGTTCCAGAGCGATTCGCCCAATGAGTCCTTGATATTTAGTCGTTTACAGCCAATTTTCTGGCTTTTTGAAAATTTCACTTTTTTTGTGAAAATATCCACTAAGTGAGAGAATAATATGTGTGAAGGTACCCCAGGAGAGTTCCAAATGTGTGTGGGTAGAATATATATCCCACAGGGGTAAAATTGAAAAAAGTTGAAAAATTTTTTTTTTTTGTACTTAGTCATTTTTCCGGCTTTTATCAGACTTTCAGATAGGGGAAATGTTAGTGAGCATTCTGATTTCAGTTCCTGAGCGATTTGCCCAATGAGTCCTTGATATTTAGTCGTTTTCAGCCAATTTTCTGGATTTTTGAAAATTTCACTTTTTTGTGAAAATATCCACTAAATGAGGGAATAATATGTGTGAGGGTACCCCAGGAGAGTTCCAAATGTGTGTGGGTAGAATATATATCCCATGGGGGTAAAATTGAAAAAATTTGAAAATTTTTTTTTTTTGGACTTAGTCATTATTCCTAACTTTATCAGACTTTCAGATAGGGGAAATGTCAGTGAGCATTCCGATTTCAGTTCAAGAGCGATTCGCCCAATGAGTCCTTGATATTTAGTCGTTTTCAGCCAATTTTCTGGATTTTTGAAAATTTCACTTTTTTGTGAAAATATCCACTAAATGAGAGAGTAATATGTGTGAGGGTACCACAGGAGAGTTCCAAATGTGTGTGGGTAGAATATATATCCCACAGGGGTAAAATTGAAAAAAGTTGAAACAATTTTTTTTTTGGACTTAGTCATTTTTCCGGTGTTTATCAAACTTTCAGATAGGGCAAATGTCAGTAAGCGTTCCGATTTCAGTTCCAGAGCGATTCGCCCAATGAGTCCTTGATATTTAGTCGTTTTCAGCCAATTTTCTGGCTTTTTGAAAATTTCACTTTTTAGTGAAAATATCCACTAAATGAGGGAATAATATGTGTGAGGGTACCCCAGGAGAGTTCCAAATGTGTGTGGGTAGAATATATATCCCACGGGGGTAAAATTGAAAAAATTTGAAAAAAAAAATTTTTTTGGACTTAGGCATTTTTCCGGTGTTTATCAAACTTTCAGATAGGGCAAATGTCAGTAAGCGTTCCGATTTCAGTTCCAGAGCGATTCGCCCAATGAGTCCTTGATATTTAGTCGTTTTCAGCCAATTTGCTGGATTTTTGAAAATTTCACTTTTTTGTGAAAATATCCACTAAATGAGGGAATAATATGTGTGAGGGTACCCCAGGAGAGTTCCAAATGTGTGTGGGTAGAATATATATCCCACGGGGGAAAAAATTGAGAAAATTTGAAAAAAAAAATTTTTTTGGACTTAGTCATTTTTCCTTCGTTTATCAGACTTTCAGATAGGGGAAATGTCAGTGAGCATTCTGATTTCAGTTCCAGAGCGATTTGCCCAATGAGTCCTTGATATTTACTCGTTTTCAGCTATAATTTTGGATTTTTGAA
Source organism: Phyllobates terribilis (assembly GCF_046119375.1). Lineage (NCBI taxonomy): Eukaryota > Metazoa > Chordata > Amphibia > Anura > Dendrobatidae > Phyllobates > Phyllobates terribilis. Next base: position 12,962,443 of record NW_027362791.1, on the reverse strand, counting down.
AATTTCACTTTTTTGTGAAAATATCCACTAAATGAGGGAATAATATGTGTGAGGGTACCCCAGGAGAGTTCCAAATGTGTGTGGGTACAATATATATCCCACGGGGGTAAAATTGAAAAAAGTTGAAACAATTTTTTTTTTGGACTTAGTCATTTTTCCTTCGTTTATCAGACTTTCAGATAGGGGAAATGTCAGTGAGCATTCTGATTTCACTTCCAGAACGATTTGACCAATGAGTCCTTGATATTTACTCGTTTTCAGCTAATATTTTGGATTTTTGAAAATTTCCCTTTTTTGTGAAAATATCCACTAAATGAGGGAATAATATGTGTGAGGGTACCCCAGGAGAGTTCCAAATGTGTGTGGGTACAATATATATCCCACGGGGGTAAAATTGAAAAAAGTTTAAACAATTTTTTTTTTGGACTTAGTCATTTTTCCGGTGTTTATCAGACTTTCAGATAGGGGAAATGTCAGTAAGCGTTCCGATTTCAGTTCCAGAGCGATTCGCCCAATGAGTCCTTGATATTTAGTCGTTTTCAGCCAATTTTCTGGATTTTTGAAAATTTCACTTTTTTGTGAAAATATCCACTAAATGAGGGAATAATATGTGTGAGGATACCCCAGGAGAGTTCCAAATGTGTGTGGGTACAATATATATCCCACGGGGGTAAAATCGAAAAAATTTGAAAAAAAATTTTTTTTGGACTTAGTCATTTTTCCGGTGTTTATCAAACTTTCAGATAGGGCAAATGTCAGTAAGCATTCCTATTTCAGTTCCAGAGCGATTTGCCCAATGAGTCCTTGATATTTAATCGTTTTCAGCCAATATTTTGGATTTTTGAAAATTTCACTTTTTTGTGAAAATATCCACTAAATGAGGGAATAATATGTGTGAGGGTACCCCAGGAGAGTTCCAAATGTGTGTGGGTAGAATATATATCCCACGGGGGTAAAATTGAAAAAATTTGAAAAAAAATTTTTTTTCGACTTAGTCATTTTTCCGGCGTTAATCAGATTTTCAGATAGGGGAAATGTCAGTAAGCTTTCCGATTTCAGTTCCAGAGCGATTCGCCCAATGAGTCCTTGATATTTAGTCGTTTTCAGCCAATTTTCTGGCTTTTTGAAAATTTCACTTTTTAGTGAAAATATCCACTAAATGAGGGTATAATATGTGTGAGGGTACCCCAGGAGAGTTCCAAATGTGTGTGGGTAGAATATATATCCCACGGGGGTAAAATTGAAAAAATTTGAAAAAAAAATTTTTTTTGGACTTAGTCATTTTTCCGGTGTTTATCAAACTTTCAGATTGGGCTAATGTCAGTAAGCGTTCCGATTTCAGTTCCAGAGCGATTCGCCCAATGAGTCCTTGATATTTAGTCGTTTTCAGCCAATTTTCTGGATTTTTGAAAATTTCACTTTTTTGTGAAAATATCCACTAAATGAGGGAATAATATGTGTGAGGGTACCCCAGGAGAGTTCCAAATGTGTGTGGGTAGAATATATATCCCACGGAGGTAAAATTGAAAAAATTTGAAAAAAAAAAATTTTTTGGACTTAGTCATTTTTCCGGTGTTTATCAGACTTTCAGATAGGGCAAATGTCAGTAAGCGTTCCGATTTCAGTTCCAGAGCGATTCGCCCAATGAGTCCTTGATATTTAGTCGTTTTCAGCCAATTTTCTGGATTTTTGAAAATTTCACTTTTTTGTTAAAATATCCACTAAATGAGGGAATAATATGTGTGAGGGTACCCCAGGAGAGTTCCAAATGTGTGTGGGTAGAATATATATCCCACGGGGGTAAAATTGAAAAAATTTGAAAAAAAAATATTTTTTTGACTTAGTCATTTTTCCTTCGTTTATCAGACTTTCAGATAGGGGAAATGTCAGTGAGCATTCTGATTTCAGTTCCAGAGCGATTCGCCCAATGAGTCCTTGATATTTAGTCGTTTTCAGCCAATTTTCTGGCTTTTTGAAAATTTCACTTTTTAGTGAAAATATCCACTAAATGAGGGAATAATATGTGTGAGGGTACCCCAGGAGAGTTCCAAATGTGTGTGGGTAGAATATATATCCCACGGGGGTAAAATTGAAAAAATTTGAAAAAAAAATTTTTTTTGGACTTAGTCATTTTTCCGGCGTTAATCAGACTTTCAGATAGGGGAAATGTCAGTAAGCTTTCCGATTTCAGTTCCAGAGTGATTCGCCCAATGAGTCCTTGATATTTTGTCGTTTTCAGCCAATTTTCTGGATTTTTGAAAATTTCACTTTTTTGTGAAAATATCCACTAAATGAGGGAATAATATGTGTGAGGGTACCCCAGGAGAGTTCCAAATGTGTGTGGGTAGAATATATATCCCACGGAGGTAAAATTGAAAAAATTTGAAAAAAAAAAATTTTTTGGACTTAGTCATTTTTCCGGTGTTTATCAGACTTTCAGATAGGGCAAATGTCAGTAAGCGTTCCGATTTCAGTTCCAGAGCGATTCGCCCAATGAGTCCTTGATATTTAGTCGTTTTCAGCCAATTTTCTGGATTTTTGAAAATTTCACTTTTTTGTTAAAATATCCACTAAATGAGGGAATAATATGTGTGAGGGTACCCCAGGAGAGTTCCAAATGTGTGTGGGTAGAATATATATCCCACGGGGGTAAAATTGAAAAAATTTGAAAAAAAAAATTTTTTTTGACTTAGTCATTTTTCCTTCGTTTATCAGACTTTCAGATAGGGGAAATGTCAGTGAGCATTCTGATTTCAGTTCCAGAGCGATTTGCCCAATGAGTCCTTGATATTTACTCGTTTTCAGCTAATATTTTGGATTTTTGAAAATTTCACTTTTTTGTGAAAATATCCACTAAATGAGGGAATAATATGTGTGAGGGTACCCCAGGAGAGTTCCAAATGTGTGTGGGTACAATATATATCCCACGGGGGTAAAATTGAAAAAAGTTGAAACAATTTTTTTTTTGGACTTAGTCATTTTTCCTTCGTTTATCAGACTTTCAGATAGGGGAAATGTCAGTGAGCATTCTGATTTCAGTTCCAGAGCGATTTGACCAATGAGTCCTTGATATTTACTCGTTTTCAGCTAATATTTTGGATTTTTGAAAATTTCACTTTTTTGTGAAAATATCCACTAAATGAGGGAATAATATGTGTGAGGGCACCCCAGGAGAGTTCCAAATGTGTGTGGGTACAATATATATCCCACGGGGGTAAAATTGAAAAAAGTTTAAACAATTTTTTTTTTGGACTTAGTCATTTTTCCGGTGTTTATCAGACTTTCAGATAGGGGAAATGTCAGTAAGCGTTCCGATTTCAGTTCCAGAGCGATTCGCCCAATGAGTCCTTGATATTTAGTCGTTTTCAGCCAATTTTCTGGATTTTTGAAAATTTCACTTTTTTGTGAAAATATCCACTAAATGAGGGAATAATATGTGTGAGGATACCCCAGGAGAGTTCCAAATGTGTGTGGGTACAATATATATCCCACGGGGGTAAAATTGAAAAAATTTGAAAAAAAATTTTTTTGGGACTTAGTCATTTTTCCGGTGTTTATCAAACTTTCAGATAGGGCAAATGTCAGTAAGCATTCCTATTTCAGTTCCAGAGCGATTTGCCCAAGGAGTCCTTGATATTTAATCGTTTTCAGCCAATATTTTGGATTTTTGAAAATTTCACTTTTTTGTGAAAATATCCACTAAATGAGGGAATAATATGTGTGAGGGTACCCCAGGAGAGTTCCAAATGTGTGTGGGTAGAATATATATCCAACGGGGGTATAATTGAAAAAATTTGAAAAAAATTTTTTTTTGGACTTAGTCATTTTTCCGGCGTTAATCAGACTTTCAGATAGGGGAAATGTCAGTAAGCTTTCCGATTTCAGTTCCAGAGCGATTCGCCCAATGAGTCCTTGATATTTAGTCGTTTTCAGCCAATTTTCTGGCTTTTTGAAAATTTCACTTTTTTGTGAAAATATCCACTAAATGAGGGAATAATATGTGTGAGGGTACCCCAGGAGAGTTCCAAATGTGTGTGGGTAGAATATATATCCCACGGGGGTAAAATTGAAAAAAGTTGAAACAATTTTTTTTTTGGACCTAGTCATTTTTCCGGCGTTTATCAGACTTTCAGATAGGGGAAATGTCAGTAAGTGTACCGATTTCAGTTCCAGAGCGATTCGCCCAATGAGAACTTGATATTTAGTCGTTTTCAGCCAATTTTCTGGATTTTTGAAAATTTCACTTTTTTGTGAAAATATCCACTAAATGAGGGAATAATATGTGTGAGGGTACCCCAGGAGAGTTCCAAATGTGTGTGGGTAGAATATATATCCCACGGGGGTAAAATTGAAAAAAGTTGAAACAATGTTTTTTTTGGACTTAGTCATTTTTCCGGCGTTTATCAGACTTTCAGAAAGGGCAAATGTCAGTGAGCGTTCCGATTTCAGTTCAAGAGCGATTCGCCCAATGAGTCCTTGATATTTAGTCATTTTCAGCCAATTTTCTGGATTTTTGAAAATTTCACTTTTTTGTGAAAATATCCACTAAATGAGAGAGTAATATGTGTGAGGGTACCACAGGAGAGTTCCAAATGTGTGTGGGTAGAATATATATCCCACGGGGGTAAAATTGAAAAAAGTTGAAACAATTTTTTTTTTGGACTTAGTCATTTTTCCGGTGTTTATCAAACTTTCAGATAGGGCAAATGTCAGTAAGCGTTCCGATTTCAGTTCCAGAGCGATTCGCCCAATGAGTCCTTGATATTTATTCGTTTTCAGCCAATTTTCTGGATTTTTGAAAATTTCACTTTTTTGTGAAAATATCCACTAAATGAGGGAATAATATGTGTGAGGGTACCCCAGGAGAGTTCCAAATGTGTGTGGGTAGAATATATATCCCACGGGGGTAAAATTGAAAAAATTTGAAAAAAAAATTTTTTTTGGACTTAGTCATTTTTCCGGTGTTTATCAGACTTTCAGATAGGGCAAATATCAGTAAGCGTTCCGATTTCAGTTCCAGAGCGATTCGCCCAATGAGTCCTTGATATTTAGTAGTTTTCAGCCAATTTTCTGGCTTTTTGAAAATTTCACTTTTTAGTGAAAATATCCACTAAATGAGGGAATAATATGTGTGAGGGTACCCCGGGAGAGTTCCAAATGTTTGTGGGTAGAATATATATCCCACGGGGGTAAAATTGAAAAAATTTGAAAAAAAAAATTTTTTTGGACTTAGTCATTTTTCCGGTGTTTATCAAACTTTCAGATAGGGCAAATGTCAGTAAGCGTTCCGATTTCAGTTCCAGAGCGATTCGCCCAATGAGTCCTTGATATTTAGTCGTTTTCAGCCAATTTTCTGGATTTTTGAAAATTTCACTTTTTTGTGAAAATATCCACTAAATGAGGGAATAATATGTGTGAGGGTACCCCAGGAGAGTTCCAAATGTGTGTGGGTAGAATATATATCCCACGGGGGTAAAATTGAAAAAAATATGAAAAAAATTTTTTTTTGGACTTAGTCATTTTTCCGGCGTTAATCAGACTTTCAGATAGGGGAAATGTCAGTAAGCTTTCCGATTTCAGTTCCAGAGCTATTCGCCCAATGAGTCCTTGATATTTAGTCGTTTTCAGCCAATTTTCTGGCTTTTTGAAAATTTCACTTTTTAGTGAAAATATCCACTAAATGAGGGAATAATATGTGTGAGGGTACCCCAGGAGAGTTCCAAATGTGTGTGGGTAGAATATATATCCCACGGGGGTAAAATTGAAAAAATTTGAAAAAAAAAATTTTTTTGGACTTAGTCATTTTTCCGGTGTTTATCAAACTTTCAGATAGGGCAAATGTCAGTAAGCGTTCCGATTTCAGTTCCAGAGCGATTCGCCCAATGAGTCCTTGATATTTAGTCGTTTTCAGCCAATTTTCTGGATTATTGAAAATTTCACTTTTTTGTGAAAATATCCACTAAATGAGGGAATAATATGTGTGAGGGTACCCCAGGAGAGTTCCAAATGTGTGTGGGTAGAATATATATCCCACGGGGGTAAAATTGAAAAAAGTTGAAACAATTTTTTTTTTGAACCTAGTCATTTTTCCGGCGTTTATCAGACTTTCAGATAGGGGAAATGTCAGTAAGTGTACCGATTTCAGTTCCAGAGCGATTCGCCCAATGAGAACTTGATATTTAGTCGTTTTCAGCCAATTTTCTGGATTTTTGAAAATTTCACTTTTTTGTGAAAATATCCACTAAATGAGGGAATAATATGTGTGAGGGTACCCCAGGAGAGTTCCAAATGTGTGTGGGTAGAATATATATCCCACGGGGGTAAAATTGAAAAAAGTTGAAACAATGTTTTTTTTGGACTTAGTCATTTTTCCGGCGTTTATCAGACTTTCAGAAAGGGCAAATGTCAGTGAGCGTTCCGATTTCAGTTCAAGAGCGATTCGCCCAATGAGTCCTTGATATTTAGTCGTTTTCAGCCAATTTTCTGGATTTTTGAAAATTTCACTTTTTTGTGAAAATATCCACTAAATGAGAGAGTAATATGTGTGAGGGTACCACAGGAGAGTTCCAAATGTGTGTGGGTAGAATATATATCCCACGGGGGTAAAATTGAAAAAAGTTGAAACAATTTTTTTTTTGGACTTAGTCATTTTTCCGGTGTTTATCAAACTTTCAGATAGGGCAAATGTCAGTAAGCGTTCCGATTTCAGTTCCAGAGCGATTCGCCCAATGAGTCCTTGATATTTATTCGTTTTCAGCCAATTTTCTGGATTTTTGAAAATTTCACTTTTTTGTTAAAATATCCACTAAATGAGGGAATAATATGTGTGAGGGTACCCCAGGAGAGTTCCAAATGTGTGTGGGTAGAATATATATATCACGGGGGTAAAATTGAAAAAATTTGAAAAAAAAATTTTTTTTGGACTTAGTCATTTTTCAGGTGTTTATCAGACTTTCAGATAGGGCAAATGTCAGTAAGCGTTCCGATTTCAGTTCCAGAGCGATTCGCCCAATGAGTCCTTGATATTTAGTAGTTTTCAGCCAATTTTCTTTCTTTTTGAAAATTTCACTTTTTAGTGAAAATATCCACTAAATGAGGGAATAATATGTGTGAGGGTACCCCGGGAGAGTTCCAAATGTGTGTGGGTAGAATATATATCCCACGGGGGTAAAATTGAAAAAATTTGAAAAAAAAAATTTTTTTGGACTTAGTCATTTTTCCGGTGTTTATCAAACTTTCAGATAGGGCAAATGTCAGTAAGCGTTCCGATTTCAGTTCCAGAGCGATTCGCCCAATGAGTCCTTGATATTTAGTCGTTTTCAGCCAATTTTCTGGATTTTTGAAAATTTCACTTTTTTGTGAAAATATCCACTAAATGAGGGAATAATATGTGTGAGGGTACCCCAGGAGAGTTCCAAATGTGTGTGGGTAGAATATATATCCCACGGGGGTAAAATTGAAAAAAATGTGAAAAAAATTTTTTTTTGGACTTAGTCATTTTTCCGGCGTTAATCAGACTTTCAGATAGGGGAAATGTCAGTAAGCTTTCCGATTTCAGTTCCAGAGCTATTCGCCCAATGAGTCCTTGATATTTAGTCGTTTTCAGCCAATTTTCTGGCTTTTTGAAAATTTCACTTTTTAGTGAAAATATCCACTAAATGAGGGAATAATATGTGTGAGGGTACCCCAGGAGAGTTCCAAATGTGTGTGGGTAGAATATATATCCCACGGGGGTAAAATTGAAAAAATTTGAAAAAAAAAATTTTTTTGGACTTAGTCATTTTTCCGGTGTTTATCAAACTTTCAGATAGGGCAAATGTCAGTAAGCGTTCCGATTTCAGTTCCAGAGCGATTCGCCCAATGAGTCCTTGATATTTAGTCGTTTTCAGCCAATTTTCTGGATTATTGAAAATTTCACTTTTTTGTGAAAATATCCACTAAATGAGGGAATAATATGTGTGAGGGTACCCCAGGAGAGTTCCAAATGTGTGTGGGTAGAAAATATATCCCACGGGGAAAAAATTGAAAAAATTTGAAAAAAAAAATTTTTTTGGACTTAGTCATTTTTCCGGTGTTTATCAGACTTTCAGATAGGGCAAATGTCAGTAAGCGTTCCGATTTCAGTTCCAGAGCGATTCGCCCAATGAGTCCTTGATATTTAGTCGTTTTCAGCCAATTTTCTGGATTTTTGAAAATTTCATTTTTTTGTGAAAATATCCACTAAATGAGAGAGTAATATGTGTGAGGGTACCACAGGAGAGTTTTAAATGTGTGTGGGTAGAATATATATCCCAAGGGGGTAAAATTGAATAAAGTTGAAACAATTTTTTTTTTCGACTTAGTCATTTTTCCGGCGTTTATCAGACTTTCAGATAGGGGAAATGTCAGTGAGCATTCCGATTTCAGTTCCAGAGCGATTTGCCCAATGAGTCCTTGATATTTACTCGTTTTCAGGCAATATTTTGTAATTTTGAAAATTTCACTTTTTTGTGAAAATATCCACTAAATGAGGGAATAATATGTGTGAGGGTACCCCAGGAGAGTTCCAAATGTGTGTGGGTAGAATATATATCCCACGGGGGTAAAATTGAAAAAAGTTGAAAAAAACATTTTTTTTGGACTTAGTCATTTTTCCGGCGTTTATCAGACTTTGAGATAGGGCAAATGTCAGTAAGCGTTCCGATTTCAGTTCCAGAGCGATTCGCCCAATGAGTCCTTGATATTTAGTCGTTTTCAGCCAATTTTCTGGATTTTTGAAAATTTCACTTTTTTGTGAAAATATCCACTAAATGAGAGAATAATATGTGTGAAGGTACCCCAGGAGAGTTCCAAATGTGTGTGGGTAGAATATGTATCCCACGGGGGTAAAATTGGAAAAAGTTGAAAACATTTTTTTTTTGGACTTAGTCATTATTCCTAAGTTTATCAGACTTTCAGATAGGGGAAATGTCGGTGAGCATTCCGATTTCAGTTCCAGAGCGATTTGCCCAATGAGTCCTTGATATTTACTCATTTTCAGCCAATATTTTGGATTTTTGAAAATTTCACTTTTTTGTGAAAATATCCACTAAATGAGGGAATAATATGTGTGAGGGTACCCCAGGAGAGTTCCAAATGTGTGTGGGTAGAATATATATCCCACGGGGGTAAAATTGAAAAAAGTTGAAACAATTTTTTTTTTGGACCTAGTCATTTTTCCGGCGTTTATCAGACTTTCAGATAGGGGAAATGTCAGTAAGTGTACCGATTTCAGTTCCAGAGCGATTCGCCCAATGAGAACTTGATATTTAGTCGTTTTCAGCCAATTTTCTGGATTTTTGAAAATTTCACTTTTTTGTGAAAATATCCACTAAATGAGGGAATAATATGCGTGAGGGTACCCCAGGAGAGTTCCAAATGTGTGTGGGTAGAATATATATCCCACGGGGGTAAAATTGAAAAAAGTTGAAAACATTTTTTTTTTGGACTTAGTCATTATTCCTAAGTTTATCAGACTTTCAGATAGGGGAAATGTCGGTGAGCATTCCGATTTCAGTTCCAGAGCGATTTGCCCAATGAGTCCTTGATATTTACTCATTTTCAGCCAATATTTTGGATTTTTGAAAATTTCACTTTTTTGTGAAAATATCCACTAAATGAGGGAATAATATGTGTGAGGGTACCCCAGGAGAGTTCCAAATGTGTGTGGGTAGAATATATATCCCACGGGGGTAAAATTGAAAAAAGTTGAAACAATTTTTTTTTTGGACCTAGTCATTTTTCCGGCGTTTATCAGACTTTCAGATAGGGGAAATGTCAGTAAGTGTACCGATTTCAGTTCCAGAGCGATTCGCCCAATGAGAACTTGATATTTAGTCGTTTTCAGCCAATTTTCTGGATTTTTGAAAATTTCACTTTTTTGTGAAAATATCCACTAAATGAGGGAATAATATGTGTGAGGGTACCCCAGGAGAGTTCCAAATGTGTGGGGGTAGAATATATATCCCACGGGGGTAAAATTGAAAAAAGTTGAAACAATGTTTTTTTTGGACTTAGTCATTTTTCCGGCGTTTATCAAACTTTCAGAAAGGGCAAATGTCAGTGAGCGTTCCGATTTCAGTTCAAGAGCGATTCGCCCAATGAGTCCTTGATATTTAGTCGTTTTCAGCCAATTTTCTGGATTTTTGAAAATTTCACTTTTTTGTGAAAATATCCACTAAATGAGAGAGTAATATGTGTGAGGGTACCACAGAAGAGTTCCAAATGTGTGTGGGTAGAATATATATCCCACGGGGGTAAAATTGAAAAAAGTTGAAACAATTTTTTTTTTGGACTTAGTCATTTTTCCGGTGTTTATCAAACTTTCAGATAGGGCAAATGTCAGTAAGCGTTCCGATTTCAGTTCCAGAGCGATTCGCCCAATGAGTCCTTGATATTTAGTCGTTTTCAGCCAATTTTCTGGATATTTGAAAATTTCACTTTTTTGTGAAAATATTCACTAAATGAGGGAATAATATGTGTGAGGGTACCCCAGGAGAGTTCCAAATGTGTGTGGGTAGAATATATATCCCACGGGGGTAAAATTGAAAAAATTTGAAAAAAAAAATTTTTTTGGACTTAGTCATTTTTCCGGTGTTTATCAGACTTTCAGATAGGGGAAATGTCAGTAAGCGTTCCGATTTCAGTTCCAGAGCGATTCGCCCAATGAGTCCTTGATATTTAGTCGTTTTCAGCCAATTTTCTGGATTTTTGAAAATTTCACTTTTTTGTGAAAATATCCACTAAATGAGGGAATAATATGTGTGAGGGTACCCCAGGAGAGTTCCAAATGTGTGTGGGTAGAATATATATCCCACGGGGGTAAAATTGAAAAAAATGTGAAAAAAAATTTTTTTGGACTTAGTCATTTTTCCGGCGTTAATCAGACTTTCAGATAGGGGAAATGTCAGTAAGCTTTCCGATTTCAGTTCCAGAGCTATTCGCCCAATGAGTCCTTGATATTTAGTCGTTTTCAGCCAATTTTCTGGCTTTTTGAAAATTTCACTTTTTAGTGAAAATATCCACTAAATGAGAGAATAATATGTGTGAGGGTACCCCAGGAGAGTTCCAAATGTGTGTGCGTAGAATATATATCCCACGGGGGTAAAATTGAAAAAATTTGAAAAAAAAAATTTTTTTGGACTTAGTCATTTTTCCGGTGTTTATCAAACTTTCAGATAGGGCAAATGTCAGTAAGCGTTCCGATTTCAGTTCCAGAGCGATTCGCCCAATGAGTCCTTGATATTTAGTCGTTTTCAGCCATTTTTCTGGATTATTGAAAATTTCACTTTTTTGTGAAAATATCCACTAAATGAGGGAATAATATGTGTGAGGGTACCCCAGGAGAGTTCCAAATGTGTGTGGGTAGAATATATATCCCACGGGGGAAAAAATTGAAAAAATTTGAAAAAAAAAATTTTTTTGGACTTAGTCATTTTTCCGGTGTTTATCAGACTTTCAGATAGGGCAAATGTCAGTACGCGTTCCGATTTCAGTTCCAGAGCGATTCGCCCAATGAGTCCTTGATATTTAGTCGCTTTCAGCCAATTTTCTGGATTTTTGAAAATTTCACTTTTTTGTGAAAATATCCACTAAATGAGAGAATAATATGTGTGAAGGTACCCCAGGAGAGTTCCAAATGTGTGTGGGTAGAATATGTATCCCACGGGGGTAAAATTGAAAAAAGTTGAAAACATTTTTTTTTTGGACTTAGTCATTATTCCTAAGTTTATCAGACTTTCAGATAGGGGAAATGTCGGTGAGCATTCCGATTTCAGTTCCAGAGCGATTTGCCCAATGAGTCCTTGATATTTACTCATTTTCAGCCAATATTTTGGATTTTTGAAAATTTCACTTTTTTGTGAAAATATCCACTAAATGAGGGAATAATATGTGTGAGGGTACCCCAGGAGAGTTCCAAATGTGTGTGGGTAGAATATGTATCCCACGGGGGTAAAATTGAAAAAAGTTGAAACAATTTTTTTTTTGGACCTAGTCATTTTTCCGGCGTTTATCAGACTTTCAGATAGGGGAAATGTCAGTAAGTGTACCGATTTCAGTTCCAGAGCGATTCGCCCAATGAGAACTTGATATTTAGTCGTTTTCAGCCAATTTTCTGGATTTTTGAAAATTTCACTTTTTTGTGAAAATATCCACTAAATGAGGGAATAATATGTGTGAGGGTACCCCAGGAGAGTTCCAAATGTGTGGGGGTAGAATATATATCCCACGGGGGTAAAATTGAAAAAAGTTGAAACAATGTTTTTTTTGGACTTAGTCATTTTTCCGGCGTTTATCAAACTTTCAGAAAGGGCAAATGTCAGTGAGCGTTCCGATTTCAGTTCAAGAGCGATTCGCCCAATGAGTCCTTGATATTTAGTCGTTTTCAGCCAATTTTCTGGATTTTTGAAAATTTCACTTTTTTGTGAAAATATCCACTAAATGAGAGAGTAATATGTGTGAGGGTACCACAGAAGAGTTCCAAATGTGTGTGGGTAGAATATATATCCCACGGGGGTAAAATTGAAAAAATTTGAAAAAAAAAATTTTTTTGGACTTAGTCATTTTTCCGGTGTTTATCAGACTTTCAGATAGGGCAAATGTCAGTAAGCGTTCCGATTTCAGTTCCAGAGCGATTCGCCCAATGAGTCCTTGATATTTAGTCGTTTTCAGCCAATTTTCTGGATTTTTGAAAATTTCACTTTTTTGTGAAAATATCCACTAAATGAGGGAATAATATGTGTGAGGGTACCCCAGGAGAGTTCCAAATGTGTGTGGGTAGAATATATATCCCACGGGGGTAAAATTGAAAAAAATGTGAAAAAAAATTTTTTTGGACTTAGTCATTTTTCCGGCGTTAATCAGACTTTCAGATAGGGGAAATGTCAGTAAGCTTTCCGATTTCAGTTCCAGAGCTATTCGCCCAATGAGTCCTTGATATTTAGTCGTTTTCAGCCAATTTTCTGGCTTTTTGAAAATTTCACTTTTTAGTGAAAATATCCACTAAATGAGAGAATAATATGTGTGAGGGTACCCCAGGAGAGTTCCAAATGTGTTTGCGTAGAATATATATCCCACGGGGGTAAAATTGAAAAAATTTGAAAAAAAAAATTTTTTTGGACTTAGTCATTTTTCCGGTGTTTATCAAACTTTCAGATAGGGCAAATGTCAGTAAGCGTTCCGATTTCAGTTCCAGAGCGATTCGCCCAATGAGTCCTTGATATTTAGTAGTTTTCAGCCAATTTTCTGGATTATTGAAAATTTCACTTTTTTGTGAAAATATCCACTAAATGAGGGAATAATATGTGTGAGGGTACCCCAGGAGAGTTCCAAATGTGTGTGGGTAGAATATGTATCCCACGGGGGTAAAATTGAAAAAAGTTGAAACAATTTTTTTTTTGGACCTAGTCATTTTTCCGGCGTTTATCAGACTTTCAGATAGGGGAAATGTCAGTAAGTGTACCGATTTCAGTTCCAGAGCGATTCGCCCAATGAGAACTTGATATTTAGTCGTTTTCAGCCAATTTTCTGGATTTTTGAAAATTTCACTTTTTTGTGAAAATATCCACTAAATGAGGGAATAATATGTGTGAGGGTACCCCAGGAGAGTTCCAAATGTGTGGGGGTAGAATATATATCCCACGGGGGTAAAATTGAAAAAAGTTGAAACAATGTTTTTTTTGGACTTAGTCATTTTTCCGGCGTTTATCAAACTTTCAGAAAGGGCAAATGTCAGTGAGCGTTCCGATTTCAGTTCAAGAGCGATTCGCCCAATGAGTCCTTGATATTTAGTCGTTTTCAGCCAATTTTCTGGATTTTTGAAAATTTCACTTTTTTGTGAAAATATCCACTAAATGAGAGAGTAATATGTGTGAGGGTACCACAGAAGAGTTCCAAATGTGTGTGGGTAGAATATATATCCCACGGGGGTAAAATTGAAAAAATTTGAAAAAAAAAATTTTTTTGGACTTAGTCATTTTTCCGGTGTTTATCAGACTTTCAGATAGGGCAAATGTCAGTAAGCGTTCCGATTTCAGTTCCAGAGCGATTCGCCCAATGAGTCCTTGATATTTAGTCGTTTTCAGCCAATTTTCTGGATTTTTGAAAATTTCACTTTTTTGTGAAAATATCCACTAAATGAGGGAATAATATGTGTGAGGGTACCCCAGGAGAGTTCCAAATGTGTGTGGGTAGAATATATATCCCACGGGGGTAAAATTGAAAAAAATGTGAAAAAAAATTTTTTTGGACTTAGTCATTTTTCCGGCGTTAATCAGACTTTCAGATAGGGGAAATGTCAGTAAGCTTTCCGATTTCAGTTCCAGAGCTATTCGCCCAATGAGTCCTTGATATTTAGTCGTTTTCAGCCAATTTTCTGGCTTTTTGAAAATTTCACTTTTTAGTGAAAATATCCACTAAATGAGAGAATAATATGTGTGAGGGTACCCCAGGAGAGTTCCAAATGTGTTTGCGTAGAATATATATCCCACGGGGGTAAAATTGAAAAAATTTGAAAAAAAAAATTTTTTTGGACTTAGTCATTTTTCCGGTGTTTATCAAACTTTCAGATAGGGCAAATGTCAGTAAGCGTTCCGATTTCAGTTCCAGAGCGATTCGCCCAATGAGTCCTTGATATTTAGTCGTTTTCAGCCAATTTTCTGGATTATTGAAAATTTCACTTTTTTGTGAAAATATCCACTAAATGAGGGAATAATATGTGTGAGGGTACCCCAGGAGAGTTCCAAATGTGTGTGGGTAGAATATATATCCCACGGGGGTAAAATTGAAAAAAGTTGAAACAATTTTTTTTTTGGACCTAGTCATTTTTCCGGCGTTTATCAGACTTTCAGATAGGGGAAATGTCAGTAAGTGTACCGATTTCAGTTCCAGAGCGATTCGCCCAATGAGAACTTGATATTTAGTCGTTTTCAGCCAATTTTCTGGATTTTTGAAAATTTCACTTTTTTGTGAAAATATCCACTAAATGAGGGAATAATATGTGTGAGGGTACCCCAGGAGAGTTCCAAATGTGTGGGGGTAGAATATATATCCCACGGGGGTAAAATTGAAAAAAGTTGAAACAATGTTTTTTTTGGACTTAGTCATTTTTCCGGCGTTCATCAAACTTTCAGAAAGGGCAAATGTCAGTGAGCGTTCCGATTTCAGTTCAAGAGCGATTCGCCCAATGAGTCCTTGATATTTAGACGTTTTCAGCCAATTTTCTGGATTTTTGAAAATTTCACTTTTTTGTGAAAATATCCACTAAATGAGAGAGTAATATGTGTGAGGGTACCACAGAAGAGTTCCAAATGTGTGTGGGTAGAATATATATCCCACGGGGGTAAAATTGAAAAAAGTTGAAACAATTTTTTTTTTGGACTTAGTCATTTTTCCGGTGTTTATCAGACTTTCAGATAGGGGAAATGTCAGTGAGCATTCCGATTTCAGTTCCAGAGCGATTTGCCCAATGAGTCCTTGATATTTACTCGTTTTCAGGCAATATTTTGGAATTTTGAAAATTTCACTTTTTTGTGAAAATATCCACTAAATGAGGGAATAATATGTGTGAGGGTACCCCAGGAGAGTTCCAAATGTGTGTGGGTAGAATATATATCCCACGGGGGTAAAATTGAAAAAATTTGAAAAAAACATTTTTTTTGGACTTAGTCATTTTTCCGGCGTTTATCAGACTTTGAGATAGGGCAAATGTCAGTAAGCGTTCCGATTTCATTTCCAGAACGATTCGCCCAATGAGTCCTTGATATTTAGTCGCTTTCAGCCAATTTTCTGGATTTTTGAAAATTTCACTTTTTTGTGAAAATATCCACTAAATGAGAGAATAATATGTGTGAAGGTACCCCAGGAGAGTTCCAAATCTGTGTGGGTAGAATATGTATCCCACGGGGGTAAAATTGAAAAAAGTTGAAAACATTTTTTTTTTGGACTTAGTCATTATTCCTAAGTTTATCAGACTTTCAGATAGGGGAAATGTCGGTGAGCATTCCGATTTCAGTTCCAGAGCGATTTGACCAATGAGTCCTTGATATTTACTCATTTTCAGCCAATATTTTGGATTTTTGAAAATTTCACTTTTTTGTGAAAATATCCACTAAATGAGGGAATAATATGTGTGAGGGTACCCCAGGAGAGTTCCAAATGTGTGTGGGTAGAATATATATCCCACGGGGGTAAAATTGAAAAAAGTTGAAACAATTTTTTTTTTGGACCTAGTCATTTTTCCGGCGTTTATCAGACTTTCAGATAGGGGAAATGTCAGTAAGTGTACCGATTTCAGTTCCAGAGCGATTCGCCCAATGAGAACTTGATATTTAGTCGTTTTCAGCCAATTTTCTGGATTTTTGAAAATTTCACTTTTTTGTGAAAATATCCACTAAATGAGGGAATAATATGTGTGAGGGTACCCCAGGAGAGTTCCAAATGTGTGTGGGTAGAATATATATCCCACGGGGGTAAAATTGAAAAAAGTTGAAACAATGTTTTTTTTGGACTTAGTCATTTTTCCGGCGTTTATCAGACTTTCAGAAAGGGCAAATGTCAGTGAGCGTTCCGATTTCAGTTCAAGAGCGATTCGCCCAATGAGTCCTTGATATTTAGTCGTTTTCAGCCAATTTTCTGGATTTTTGAAAATTTCACTTTTTTGTGAAAATATCCACTAAATGAGAGAGTAATATGTGTGAGGGTACCACAGGAGAGTTCCAAATGTGTGTGGGTAGAATATATATCCCACGGGGGTAAAATTGAAAAAAGTTAAAACAATTTTTTTTTTGGACTTAGTCATTTTTCCTTCGTTTATCAGACTTTCAGATAGGGGAAATGTCAGTGAGCATTCTGATTTCAGTTCCAGAGCGATTTGCCCAATGAGTCCTTGATATTTACTCGTTTTCAGCTAATATTTTGGATTTTTGAAAATTTCACTTTTTTGTGAAAATATCCACTAAATGAGGGAATAATATGTGTGAGGGTACCCCAGGAGAGTTCCAAATGTGTGTGGGTACAATATATATCCCACGGGGGTAAAATTGAAAAAAGTTGAAACAATTTTTTTTTTGGACTTAGTCATTTTTCCTTCGTTTATCAGACTTTCAGATAGGGGAAATGTCAGTGAGCATTCTGATTTCAGTTCCAGAGCGATTTGACCAATGAGTCCTTGATATTTACTCGTTTTCAGCTAATATTTTGGATTTTTGAAAATTTCACTTTTTTGTGAAAATATCCACTAAATGAGGGAATAATATGTGTGAGGGTACCCCAGGAGAGTTCCAAATGTGTGTGGGTAGAATATATATCCCACGGGGGTAAAATTGAAAAAATTTGAAAAAAAATTTTTTTTGCACTTAGTCATTTTTCCGGTGTTTATCAAACTTTCAGATAGGGCAAATGTCAGTAAGCATTCCTATTTCAGTTCCAGAGCGATTTGCCCAATGAGTCCTTGATATTTAATCGTTTTCAGCCAATATTTTGGATTTTTGAAAATTTCACTTTTTAGTGAAAATATCCACTAAATGAGGGAATAATATGTGTGAGGGTACCCCAGGAGAGTTCCAAATGTGTGTGGGTAGAATATATATCCCACGGGGGTAAAATTGAAAAAATTTGAAAAAAAAATTTTTTTTGGACTTAGTCATTTTTCCGGCGTTAATCAGACTTTCAGATAGGGGAAATGTCAGTAAGCTTTCCGATTTCAGTTCCAGAGCGATTCGCCCAATGAGTCCTTGATATTTAGTCGTTTTCAGCCAACTTTCTGGCTTTTTGAAAATTTCACTTTTTAGTGAAAATATCCACTAAATGAGGGAATAATATGTGTGAGGGTACCCCAGGAGAGTTCCAAATGTGTGTGGGTAGAATATATATCCCACGGGGGTAAAATTGAAAAAATTTGAAAAAAAAAATTTTTTTGGACTTAGTCATTTTTCCGGTGTTTATCAAACTTTCAGATAGGGCAAATGTCAGTAAGCGTTCCGATTTCAGTTCCAGAGCGATTCGCCCAATGAGTCCTTGATATTTAGTCGTTTTCAGCCAATTTTCTGGATTTTTGAAAATTTCACTTTTTTGTGAAAATATCCACTAAATGAGGGAATAATATGTGTGAGGGTACCCCAGGAGAGTTCCAAATGTGTGTGGGTAGAATATATATCCCACGGGGGTAAAATTGAAAAAATTTGAAAAAAAAAATTTTTTTGGACTTAGTCATTTTTCCGGTGTTTATCAGACTTTCAGATAGGGCAAATGTCAGTAAGCATTCCGATTTCAGTTCCAGAGCGATTCGCCCAATGAGTCCTTGATATTTAGTCGTTTTCAGCCAATTTTCTGGATTTTTGAAAATTTCACTTTTTTGTGAAAATATCCACTAAATGAGGGAATAATATGTGTGAGGGTACCCCAGGAGAGTTCCAAATGTGTGTGGGTAGAATATGTATCCCACGGGGGTAAAATTGAAAAAAGTTGAAAACATTTTTTTTTTGGACTTAGTCATTATTCCTAAGTTTATCAGACTTTCAGATAGGGGAAATGTCGGTGAGCATTCCGATTTCAGTTCCAGAGCGATTTGCCCAATGAGTCCTTGATATTTACTCATTTTCAGCCAATATTTTGGATTTTTGAAAATTTCACTTTTTTGTGAAAATATCCACTAAATGAGGGAATAATATGTGTGAGGGTACCCCAGGAGAGTTCCAAATGTGTGTGGGTAGAATATATATCCCACGGGGGTAAAATTGAAAAAAGTTGAAACAATTTTTTTTTTGGACCTAGTCATTTTTCCGGCGTTTATCAGACTTTCAGATAGGGGAAATGTCAGTAAGTGTACCGATTTCAGTTCCAGAGCGATTCGCCCAATGAGAACTTGATATTTAGTCGTTTTCAGCCAATTTTCTGGATTTTTGAAAATTTCACTTTTTTGTGAAAATATCCACTAAATGAGGGAATAATATGTGTGAGGGTACCCCAGGAGAGTTCCAAATGTGTGTGGGTAGAATATATATCCCACGGGGTAAAATTGAAAAAAGTTGAAACAATGTTTTTTTTGGACTTAGTCATTTTTCCGGCGTTTATCAGACTTTCAGAAAGGGCAAATGTCAGTGAGCGTTCCGATTTCAGTTCAAGAGCGATTCGCCCAATGAGTCCTTGATATTTAGTTGTTTTCAGCCAATTTTCTGGATTTTTGAAAATTTCACTTTTTTGTGAAAATATCCACTAAATGAGAGAGTAATATGTGTGAGGGTACCACAGGAGAGTTCCAAATGTGTGTGGGTAGAATATATATCCCACGGGTGTAAAATTGAAAAAAGTTGAAACAATTTTTTTTTTGGACTTAGTCATTTTTCCGGTGTTTATCAAACTTTCAGATAGGGGAAATGTCAGTAAGCATTCCGATTTCAGTTCCAGAGCGATTTGCCCAATGAGTCCTTGATATTTATTCGTTTTCAGCCAATATTTTGGATTTTTGAAAATTTCACTTTTTTGTGAAAATATCCACTAAATGAGGGAATAATATGTGTGAGGGTACCCCAGGAGAGTTCCAAATGTGTGTGGGTAGAATATATATCCCACGGGGGTAAAATTGAAAAAAGTTAAAACAATTTTTTTTTTGAACTTAGTCATTTTTCCTTCGTTTATCAGACTTTCAGATAGGGGAAATGTCAGTGAGCATTCTGATTTCAGTTCCAGAGCGATTTGCCCAATGAGTCCTTGATATTTACTCGTTTTCAGCTAATATTTTGGATTTTTGAAAATTTCACTTTTTTTGTGAAAATATCCACTAAATGAGGGAATAATATGTGTGAGGGTACCCCAGGAGAGTTCCAAATGTGTGTGGGTAGAATATATATCCCACGGGGGTAAAATTGAAAAAAGTTAAAACAATTTTTTTTTTGAACTTAGTCATTTTTCCTTCGTTTATCAGACTTTCAGATAGGGGAAATGTCAGTGAGCATTCTGATTTCAGTTCCAGAGCGATTTGCCCAATGAGTCCTTGATATTTACTCGTTTTCAGCTAATATTTTGGATTTTTGAAAATTTCACTTTTTTTGTGAAAATATCCACTAAATGAGGGAATAATATGTGTGAGGGTACCCCAGGAGAGTTCCAAATGTGTGTGGGTACAATATATATCCCACGGGGGTAAAATTGAAAAAAGTTGAAACAATTTTTTTTTTGGACTTAGTCATTTTTCCTTCGTTTATCAGACTTTCAGATAGGGGAAATGTCAGTGAGCATTCTGATTTCAGTTCCAGAGCGATTTGACCAATGAGTCCTTGATATTTACTCGTTTTCAGCTAATATTTTGGATTTTTGAAAATTTCACTTTTTTGTGAAAATATCCACTAAATGAGGGAATAATATGTGTGAGGGTACCCCAGGAGAGTTCCAAATGTGTGTGGGTAGAATATATATCCCACGGGGGTAAAATTGAAAAAATTTGAAAAAAAATTTTTTTTGCACTTAGTCATTTTTCCGGTGTTTATCAAACTTTCAGATAGGGCAAATGTCAGTAAGCATTCCTATTTCAGTTCCAGAGCGATTTGCCCAATGAGTCCTTGATATTTAATCGTTTTCAGCCAATATTTTGGATTTTTGAAAATTTCACTTTTTAGTGAAAATATCCACTAAATGAGGGAATAATATGTGTGAGGGTACCCCAGGAGAGTTCCAAATGTGTGTGGGTAGAATATATATCCCACGGGGGTAAAATTGAAAAAATTTGAAAAAAAAAATTTTTTTGGACTTAGTCATTTTTCCGGTGTTTATCAGACTTTCAGATAGGGCAAATGTCAGTAAGCGTTCCGATTTCAGTTCCAGAGCGATTCGCCCAATGAGTCCTTGATATTTAGTCGTTTTCAGCCAATTTTCTGGATTTTTGAAAATTTCACTTTTTTGTGAAAATATCCACTAAATGAGGGAATAATATGTGTTAGGGTACCCCAGGAGAGTTCCAAATGTGTGTGGGTAGAATATATATCCCACGGGGGTAAAATTGAAAAAATTTGAAAAAAAAAATTTTTTTGGACTTAGTCATTTTTCCGGTGTTTATCAGACTTTCAGATAGGGCAAATGTCAGTAAGCGTTCCGATTTCAGTTCCAGAGCGATTCGCCCAATGAGTCCTTGATATTTAGTCGT
The DNA here is from genome assembly GCF_046119375.1 of Phyllobates terribilis. NCBI lineage: Eukaryota > Metazoa > Chordata > Amphibia > Anura > Dendrobatidae > Phyllobates > Phyllobates terribilis. The sequence goes on along the minus strand of NW_027362791.1, from coordinate 12,941,289 downwards.
TTTCAGCCAATTTTCTGGATTATTGAAAATTTCACTTTTTTGTGAAAATATCCACTAAATGAGGGAATAATATGTGTGAGGGTACCCCAGGAGAGTTCCAAATGTGTGTGGGTAGAATATATATCCCACGGGGGAAAAAATTGAAAAAATTTGAAAAAAAAAAATTTTTTTGGACTTAGTCATTTTTCCGGTGTTTATCAGACTTTCAGATAGGGCAAATGTCAGTAAGCGTTCCGATTTCAGTTCCAGAGCGATTCGCCCAATGAGTCCTTGATATTTAGTCGTTTTCAGCCAATTTTCTGGATTTTTGAAAATTTCACTTTTTTGTGAAAATATCCACTAAATGAGAGAGTAATATGTGTGAGGGTACCACAGGAGAGTTCCAAATGTGTGTGGGTAGAATATATATCCCACGGGGGTAAAATTGAAAAAATTGAAACAATTTTTTTTTGGACTTAGTCATTTTTCCTTCGTTTATCAGACTTTCAGATAAGGTAAATGTCAGTGAGCATTCCGATTTCAGTTCCAGAGCGATTTGCCCAATGAGTCCTTGATATTTACTCGTTTTCAGCTAATATTTTGGATTTTTGAAAATTTCACTTTTTTGTGAAAATATCCACTAAATGAGGGAATAATATGTGTGAGGGTACCCCAGGAGAGTTCCAAATGTGTGTGGGTAGAATATATATCCCACGGGGGTAAAATTGAAAAAAGTTGAAACAATTTTTTTTTTGGACCTAGTCATTTTTCCGGCGTTTATCAGACTTTCAGATAGGGGAAATGTCAGTAAGTGTACCGATTTCAGTTCCAGAGCGATTCGCCCAATGAGAACTTGATATTTAGTCGTTTTCAGCCAATTTTCTGGATTTTTGAAAATTTCACTTTTTTGTGAAAATATCCACTAAATGAGGGAATAATATGTGTGAGGGTACCCCAGGAGAGTTCCAAATGTGTGTGGGTAGAATATATATCCCACGGGGTAAAATTGAAAAAAGTTGAAACAATGTTTTTTTTGGACTTAGTCATTTTTCCGGCGTTTATCAGACTTTCAGAAAGGGCAAATGTCAGTGAGCGTTCCGATTTCAGTTCAAGAGCGATTCGCCCAATGAGTCCTTGATATTTAGTTGTTTTCAGCCAATTTTCTGGATTTTTGAAAATTTCACTTTTTTGTGAAAATATCCACTAAATGAGAGAGTAATATGTGTGAGGGTACCACAGGAGAGTTCCAAATGTGTGTGGGTAGAATATATATCCCACGGGTGTAAAATTGAAAAAAGTTGAAACAATTTTTTTTTTGGACTTAGTCATTTTTCCGGTGTTTATCAAACTTTCAGATAGGGGAAATGTCAGTAAGCATTCCGATTTCAGTTCCAGAGCGATTTGCCCAATGAGTCCTTGATATTTATTCGTTTTCAGCCAATATTTTGGATTTTTGAAAATTTCACTTTTTTGTGAAAATATCCACTAAATGAGGGAATAATATGTGTGAGGGTACCCCAGGAGAGTTCCAAATGTGTGTGGGTAGAATATATATCCCACGGGGGTAAAATTGAAAAAAGTTAAAACAATTTTTTTTTTGAACTTAGTCATTTTTCCTTCGTTTATCAGACTTTCAGATAGGGGAAATGTCAGTGAGCATTCTGATTTCAGTTCCAGAGCGATTTGCCCAATGAGTCCTTGATATTTACTCGTTTTCAGCTAATATTTTGGATTTTTGAAAATTTCACTTTTTTTGTGAAAATATCCACTAAATGAGGGAATAATATGTGTGAGGGTACCCCAGGAGAGTTCCAAATGTGTGTGGGTAGAATATATATCCCACGGGGGTAAAATTGAAAAAAGTTAAAACAATTTTTTTTTTGAACTTAGTCATTTTTCCTTCGTTTATCAGACTTTCAGATAGGGGAAATGTCAGTGAGCATTCTGATTTCAGTTCCAGAGCGATTTGCCCAATGAGTCCTTGATATTTACTCGTTTTCAGCTAATATTTTGGATTTTTGAAAATTTCACTTTTTTTGTGAAAATATCCACTAAATGAGGGAATAATATGTGTGAGGGTACCCCAGGAGAGTTCCAAATGTGTGTGGGTACAATATATATCCCACGGGGGTAAAATTGAAAAAAGTTGAAACAATTTTTTTTTTGGACTTAGTCATTTTTCCTTCGTTTATCAGACTTTCAGATAGGGGAAATGTCAGTGAGCATTCTGATTTCAGTTCCAGAGCGATTTGACCAATGAGTCCTTGATATTTACTCGTTTTCAGCTAATATTTTGGATTTTTGAAAATTTCACTTTTTTGTGAAAATATCCACTAAATGAGGGAATAATATGTGTGAGGGTACCCCAGGAGAGTTCCAAATGTGTGTGGGTAGAATATATATCCCACGGGGGTAAAATTGAAAAAATTTGAAAAAAAATTTTTTTTGCACTTAGTCATTTTTCCGGTGTTTATCAAACTTTCAGATAGGGCAAATGTCAGTAAGCATTCCTATTTCAGTTCCAGAGCGATTTGCCCAATGAGTCCTTGATATTTAATCGTTTTCAGCCAATATTTTGGATTTTTGAAAATTTCACTTTTTAGTGAAAATATCCACTAAATGAGGGAATAATATGTGTGAGGGTACCCCAGGAGAGTTCCAAATGTGTGTGGGTAGAATATATATCCCACGGGGGTAAAATTGAAAAAATTTGAAAAAAAAAATTTTTTTGGACTTAGTCATTTTTCCGGTGTTTATCAGACTTTCAGATAGGGCAAATGTCAGTAAGCGTTCCGATTTCAGTTCCAGAGCGATTCGCCCAATGAGTCCTTGATATTTAGTCGTTTTCAGCCAATTTTCTGGATTTTTGAAAATTTCACTTTTTTGTGAAAATATCCACTAAATGAGGGAATAATATGTGTTAGGGTACCCCAGGAGAGTTCCAAATGTGTGTGGGTAGAATATATATCCCACGGGGGTAAAATTGAAAAAATTTGAAAAAAAAAATTTTTTTGGACTTAGTCATTTTTCCGGTGTTTATCAGACTTTCAGATAGGGCAAATGTCAGTAAGCGTTCCGATTTCAGTTCCAGAGCGATTCGCCCAATGAGTCCTTGATATTTAGTCGTTTTCAGCCAATTTTCTGGATTATTGAAAATTTCACTTTTTTGTGAAAATATCCACTAAATGAGGGAATAATATGTGTGAGGGTACCCCAGGAGAGTTCCAAATGTGTGTGGGTAGAATATATATCCCACGGGGGAAAAAATTGAAAAAATTTGAAAAAAAAAAATTTTTTTGGACTTAGTCATTTTTCCGGTGTTTATCAGACTTTCAGATAGGGCAAATGTCAGTAAGCGTTCCGATTTCAGTTCCAGAGCGATTCGCCCAATGAGTCCTTGATATTTAGTCGTTTTCAGCCAATTTTCTGGATTTTTGAAAATTTCACTTTTTTGTGAAAATATCCACTAAATGAGAGAGTAATATGTGTGAGGGTACCACAGGAGAGTTCCAAATGTGTGTGGGTAGAATATATATCCCACGGGGGTAAAATTGAAAAAATTGAAACAATTTTTTTTTGGACTTAGTCATTTTTCCTTCGTTTATCAGACTTTCAGATAAGGTAAATGTCAGTGAGCATTCCGATTTCAGTTCCAGAGCGATTTGCCCAATGAGTCCTTGATATTTACTCGTTTTCAGCTAATATTTTGGATTTTTGAAAATTTCACTTTTTTGTGAAAATATCCACTAAATGAGGGAATAATATGTGTGAGGGTACCCCAGGAGAGTTCCAAATGTGTGTGGGTACAATATATATCCCACGGGGGTAAAATTGAAAAAAGTTGAAACAATTTTTTTTTTGGACTTAGTCATTTTTCCGGCGTTTATCAGACTTTCAGATAGGGCAAATGGCAGTAAGCGTTCCGATTTCAGTTCCAGAGCGATTCGCCCAATGAGTCCTTGATATTTAGTCATTTTCAGCCAATTTTCTGGATTTTTGAAAATTTCACTTTTTTGTGAAAATATCCACTAAATGAGAGAGTAATATGTGTGAGGGTACCACAGGAGAGTTCCAAATGTGTGTGGGTAGAATATATATCCCACGGGGGTAAAATTGAAAAAAGTTGAAAAATTTTTTCTTTTGGACTTAGTCATTTTTCCGGCTTTTATCAGACTTTCAGATAGGGGAAATGTCAGTGAGCATTCCGATTTCAGTTCCAGAGCGATTCGACCAATGAGTCCTTGATATTTAGTCATTTTCAGTCAATCTTCTGGATTTTTGAAAATTTCACTTTTTTGTGAAAATATCCACTAAATGAGGGAATAATATGTGTGAGGGTACCCCAGGAGAATTCCAAATGTGTGTGGGTAGAATATATATCCCACGGGGGTAAAATTGAAAAAAGTTGAAACAATTTTTTTTTTGGACTTGGTCATTTTTCCGGCGTTTATCAGACTTTCAGATAGGGGAAATGTCAGTGAGCATTCCGATTTCAGTTCCAGAGCGATTTGCCCAATGAGTCCTTGATATTTACTCGTTTTCAGCCAATATTTTGAATTTTTGAAAATTTCACTTGTTTGTGAAAATATCCACTAAATGAGAGAATAATATGTGTGAAGGTAGCCCAGGAGATTTCCAAATGTGTGTGGGTAGAATATATATCCCACGGGGGTAAAATTGAAAAAAGTTGAAAAATTTTTTTTTTGGACTTAGTCATTTTTCCGGCGTTTATCAGACTTTCAGATAGGGGAAATGTCAGTGAGCGTTCCGATTTCAGTTCCAGCGCGATTCGCCCAATGAGTACTTGATATTTATTCGTTTTCAGCCAATTTTCAGGATTTTTGAAAATTTCACTTTTTTGTGAAAATATCCATTAAATGAGAGAATAATATGTGTGAAGGTACCCCTGGAGAGTTCCAAATGTGAGTGGGTAGAATATATATCCCACGGGGGTAAAATTGAAAAATTTTTTTTTTTGGACTTAGTCATTTTTCCGGCGTTTATCAGACTTTCAGATAGGGGAAATGTCAGTGAGCGTTCCGATTTCAGTTCAAGAGCGATTCGCCCAATGAGTCCTTGATATTTATTCGTTTTCAGCCAATATTTTGGATTTTTGAAAATTTCACTTTTTTGTGAAAATATCCACTAAATGAGGGAATAATATGTGTGAGGGTACCCCAGGAGAGTTCCAAATGTGTGTGGGTAGAATATATATCCCACGGGGGTAAAATTGAAAAAAGTTAAAACAATTTTTTTTTTGAACTTAGTCATTTTTCCTTCGTTTATCAGACTTTCAGATAGGGGAAATGTCAGTGAGCATTCTGATTTCAGTTCCAGAGCGATTTGCCCAATGAGTCCTTGATATTTACTCGTTTTCAGCTAATATTTTGGATTTTTGAAAATTTCACTTTTTTTGTGAAAATATCCACTAAATGAGGGAATAATATGTGTGAGGGTACCCCAGGAGAGTTCCAAATGTGTGTGGGTAGAATATATATCCCACGGGGGTAAAATTGAAAAAAGTTAAAACAATTTTTTTTTTGAACTTAGTCATTTTTCCTTCGTTTATCAGACTTTCAGATAGGGGAAATGTCAGTGAGCATTCTGATTTCAGTTCCAGAGCGATTTGCCCAATGAGTCCTTGATATTTACTCGTTTTCAGCTAATATTTTGGATTTTTGAAAATTTCACTTTTTTTGTGAAAATATCCACTAAATGAGGGAATAATATGTGTGAGGGTACCCCAGGAGAGTTCCAAATGTGTGTGGGTACAATATATATCCCACGGGGGTAAAATTGAAAAAAGTTGAAACAATTTTTTTTTTGGACTTAGTCATTTTTCCTTCGTTTATCAGACTTTCAGATAGGGGAAATGTCAGTGAGCATTCTGATTTCAGTTCCAGAGCGATTTGACCAATGAGTCCTTGATATTTACTCGTTTTCAGCTAATATTTTGGATTTTTGAAAATTTCACTTTTTTGTGAAAATATCCACTAAATGAGGGAATAATATGTGTGAGGGTACCCCAGGAGAGTTCCAAATGTGTGTGGGTAGAATATATATCCCACGGGGGTAAAATTGAAAAAATTTGAAAAAAAATTTTTTTTGCACTTAGTCATTTTTCCGGTGTTTATCAAACTTTCAGATAGGGCAAATGTCAGTAAGCATTCCTATTTCAGTTCCAGAGCGATTTGCCCAATGAGTCCTTGATATTTAATCGTTTTCAGCCAATATTTTGGATTTTTGAAAATTTCACTTTTTAGTGAAAATATCCACTAAATGAGGGAATAATATGTGTGAGGGTACCCCAGGAGAGTTCCAAATGTGTGTGGGTAGAATATATATCCCACGGGGGTAAAATTGAAAAAATTTGAAAAAAAAAATTTTTTTGGACTTAGTCATTTTTCCGGTGTTTATCAGACTTTCAGATAGGGCAAATGTCAGTAAGCGTTCCGATTTCAGTTCCAGAGCGATTCGCCCAATGAGTCCTTGATATTTAGTCGTTTTCAGCCAATTTTCTGGATTTTTGAAAATTTCACTTTTTTGTGAAAATATCCACTAAATGAGGGAATAATATGTGTTAGGGTACCCCAGGAGAGTTCCAAATGTGTGTGGGTAGAATATATATCCCACGGGGGTAAAATTGAAAAAATTTGAAAAAAAAAATTTTTTTGGACTTAGTCATTTTTCCGGTGTTTATCAGACTTTCAGATAGGGCAAATGTCAGTAAGCGTTCCGATTTCAGTTCCAGAGCGATTCGCCCAATGAGTCCTTGATATTTAGTCGTTTTCAGCCAATTTTCTGGATTATTGAAAATTTCACTTTTTTGTGAAAATATCCACTAAATGAGGGAATAATATGTGTGAGGGTACCCCAGGAGAGTTCCAAATGTGTGTGGGTAGAATATATATCCCACGGGGGAAAAAATTGAAAAAATTTGAAAAAAAAAAATTTTTTTGGACTTAGTCATTTTTCCGGTGTTTATCAGACTTTCAGATAGGGCAAATGTCAGTAAGCGTTCCGATTTCAGTTCCAGAGCGATTCGCCCAATGAGTCCTTGATATTTAGTCGTTTTCAGCCAATTTTCTGGATTTTTGAAAATTTCACTTTTTTGTGAAAATATCCACTAAATGAGAGAGTAATATGTGTGAGGGTACCACAGGAGAGTTCCAAATGTGTGTGGGTAGAATATATATCCCACGGGGGTAAAATTGAAAAAATTGAAACAATTTTTTTTTGGACTTAGTCATTTTTCCTTCGTTTATCAGACTTTCAGATAAGGTAAATGTCAGTGAGCATTCCGATTTCAGTTCCAGAGCGATTTGCCCAATGAGTCCTTGATATTTACTCGTTTTCAGCTAATATTTTGGATTTTTGAAAATTTCACTTTTTTGTGAAAATATCCACTAAATGAGGGAATAATATGTGTGAGGGTACCCCAGGAGAGTTCCAAATGTGTGTGGGTACAATATATATCCCACGGGGGTAAAATTGAAAAAAGTTGAAACAATTTTTTTTTTGGACTTAGTCATTTTTCCGGCGTTTATCAGACTTTCAGATAGGGCAAATGGCAGTAAGCGTTCCGATTTCAGTTCCAGAGCGATTCGCCCAATGAGTCCTTGATATTTAGTCATTTTCAGCCAATTTTCTGGATTTTTGAAAATTTCACTTTTTTGTGAAAATATCCACTAAATGAGAGAGTAATATGTGTGAGGGTACCACAGGAGAGTTCCAAATGTGTGTGGGTAGAATATATATCCCACGGGGGTAAAATTGAAAAAAGTTGAAAAATTTTTTCTTTTGGACTTAGTCATTTTTCCGGCTTTTATCAGACTTTCAGATAGGGGAAATGTCAGTGAGCATTCCGATTTCAGTTCCAGAGCGATTCGACCAATGAGTCCTTGATATTTAGTCATTTTCAGTCAATCTTCTGGATTTTTGAAAATTTCACTTTTTTGTGAAAATATCCACTAAATGAGGGAATAATATGTGTGAGGGTACCCCAGGAGAATTCCAAATGTGTGTGGGTAGAATATATATCCCACGGGGGTAAAATTGAAAAAAGTTGAAACAATTTTTTTTTTGGACTTGGTCATTTTTCCGGCGTTTATCAGACTTTCAGATAGGGGAAATGTCAGTGAGCATTCCGATTTCAGTTCCAGAGCGATTTGCCCAATGAGTCCTTGATATTTACTCGTTTTCAGCCAATATTTTGAATTTTTGAAAATTTCACTTGTTTGTGAAAATATCCACTAAATGAGAGAATAATATGTGTGAAGGTAGCCCAGGAGATTTCCAAATGTGTGTGGGTAGAATATATATCCCACGGGGGTAAAATTGAAAAAAGTTGAAAAATTTTTTTTTTGGACTTAGTCATTTTTCCGGCGTTTATCAGACTTTCAGATAGGGGAAATGTCAGTGAGCGTTCCGATTTCAGTTCCAGCGCGATTCGCCCAATGAGTACTTGATATTTATTCGTTTTCAGCCAATTTTCAGGATTTTTGAAAATTTCACTTTTTTGTGAAAATATCCATTAAATGAGAGAATAATATGTGTGAAGGTACCCCTGGAGAGTTCCAAATGTGAGTGGGTAGAATATATATCCCACGGGGGTAAAATTGAAAAATTTTTTTTTTTGGACTTAGTCATTTTTCCGGCGTTTATCAGACTTTCAGATAGGGGAAATGTCAGTGAGCGTTCCGATTTCAGTTCCAGCGCGATTTGCCCAATGAGTACTTGATATTTATTCGTTTTCAGCCAATTTTCTGGATTTTTGAAAATTTCACTTTTTTGTGAAAATATACACTAAATGAGAGAATAATATGTGTGAAGGTACCCCTGGAGAGTTCCAAATGTGAGTGGGTAGAATATATATCCCACGGGGGTAAAATTGAAAAAAGTTGAAAAATTTTTTTTTTTGGACTTAGTCATTTTTCCGGCTTTTATCAGACTTTCAGATAGGGGAAATGTCAGTGAGCGTTCCGATTTCAGTTCCTGAGAGATTCGCCCAATGAGTCCTTGATATTTAGCCGTTTTCGGCCAATTTTCTGGATTTTTGAAAATTTCACTTTTTTTTGAAAATATCCACTAAATGAGGGAATAATATGTGTGAGGGTACCTCAGGAGAGTTCCAAATGTGTGTGGGTAGAATATATATCCCACGGGGGTAAAATTGAAAAAAGTTTAACATTTTTTTTTTTGGACTTAGTCATTTTTCCTGCGTTTATCAGACTTTCAGATAGGGGAAATGTCAGTGAGCGTTCCAATTTCAGTTCCAGAGCGATTCGCCCAATGAGTACTTGATATTTAGTCGTTTTCAGCCAATTTTCTGGATTTTTGAAAATTTCACTTTTTTGTGAAAATATCCACTAAATGAGAGAATAATATGTGTGAAGGTACCCCTGGAGAGTTCCAAATGTGAGTGGGTAGAATATATATCCCACGGGGGTAAAATTGAAAAAATTTTTTTTTTGGACTTAGTCATTTTTCCCGCTTTTATCAGACTTTCAGATAGGGGAAATGTCAGTGAGCATTCCGATTTCAGTTCCAGAGCGATTTGCCCAATGAGTCCTTGATATTTACTCGTTTTCAGCCAATATTTTGAATTTTTGAAAATTTCACTTGTTTGTGAAAATATCCACTAAATGAGAGAATAATATGTGTGAAGGTAGCCCAGGAGATTTCCAAATGTGTGTGGGTAGAATATATATCCCACGGGGGTAAAATTGAAAAAAGTTGAAACAATTTTTTTTTTGGACTTGGTCATTTTTCCGGCGTTTATCAGACTTTCAGATAGGGGAAATGTCAGTGAGCGTTCCGATTTCAGTTCCAGCGCGATTCGCCCAATGAGTACTTGATATTTATTCGTTTTCAGCCAATTTTCAGGATTTTTGAAAATTTCACTTTTTTGTGAAAATATCCATTAAATGAGAGAATAATATGTGTGAAGGTACCCCTGGAGAGTTCCAAATGTGAGTGGGTAGAATATATATCCCACGGGGGTAAAATTGAAAAATTTTTTTTTTTGGACTTAGTCATTTTTCCGGCTTTTATCAGACTTTCAGATAGGGGAAATGTCAGTGAGCGTTCCGATTTCAGTTCCTGAGCGATTCGCCCATTGAGTCCTTGATATTTACTCGTTTTCAGCCAATTTTCTGGATTTTTGAAAATTTCACTTTTTTGTGAAAATATCCACTAAATGAGGGAATAATATGTGTGAGGGTACCCCAGGAGAGTTCCAAATGTGTGTGGGTAGAATATATATCCCACGGGGGTAAAATTTAAAAAAGTTTAACATTTTTTTTTTTGGACTTAGTCATTTTTCCTGCGTTTATCAGACTTTCAGATAGGGGAAATGTCAGTGAGCATTCCCATTTCAGTTCCAGAGCGATTTGCCCAATGAGTCCTTGATATTTAGTCGTTTTCAGCCAATATTTTGGATTTTTGAAAATTTCACTTTTTTGTGAAAATATCCACTAAATGAGAGAATAATATTTGTGAAGGTACCCCAGTAGAGTTCGAAATGTGTGTGGGTAGAATATATATCCCACGGGGTTAAAATTGAAAAAAGTTGAACAAAAATTTTTTTTTGGACTTGGTCATTTTTCCGGCGTTTATCAGACTTTCAGATAGGGGAAATGTCAGTGAGCATTCCGATTTCAGTTCCAGAGCGATTTGCCCAATAAGTCCTTGATATTTACTCGTTTTCAGCCAATATTTTGAATTTTTGAAAATTTCACTTTTTTGTGAAAATATCCACTAAATGAGAGAATAATATGTGTGAAGGTAGCCCAGGAGATTTCCAAATGTGTGTGGGTAGAATATATATCCCACGGGGGTAAAATTGAAAAAAGTTGCAAAATTTTTTTTTTGGACTTAGTCATTTTTCCGGCGTTTATCAGACTTTCAGATAGGGGAAATGTCAGTAAGCGTTCCGATTTCAGTCCCAGAGCGATTCCCCCAATGAGTCCTTGATATTTAGTCGTTTTCAGCCAATTTTCTGGATTTTTGAAAATTTCACTTTTTTTTTAAAATATCCACTAAATGATAGAATAATATGTGTGAAGGGACCCCTGGAGAGTTCCAAATGTGAGTGGGTAGAATATATATCCCACGGGGGTAAAATTGAAAAAAGTTGAAAAAAATTTTTTTTAGACTTAGTCATTTTTCCGGCGTTTAGCAGACTTTCAGATAGGGGAAATGTCAGTGAGCGTTCCGATTTCAGTTCCAGCGCGATTTGCCCAATGAGTACTTGATATTTATTCGTTTTCAGCCAATTTTCTGGATTTTTGAAAATTTCACTTTTTTGTGAAAATATACACTAAATGAGAGAATAATATGTGTGAAGGTACCCCTGGAGAGTTCCAAATGTGAGTGGGTAGAATATATATCCCACGGGGGTAAAATTGAAAAAAGTTGAAAAATTTTTTTTTTTGGACTTAGTCATTTTTCCGGCTTTTATCAGACTTTCAGATAGGGGAAATGTCAGTGAGCGTTCCGATTTCAGTTCCTGAGAGATTCGCCCAATGAGTCCTTGATATTTAGCCGTTTTCGGCCAATTTTCTGGATTTTTGAAAATTTCACTTTTTTTTGAAAATATCCACTAAATGAGGGAATAATATGTGTGAGGGTACCTCAGGAGAGTTCCAAATGTGTGTGGGTAGAATATATATCCCACGGGGGTAAAATTGAAAAAATTTTTTTTTTGGACTTAGTCATTTTTCCGGCTTTTATCAGACTTTCAGATAGGGGAAATGTTAGTGAGCGTTCCGATTTCAGTTCCTGAGCGATTCGCCCAATGAGTCCTTGATATTTAGTCGTTTTCAGCCAATTTTCTAGATTTTTGAAAATTTCACTTTTTTGTGAAAATATCCACTAAATGAGGGAATAATATGTGTGAGGGTACCCCAGGAGAGTTCCAAATGTGTGTGGGTAGAATATATATCCCACGGGGTTAAAATTGAAAAAAGTTGAACAAAAATTTTTTTTTGGACTTAGTCATTTTTCCGGCGTTTATCAGACTTTCTGATAGGGGAAATGTCAGTGAGCGTTCCGATTTCAGTTCCAGCGCGATTCGCCCAATGAGTACTTGATATTTAGTCGTTTTCGGCCAATTTTCTGGATTTTTGAAAATTTCACTTTTTTGTGAAAATATGCACTAAATGAGGGAATAATATGTGTGAGGGTACCCCAGGAGAGTTCCAAATGTGTGTGGGTAGAATATATATCCCACGGGGGTAAAATTGAAAAAAGTTTAACATTTTTTTTTTTGGACTTAGTTATTTTTCCTGCGTTTATCAGACTTTCAGATAGGGGAAATGTCAGTGAGCATTCCCATTTCAGTTCCAGAGCGATTTGCCCAATGAGTCCTTGATATTTAGTCGTTTTCAGACAATATTTTGGATTTTTGAAAATTTCACTTTTTTGTGAAAATATCCACTAAATGAGAGAATAATATGTGTGAAGGTACCCCAGTAGAGTTCCAAATGTGTGTGGGTAGAATATATATCCCACGGGGTTAAAATTGAAAAAAGTTGAACAAAAATTTTTTTTTGGACTTGGTCATTTTTCCGGCGTTTATCAGACTTTCAGATAGGGGAAATGTCAGTGAGCATTCCGATTTCAGTTCCAGAGCGATTTGCCCAATGAGTCCTTGATATTTACTCGTTTTCAGCCAATATTTTGTATTTTTGAAAATTTCACTTTTTTGTGAAAATATCCACTAAATGAGAGAATAATATGTGTGAAGGTACCCCTGGAGAGTTCCAAATGTGAGTGGGTAGAATATATATCCCACGGGGGTAAAATTGAAAAAAGTTGAAAAATTTTTTTTTTGGACTTAGTCATTTTTCCGGCGTTTATCAGACTTTCAGATAGGGGAAATGTCAGTGAGCGTTCCGATTTCAGTTCCATTGCGATTCGCCCAATGAGTACTTGATATTTATTCGTTTTCAGCCAATTTTCAGGATTTTTGAAAATTTCACTTTTTTGTGAAAATATCCACTAAATGAGAGAATAATATGTGTGAAGGTACCCCTGGAGAGTTCCAAATGTGAGTGGGTAGAATATATATCCCACGGGGGTAAAATTGAAAAATTTTTTTTTTTGGACTTAGTCATTTTTCCGGCGTTTATCAGACTTTCAGATAGGGGAAATGTCAGTGAGCGTTCCGATTTCAGTTCCTGAGAGATTCGCCCAATGAGTCCTTGATATTTAGCCGTTTTCGGCCAATTTTCTGGATTTTTGAAAATTTCACTTTTTTGTGAAAATATCCACTAAATGATGGAATAATATGTGTGAGGATACCCCAGGAGAGTTCCAAATGTGTGTGGGTAGAATATATATCCCACGGGGGTAAAATTAAAAAAGGTTAACATTTTTTTTTTTTTGGACTTAGTCATTTTTCCGGCGTTTATCAGACTTTCAGATAGGGGAAATGTCAGTGAGCATTCCGATTTCAGTTCCAGAGCGATTTGCCCAATGAGTCCTTGATATTTAGTCGTTTTCAGCCAATATTTTGGATTTTTGAAAATTTCACTTTTTTGTGAAAATATCCACTAAATGAGGGAATAATATGTGTGAGGGTACCCCAGGAGAGTTCCAAATGTGTGTGGGTAGAATGTATATCCCACGGGGTTAAAATTGAAAAAAGTTGAACAAAAATTTTTTTTTGGACTTAGTCATTTTTAAGGCGTTTATCAGACTTTCAGATAGGGGAAATGTCAGTGAGCATTCCGATTTCAGTTCCAGAGCGATTTGCCCAATGAGTCCTTGATATTTACTCGTTTTCAGCCAATATTTTGGATTTTTGAAAATTTCACTTTTTTGTGAAAATATACACTAAATGAGAGAGTAATATGTGTGAGGGTACGACAGGAGAGTTCCAAATGTGTGTGGGTAGAATATATATCCCACGGGGGTAAAATTGAAAAAAGTTGAAACAATTTTTTTTTGGACTCAGTCATTTTTCCTTCGTTTATCAGACTTTCAGATAGGGGAAATGTCAGTGAGCATTCCGATTTCAGTTCCAGAGCGATTTGCCCAATGAGTCCTTGATATTTACTCGTTTTCAGCCAATATTTTGGATTTTTGAAAATGTCACTTTTTTGTGAAAATATCCACTAAATGAGGGAATAATATGTGTGAGGGTACCCCAGGAGAGTTCCAAATGTGTGTGGGTAGAATATATATCCCACGGGGGTAAAATTGAAAAAAGTTGAAACAATTTTTTTTGGGGATTTAGTCATTTTTCTGGCGTTTATCAGACTTTCAGATAGGGGAAATGTCAGTGAGCATTCCGATTTCAGTTCCAGAGCGATTCCCCCAATGAGTCCTTGATATTTAGTCGTTTTCAGCCAATTTTCTGGATTTTTGAAAATTTCACTTTTTTGTGAAAATATCCACTAAATGAGGGAATAATATGTGTGAGGGTACCCCAGGAGAATTCCAAATGTGTGTGGGTAGAATATATATCCCATGGGGGTAAAATTTAAAAAATTAAAAAAAAAAATTTTTTTTGGACTTATTCATTTTTCCGGCGTTTATCAGACTTTCAGAGAGGGGAAATGTCAGTAAGCATTCCGATTTCAGTTCCAGAGCAATTCCCCCAATGAGTCCTTGATATTTAGTCGTTTTCAGCCAATTTTCTGGATTTTTGAAAATTTCACTTTTTTGTGAAAATATCCACTAAATGAGAGAGTAATATGTGTGAGGGTACCACAGGAGAGTTCCAAATGTGTGTGGGTAGAATATATATCCCACGGGGGTAAAATTGAAAAAAGTTGAAACAATTTTTTTTTTGGACCTAGTCATTTTTCCGGTGTTTATCAGACTTTCACATAGGGGAAATGTCAGTGAGCATTCCGATTTCAGTTCAGAGCGATTTGCCCAATGAGTCCTTGATATTTACTCGTTTTCAGCCAATATTTTGGATTTTTGAAAATTTCACTTTTTTGTGAAAATATCCACTAAATGAGAGAGTAATATGTGTGAGGGTACCCCAGGAGAGTTCCAAATGTGTGTGGGTAGAATATATATCCCACGGGGGTAAAATTGAAAAAAGTTGAAACAAATTTTTTTTTTGACTTGGTCATTTTTCCGGCGTTTATCAGACTTTCCGATAGGTGAAATGTCAGTGAGCATTCCGATTTCAGTTCCAGAGCGATTTGCCCAATGAGTCCTTGATATTTACTCGTTTTCAGCCAATATTTAGAATTTTTGAAAATTTCAATTTTTTGTGAAAATACCCACTAAATGAGAGAATAATATGTGTGAAGGTAGCCCAGGAGATTTCCAAATGTGTGTGGGTAGAATATATATCCCACGGGGGTAAAATTGAAAAAAGTTGAAAAAAAATTTTTTTAGACTTAGTCATTTTTCCGGCTTTTAGCAGACTTTCAGATAGGGGAAATGTCAGTGAGCGTTCCGATTTCAGTTCCAGCGCGATTTGCCCAATGAGTACTTGATATTTATTCGTTTTCAGACAATTTTCTGGATTTTTGAAAATTTCACTTTTTTGTGAAAATATCCACTAAATGAGAGAATAATATGTGTGAAGGTACCCCTGGAGAGTTCCAAATGTGAGTGGGTAGAATATATATCCCACGGGGGTAAAATTGAAAAAAGTTGAAAAATTTTTTTTTTTGGACTGTCATTTTTCCGGCTTTTATCAGACTTTCAGATAGGGGAAATGTCAGTGAGCGTTCCGATTTCAGTTCCTGAGAGATTCGCCCAATGAGTCCTTGATATTTAGCCGTTTTCGGCCAATTTTCTGGATTTTTGAAAATTTCACTTTTTTGTGAAAATATCCACTAAATGATGGAATAATATGTGTGAGGATACCCCAGGAGAGTTCCAAATGTGTGTGGGTAGAATATATATCCCACGGGGGTAAAATTGAAAAATTTTTTTTTTTGGACTTAGTCATTTTTCCGGCTTTTATCAGACTTTCAGATAGGGGAAATGTTAGTGAGCGTTCCGATTTCAGTTCCTGAGCGATTCGCCCAATGAGTCCTTGATATTTAGTCGTTTTCAGCCAATTTTCTAGATTTTTGAAAATTTCACTTTTTTGTGAAAATATCCACTAAATGAGGGAATAATATGTGTGAGGGTACCCCAGGAGAGTTCCAAATGTGTGTGGGTAGAATATATATCCCACGGGGGTAAAATTGAAAAAAGTTTAACATTTTTTTTTTTGGACTTAGTCATTTTTCCTGCGTTTATCAGACTTTCAGATAGGGGAAATGTCAGTGAGCATTCCCATTTCAGTTCCAGAGCGATTTGCCCAATGAGTCCTTGATATTTAGTCGTTTTCAGCCAATATTTTGGATTTTTGAAAATTTCACTTTTTTGTGAAAATATCCACTAAATGAGAGAATAATATGTGTGAAGGTACCCCAGTAGAGTTCCAAATGTTTGTGGGTAGAGTATATCTCCCACGGGGGTAAAATTGAAAAAAGTTTAACATTTTTTTTTTTTTGGACTTAGTCATTTTTCCGGCGTTTATCAGACTTTCAGATAGGGGAAATGTCAGTGAGCATTCCGATTTCAGTTCCAGAGCGATTTGCCCAATGAGTCCTTGATATTTAGTCGTTTTCAGCCAATATTTTGGATTTTTGAAAATTTCACTTTTTTGTGAAAATATCCACTAAATGAGGGAATAATATGTGTGATTGTACCCCAGGAGAGTTCCAAATGTGTGTGGGTAGAATATATATCCCACGGGGGTAAAATTGAAAAAAGTTGAAACAAATTTTTTTTTTGACTTGGTCATTTTTCCGGCGTTTATCAGACTTTCCGATAGGGGAAATGTCAGTGAGCTTTCCGATTTCAGTTCCAGAGCGATTTGCCCAATGTGTCCTTGATATTTACTCGTTTTCAGCAAATATTTTGGATTTTTGAAAATTTCACTTTTTTGTGAAAATATCCACTAAATGAGAGAATAATATGTGTGAAGGTACCCCAGGAGATTTCCAAATGTGTGTGGGTAGAATATATATCCCACGGGGGTAAAATTGAAAAAAGTTGAAAAAAATTTTTTTTGGACTTAGTCATTTTTCCGGCGTTTATCAGACTTTCAGATAGGGGAAATGTCAGTGAGCGTTCCGATTTCAGTTCCAGCGCGATTCGCCCAATGAGTACTTGATATTTATTCGTTTTCAGCCAATTTTCTGGATTTTTGAAAATTTCCCTTTTTTGTGAAAATATCCACTAAATGAGAGAATAATATGTGTGAAGGTACCCCTGGAGATTTCCAAATGTGAGTGGGTAGAATATATATCCCACGGGGGTAAAATTGAAAAAAGTTGAAACAATTTTTTTTTTTGGACTTAGTCATTTTTCCGGCTTTTATCAGACTTTCAGATAGGGGAAATGTCAGTGAGCGTTCCGATTTCAGTTCCTGAGAGATTCGCCCAATGAGTCCTTGCAATTTAGTCGTTTTCAGCCAATTTTCTGGATTTTTGAAAATGTCACTTTTTTGTGAAAATATCCACTAAATGAGGGAATAATATGTGTGAGGGTACCCCAGAAGAGTTCCAAATGTGTGTGGGTAGAATATATATCCCACGGGGGTAAAATTGAAAAAAGTTGAAACAATTTTTTTTTTGGACTTAGTCATTTTTCCGGCGTTTATCAGACTTTCAGATGGGGGAAATGTCAGTGAGCATTCCGATTTCAGTTCCAGAGCGATTCGCCCAATGATTCCTTGATATTTAGTCGTTTTCAGCCAATTTTCTGGATTTTTGAAAATTTCACTTTTTTGTGAAAATATCCACTAAATGAGAGAGTAATATGTGTGAGGGTACCACAGGAGAGTTCCAAATGTGTGTGGGTAGAATATATATCCCACGGGGGTAAAATTGAAAAAATTTGAAACAATTTTTTTTTTGGACTTAGTCATTTTTCCTTCGTTTATCAGACTTTCAGATAGGGGAAATGTCAGTGAGCATTCCGATTTCAGTTCCAGAGCGATTTGCCCAATGAGTACTTGATATTTAGTCGTTTTCAGCCAATATTTTGGATTTTTGAAAATTTCACTTTTTTGTGAAAATATCCACTAAATGAGGGAATAATATGTGTGAGGGTACCCCAGGAGAGTTCCAAATGTGTGTGGGTAGAATATATATCCCACGGGGGTAAAATTGAAAAAATTTGAAAAAAAAAATTTTTTTGGACTTAGTTATTTTTCCGGTGTTTATCAAACTTTCAGATAGGGCAAATGTCAGTAAGCGTTCCGATTTCAGTTCCAGAGCGATTCGCCCAATGAGTCCTTGATATTTAGTCGTTTTCAGCCAATTTTCTGGATTTTTGAAAATTTCACTTTTTTGTGAAAATATCCACTAAATGAGAGAGTAATATGTGCGAGGGTACCACAGGAGAGTTCCAAATGTGTGTGGGTAGAATATATATCCCACGAGGGTAAAATTGAAAAAAGTTGAAACAATTTTTTTTTGGACTTAGTCATTTTTCCTTCGTTTATCAGACTTTCAGATAGGGGAAATGTCAGTGAGCATTCCGATTTCAGTTCCAGAGCGATTTGCCCAATGAGTCCTTGATATTTACTCGTTTTCAGCCAATTTTTGGATTTTTGAAAATTTCACTTTTTTGTGAAAATATCCACTAAATGAGAGAATAATATGTGTGAAGGTACCCCAGGAGATTTCCAAATGTGTGTGGGTAGAATATATATCCCACAGGGGTAAAATTGAAAAAAGTTGAAAAAAATTTTTTTTGGACTTAGTCGTTTTTCCGGCGTTTATCAGACTTTCAGATAGGGGAAATGTCAGTGAGCGTTCCGATTTCAGTTCCAGCGCGATTTGCCCAATGAGTACTTGATATTTATTCGTTTTCAGACAATTTTCTGGATTTTTGAAAATTTCCCTTTTTTGTGAAAATATCCACTAAATGAGAGAATAATATGTGTGAAGGTACCCCTGGAGATTTCCAAATGTGAGTGGGTAGAATATATATCCCACGGGGGTAAAATTGAAAAAAGTTGAAACAATTTTTTTTTTTGGACTTAGTCATTTTTCCGGCTTTTATCAGACTTTCAGATAGGGGAAATGTCAGTGAGCGTTCCGATTTCAGTTCCTGAGAGATTCGCCCAATGAGTCCTTGTAATTTAGTCGTTTTCAGCCAATTTTTTGGATTTTTGAAAATTTCACTTTTTTGTGAAAATATCCACTAAATGAGGGAATAATATGTGTGAGGGTACCCAAGGAGAGTTCCAAATGTGTGTGGGTAGAAAATATATCCCACGGGGGTAAAATTGAAAAAAGTTGAAACAATTTTTTTTTGGGACTTAGTCATTTTTCCGGCGTTTATCAGACTTTCAGATAGGGGAAATGTCAGTGAGCATTCCGATTTTAGTTCCAGAGCGATTCGCCCAATGATTCCTTGATATTTAGTCGTTTTCAGCCAATTTTCTGGATTTTTGAAAATTTCACTTTTTTGTGAAAATATCCACTAAATGAGAGAGTAATATGTGTGAGGGTATCACAGGAGAGTTCCAAATGTGTGTGGGTAGAATATATATCCCACGGGGGTAAAATTGAAAAAAGTTGAAACAATTTTTTTTTTTGGACTTAGTCATTTTTCCGGCTTTTATCAGACTTTCAGATAGGGGAAATGTCAGTGAGCGTTCCGATTTCAGTTCCTGAGAGATTCACCCAATGAGTCCTTGTAATTTAGTCGTTTTCAGCCAATTTTCATGATTTTTGAAAATTTCACTTTTTTGTGAAAATATCCACTAAATGAGGGAATAATATGTGTGAGGGTACCCCAGGAGAGTTCCAAATGTGAGTGGGTAGAATATATATCCCACGGGGTAAAATTGAAAAAAGTTGAAACAAATTTTTTTTTGGATTTAGTCATTTTTCTGGCGTTTATCAGACTTTCAGAGAGGGGAAATGTCAGTGAGCATTCCGATTTCAGTTCCAGAGCGATTTGCCCAATGAGTCCTTGATATTTACTCGTTTTCAGCCAATATTTTGGATTTTTGAAAATTTCACTTTTTTGTGAAAATATCCACTAAATGAGGGAATAATATGTGTGAGGGTACCCCAGGAGAATTCCAAATGTGTGTGGGTAGAATATATATCCCACGGGGGTAAAATTGAAAAAATTTGAAAAAAAATTTTTTTTTGGACTTATTCATTTTTCCGGCGTTTATCAGACTTTCAGAGAGGGGAAATGTCAGTAAGCATTCCGATTTCAGTTCCAGAGCGATTCCCCCAATGAGTCCTTGATATTTAGTCGTTTTCAGCCAATTTTCTGGATTTTTGAAAATTTCACTTTTTTGTGAAAATATCCACTAAATGAGAGAGTAATATGTGTGAGGGTACCCCAGGAGAGTTCCAAATGTGTGTGGGTAGAATATATATCCCACGGGGGTAAAATTGAAAAAAGTTGAAACAATTTTTTTTTTGGACTTGGTCATTTTTCCGGCGTTTATCAGACTTTCCGATAGGTGAAATGTCAGTGAGCATTCCGATTTCAGTTCCAGAGCGATTTGCCCAATGTGTCCTTGATATTTACTCGTTTTCAGCCAATATTTTGGATTTTTGAAAATTTCACTTTTTTGTGAAAATATCCACTAAATGAGAGAATAATATGTGTGAAGGTACCCCAGGAGATTTCCAAATGTGTGTGGGTAGAATATATATCCCACAGGGGTAAAATTGAAAAAAGTTGAAAAAAATTTTTTTTGGACTTAGTCGTTTTTCCGGCGTTTATCAGACTTTCAGATAGGGGAAATGTCAGTGAGCGTTCCGATTTCAGTTCCAGCGCGATTTGCCCAATGAGTACTTGACATTTATTCGTTTTCAGCCAATTTTCTGGATTTTTGAAAATTTCCCTTTTTTGTGAAAATATCCACTAAATGAGAGAATAATATGTGTGAAGGTACCCCTGGAGATTTCCAAATGTGAGTGGGTAGAATATATATCCCACGGGGGTAAAATTGAAAAAAGTTGAAACAATTTTTTTTTTGGACTTAGTCATTTTTCCGGCGTTTATCAGACTTTCAGATAGGGGAAATGTCAGTGAGCATTCCGATTTCAGTTCCAGAGCGATTCGCCCAATGATTCCTTGATATTTAGTCATTTTCAGCCAATTTTCTGGATTTTTGAAAATTTCACTTTTTTGTGAAAATATCCACTAAATGAGAGAGTAATATGTGTGAGGGTAACACAGGAGAGTTCCAAATGTGTGTGGGTAGAATATATATCCCACGGGGGTAAAATTGAAAAAAGTTGAAACAATTTTTTTTTGGACTTAGTCATTTTTCCTTCGTTTATCAGACTTTCAGATAGGGGAAATGTCAGTGAGCATTCCGATTTCAGTTCCAGAGCGATTTGCCCAATGAGTCCTTGATATTTACTCGTTTTCAGCCAATATTTTGGATTTTTGAAAATTTCACTTTTTTGTGAAAATATCCACTAAATGAGGGAATAATATGTGTGAGGGTACCCCAGGAGAGTTCCAAATGTGTGTGGGTAGAATATATATCCCACGGGGGTAAAATTGAAAAAAGTTGAAACAATTTTTTTTTTGGATTTAGTCATTTTTCTGGCGTTTATCAGACTTTCAGATAGGGGAAATGTCAATGAGCATTCCGATTTCAGTTCAGAGCGATTTGCCCAATGAGTCCTTGATATTTAGTCGTTTTCAGCCAATATTTTGGATTTTTGAAAATTTCACTTTTTTGTGAAAATATCCACTAAATGAGAGAATAATATATGTGAAGGTACCCAAGGAGAGCTCCAAATGTGTGTGGGTAGAATATATATCCCACGGGGGTAAAATTGAAAAAAGTTGAAAAAATTTTTTTTTTGGACTTAGTCATTTTTCTGGTGTTTATCAGACTTTCAGATAGGGGAAATGTCAGTGAGCATTCCGATTTCAGTTCCAGAGCGATTCGACCAATGAGTCCTTGATATTTAGTCATTTTCAGCCAATCTTCTGGATTTTTGAAAATTTCACATTTTTGTGAAAATATCCACTAAATGAGGGAATAATATGTGTGAGGGTACCCCAGGAGAGTTCCAAATGTGTTTGGGTAGAATATATATCCCACGGGGGTAAAATTGAAAAAAGTTGAAACAATTTTTTTTTTGGACTTGGTCATTTTTCCGGCGTTTATCAGACTTTCCGATAGGTGAAATGTCAGTGAGCATTCCGATTTCAGATCCAGAGTGATTCCCCCAATGAGTCCTTGATATTTACTCGTTTTCAGCCAATATTTTGGATTTTTGAAAATTTCACTTTTTTGTGAAAATATCCACTAAATGAGAGAATAATATGTGTGAAGGTACCCCAGGAGATTTCCAAATGTGTGTGGGTAGAATATATATCCCACGGGGGTAAAATTGAAAAAAGTTGAAAAAAATTTTTTTTGGACTTAGTCGTTTTTCCGGCGTTTATCAGACTTTCAGATAGGGGAAATGTCAGTGAGCGTTCCGATTTCAGTTCCAGCGCGATTTGCCCAATGAGTACTTGATATTTATTCGTTTTCAGCCAATTTTCTGGATTTTTGAAAATTTCCCTTTTTTGTGAAAATATCCACTAAATGAGAGAATAATATGTGTGAAGGTACCCCTGGAGATTTCCAAATGTGAGTGGGTAGAATATATATCCCACGGGGGTAAAATTGAAAAAAGTTGAAACAATTTATTTTTTTGGACTTAGTCATTTTTCCGGCTTTTATCAGACTTTCAGATAGGGGAAATGTCAGTGAGCGTTCCGATTTCAGTTCCTGAGAGATTCGCCCAATGAGTCCTTGCAATTTAGTCGTTTTCAGCCAATTTTCTGGATTTTTGAAAATGTCACTTTTTTGTGAAAATATCCACTAAATGAGGGAATAATATGTGTGAGGGTACCCCAGAAGAGTTCCAAATGTGTGAGGGTAGAATATATATCCCACGGGGGTAAAATTGAAAAAAGTTGAAACAATTTTTTTTTTGGACTTAGTCATTTTTCCGGCGTTTATCAGACTTTCAGATGGGGGAAATGTCAGTGAGCATTCCGATTTCAGTTCCAGAGCGATTCGCCCAATGATTCCTTGATATTTAGTCGTTTTCAGCCAATTTTCTGGATTTTTGAAAATTTCACTTTTTTGTGAAAATATCCACTAAATGACAGTAATATGTGTGAGGGTACCACAGGAGAGTTCCAAATGTGTGTGGGTAGAATATATATCCCACGGGGGTAAAATTGAAAAAAATTGTAACAATTTTTTTTTTGGACTTAGTCATTTTTCCTTCGTTTATCAGACTTTCAGATAGGGGAAATGTCAGTGAGCATTCCGATTTCAGTTCCAGAGCGATTTGCCCAATGAGTCCTTGATATTTAGTCGTTTTCAGCCAATATTTTGGATTTTTGAAAATTTCACTTTTTTGTGAAAATATCCACTAAATGAGGGAATAATATGTGTGAGGGTACCCCAGGAGAGTTCCAAATGTGTGTGGGTAGAATATATATCCCACGGGGGTAAAATTGAAAAAAGTTGAAACAATTTTTTTTTTGGACTTAGTCAATTTTCTGGTGTTTATCAGACTTTCAGATAGTTGAAATGTCAGTGAGCATTCCGATTTCAGTTCCAGAGTGATTCGACCAATGAGTCCTTGATATTTAGTCATTTTCAGCAAATCTTCTGGATTTTTGAAAATTTCACATTTTTGTGAAAATATCCACTAAATGAGGGAATAATATGTGTGAGGGTACCCCAGGAGAGTTCCAAATGTGTGTGGGTAGAATATATATCCCACGGGGGTAAAATTGAAAAAAGTTGAAACAATTTTTTTTTGGACTTGGTCATTTTTCCTTCGTTTATCAGACTTTCAGATAGGGGAAATGTCAGTGAGCATTCAGATTTCAGTTCCAGAGTGATTTGCCCAATGAGTCCTTGATATTTACTCGTTTTCAGCCAATATTTTGGATTTTTGAAAATTTCACTTTTTTGTGAAAATATCCACTAAATGAGGGAATAATATGTGTGAGGGTACCCCAGGAGAATTCCAAATGTGTGTGGGTAGAATATATATCCCACGGGGGTAAAATTGAAAAAATTTGAAAAAAAAATTTTTTTTGGACTTATTCATTTTTCCGGCGTTTATCAGACTTTCAGAGAGGGGAAATGTCAGTAAGCATTCCGATTTCAGTTCCAGAGTGATTCCCCCAATGAGTCCTTGATATTTAGTCGTTTTCAGCCAATTTTCTGGATTTTTGAAAATTTCACTTTTTTGTGAAAATATCCACTAAATGAGGGAATAATATGTGTGAGGGTACCCCAGGAGAGTTCCAAATGTGTGTGGGTAGAATATATATCCCACGGGGGTAAAATTGAAAAAAGTTGAAACAATTTTTTTTTGGGATTTAGTCATTTTTCTGGCGTTTATCAGACTTTCAGATAGGGGAAATGTCAATGAGCATTCCGATTTCAGTTCAGAGCGATTTGCCCAATGAGTCCTTGATATTTAGTCGTTTTCAGCCAATATTTTGGATTTTTGAAAATTTCACTTTTTTGTGAAAATATCCACTAAATGAGAGAATAATATATGTGAAGGTACCCAAGGAGAGTTCCAAATGTGTGTGGGTAGAATATATATCCCACGGGGGTAAAATTGAAAAAAGTTGAAACAATTTTTTTTTTGGACTTGGTCATTTTTCCGGCGTTTATCAGACTTTCAGATAGGGGAAATATCAGTGAGCATTCCGATTTCAGTTCCAGAGTGATTTGCCCAATGAGTCCTTGATATTTACTCGTTTTCAGCCAATTTTTGGATTTTTGAAAATTTCACTTTTTTGTGAAAATATCCACTAAATGAGGGAATAATATGTGTGAGGGTACCCCAGGAGAGTTCCAAATGTGTGTGGGTAGAATATATATACCACGGGGGTAAAATTGAAAAAAGTTGAAACAAATTTTTTTTTGGATTTAGTCATTTTTCTGGCGTTTATCAGACTTTCAGATAGGGGAAATGTCAGTGAGCATTCCGATTTCAGTTCCAGAGCGATTTGCCCAATGAGTCCTTGATATTTACTCGTTTTCAGCCAATATTTTGGATTTTTGAAAATTTCACTTTTTTGTGAAAATATCCACTAAATGAGGGAATAATATGTGTGAGGGTACCCCAGGAGAATTCCAAATGTGTGTGGGTAGAATATATATCCCACGGGGGTAAAATTGAAAAAATGTGAAAAAAAAATTTTTTTTGGAATTATTCATTTTTCCGGCGTTTATCAGACTTTCAGAGAGGGGAAATGTCAGTAAGCATTCCGATTTCAGTTCCAGAGTGATTCCCCCAATGAGTCCTTGATATTTAGTCGTTTTCAGCCAATATTTTGGATTTTTGAAAATTTCACTTTTTTGTGAAAATATCCACTAAATGAGAGAATAATATGTGTGAAGGTACCCCAGGAGATTTCCAAATGTGTGTGGGTAGAATATATATCCCACGGGGGTAAAATTGAAAAAATTTGAAAAAAAAAATTTTTTTGGACTTAGTTATTTTTCCGGTGTTTATCAAACTTTCAGATAGGGCAAATGTCAGTAAGCGTTCCGATTTCAGTTCCAGAGCGATTCGCCCAATGAGTCCTTGATATTTAGTCGTTTTCAGCCAATTTTCTGGATTTTTGAAAATTTCACTTTTTTGTGAAAATATCCACTAAATGAGAGAGTAATATGTGTGATGGTACCACAGGAGAGTTCCAAATGTGTGTGGGTAGAATAAATATCCCACGAGGGTAAAATTGAAAAAAGTTGAAACAATTTTTTTTTGGACTTAGTCATTTTTCCTTCATTTATCAGACTTTCAGATAGGGGAAATGTCAGTGAGCGTTCCGATTTCAGTTCCAGAGCGATTCGCCCAATGAGTACTTGATATTTAGTCGTTTTCAGCCAATTTTCTGGATTTTTGAAAATTTCACTTTTTTTGTGAAAATATCCACTAAATGAGAGAGTAATATGTGTGAGGGTACCACAGGAGAGTTCCAAATGTGAGTGGGTAGAATATATATCCCACGGGGGTAAAATTGAAAAAAGTTGAAACAATTTTTTTTTTTGGACTTAGTCATTTTTCCGGCGTTTATCAGACTTTCAGATAGGGGAAATGTCAGTGAGCGTTCCGATTTCAGTTCCAGAGCGTTTCGCCCAATGAGTACTTGATATTTAGTCGTTTTCAGCCAATTTTCTGGATTTTTGAAAATTTCACTTTTTTGTGAAAATATCCACTAAATGAGAGAATAATATGTGTGAAGGTACCCCTGGAGAGTTCCAAATGTGAGTGGGTAGAATATATATCCCACGGGGGTAAAATTGAAAAAAGTTGAAAAAATTTTTTTTTTGGACTTAGTCATTTTTCCGGTGTTTATCAGACTTTCAGATAGGGGAAATGTCAGTGAGCATTCCGATTTCAGTTCCAGAGCAATTTGCCCAATGAGTCCTTGATATTTACTCGTTTTCAGCCAATATTTTGGATTTTTGAAAATTTCACTTTTTTGTGAAAATATCCACTAAATGAGGGAATAATATGTGTGAGGGTACCCCAGGAGAGTTCCAAATGTGTGTGGGTAGAATATATATCCCACGGGGGAAAAATTGAAAAAAGTTGAAAAAATTTTTTTTTTCTACTTAGTCATTTTTCTGACTTTTATCAGACTTTCAGATAGGGGAAATGTCAGTGAGCATTCCGATTTCAGTTCCTGAGCGATTCGCCCAATGAGTCCTTGATATTTAGTCGTTTTCAGCCAATTTTCTGGATTTTTGAAAATTTCACTTTTTTGTGAAAATATCCACTAAATGAGGGAATAATATGTGTGAGGGTACCCCAGGAGAGTTCCAAATGTGTGTAGGTAGAATAAATATCCCACGGGGGTAAAATTGAAAAAAGTTGAAAAAAATTTTTTTTGGACTTAGTTATTTTTCCGGTGTTTATCAAACTTTCAGATAGGGCAAATGTCAGTAAGCGTTCCGATTTCAGTTCCAGAGCGATTCGACCAATGAGTCCTTGATATTTAGTAATTTTCAGCCAATCTTCTGGATTTTTGAAAATTTCACTTTTTTGTGAAAATATCCACTAAATGAGAGAATAATATATGTGAAGGTACCCCAGGAGAGTTCCAAATGTGTGTAGGTAGAATATATATCCCACGGGGGTAAAATTGAAAAAAGTTGAAACAATTTTTTTTTGGGATTTAGTCATTTTTCTGGCGTTTATCAGACTTTCAGATAGGTCAAATGTCAGTGAGCATTCCGATTTCAGTTCAGAGCGATTTGCCCAATGAGACCTTGATATTTAGTCGTTTTCAGCCAATATTTTGGATTTTTGAGAATTTCACTTTTTTGTGAAAATATCCACTAAATGAGAGAATAATATGTGTGAAGGTACCCCAGGAGATTTCCAAATGTGTGTGGGTAGAATATATATCCCACGGGGGTAAAATTGAAAAAAGTTGAAAAAAAATTTTTTTGGACTTAGTCATTTTTCCGGCGTTTATCAGACTTTCAGATAGGGGAAATGTCAGTGAGCGTTCCGATTTCAGTTCCAGAGCGATTCGCCCAATGAGTACTTGATATTTAGTCATTTTCAGCCAATTTTCTGGATTTTTGAAAATTTCACTTTTTTGTGAAAATATCCACTAAATGAGAGAATAATATGTGTGAAGGTACCCCTGGAGAGTTCCAAATGTGAGTGGGTAGAATATATATCCCACGGGGGTAAAATTGAAAAAAGTTGAAAAAATTTTTTTTTTGGACTTAGTCATTTTTCCGGTGTTTATCAGACTTTCAGATAGGGGAAATGTCAGTGAGCATTCCGATTTCAGTTCCAGAGCGATTCGACCAATGAGTCCTTGATATTTAGTAATTTTCACCCAATCTTCTGGATTTTTGAAAATTTCACTTTTTTGTGAAAATATCCACTAAATGAGAGAATAATATATGTGAAGGTACCCCAGGAGAGTTCCAAATGTGTGTAGGTAGAATATATATCCCAGGGGGTAAAATTGAAAAAAGTTGAAAAAAATTTTTTTTGGACTTAGTTATTTTTTCCGGTGTTTATCAAACTTTCAGATAGGGGAAATGTCAGTGAGCATTCCGATTTCAGTTCCTGAGCGATTCGCAAAATGAGTCCTTGATATTTAGTCGTTTTCAGCCAATTTTCTGGATTTTTGAAAATTTCACTTTTTTGTGAAAATATCCACTAAATGAGGGAATAATATGTGTGAGGGTACCCCAGGAGAGTTCCAAATGTGTGTAGGTAGAATATATATCCCACGGGGGTAAAATTGAAAAAAGTTGAAAAAAATTTTTTTTGGACTTAGTTATTTTTCCGGTGTTTATCAAACTTTCAGATAGGGCAAATGTCAGTAAGCGTTCCGATTTCAGTTCCAGAGCGATTCGCCCAATGAGTCCTTGATATTTACTCGTTTTCAGCCAATATTTTGGATTTTTGAAAATTTCACTTTTTTGTGAAAATATCCACTAAATGAGAGAGTAATATGTGTGAGGGTACCACAGGAGAGTTCCAAATGTGTGTGGGTAGAATATATATCCCACGAGGGTAAAATTGAAAAAAGTTGAAACAATTTTTTTTTGGACTTAGTCATTTTTCCTTCGTTTATCAGACTTTCAGATAGGGGAAATGTCAGTGAGCATTCCGATTTCAGTTCCAGAGCAATTTGCCCAATGAGTCCTTGATATTTACTCGTTTTCAGCCAATATTTTGGATTTTTGAAAATTTCACTTTTTTGTGAAAATATCCACTAAATGAGGGAATAATATGTGTGAGGGTACCCCAGGAGAGTTCCAAATGTGTGTGGGTAGAATATATATCCCACGGGGGTAAAATTGAAAAAAGTTGAAACAATTTTTTTTTTGGATTTAGTCATTTTTCCGGTGTTTATCAGACTTTCAGATAGGGGAAATGTCAGTGAGCATTCCGATTTCAGTTCCAGAGCGATTCGACCAATGAGTCCTTGATATTTAGTCATTTTCAGCCAATCTTCTGGATTTTTGAAAATTTCACTTTTTTGTGAAAATATCCACTAAATGAGAGAGTAATATGTGTGAGGGTACCACAGGAGAGTTCCAAATGTCTGTGGGTAGAATATATATCCCACGAGGGTAAAATTGAAAAAAGTTGAAACTATTTTTTTTTGGACTTAGTCATTTTTCCTTCGTTTATCAGACTTTCAGATAGGGGAAATGTCAGTGAGCATTCCGATTTCAGTTCAGAGC
This sequence comes from Phyllobates terribilis, assembly GCF_046119375.1. Lineage (NCBI taxonomy): Eukaryota > Metazoa > Chordata > Amphibia > Anura > Dendrobatidae > Phyllobates > Phyllobates terribilis. The sequence continues at coordinate 12,912,074 of NW_027362791.1, read as the reverse complement.
GATTTGCCCAATGAGTCCTTGATATTTACTCGTTTTCAGCCAATATTTTGGATTTTTGAAAATTTCACTTTTTTGTGAAAATATCCACTAAATGAGGGAATAATATGTGTGAGGGTACCCCAGGAGAGTTCCAAATGTGTGTGGGTAGAATATATATCCCACGGGGGTAAAATTGAAAAAAGTTGAAACAATTTTTTTTTTGGATTTAGTCATTTTTCTGGCGTTTATCAGACTTTCAGATAGGGGAAATGTCAGTGAGCATTCCGATTTCAGTTCAGAGCGATTTGCCCAATGAGACCTTGATATTTAGTCGTTTTCAGCCAATATTTTGGATTTTTGAAAATTTCACTTTTTTGTGAAAATATCCACTAAATGAGAGAATAATATATGTGAAGGTACCCCAGGAGAGTTCCAAATGTGTGTGAGTAGAATATATATCCCACGGGGGTAAAATTGAAAAAAGTTGAAACAATTTTTTTTTTGGACTTGGTCATTTTTCCGGCGTTTATCAGACTTTCAGATAGGGGAAATGTCAGTGAGCGTTCCGATTTCAGTTCCAGCGCGATTCGCCCAATGAGTACTTGATATTTATTCGTTTTCAGCCAATTTTCTGGATTTTTGAAAATTTCCCTTTTTTGTGAAAATATCCACTAAATGAGAGAATAATATGTGTGAAGGTACCCCTGGAGTGTTCCAAATGTGAGTGGGTAGAATATATATCCCACGGGGGTAAAATTGAAAAAAGTTGAAAAATTTTTTTTTTGGACTTAGTCATTTTTCTGGCTTTTATCAGACTTTCAGATAGGGGAAATGTCAGTGAGCATTCCGATTTCAGTTCCTGAGCGATTCGCCCAATGAGTCCTTGATATTTAGTCGTTTTCAGCCAATTTTCTGGATTTTTGAAAATTTCACTTTTTTGTGAAAATATCCACTAAATGAGGGAATAATATGTATGAGGGTACCCCAGGAGAGTTCCAAATGTGTGTGGGTAGAATATATATCAAACGGGGTTAAAATTGAAAAAAGTTGAACAAAAAATTTTTTTTGGACTTAGTCATTTTTCCGGCGTTTATCAGACTTTCAGATAGGGGAAATGTCAGTAAGTGTACCGATTTCAGTTCCAGAGCGATTCGCCCAATGAGTCCTTGATATTTAGTCGATTTCAGCCAATTTTCTGGATTTTTGAAAATTTCACTTTTTTGTGAAAATATCCACTAAATGAGGGAATAATATGTGTGAGGGTACCCCAGGAGAGTTCCAAATGTGTGTAGGTAGAATATATATCCCACGGGGGTAAAATTGAAAAAAGTTGAAAAAAATTTTTTTTGGACTTAGTTATTTTTCCGTTGTTTATCAAACTTTCAGATAGGGCAAATGTCAGTAAGCGTTCCGATTTCAGTTCCAGAGCGATTCGCCCAATGAGTCCTTGATATTTACTCGTTTTCAGCCAATATTTTGGATTTTTGAAAATTTCACTTTTTTGTGAAAATATCCACTAAATGAGAGAGTAATATGTGTGAGGGTACCACAGGAGAGTTCCAAATGTGTGTGGGTAGAATATATATCCCACGAGGGTAAAATTGAAAAAAGTTGAAACAATTTTTTTTTGGACTTAGTCATTTTTCCTTCATTTATCAGACTTTCAGATAGGGGAAATGTCAGTGAGCATTCCGATTTCAGTTCCAGAGCAATTTGCCCAATGAGTCCTTGATATTTACTCGTTTTCAGCCAATATTTTGGATTTTTGAAAATTTCACTTTTTTGTGAAAATATCCACTAAATGAGGGAATAATATGTGTGAGGGTACCCCAGGAGAGTTCCAAATGTGTGTGGGTAGAATATATATCCCACGGGGGTAAAATTGAAAAAAGTTGAAACAATTTTTTTGGGGGATTTAGTCATTTTTCCGGTGTTTATCAGACTTTCAGATAGGGGAAATGTCAGTGAGCATTCCGATTTCAGTTCCAGAGCGATTTGCCCAATGAGTCCTTGATATTTACTCGTTTTCAGCCAATATTTTGGATTTTTGAAAATTTCACTTTTTTGTGAAAATATCCACTAAATGAGAGAATAATATATGTGAAGGTACCCCAGGAGAGTTCCAAATGTGTGTGGGTAGAATATATATCCCACGGGGGTAAAATTGAAAAAAGTTGAAACAATTTTTTTTTTGGACTTGGTCATTTTTCCGGCGTTTATCAGACTTTCAGATAGGGGAAATGTCAGTGAGCGTTCCGATTTCAGTTCCAGCGCGATTCGCCCAATGAGTACTTGATATTTATTCGTTTTCAGCCAATTTTCTGGATTTTTGAAAATTTCCCTTTTTTGTGAAAATATCCACTAAATGAGAGAATAATATGTGTGAAGGTACCCCTGGAGTGTTCCAAATGTGAGTAGGTAGAATATATATCCCACGGGGGTAAAATTGAAAAAAGTTGAAAAATTTTTTTTTTGGACTTAGTCATTTTTCTGGCTTTTATCAGACTTTCAGATAGGGGAAATGTCAGTGAGCATTCCGATTTCAGTTCCTGAGCGATTCGCCCAATGAGTCCTTGATATTTAGTCGTTTTCAGCCAATTTTCTGGATTTTTGAAAATTTCACTTTTTTGTGAAAATATCCACTAAATGAGGGAATAATATGTGTGAGGGTACCCCAGGAGAGTTCCAAATGTGTGTAGGTAGAATATATATCCCACGGTGGTAAAATTGAAAAAAGTTGAAAAAAATTTTTTTTTGGACTTAGTGATTTTTCCGGCGTTTATCAGACTTTCAGAAAGGGGAAATGTCAGTGAGTTTTCCGATTTCAGTTCCAGAGCGATTCGACCAATGAGTCCTTGATATTTAGTCCTTTTCAGCCAATTTTCTGGATTTTTGAAAATTTCACTTTTTTGTGAAAATATCCACTAAATGAGGGAATAATATGTGTGAGGGTACCCCAGGAGAGTTCCAAATGTGTGTGGGTAGAATATATATCAAACGGGGTTAAAATTGAAAAAAGTTGAACAAAAAATTTTTTTTGGACTTAGTCATTTTTCCGGCGTTTATCAGACTTTCAGATAGGGGAAATGTCAGTAAGTGTACCGATTTCAGTTCCAGAGCGATTCGCCCAATGAGTCCTTGATATTTACTCGTTTTCAGCCAATATTTTGGATTTTTGAAAATTTCACTTTTTTGTGAAAATATCCACTAAATGAGAGAGTAATATGTGTGAGGGTACCACAGGAGAGTTCCAAATGTGTGTGGGTAGAATATATATCAAACGGGGTTAAAATTGAAAAAAGTTGAACAAAAAATTTTTTTTGGACTTAGTCATTTTTCCGGTGTTTATCAGACTTTGAGATAGGGGAAATGTCAGTGAGCATTCCGATTTCAGTTCCAGAGCGATTCGACCAATGAGTCCTTGATATTTAGTAATTTTCAGCCAATCTTCTGGATTTTTGAAAATTTCACTTTTTTGAGAAAATATCCACTAAATGAGAGAATAATATATGTGAAGGTACCCCAGGAGAGTTCCAAATGTGTGTAGGTAGAATATATATCCCACGGGGGTAAAATTGAAAAAAGTTGAAAAAAATTTTTTTTGGACTTAGTTATTTTTCCGGTGTTTATCAAACTTTCAGATAGGGCAAATGTCAGTAAGCGTTCCGATTTCAGTTCCAGAGCGATTTGCCCAATGAGTCCTTGATATTTACTCGTTTTCAGCCAATATTTTGGATTTTTGAAAATTTCACTTTTTTGTGAAAATATCCACTAAATGAGGGAATAACATGTGTGAGGGTACCCCAGGAGAGTTCCAAATGTGCGTGGGTAGAATATATATCCCACGGGGGTAAAATTGAAAAAAGTTGAAACAATTTTTTTTTTGGATTTAGTCATTTTTCTGGCGTTTATCAGACTTTCAGATAGGGGAAATGTCAGTGAGCATTCCGATTTCAGTTCAGAGCGATTTACCCAATGAGACCTTGATATTTAGTCGTTTTCAGCCAATATTTTGGATTTTTGAAAATTTCACTTTTTTGTGAAAATATCCACTAAATGAGAGAATAATATGTGTGAAGGTACCCCAGGAGATTTCCAAATGTGTGTGGGTAGAATATATATCCCACGGGGGTAAAATTGAAAAAAGTTGAAAAAAATTTTTTTTGGACTTAGTTATTTTTCCGGTGTTTATCAAACTTTCAGATAGGGCAAATGTCAGTAAGCGTTCCGATTTCAGTTCCAGAGCGATTCGCCCAATGAGTCCTTGATATTTACTCGTTTTCAGCCAATATTTTAGATTTTTGAAAATTTCACTTTTTTGTGAAAATATCCACTAAATGAGGGAATAATATGTGTGAGGGTACCCCAGGAGAGTTCCAAATGTGTGTGGGTAGAATATATATCCCACGGGGGTAAAATTGAAAAAAGTTGAAACAATTTTTTTGGGGGATTTAGTCATTTTTCCGGTGTTTATCAGACTTTCAGATAGGGGAAATGTCAGTGAGCATTCCGATTTCAGTTCCAGAGCGATTTGCCCAATGAGTCCTTGATATTTACTCGTTTTCAGCCAATATTTTGGATTTTTGAAAATTTCACTTTTTTGTGAAAATATCCACTAAATGAGAGAATAATATATGTGAAGGTACCCCAGGAGAGTTCCAAATGTGTGTGGGTAGAATATATATCCCACGGGGGTAAAATTGAAAAAAGTTGAAACAATTTTTTTTTTGGACTTGGTCATTTTTCCGGCGTTTATCAGACTTTCAGATAGGGGAAATGTCAGTGAGCGTTCCGATTTCAGTTCCAGCGCGATTCGCCCAATGAGTACTTGATATTTATTCGTTTTCAGCCAATTTTCTGGATTTTTGAAAATTTCCCTTTTTTGTGAAAATATCCACTAAATGAGAGAATAATATGTGTGAAGGTACCCCTGGAGTGTTCCAAATGTGAGTAGGTAGAATATATATCCCACGGGGGTAAAATTGAAAAAAGTTGAAAAATTTTTTTTTTGGACTTAGTCATTTTTCTGGCTTTTATCAGACTTTCAGATAGGGGAAATGTCAGTGAGCATTCCGATTTCAGTTCCTGAGCGATTCGCCCAATGAGTCCTTGATATTTAGTCGTTTTCAGCCAATTTTCTGGATTTTTGAAAATTTCACTTTTTTGTGAAAATATCCACTAAATGAGGGAATAATATGTGTGAGGGTACCCCAGGAGAGTTCCAAATGTGTGTAGGTAGAATATATATCCCACGGTGGTAAAATTGAAAAAAGTTGAAAAAAATTTTTTTTTGGACTTAGTGATTTTTCCGGCGTTTATCAGACTTTCAGAAAGGGGAAATGTCAGTGAGTTTTCCGATTTCAGTTCCAGAGCGATTCGACCAATGAGTCCTTGATATTTAGTCCTTTTCAGCCAATTTTCTGGATTTTTGAAAATTTCACTTTTTTGTGAAAATATCCACTAAATGAGGGAATAATATGTGTGAGGGTACCCCAGGAGAGTTCCAAATGTGTGTGGGTAGAATATATATCAAACGGGGTTAAAATTGAAAAAAGTTGAACAAAAAATTTTTTTTGGACTTAGTCATTTTTCCGGCGTTTATCAGACTTTCAGATAGGGGAAATGTCAGTAAGTGTACCGATTTCAGTTCCAGAGCGATTCGCCCAATGAGTCCTTGATATTTACTCGTTTTCAGCCAATATTTTGGATTTTTGAAAATTTCACTTTTTTGTGAAAATATCCACTAAATGAGAGAGTAATATGTGTGAGGGTACCACAGGAGAGTTCCAAATGTGTGTGGGTAGAATATATATCAAACGGGGTTAAAATTGAAAAAAGTTGAACAAAAAATTTTTTTTGGACTTAGTCATTTTTCCGGTGTTTATCAGACTTTGAGATAGGGGAAATGTCAGTGAGCATTCCGATTTCAGTTCCAGAGCGATTCGACCAATGAGTCCTTGATATTTAGTAATTTTCAGCCAATCTTCTGGATTTTTGAAAATTTCACTTTTTTGAGAAAATATCCACTAAATGAGAGAATAATATATGTGAAGGTACCCCAGGAGAGTTCCAAATGTGTGTAGGTAGAATATATATCCCACGGGGGTAAAATTGAAAAAAGTTGAAAAAAATTTTTTTTGGACTTAGTTATTTTTCCGGTGTTTATCAAACTTTCAGATAGGGCAAATGTCAGTAAGCGTTCCGATTTCAGTTCCAGAGCGATTTGCCCAATGAGTCCTTGATATTTACTCGTTTTCAGCCAATATTTTGGATTTTTGAAAATTTCACTTTTTTGTGAAAATATCCACTAAATGAGGGAATAACATGTGTGAGGGTACCCCAGGAGAGTTCCAAATGTGCGTGGGTAGAATATATATCCCACGGGGGTAAAATTGAAAAAAGTTGAAACAATTTTTTTTTTGGATTTAGTCATTTTTCTGGCGTTTATCAGACTTTCAGATAGGGGAAATGTCAGTGAGCATTCCGATTTCAGTTCAGAGCGATTTACCCAATGAGACCTTGATATTTAGTCGTTTTCAGCCAATATTTTGGATTTTTGAAAATTTCACTTTTTTGTGAAAATATCCACTAAATGAGAGAATAATATGTGTGAAGGTACCCCAGGAGATTTCCAAATGTGTGTGGGTAGAATATATATCCCACGGGGGTAAAATTGAAAAAAGTTGAAAAAAATTTTTTTTGGACTTAGTTATTTTTCCGGTGTTTATCAAACTTTCAGATAGGGCAAATGTCAGTAAGCGTTCCGATTTCAGTTCCAGAGCGATTCGCCCAATGAGTCCTTGATATTTACTCGTTTTCAGCCAATATTTTAGATTTTTGAAAATTTCACTTTTTTGTGAAAATATCCACTAAATGAGAGAGTAATATGTGTGAGGGTACCACAGGAGAGTTCCAAATGTGTGTGGGTAGAATATACATCCCACGAGGGTAAAATTGAAAAAAGTTGAAACAATTTTTTTTGGATTTAGTCATTTTTCCGGTGTTTATCAGACTTTCAGATAGGGGAAATGTCAGTGAGCATTCCGATTTCAGTTCCAGAGCGATTCGACCAATGAGTCCTTGATATTCAGTCATTTTCAGCCAATATTTTGGATTTTTGAAAATTTCACTTTTTTGTGAAAATATCCACTAAATGAGAGAATAATATATGTGAAGGTACCCCAGGAGAGTTCCAAATGTGTGTGGGTAGAATATATATCCCACGGGGGTAAAATTGAAAAAAGTTGAAACAATTTTTTTTTTGGACTTGGTCATTTTTCCGGCGTTTATCAGACTTTCAGATAGGGGAAATGTCAGTGAGCGTTCCGATTTCAGTTCCAGCGCGATTCGCCCAATGAGTACTTGATATTTATTCGTTTTCAGCCAATTTTCTGGATTTTTGAAAATTTCCCTTTTTTGTGAAAATATCCACTAAATGAGAGAATAATATGTGTGAAGGTACCCCTGGAGTGTTCCAAATGTGAGTGGGTAGAATATATATCCCACGGGGGTAAAATTGAAAAAAGTTGAAAAATTTTTTTTTTGGACTTAGTCATTTTTCTGGCTTTTATCAGACTTTCAGATAGGGGAAATGTCAGTGAGCATTCCGATTTCAGTTTCTGAGCGATTCGCCCAATGAGTCCTTGATATTTAGTCGTTTTCAGCCAATTTTCTGGATTTTTGAAAATTTCACTTTTTTGTGAAAATATCCACTAAATGAGGGAATAATATGTGTGAGGGTACCCCAGGAGAGTTCCAAATGTGTGTAGGTAGAATATATATCAAACGGGGTTAAAATTGAAAAAAGTTGAACAAAAAATTTTTTTTGGACTTAGTCATTTTTCCTGCGTTTATCAGACTTTCAGATAGGGGAAATGTCAGTGAGCATTCCGATTTCAGTTCCAGAGCGATTCGCCCAATGAGTCCTTGATATTTAGTCGTTTTCAGCCAATTTTCTGGATTTTTGAAAATTTCACTTTTTTGTGAAAATATCCACTAAATGAGGGAATAATATGTGTGAGGGTACCCCAGGAGAGTTCCAAATGTGTGTGGGTAGAATATATATCCCACGGGGGTAAAATTGATAAAAGTTGAAAAAAATTTTTTTTGGACTTAGTCATTTTTCCGGTGTTTATCAGACTTTGAGATAGGGGAAATGTCAGTGAGCGTCCCGATTTCAGTTCCAGAGCGATTCGACCAATGAGTCCTTGATATTTAGTAATTTTCAGCCAATCTTCTGGATTTTTGAAAATTTCACTTTTTTGAGAAAATATCCACTAAATGAGAGAATAATATATGTGAAGGTACCCCAGGAGAGTTCCAAATGTGTGTAGGTAGAATATATATCCCACGGGGGTAAAATTGAAAAAAGTTGAAAAAAATTTTTTTTGGACTTAGTTATTTTTCCGGTGTTTATCAAACTTTCAGATAGGGCAAATGTCAGTAAGCGTTCCGATTTCAGTTCCAGAGCGATTTGCCCAATGAGTCCTTGATATTTACTCGTTTTCAGCCAATATTTTGGATTTTTGAAAATTTCACTTTTTTGTGAAAATATCCACTAAATGAGGGAATAACATGTGTGAGGGTACCCCAGGAGAGTTCCAAATGTGCGTGGGTAGAATATATATCCCACGGGGGTAAAATTGAAAAAAGTTGAAACAATTTTTTTTTTGGATTTAGTCATTTTTCTGGCGTTTATCAGACTTTCAGATAGGGGAAATGTCAGTGAGCATTCCGATTTCAGTTCAGAGCGATTTACCCAATGAGACCTTGATATTTAGTCGTTTTCAGCCAATATTTTGGATTTTTGAAAATTTCACTTTTTTGTGAAAATATCCACTAAATGAGAGAATAATATGTGTGAAGGTACCCCAGGAGATTTCCAAATGTGTGTGGGTAGAATATATATCCCACGGGGGTAAAATTGTAAAAAGTTGAAAAAAATTTTTTTTGGACTTAGTTATTTTTCCGGTGTTTATCAAACTTTCAGATAGGGCAAATGTCAGTAAGCGTTCCGATTTCAGTTCCAGAGCGATTCGCCCAATGAGTCCTTGATATTTACTTGTTTTAAGCCAATATTTTAGATTTTTGAAAATTTCACTTTTTTGTGAAAATATCCACTAAATGAGAGAGTAATATGTGTGAGGCTACCACAGGAGAGTTCCAAATGTGTGTGGGTAGAATATACATCCCACGAGGGTAAAATTGAAAAAAGTTGATACAATTTTTTTTGGATTTAGTCATTTTTCCGGTGTTTATCAGACTTTCAGATAGGGGAAATGTCAGTGAGCATTCCGATTTCAGTTCCAGAGCGATTCGACCAATGAGTCCTTGATATTCAGTCATTTTCAGCCAATCTTCTGGATTTTTGAAAATTTCACTTTTTTGTGAAAATATCCACTAAATGAGAGAATAATATATGTGAAGGTACCCCAGGAGAGTTCCAAATGTGTGTAGGTAGAATATATATCCCACGGGGGTAAAATTGAAAAAAGTTGAAAAAAATTTTTTTTGGACTTAGTTATTTTTCCGGTGTTTATCAAACTTTCAGATAGGGGAAATGTCAGTGAGCATTCCGATTTCAGTTCCAGAGCGATTTGCCCAATGAGTCCTTGATATTTACTCGTTTTCAGCCAATATTTTGGATTTTTGAAAATTTCACTTTTTTGTGAAAATATCCACTAAATGAGGGAATAATATGTGTGAGGGTACCCCAGGAGAGTTCCAAATGTGTGTGGGTAGAATATATATCCCACGGGGGTAAAATTGAAAAAAGTTGAAACAATTTTTTTTTGGATTTAGTCATTTTTCTGGCGTTTATCAGACTTTCAGATAGGGGAAATGCCAGTGAGCGTTCCGATTTCAGTTCCTGAGCGATTCGCCCAATGAGTCCTTGATATTTAGTCGTTTTCAGCCAATTTTCTGGATTTTTGAAAATTTCACTTTTTTGTGAAAATATCCACTAAATGAGGGAATAATATGTGTGAGGGTACCCCAGGAGGGTTCCAAATGTGTGTGGGTAAAATATATATCCCACGAGGGTAAAATTGAAAAAAGTTGAAAACATTTTTTTTTTGGACTTAGTCATTATTCCTAAGTTTATCAGGCTTTCAGATAGGGGACATGTCAGTGAGCATTCCGATTTCAGTTCCAGAGCGATTTGCCCAATGAGTCCTTGATATTTAGTCGTTTTCAGCCAATATTTTGGATTTTTGAAAATTTCACTTTTTTGTGAAAATATCCACTAAATGAGGGAATAATATGTGTGAGGGTACCCCAGGAGGGTTCCAAATGTGTGTGGGTAGAATATATATCCCACGGAGGTAAAATTGAAAAAATTTGAAAAAAAAATATTTTTTGGACTTAGTCATTTTTCCCGCGTTTATCAGACTTTCAGATAGGGGAAATGTCAGTAAGCTTTCCGATTTCAGTTCCAGAGCGATTCGCCCAATGAGTCCTTGATATTTAGTCGTTTTCAGCCAATTTTCTGGATTTTTGAAAATTTAACTTTTTTGCGAAAATATCCACTAAATGAGAGAATAATATGTGTGAAGGTACCCCAGGAGAGTTCCAAATGTGTGTGGGTAGAATATATATCCCACGGGGGTAAAATTGAAAAAAGTTGAAAGATTTTTTTTTTTGGACTTAGTCATTTTTCCGGCGTTTATCAGACTTTCAGATAGGGGAAATGTCAGTGAGCGTTCCGATTTCATTTCCAGAGCGATTCGACCAATGAGTCCTTGATATTTAGTCATTTTCAGCCAATCTTCTGGATTTTTGAAAATTTCACTTTTTTGTGAAAATATCCACTAAATGAGGGAATAATATGTGTGAGGGTACCCCAGGAGAGTTCCAAATGTGTGTGGGTAGAATATATATCCCACGGGGGTAAAATTGAAAAAAATTAAAAAATATTTTTTTTGGACTTAGTCATTTTTCCGGCGTTTATCAGACTTTCAGATAGGGGAAATGTCAGTGAGCATTCCGATTTCAGTTCCTGAGCGATTCACCCAATGAGTCCTTGATATTTAGTTGTTTTCAGCCAATTTTCTGGATTTTTGAAAATTTCACTTTTTTGTGAAAATATCCACTAAATGAGGGAATAATATGTGTGAGGGTACCCCAGGAGAGTTCCAAATGTGTGTGGGTAGAATATATATCCCACGGGGGTAAAATTGAAAAAAGTTGAACAAAAAATTTTTTGGGGACTTAGGCATTTTTCCGGCATTTATCAGACTTTCAGATAGGGGAAATGTCAGTGAGCGTTCCGATTTCAGTTCCTGAGCGATTCGCCCAATGAGTCCTTGATATTTAGTCGTTTTCAGCCAATATTTTGGATTTTTGAAAATTTCACTTTTTTGTGAAAATATATACTAAATGAGAGAGTAATATGTGTGAGGGTACCACAGGAGAGTTCCAAATGTGTGTGGGTAGAATATACATCCCACGAGGGTAAAATTGAAAAAAGTTGAAACAATTTTTTTTTGGACTTAGTCATTTTTCCTTCGTTTATCAGACTTTCAGATAGGGGAAATGTCAGTGAGCATTCCGATTTCAGTTCCAGAGCAATTTGCCCAATGAGTCCTTGATATTTACTCATTTTCAGCCAATATTTTGGATTTTTGAAAATTTCACTTTTTTGTGAAAATATCCACTAAATGAGGGAATAATATGTGTGAGGGTACCCCAGGAGAGTTCCAAATGTGTGTGGGTAGAATATATATCCCACGGGGGTAAAATTGAAAAAAGTTGAAACAATTTTTTTTTTGGATTTAGTCATTTTTCCGGTGTTTATCAGACTTTCAGATAGGGGAAATGTCAGTGAGCATTCCGATTTCAGTTCCAGAGCGATTCGACCAATGAGTCCTTGATATTCAGTCATTTTCAGCCAATCTTCTGGATTTTTGAAAATTTCACTTTTTTGTGAAAATATCCACTAAATGAGGGAATAATATGTGTGAGGGTACCCCAGGAGAGTTCCAAATGTGTGTGGGTAGAATATATATCCCACGGGGGTAAAATTGAAAAAAGTTGAAACAATTTTTTTTTGGATTTAGTCATTTTTCTGGCGTTTATCAGACTTTCAGATAGGGGAAATGCCAGTGAGCGTTCCGATTTCAGTTCCTGAGCGATTCGCCCAATGAGTCCTTGATATTTAGTCGTTTTCAGCCAATTTTCTGGATTTTTGAAAATTTCACTTTTTTGTGAAAATATCCACTAAATGAGGGAATAATATGTGTGAGGGTACCCCAGGAGGGTTCCAAATGTGTGTGGGTAAAATATATATCCCACGGGGGTAAAATTGAAAAAAGTTAAAAAATATTTTTTTTGGACTTAGTCATTTTTCCGGCGTTTATCAGACTTTCAGATAGGGGAAATGTCAGTGAGCATTCCGATTTCAGTTCCTGAGCGATTCACCCAATGAGTCCTTGATATTTAGTTGTTTTCAGCCAATTTTCTGGATTTTTGAAAATTTCACTTTTTTGTGAAAATATCCACTAAATGAGGGAATAATATGTGTGAGGGTACCCCAGGAGAGTTCCAAATGTGTGTGGGTAGAATATATATCCCACGGGGGTAAAATTGAAAAAAGTTGAACAAAAAATTTTTTGGGGACTTAGGCATTTTTCCGGCATTTATCAGACTTTCAGATAGGGAAAATGTCAGTGAGCGTTCCGATTTCAGTTCCTGAGCGATTCGCCCAATGAGTCCTTGATATTTAGTCGTTTTCAGCCAATATTTTGGATTTTTGAAAATTTCACTTTTTTGTGAAAATATCCACTAAATGAGGGAATAATATGTGTGAGGGTACCCCAGGAGAGTTCCAAATGTGTGTGGGTAGAATATATATCCCACGGGGGTAAAATTGAAAAAAGTTGAAACAATTTTTTTTTTGGACTTGGTCATTTTTCCGGCGTTTATCAGACTTTCAGATAGGGGAAATGTCAGTGAGCGTTCCGATTTCAGTTCCTGAGCGACTCGCCCAATGAGTCCTTGATATTTAGTCGTTTTCAGCCAATTTTCTAGATTTTTGAAAATTTCACTTTTTTGTGAAAATATCCACTAAATGAGGGAATAATATGTGTGAGGGTACCCCAGGAGAGTTCCAAATGTGTGTGGGTAGAATATATCTCCCACGGGGGTAAAATTGAAAAAAGTTTAACATTTTTTTTTTTTTGGACTTAGTCATTTTTAAGGCGTTTATCAGACTTTCAGATAGGGGAAATGTCAGTGAGCATTCCGATTTCAGTTCCAGAGCGATTTGCCCAATGAGTCCTTGATATTTAGTCGTTTTCAGCCAATATTTTGGATTTTTGAAAATTTCACTTTTTTGTGAAAATATCCACTAAATGAGGGAATAATATGTGTGAGGGTACCCCAGGAGAGTTCCAAATGTGTGTGGGTAGAATATATATCCCACGGGGGTAAAATTGAAAAAAGTTGAAACAATTTTTTTTTTGGACTTAGTCATTTTTCCGGCGTTTATCAGACTTTCAGATAGGGGAAATGTCAGTGAGCGTTCCGATTTCAGTTCCAGAGCGATTCGCCCAATGAGTACTTGATATTTAGTCGTTTTCAGACAATTTTCTGGATTTTTGAAAATTTCACTTTTTTCTGAAAATATCCACTAAATGAGGGAATAATATGTGTGAGGGTACCCCAGGAGAGTTCCAAATGTGTGTAGGTAGAATATATATCCCACGGTGGTAAAATTGAAAAAAGTTGAAAAAAATTTTTTTTTGGACTTAGTCATTTTTCTGGCTTTTATCAGACTTTCAGATAGGGGAAATGTCAGTGAGCATTCCGATTTCAGTTTCTGAGCGATTCGCCCAATGAGTCCTTGATATTTAGTCGTTTTCAGCCAATTTTCTGGATTTTTGAAAATTTCACTTTTTTGTGAAAATATCCACTAAATGAGGGAATAATATGTGTGAGGGTACCCCAGGAGAGTTCCAAATGTGTGTAGGTAGAATATATATCAAACGGGGTTAAAATTGAAAAAAGTTGAACAAAAAATTTTTTTTGGACTTAGTCATTTTTCCGGCGTTTATCAGACTTTCAGATAGGGGAAATGTCAGTGAGCATTCCGATTTCAGTTCCAGAGCGATTCGCCCAATGAGTCCTTGATATTTAGTCGTTTTCAGCCAATTTTCTGGATTTTTGAAAATTTCACTTTTTTGTGAAAATATCCACTAAATGAGGGAATAATATGTGTGAGGGTACCCCAGGAGAGTTCCAAATGTGTGTGGGTAGAATATATATCCCACGGGGGTAAAATTGATAAAAGTTGAAAAAAATTTTTTTTGGACTTAGTCATTTTTCCGGTGTTTATCAGACTTTGAGATAGGGGAAATGTCAGTGAGCATTCCGATTTCAGTTCCAGAGCGATTCGACCAATGAGTCTTTGATATTTAGTAATTTTCAGCCAATCTTCTGGATTTTTGAAAATTTCACTTTTTTGAGAAAATATCCACTAAATGAGAGAATAATATATGTGAAGGTACCCCAGGAGAGTTCCAAATGTGTGTAGGTAGAATATATATCCCACGGGGGTAAAATTGAAAAAAGTTGAAAAAAATTTTTTTTGGACTTAGTTATTTTTCCGTTGTTTATCAAACTTTCAGATAGGGCAAATGTCAGTAAGCGTTCCGATTTCAGTTCCAGAGCGATTTGCCCAATGAGTCCTTGATATTTACTCGTTTTCAGCCAATATTTTGGATTTTTGAAAATTTCACTTTTTTGTGAAAATATCCACTAAATGAGGGAATAATATGTGTGAGGGTACCCCAGGAGAGTTCCAAATGTGCGTGGGTAGAATATATATCCCACGGGGGTAAAATTGAAAAAAGTTGAAACAATTTTTTTTTTGGATTTAGTCATTTTTCTGGCGTTTATCAGACTTTCAGATAGGGGAAATGTCAGTGAGCATTCCGATTTCAGTTCAGAGCGATTTACCCAATGAGACCTTGATATTTAGTCGTTTTCAGCCAATATTTTGGATTTTTGAAAATTTCACTTTTTTGTGAAAATATCCACTAAATGAGAGAATAATATGTGTGAAGGTACCCCAGGAGATTTCCAAATGTGTGTGGGTAGAATATATATCCCACGGGGGTAAAATTGAAAAAAGTTGAAAAAAATTTTTTTGGGACTTAGTTATTTTTCCGGTGTTTATCAAACTTTCAGATAGGGCAAATGTCAGTGAGCATTCCGATTTCAGTTCCAGAGCGATTCGCCCAATGAGTCCTTGATATTTACTCGTTTTCAGCCAATATTTTAGATTTTTGAAAATTTCACTTTTTTGTGAAAATATCCACTAAATGAGAGAATAATATGTGTGAGGGTACCCCAGGAGAGTTCCAAATGTGTGTGGGTAGAATATATATCCCACGGGGGTAAAATTGAAAAAAGTTGAAACAATTTTTTTTTGGATTTAGTCATTTTTCTGGCGTTTATCAGACTTTCAGATAGGGGAAATGCCAGTGAGCGTTCCGATTTCAGTTCCTGAGCGATTCGCCCAATGAGTCCTTGATATTTAGTCGTTTTCAGCCAATTTTCTGGATTTTTGAAAATTTCACTTTTTTGTGAAAATATCCACTAAATGAGGGAATAATATGTGTGAGGGTACCCCAGGAGCGTTCCAAATGTGTGTGGGTAAAATATATATCCCACGAGGGTAAAATTGAAAAATGTTGAAAACATTTTTTTTTTGGACTTAGTCATTATTCCTAAGTTTATCAGGCTTTCAGATAGGGGACATGTCAGTGAGCATTCCGATTTCAGTTCCAGAGCGATTTGCCCAATGAGTCCTTGATATTTAGTCGTTTTCAGCCAATATTTTGGATTTTTGAAAATTTCACTTTTTTGTGAAAATATCCACTAAATGAGGGAATAATATGTGTGAGGGTACCCCAGGAGGGTTCCAAATGTGTGTGGGTAGAATATATATCCCACGGGGGTAAAATTGAAAAAATTTGAAAAAAAAATATTTTTTGGACTTAGTCATTTTTCCCGCGTTTATCAGACTTTCAGATAGGGGAAATGTCAGTAAGCTTTCCGATTTCAGTTCCAGAGCGATTCGCCCAATGAGTCCTTGATATTTAGTCGTTTTCAGCCAATTTTCTGGATTTTTGAAAATTTAACTTTTTTGTGAAAATATCCACTAAATGAGAGAATAATATGTGTGAAGGTACCCCAGGAGAGTTCCAAATGTGTGTGGGTAGAATATATATCCCACGGGGGTAAAATTGAAAAAAGTTGAAAGATTTTTTTTTTTGGACTTAGTCATTTTTCCGGCGTTTATCAGACTTTCAGATAGGGGAAATGTCAGTGAGCGTTCCGATTTCATTTCCAGAGCGATTCGACCAATGAGTCCTTGATATTTAGTCATTTTCAGCCAATCTTCTGGATTTTTGAAAATTTCACTTTTTTGTGAAAATATCCACTAAATGAGGGAATAATATGTGTGAGGGTACCCCAGGAGGGTTCCAAATGTGTGTGGGTAAAATATATATCCCACGGGGGTAAAATTGAAAAAAGTTAAAAAATATTTTTTTTGGACTTAGTCATTTTTCCGGCGTTTATCAGACTTTCAGATAGGGGAAATGTCAGTGAGCATTCCGATTTCAGTTCCTGAGCGATTCACCCAATGAGTCCTTGATATTTAGTTGTTTTCAGCCAATTTTCTGGATTTTTGAAAATTTCACTTTTTTGTGAAAATATCCACTAAATGAGGGAATAATATGTGTGAGGGTACCCCAGGAGAGTTCCAAATGTGTGTGGGTAGAATATATATCCCACGGGGTAAAATTGAAAAAAGTTGAACAAAAAATTTTTTGGGGACTTAGGCATTTTTCCGGCATTTATCAGACTTTCAGATAGGGAAAATGTCAGTGAGCGTTCCGATTTCAGTTCCTGAGCGATTCGCCCAATGAGTCCTTGATATTTAGTCGTTTTCAGCCAATATTTTGGATTTTTGAAAATTTCACTTTTTTGTGAAAATATCCACTAAATGAGGGAATAATATGTGTGAGGGTACCCCAGGAGAGTTCCAAATGTGTGTGGGTAGAATATATATCCCACGGGGGTAAAATTGAAAAAAGTTGAAACAATTTTTTTTTTGGACTTGGTCATTTTTCCGGCGTTTATCAGACTTTCAGATAGGGGAAATGTCAGTGAGCGTTCCGATTTCAGTTCCTGAGCGACTCGCCCAATGAGTCCTTGATATTTAGTCGTTTTCAGCCAATTTTCTAGATTTTTGAAAATTTCACTTTTTTGTGAAAATATCCACTAAATGAGGGAATAATATGTGTGAGGGTACCCCAGGAGAGTTCCAAATGTGTGTGGGTAGAATATATCTCCCACGGGGGTAAAATTGAAAAAAGTTTAACATTTTTTTTTTTTTGGACTTAGTCATTTTTAAGGCGTTTATCAGACTTTCAGATAGGGGAAATGTCAGTGAGCATTCCGATTTCAGTTCCAGAGCGATTTGCCCAATGAGTCCTTGATATTTAGTCGTTTTCAGCCAATATTTTGGATTTTTGAAAATTTCACTTTTTTGTGAAAATATCCACTAAATGAGGGAATAATATGTGTGAGGGTACCCCAGGAGAGTTCCAAATGTGTGTGGGTAGAATATATATCCCACGGGGGTAAAATTGAAAAAAGTTGAAACAATTTTTTTTTTGGACTTAGTCATTTTTCCGGCGTTTATCAGACTTTCAGATAGGGGAAATGTCAGTGAGCATTCCGATTTCAGTTCCAGAGCGATTTGCCCAATGAGTCCTTGATATTTACTCGTTTTCAGCCAATATTTTGGATTTTTGAAAATTTCACTTTTTTGTGAAAATATACACTAAATGAGAGAATAATATGTGTGAAGGTACCCCAGGAGAGTTCCAAATGTGTGTGGGTAGAATATATATCCCACGGGGGTAAAATTGAAAAAAGTTAAAAAATATTTTTTTTTGGACTTAGTCATTTTTCCGGCGTTTATCAGACTTTCAGATAGGGGAAATGTCAGGGAGCGTTCCGATTTCAGTTCCAGAGCGATTCGCCCAATGAGTACTTGATATTTAGTCGTTTTCAGACAATTTTCTGGATTTTTGAAAATTTCACTTTTTTCTGAAAATATCCACTAAATGAGGGAATAATATGTGTGAGGGTACCCCAGGAGAGTTCCAAATGTGTGTAGGAAGAATATATATCCCACGGTGGTAAAATTGAAAAAAGTTGAAAAAAATTTTTTTTTGGACTTAGTCATTTTTCTGGCTTTTATCAGACTTTCAGATAGGGGAAATGTCAGTGAGCATTCCGATTTCAGTTTCTGAGCGATTCGCCCAATGAGTCCTTGATATTTAGTCGTTTTCAGCCAATTTTCTGGATTTTTGAAAATTTCACTTTTTTGTGAAAATATCCACTAAATGAGGGAATAATATGTGTGAGGGTACCCCAGGAGAGTTCCAAATGTGTGTAGGTAGAATATATATCAAACGGGGTTAAAATTGAAAAAAGTTGAACAAAAAATTTTTTTTGGACTTAGTCATTTTTCCGGCGTTTATCAGACTTTCAGATAGGGGAAATGTCAGTGAGCATTCCGATTTCAGTTCCAGAGCGATTCGCCCAATGAGTCCTTGATATTTAGTCGTTTTCAGCCAATTTTCTGGATTTTTGAAAATTTCACTTTTTTGTGAAAATATCCACTAAATGAGGGAATAATATGTGTGAGGGTACCCCAGGAGAGTTCCCAATGTGTGTGGGTAGAATATATATCCCACGGGGGTAAAATTGATAAAAGTTGAAAAATATTTTTTTTGGACTTAGTCATTTTTCCGGTGTTTATCAGACTTTGAGATAGGGGAAATGTCAGTGAGCATTCCGATTTCAGTTCCAGAGCGATTCGACCAATGAGTCTTTGATATTTAGTAATTTTCAGCCAATCTTCTGGATTTTTGAAAATTTCACTTTTTTGAGAAAATATCCACTAAATGAGAGAATAATATATGTGAAGGTACCCCAGGAGAGTTCCAAATGTGTGTAGGTAGAATATATATCCCACGGGGGTAAAATTGAAAAAAGTTTAAAAAAATTTTTTTTGGACTTAGTTATTTTTCCGGTGTTTATCAAACTTTCAGATAGGGCAAATGTCAGTAAGCGTTCCGATTTCAGTTCCAGAGCGATTTGCCCAATGAGTCCTTGATATTTACTCGTTTTCAGCCAATATTTTGGATTTTTGAAAATTTCACTTTTTTGTGAAAATATCCACTAAATGAGGGAATAATATGTGTGAGGGTACCCCAGTAGAGTTCCAAATGTGCGTGGGTAGAATATATATCCCACGGGGGTAAAATTGAAAAAAGTTGAAACAATTTTTTTTTGGGATTTAGTCATTTTTCTGGCGTTTATCAGACTTTCAGATAGGGGAAATGTCAGTGAGCATTCCGATTTCAGTTCAGAGCGATTTACCCAATGAGACCTTGATATTTAGTCGTTTTCAGCCAATATTTTGGATTTTTGAAAATTTCACTTTTTTGTGAAAATATCCACTAAATGAGAGAATAATATGTGTGAAGGTACCCCAGGAGATTTCCAAATGTGTGTGGGTAGAATATATATCCCACGGGGGTAAAATTGAAAAAAGTTGAAAAAAATTTTTTTTGGACTTAGTTATTTTTCCGGTGTTTATCAAACTTTCAGATAGGGCAAATGTCAGTGAGCATTCCGATTTCAGTTCCAGAGCGATTCGCCCAATGAGTCCTTGATATTTACTCGTTTTCAGCCAATATTTTAGATTTTTGAAAATTTCACTTTTTTGTGAAAATATCCACTAAATGAGAGAGTAATATGTGTGAGGGTACCACAGGAGAGTTCCAAATGTGTGTGGGTAGAATATACATCCCACGAGGGTAAAATTGAAAAAAGTTGAAACAATTTTTTTTTGGGATTTAGTCATTTTTCCGGTGTTTATCAGACTTTCAGATAGGGGAAATGTCAGTGAGCATTCCGATTTCAGTTCCAGAGCGATTCGACCAATGAGTCCTTGATATTCAGTCATTTTCAGCCAATCTTCTGGATTTTTGAAAATTTCACTTTTTTGTGAAAATATCCACTAAATGAGAGAATAATATATGTGAAGGTACCCCAGGAGAGTTCCAAATGTGTGTAGGTAGAATATATATCCCACGGGGGTAAAATTGAAAAAAGTTGAAAAAAATTTTTTTTGGACTTAGTTATTTTTCCGGTGTTTATCAAACTTTCAGATAGGGGAAATGTCAGTGAGCATTCCGATTTCAGTTCCAGAGCGATTTGCCCAATGAGTCCTTGATATTTACTCGTTTTCAGCCAATATTTTGGATTTTTGAAAATTTCACTTTTTTGTGAAAATATCCACTAAATGAGGGAATAATATGTGTGAGGGTACCCCAGGAGAGTTCCAAATGTGTGTGGGTAGAATATATATCCCACGGGGGTAAAATTGAAAAAAGTTGAAACAATTTTTTTTTGGATTTAGTCATTTTTCTGGCGTTTATCAGACTTTCAGATAGGGGAAATGCCAGTGAGCGTTCCGATTTCAGTTCCTGAGCGATTCGCCCAATGAGTCCTTGATATTTAGTCGTTTTCAGCCAATTTTCTGGATTTTTGAAAATTTCACTTTTTTGTGAAAATATCCACTAAATGAGGGAATAATATGTGTGAGGGTACCCCAGGAGCGTTCCAAATGTGTGTGGGTAAAATATATATCCCACGAGGGTAAAATTGAAAAAAGTTGAAAACATTTTTTTTTTGGACTTAGTCATTATTCCAAAGTTTATCAGGCTTTCAGATAGGGGACATGTCAGTGAGCATTCCGATTTCAGTTCCAGAGCGATTTGCCCAATGAGTCCTTGATATTTAGTCGTTTTCAGCCAATATTTTGGATTTTTGAAAATTTCACTTTTTTGTGAAAATATCCACTAAATGAGGGAATAATATGTGTGAGGGTACCCCAGGAGGTTCCAAATGTGTGTGGGTAGAATATATATCCCACGGGGGTAAAATTGAAAAAATTTGAAAAAAAAATATTTTTTGGACTTAGTCATTTTTCCCGCGTTTATCAGACTTTCAGATAGGGGAAATGTCAGTAAGCTTTCCGATTTCAGTTCCAGAGCGATTCGCCCAATGAGTCCTTGATATTTAGTCGTTTTCAGCCAATTTTCTGGATTTTTGAAAATTTAACTTTTTTGTGAAAATATCCACTAAATGAGAGAATAATATGTGTGAAGGTACCCCAGGAGAGTTCCAAATGTGTGTGGGTAGAATATATATCCCACGGGGGTAAAATTGAAAAAAATTAAAAAATATTTTTTTTGGACTTAGTCATTTTTCCGGCGTTTATCAGACTTTCAGATAGGGGAAATGTCAGTGAGCATTCCGATTTCAGTTCCTGAGCGATTCACCCAATGAGTCCTTGATATTTAGTTGTTTTCAGCCAATTTTCTGGATTTTTGAAAATTTCACTTTTTTGTGAAAATATCCACTAAATGAGGGAATAATATGTGTGAGGGTACCCCAGGAGAGTTCCAAATGTGTGTGGGTAGAATATATATCCCACGGGGGTAAAATTGAAAAAAGTTGAACAAAAAATTTTTTGGGGACTTAGGCATTTTTCCGGCATTTATCAGACTTTCAGATAGGGGAAATGTCAGTGAGCGTTCCGATTTCAGTTCCTGAGCGATTCGCCCAATGAGTCCTTGATATTTAGTCGTTTTCAGCCAATATTTTGGATTTTTGAAAATTTCACTTTTTTGTGAAAATATATACTAAATGAGAGAGTAATATGTGTGAGGGTACCACAGGAGAGTTCCAAATGTGTGTGGGTAGAATATACATCCCACGAGGGTAAAATTGAAAAAAGTTGAAACAATTTTTTTTTGGACTTAGTCATTTTTCCTTCGTTTATCAGACTTTCAGATAGGGGAAATGTCAGTGAGCATTCCGATTTCAGTTCCAGAGCAATTTGCCCAATGAGTCCTTGATATTTACTCGTTTTCAGCCAATATTTTGGATTTTTGAAAATTTCACTTTTTTGTGAAAATATCCACTAAATGAGGGAATAATATGTGTGAGGGTACCCCAGGAGAGTTCCAAATGTGTGTGGGTAGAATATATATCCCACGGGGTTAAAATTGAAAAAAGTTGAAACAATTTTTTTTTTGGATTTAGTCATTTTTCCGGTGTTTATCAGACTTTCAGATAGGGGAAATGTCAGTGAGCATTCCGATTTCAGTTCCAGAGCGATTCGACCAATGAGTCCTTGATATTCAGTCATTTTCAGCCAATCTTCTGGATTTTTGAAAATTTCACTTTTTTGTGAAAATATCCACTAAATGAGAGAATAATATATGTGAAGGTACCCCAGGAGAGTTCCAAATGTGTGTAGGTAGAATATATATCCCACGGGGGTATAATTGAAAAAAGTTTAAAAAAATTTTTTTTGGACTTAGTTATTTTTCCGGTGTTTATCAAACTTTCAGATAGGGGAAATGTCAGTGAGCATTCCGATTTCAGTTCCAGAGCGATTTGCCCAATGAGTCCTTGATATTTACTCGTTTTCAGCCAATATTTTGGATTTTTGAAAATTTCACTTTTTTGTGAAAATATCCACTAAATGAGGGAATAATATGTGTGAGGGTACCCCAGGAGAGTTCCAAATGTGTGTGGGTAGAATATATATCCCACGAGGGTAAAATTGAAAAAAGTTGAAAACATTTTTTTTTTGGACTTAGTCATTATTCCTAAGTTTATCAGGCTTTCAGATAGGGGACATGTCAGTGAGCATTCCGATTTCAGTTCCAGAGCGATTTGCCCAATGAGTCCTTGATATTTAGTCGTTTTCAGCCAATATTTTGGATTTTTGAAAATTTCACTTTTTTGTGAAAATATCCACTAAATGAGGGAATAATATGTGTGAGGGTACCCCAGGAGGGTTCCAAATGTGTGTGGGTAGAATATATATCCCACGGGGGTAAAATTGAAAAAATTTGAAAAAAAAATATTTTTTGGACTTAGTCATTTTTCCGGCGTTTATCAGACTTTCAGATAGGGGAAATGTCAGTGAGCGTTCCGATTTCAGTTCCAGAGCGATTCGACCAATGAGTCCTTGATATTTAGTCATTTTCAGCCAATCTTCTGGATTTTTGAAAATTTCACTTTTTTGTGAAAATATCCACTAAATGAGGGAATAATATGTGTGAGGGTACCCCAGGAGAGTTCCAAATGTGTGTGGGTAGAATATATATCCCACGGGGGTAAAATTGAAAAAAGTTAAAAAATATTTTTTTTGGACTTAGTCATTTTTCCGGCGTTTATCAGACTTTCAGATAGGGGAAATGTCAGTGAGCATTCCGATTTCAGTTCCTGAGCGATTCACCCAATGAGTCCTTGATATTTAGTTGTTTTCAGCCAATTTTCTGGATTTTTGAAAATTTCACTTTTTTGTGAAAATATCCACTAAATGAGGGAATAATATGTGTGAGGGTACCCCAGGAGAGTTCCAAATGTGTGTGGGTAGAATATATATCCCACGGGGGTAAAATTGAAAAAAGTTGAAACAATTTTTTTTTGGATTTAGTCATTTTTCTGGCGTTTATCAGACTTTCAGATAGGGGAAATGCCAGTGAGCGTTCCGATTTCAGTTCCTGAGCGATTCGCCCAATGAGTCCTTGATATTTAGTCGTTTTCAGCCAATTTTCTGGATTTTTGAAAATTTCACTTTTTTGTGAAAATATCCACTAAATGAGGGAATAATATGTGTGAGGGTACCCCAGGAGCGTTCCAAATGTGTTTGGGTAAAATATATATCCCACGAGGGTAAAATTGAAAAAAGTTGAAAACATTTTTTTTTTGGACTTAGTCATTATTCCTAAGTTTATCAGGCTTTCAGATAGGGGACATGTCAGTGAGCATTCCGATTTCAGTTCCAGAGCGATTTGCCCAATGAGTCCTTGATATTTAGTCGTTTTCAGCCAATATTTTGGATTTTTGAAAATTTCACTTTTTTGTGAAAATATCCACTAAATGAGGGAATAATATGTGTGAGGGTACCCCAGGAGGGTTCCAAATGTGTGTGGGTAGAATATATATCCCACGGGGGTAAAATTGAAAAAATTTGAAAAAAAAATATTTTTTGGACTTAGTCATTTTTCCCGCGTTTATCAGACTTTCAGATAGGGGAAATGTCAGTAAGCTTTCCGATTTCAGTTCCAGAGCGATTCGCCCAATGAGTCCTTGATATTTAGTCGTTTTCAGCCAATTTTCTGGATTTTTGAAAATTTAACTTTTTTGTGAAAATATCCACTAAATGAGAGAATAATATGTGTGAAGGTACCCCAGGAGAGTTCCAAATGTGTGTGGGTAGAATATATATCCCACGGGGGTAAAATTGAAAAAAGTTGAAAGATTTTTTTTTTTGGACTTAGTCATTTTTCCGGCGTTTATCAGACTTTCAGATAGGGGAAATGTCAGTGAGCGTTCCGATTTCATTTCCAGAGCGATTCGACCAATGAGTCCTTGATATTTAGTCATTTTCAGCCAATCTTCTGGATTTTTGAAAATTTCACTTTTTTGTGAAAATATCCACTAAATGAGGGAATAATATGTGTGAGGGTACCCCAGGAGAGTTCCAAATGTGTGTGGGTAGAATATATATCCCACGGGGGTAAAATTGAAAAAAATTAAAAAATATTTTTTTTGGACTTAGTCATTTTTCCGGCGTTTATCAGACTTTCAGATAGGGGAAATGTCAGTGAGCATTCCGATTTCAGTTCCTGAGCGATTCACCCAATGAGTCCTTGATATTTAGTTGTTTTCAGCCAATTTTCTGGATTTTTGAAAATTTCACTTTTTTGTGAAAATATCCACTAAATGAGGGAATAATATGTGTGAGGGTACCCCAGGAGAGTTCCAAATGTGTGTGGGTAGAATATATATCCCACGGGGGTAAAATTGAAAAAAGTTGAACAAAAAATTTTTTGGGGACTTAGGCATTTTTCCGGCATTTATCAGACTTTCAGATAGGGGAATTGTCAGTGAGCGTTCCGATTTCAGTTCCTGAGCGATTCGCCCAATGAGTCCTTGATATTTAGTCGTTTTCAGCCAATATTTTGGATTTTTGAAAATTTCACTTTTTTGTGAAAATATATACTAAATGAGAGAGTAATATGTGTGAGGGTACCACAGGAGAGTTCCAAATGTGTGTGGGTAGAATATACATCCCACGAGGGTAAAATTGAAAAAAGTTGAAACAATTTTTTTTTGGACTTAGTCATTTTTCCTTCGTTTATCAGACTTTCAGATAGGGGAAATGTCAGTGAGCATTCCGATTTCAGTTCCAGAGCAATTTGCCCAATGAGTCCTTGATATTTACTCGTTTTCAGCCAATATTTTGGATTTTTGAAAATTTCACTTTTTTGTGAAAATATCCACTAAATGAGGGAATAATATGTGTGAGGGTACCCCAGGAGAGTTCCAAATGTGTGTGGGTAGAATATATATCCCACGGGGGTAAAATTGAAAAAAGTTGAAACAATTTTTTTTTTGGATTTAGTCATTTTTCCGGTGTTTATCAGACTTTCAGATAGGGGAAATGTCAGTGAGCATTCCGATTTCAGTTCCAGAGCGATTCGACCAATGAGTCCTTGATATTCAGTCATTTTCAGCCAATCTTCTGGATTTTTGAAAATTTCACTTTTTTGTGAAAATATCCACTAAATGAGAGAATAATATATGTGAAGGTACCCCAGGAGAGTTCCAAATGTGTGTAGGTAGAATATATATCCCACGGGGGTAAAATTGAAAAAAGTTGAAAAAAATTTTTTTTGGACTTAGTTATTTTTCCGGTGTTTATCAAACTTTCAGATAGGGGAAATGTCAGTGAGCATTCCGATTTCAGTTCCAGAGCGATTTGCCCAATGAGTCCTTGATATTTACTCGTTTTCAGCCAATATTTTGGATTTTTGAAAATTTCACTTTTTTGTGAAAATATCCACTAAATGAGGGAATAATATGTGTGAGGGTACCCCAGGAGAGTTCCAAATGTGTGTGGGTAGAATATATATCCCACGGGGGTAAAATTGAAAAAAGTTAAAAAATATTTTTTTTGGACTTAGTCATTTTTCCGGCGTTTATAAGACTTTCAGATAGGGGAAATGTCAGTGAGCATTCCGATTTCAGTTCCTGAGCGATTCACCCAATGAGTCCTTGATATTTAGTTGTTTTCAGCCAATTTTCTGGATTTTTGAAAATTTCACTTTTTTGTGAAAATATCCACTAAATGAGGGAATAATATGTGTGAGGGTACCCCAGGAGAGTTCCAAATGTGTGTGGGTAGAATATATATCCCACGGGGGTAAAATTGAAAAAAGTTGAACAAAAAATTTTTTGGGGACTTAGGCATTTTTCCGGCATTTATCAGACTTTCAGATAGGGAAAATGTCAGTGAGCGTTCCGATTTCAGTTCCTGAGCGATTCGCCCAATGAGTCCTTGATATTTAGTCAATTTCAGCCAATATTTTGGATTTTTGAAAATTTCACTTTTTTGTGAAAATATCCACTAAATGAGGGAATAATATGTGTGAGGGTACCCCAGGAGAGTTCCAAATGTGTGTGGGTAGAATATATATCCCACGAGGGTAAAATTGAAAAAAGTTGAAACAATTTTTTTTTTGGACTTGGTCATTTTTCCGGCGTTTATCAGACTTTCAGATAGGGGAAATGTCAGTGAGCGTTCCGATTTCAGTTCCTGAGCGACTCGCCCAATGAGTCCTTGATATTTAGTCGTTTTCAGCCAATTTTCTAGATTTTTGAAAATTTCACTTTTTTGTGAAAATATCCACTAAATGAGGGAATAATATGT
Source organism: Phyllobates terribilis (assembly GCF_046119375.1). Taxonomy (NCBI): domain Eukaryota; kingdom Metazoa; phylum Chordata; class Amphibia; order Anura; family Dendrobatidae; genus Phyllobates; species Phyllobates terribilis. Next base: position 12,885,205 of record NW_027362791.1, on the reverse strand, counting down.
GTGAGGGTACCCCAGGAGAGTTCCAAATGTGTGTGGGTAGAATATATCTCCCACGGGGGTAAAATTGAAAAAAGTTTAACATTTTTTTTTTTTTGGACTTAGTCATTTTTAAGGCGTTTATCAGACTTTCAGATAGGGGAAATGTCAGTGAGCATTCCGATTTCAGTTCCAGAGCGATTTGCCCAATGAGTCCTTGATATTTAGTCGTTTTCAGACAATTTTCTGGATTTTTGAAAATTTCACTTTTTTCTGAAAATATCCACTAAATGAGGGAATAATATGTGTGAGGGTACCCCAGGAGAGTTCCAAATGTGTGTAGGTAGAATATATATCCCACGGTGGTAAAATTGAAAAAAGTTGAAAAAAATTTTTTTTTGGACTTAGTCATTTTTCCGGCCTTTATCAGACTTTCAGATAGGGGAAATGTCAGTGAGCATTCCGATTTCAGTTCCAAAGCGATTTGCCCAATGAGTCCTTGATATTTATTCGTTTTCAGCCAATAATTTGGATTTTTGAAAATTTCACTTTTTTGTGAAAATATCCACTAAATGAGGGAATAATATGTGTGAGGGTACCCCAGGAGGGTTCCAAATGTGTGTGGGTAGAATATATATCCCACGGGGGTAAAATTGAAAAAATTTGAAAAAAAAATTTTTTTTGGACTTAGTCATTTTTCCCGCGTTTATCAGACTTTCATATAGGGGAAATGTCAGTGAGCATTCCGATTTCAGTTCCTGAGCGATTAGCCCAATGAGTCCTTGATATTTAGTTGTTTTCAGCCAATTTTCTGGATTTTTGAAAATTTCACTTTTTTGTGAAAATATCCACTAAATGAGGGAATAATATGTGTGAGGGTACCCCAGGAGAGTTCCAAATGTGTGTGGGTAGAATATATATCCCACGGGGGTAAAATTGAAAAAAGTTGAACAAAAAATTTTTTGGGGACTTAGTCATTTTTACGGCGTTTATCAGACTTTCAGATAGGGGAAATGTCAGTGAGCATTCCGATTTCAGTTCCAGAGCGATTCGACCAATGAGTCCTTGATATTTAGTCGTTTTCAGCCAATATTTTGGATTTTTGAAAATTTCACTTTTTTGTGAAAATATCCACTAAATGAGGGAATAATATGTGTGAGGGTACCCCAGGAGGGTTCCAAATGTGTGTGGGTAGAATATATATCCCACGGGGGTATAATTGAAAAAAGTTGAAAACATTTTTTTTTTGGACTTAGTCATTATTCCTAAGTTTATCAGGCTTTCAGATAGGGGACATGTCAGTGAGCATTCCGATTTCAGTTCCAGAGCGATTTGCCCAATGAGTCCTTGATATTTAGTCGTTTTCAGCCAATATTTTGGATTTTTGAAAATTTCACTTTTTTGTGAAAATATCCACTAAATGAGGGAATAATATGTGTGAGGGTACCCCAGGAGGGTTCCAAATGTGTGTGGGTAGAATATATATCCCACGGGGGTAAAATTGAAAAAATTTGAAAAAAAATAATTTTTTGGACTTAGTCATTTTTCCCGCGTTTATCAGACTTTCAGATAGGGGAAATGTCAATAAGCTTTCCGATTTCAGTTCCAGAGCGATTCGCCCAATGAGTCCTTGATATTTAGTCGTTTTCAGCCAATTTTCTGGATTTTTGAAAATTTCACTTTTTTGTGAAAATATCCACTAAATGAGAGAATAATATGTGTGAAGGTACCCCAGGAGAGTTCCAAATGTGTGTGGGTAGAATATATATCCCACGGGGGTAAAATTGAAAAAAGTTGAAAGATTTTTTTTTTTGGACTTAGTCATTTTTCCGGCGTTTATCAGACTTTCAGATAGGGGAAATGTCAGTGAGCGTTCCGATTTCAGTTCCAGAGCGATTCGACCAATGAGTCCTTGATATTTAGGCGTTTTCAGCCAATTTTCTGGATTTTTGAAAATTTCACTTTTTTGTGAAAATATCCACTAAATGAGAGAATAATATGTGTGAGGGTACCCCAGGAGAGTTCCAAATGTGTGTGGGTAGAATATATATCCCACGGGGGTAAAATTGAAAAAAGTTGAAACAATTTTTTTTTTGGACTTAGTCATTTTTCCGGCGTTTATCAGACTTTCAGATAGGGGAAATGTCAGTGAGCGTTCCGATTTCAGTTCCAGAGCTATTAGACCAATGAGTCCTTGATATTTAGTCGTTTTCAGCCAATCTTCTGGATTTTTGAAAATTTCACTTTTTTGTGAAAATATCCACTAAATGAGGGAATAATATGTGTGAGGGTACCCCAGGAGAGTTCCAAATGTGTGTGGGTAGAATATATATCCCACGGGGGTAAAATTGAAAAAAGTTGAAACAATTTTTTTTTTGGACTTAGTCATTTTTCCGGCGTTTATCAGACTTTCAGATAGGGGAAATGTCAGTGAGCGTTCCGATTTCAGTTCCAGAGCGATTCGACCAATGAGTCCTTGATATTTAGTCGTTTTCAGCCAATCTTCTGGATTTTTGAAAATTTCACTTTTTTGTGAAAATATCCACTAAATGAGGGAATAATATGTGTGAGGCTACCCCAGGAGAGTTCCAAATGTGTGTGGGTAGAATATATATCCCACGGGGTTAAAATTGAAAAAAGTTGAACAAAAAATTTTTTTTGGACTTAGTCATTTTTCCGGCGTTTATCAGACTTTCAGATAGGGGAAATGTCAGTGAGCATTCCGATTTCAGTTCCAGAGCAATTTGCCCAATGAGTCCTTGATATTTAGTCGTTTTCAGCCAATTTTCTGGATTTTTGAAAATTTCACTTTTTTGTGAAAATATCCACTAAATGAGAGAATAATATGTGTTAAAGTACCCCAGGAGAGTTCCAAATGTGTGTGGGTAGAATATATATCCCACCGGGGTAAAATTGAAAAAAGTTGAAAAAAATTTTTTTTTGGACTTAGTCATTTTTCCGGCGTTTATCAGACTTTCAGATAGTGGAAATGTCAGTGAGCATTCCGATTTCAGTTCCAGAGCGATTTGCCCAATGAGTCCTTGATATTTAGTCGTTTTCAGCCAATATTTTGGATTTTTGAAAATTTCACTTTTTTGTGAAAATATCCACTAAATGAGGGAATAATATGTGTGAGGGTACCCAAGGAGAGTTCCAAATGTGTGTGGGTAGAATATATATCCCACGGGGGAAAAATTGAAAAAAGTTGAAAAATTTTTTTTTTGGACTTAGTCATTTTTCCGGCATTTATCAGACTTTCAGATAGGGGAAATGTCAGTGAGCATTCCGATTTCAGTTCCAGAGCAATTTGCCCAATGAGTCCTTGATATTTAGTCGTTTTCAGCCAATATTTTGGATTTTTCAAAATTTCACTTTTTTGTGAAAATATCCACTAAATGAGGGAATAATATGTGTGAGGGTACCCCAGGAGAGTTCCAAATGTGTTTGGGTAGAATATATATCCCACGGGGGAAAAATTGAAAAAAGTTGAAAAATATTTTTTTTTGGACTTAGTCATTTTTCCGGCGTTTATCAGACTTTCAGATAGAGGAAATGTCAGTGAGCATTCCGTTTTCAGTTCCAGAGCGATTCGACCAATGAGTACTTGATATTTAGTCGTTTTCAGCCAATATTTTGGATTTTTGAAAATTTCACTTTTTTGTGAAAATGTCCACTAAATGAGGGAATAATATGTGTGAGGGTACCCCAGGAGAGTTCCAATTGGGTGTGGGTAGAATATATATCCCACGGGGGTAAAATTGAAAAAAGTTGAAAAAAATTTTTTTTTGGACTTAGTAATTTTTCCGGCGTTTATCAGACTTTCAGATAGGGGAAATGTCAGTGAGCTTTCCGATTTCAGTTCCAGAGCGATTAGCCCAATGAATCCTTGTAATTTAGTCTTTTTCAGCTAATTTTCTGGATTTTTGAAAATGTCACTTTTTTGTGAAAATATCCACTAAATGAGGGAATAATATGTGTGAGGGTACCCCAGGAGAGTTCCAAATGTGTGTGGGTAGAATATAAATCCCACGTGGGTAAAATTGAAAAAAGTTGAAACAATTTTTTTTTTGGACTTAGTCATTTTTCCGGCGTTTACCAGACTTTCAGATAGGGGAAATGTCAGTGAGCTTTCCGATTTCAGTTTCAGAGCGATTCGCCCAATGAGTCCTTGATATTTAGTCATTTTCAGCCAATTTTCTGGATTTTTGAAAATTTCACTTTTTTGTGAAAATATCCACTAAATGAGGGAATAATATGTGTGAGGGTACCCCAGGAGAGTTCCAAATATGTGTGGGAAGAATATATATCCCACGGGGGTAAAATTGAAAAAAGTTGTAGAAAATTATTTTTTGGACTTAGTCATTTTTCCGGCGTTTATCAGACTTTCAGATAGGGGAAATGTCAGTGAGCTTTCCGATTTCAGTTCCAGAGCGATTAGCCCAATGAATCCTTGTAATTTAGTCTTTTTCAGCTAATTTTCTGGATTTTTGAAAATGTCACTTTTTTTGTGAAAATATCCACTAAATGAGGGAATAATATGTGTGAGGGTACCCCAGGAGAGTTCCAAATGTGTGTGGGTAGAATATATATCCCACGGGGGTAAAATTGAAAAAAGTTAAAACAAATTTTTTTTTGGACTTAGTAATTTTACCGGCGTTTATCAGACTTTCAGATAGGGCAAATGTCAGTGATCGTTCCGATTTCAGTTCCAGAGCGATTCGCCCAATGAGTCCTTGATATTTAGTTGTTTTCAGCCAATCTTCTGGATTTTTGAAAATTTAACTTTTTTGTGAAAAAATCCACTAAATGAAGGAATAATATGTGTGAGGGTACTCCAGGAGAGTTCCAAATGTGTGTGGGTAGAATATATATCCCACGGGGGTAAAATTGAAAAAATTTGAAAAAAATTTTTTTTGGACTTAGTCATTTTTCCGGCGTTTATCTGAAATTCAGATAGGGGAAATGTCAGTGAGCGTTCCGATTTCAGTTCCAGAGCGATTCGACCAATGAGTCCTTGATATTTAGTCATTTTCAGCCAATCTTCTGGATTTTTGAAAATTTCACTTTTTTGTGAAAATATCCACTAAATGAGGGCTTAATATGTGTGAGGGTACCCCAGGAGAGTTCCAAATGTGTGTGGGTAGAATATATATCCCACGGGGGTAAAATTGAAAAAAGTTGAAACAATTTTTTTTTGGACTTAGTCATTTTTCCGGCGTTTATCAGACTTTCAGATAGGGGAAATGTCAGTAAGCGTTCCGATTTCAGTTCCAGAGCGATTCGCCCAATGAGTCCTTGATATTTACTCGTTTTCAGCCAATATTTTGGATTTTTGAAAATTTCACTTTTTTGTGAAAATATCCACTAAATGAGAGAATAATATGTGTGAAGGTACCCCAGGAGAGTTCCAAATGTGTGTGGGTAGATCATATATCCCACGGGGGTAAAATTGAAAAAAGTTGAAAAAAAAATTTTTTTGGGACTTAGTCATTTTTCTGGCGTTTATCAGACTTTAAGATAGGGGAAATGTCAGTAAGTGTACCGATTTCAGTTCCAGAACGATTCGCCCAATGTGTCCTTGATATTTAGTCGTTTTCAGCCAATTTTCTGGATTTTTGAAAATTTCACTTTTTTGTGAAAATATCCACTAAATGAGAGAATAATATGTGTGAAGGTACCCCAGGAGAGTTCCAAATGTGTGTGGGTAGAATATATATCCCACGGGGGTAAAATTGAAAAAAGTTTAAAAAATTTTTTTTTGGACTTAGTCATTATTCCTAAGTTTATCAGACTTTCAGATAGGGGAAATGTCAGTGAGCATTCCGATTTCAGTTCCAGAGCGATTTGCCCAATGAGTCCTTGATATTTAGTCGTTTTCAGCCAATTTTCTGGATTTTTGAAAATTTCACTTTTTTGTGAAAATATCCACTAAATGAGGGAATAATATGTGTGAGGGTACCCCAGGAGAGTTCCAAATATGTGTGGGTAGAATATATATCCCACGTGGGTAAAATTGAAAAAAGTTGAAAAAAATTTTTTTTGGACTTAGTCATTTTTCCGGCATTTATCAGACTTTCAGATAGGGGAAATGTCAGTGAGCATTCCGATTTCAGTTCCAGAGCGATTCGCCCAATGAGTCCTTGATATTTAGTCATTTTCTGCCAATTTTCTGGATTTTTGAAAATTTCACTTTTTTGTGAAAATATCCACTAAATGAGGGAATAATATGTGTGAGGGTACCCCAGGAGAGTTGCAAATGTGTGTGGGTAGAATATATATCCCACGGGGGTAAAATTGAAAAATGTTGAAACAATTTTTTTTTGGACTTAGTCATTTTTCCGGCGTTTATCAGACTTTCAGATAGGGGAAATGTCAGTAAGTGTTCCGATTTCAGTTCCAGAGCGATTCGCCCAATGAGTCCTTGATATTTACTCGTTTTCAGCCAATATTTTGGATTTTTGAAAATTTCACTTTTTTGTGAAAATATCCACTAAATGAGAGAATAATATGTGTGAAGGAACCCCAGGAGAGTTCCAAATGTGTGTGGGTAGAATATATATCCCACGGGGGTAAAATTGAAAAAGTTGAAAAAAAAATTTTTTTGGGACTTAGTTATTTTTCTGGCGTTTATCAGACTTTAAGATAGGGGAAATGTCAGTAAGTGTACCGATTTCAGTTCCAGAACGATTCGCCCAATGAGTCCTTGATATTTAGTCGTTTTCAGGCAATTTTCTGGATTTTTGAAAATTTCACTTTTTTGTGAAAATATCCACTAAATGAGAGAATAATATGTGTGAAGGTACCCCAGGAGAGTTCCAAATGTGTGTGGGTAGAATATATATCCCACGGGGGTAAAATTGAAAAAAGTTGAAAAAAATATTTTTTGGACTTAGTCATTTTTCTGCCGTTTATCAGACTTTCAGATAGGGGAAATGTTAGTGAGCGTTCCGATTTCAGTTCCAGAGCGATTCACCCAATGAGTACTTGATATTTAGTCGTTTTCAGCCAATTTTCTGGATTTTTGAAAATTTCACTTTTTTGTGAAAATATCCACTAAATGAGAGAATAATATGTGTAAGGGTACCCCAGGAGAGTTCCAAATGTGTGTGTTTAGAATATATATCCCACGGGGGTAAAATTGAAAAAAGTTGAAACAATTTTTTTTTTGGACTTCGTCATTATTCCTAAGTTTATCAGACTTTCAGATAGGGGAAATGTCAGTGAGCGTTCCGATTTCAGTTCCTGAGCGATTCGACCAATGAGTCCTTGATATTTAGTCGTTTTCAGCCAATTTTCTGGATTTTTGAAAATTTCACTTTTTGGTGAAAATATCCACTAAATGAGAGAATAATATGTGTGAAGGTACCCCAGGAGAGTTCCAAATGTGTGTGGGTAGAATATATATCCCACGGGGGTAAAATTGAAAAAAGTTGAAAAAAATTTTTTTTGGACTTAGTCATTTTTCTGCCGTTTATCAGACTTTCAGATAGGGGAAATGTCAGTGAGCGTTCCGATTTCAGTTCCAGAGCGATTCACCCAATGAGTACTTGATATTTAGTCGTTTTCAGCCAATTTTCTGGATTTTTGAAAATTTCACTTTTTTGTGAAAATATCCACTAAATGAGAGAATAATATGTGTAAGGATACCCCAGGAGAGTTCCAAATGTGTGTGTTTAGAATATATATCCCACGGGGGTAAAATTGAAAAAAGTTAAAACAATTTTTTTTTTGGACTTAGTCATTATTCCTAAGTTTATCAGACTTTCAGATAGGGGAAATGTCAGTGAGCATTCCGATTTCAGTTCCAGAGCGATTTGCCCAATGAGTCCTTGATATTTAGTCGTTTTCAGCCAATTTTCTGGATTTTTGAAAATTTCACTTTTTTGTGAAAATGTCCACTAAATGAGGGAATAATATGTGTGAGGGTACCCCAGGAGAGTTCCAAATATGTGTGGGTAGAATATATATCCCACGGGGGTGAAAGTGAAAAAAGTTGACAAAAAAATTTTTTAGGGACTTAGTCATTTTTCCGGCGTTTATCAGACTTTCAGATAGGGGAAATGTCAGTGAGCGTTCCAATTTCAGTTCCAGAGCGATTCGACTAATGAGTCCTTGATATTTAGTCATTTTCAGCCAATTTTCTGGATTTTTGAAAATTTCACTTTTTTGTGAAAATATCCACTAAATGAGGGAATAATATGTGTGAGGTACCCCAGGAGAGTTCCAAATGTGTGTGGGTAGAATATATATCCCACGGGGGTAAAATTGAAATAAGTTGAAATAATTTATTTTTTGGACTTAGTCATTATTCCGGCGTTTATCAGACTTTCAGATAGGGGAAATGTCAGTGAGCGTTCCGATTTCAGTTCCTGAGCGATTCGACCAATGAGTCCTTGATATTTAGTCGTTTTCAGCCAATTATCTGGATTTTTGAAAATTTCACTTTTTGGTGAAAATATCCACTAAATGAGAGAATAATATGTGTGAAGGTACCCCAGGAGAGTTCCAAATGTGTGTGGGTAGAATATATATCCCACGGGGGTAAAATTGAAAAAAGTTGAAAAAAATTTTTTTGGGACTTAGTCATTTTTCTGCCGTTTATCAGACTTTCAGATAGGGGAAATGTCAGTGAGCGTTCCGATTTCAGTTCCAGAGCGATTCACCCAATGAGTACTTGATATTTAGTCGTTTTCAGCCAATTTTCTGGATTTTTGAAAATTTCACTTTTTTGTGAAAATATCCACTAAATGAGAGAATAATATGTGTAAGGGTACCCCAGGAGAGTTCCAAATGTGTGTGTTTAGAATATATATCCCACGGGGGTAAAATTGAAAAAAGTTGAAACAATTTTTTTTTTGGACTTCGTCATTATTCCTAAGTTTATCAGACTTTCAGATTGGGGAAATGTCAGTGAGCATTCCGATTTCAGTTCCAGAGCGATTTGCCCAATGAGTCCTTGATATTTAGTCGTTTTCAGCCAATTTTCTGGATTTTTGAAAATTTCACTTTTTTGTGAAAATATCCACTAAATGAGAGAATAATATGTGTAAGGATACCCCAGGAGAGTTCCAAATGTGTGTGTTTAGAATATATATCCCACGGGGGTAAAATTGAAAAAAGTTGAAACAATTTTTTTTTTGGACTTCGTCATTATTCCTAAGTTTATCAGACTTTCAGATAGGGGAAATGTCAGTGAGCGTTCCGATTTCAGTTCCTGAGCGATTCGACCAATGAGTCCTTGATATTTAATCGTTTTCAGCCAATTTTCTGGATTTTTGAAAATTTCACTTTTTGGTGAAAATATCCACTAAATGAGAGAATAATATGTGTGAAGGTACCCCAGGAGAGTTCCAAATGTGTGTGGGTAGAATATAAATCCCACGTGGGTAAAATTGAAAAAAGTTGAAACAATTTTTTTTTTGGACTTAGTCATTTTTCCGGCGTTTACCAGACTTTCAGATATGGGAAATGTCAGTGAGCTTTCCGATTTCAGTTTCAGAGCGATTCGCCCAATGAGTCCTTGATATTTAGTCGTTTTCAGCCAATTTTCTGGATTTTTGAAAATTTCACTTTTTTGTGAAAATATCCACTAAATGAGGGAATAATATGTGTGAGGGTACCCCAGGAGAGTTCCAAATATGTGTGGGTAGAATATATATCCCACGGGGGTAAAATTGAAAAAAGTTAAAACAAATTTTTTTTTGGACTTAGTAATTTTACCGGCGTTTATCAGACTTTCAGATAGGGCAAATGTCAGTGATCGTTCCGATTTCAGTTCCAGAGCAATTCGCCCAATGAGTCCTTGATATTTAGTTGTTTTCAGCCAATCTTCTGGATTTTTGAAAATTTAACTTTTTTGTGAAAATATCCACTAAATGAAGGAATAATATGTGTGAGGGTACTCCAGGAGAGTTCCAATTGTGTGTGGGTAGAATATATATCCCACGGGGGTAAAATTGAAAAAATTTGAAAAAAAATTTTTTTTTGGACTTAGTCTTTTTTCCGGCGTTTATCAGACTTTCAGATAGGGGAAATGTCAGTGAGCGTTCTGATTTCAGTTCCAGAGCGATTTGCCCAATGAGTCCTTGATATTTAGTCGTTTTCAGCCAATTTTCTGGATTTTTGAAAATTTCCCTTTTTTGTGAAAATATCCACTAAATGAGAGAATAATATGTGTGAAGGTACTCCAGGAGAGTTCCAAATGTGTGTGGGTAGAATATATATCCCACGGGGGTAAAATTGAAAAAAGTTGAAAAAAATTTTTTTTGGACTTAGTCATTTTTCCGGCGTTTATCTGAAATTCAGATAGGGGAAATGTCAGTGAGTGTTCCAATTTCAGTTCCAGAGCGATTCGACCAATGAGTCCTTGATATTTAGTCATTTTCAGCCAATCTTCTGGATTTTTGAAAATTTCACTTTTTTGTGAAAATATCCACTAAATGAGGGCTTAATATGTGTGAGGGTACCCCAGGAGAGTTCCAAATGTGTGTGGGTAGAATATATATCCCACGGGGGTAAAATTGAAAAAAGTTGAAACATTTTTTTTTTGGACTTAGTCATTTTTCCGGCGTTTATCAGACTTTCAGATAGGGGAAATGTCAGTAAGCGTTCCGATTTCAGTTCCAGAGCGATTCGCCCAATGAGTCCTTGATATTTACTCGTTTTCAGCCAATATTTTGGATTTTTGAAAATTTCACTTTTTTGTGAAAATATCCACTAAATGAGAGAATAATATGTGTGAAGGTACCCCAGGAGAGTTCCAAATGTGTGTGGGTAGATCATATATCCCACGGGGGTAAAATTGAAAAAAGTTGAAAAAAAAATTTTTTTGGGACTTAGTCATTTTTCTGGCGTTTATCAGACTTTAAGATAGGGGAAATGTCAGTAAGTGTACCGATTTCAGTTCCAGAACGATTCGCCCAATGAGTCCTTGATATTTAGTCGTTTTCAGCCAATTTTCTGGATTTTTGAAAATTTCACTTTTTTGTGAAAATATCCACTAAATGAGAGAATAATATGTGTGAAGGTACCCCAGGAGAGTTCCAAATGTGTGTGGGTAGAATATATATCCCACGGGGGTAAAATTGAAAAAAGTTTAAAAAAATTTTTTTTGGACTTAGTCATTTTTCTGCCGTTTATCAGACTTTCAGATAGGGGAAATGTTAGTGAGCGTTCCGATTTCAGTTCCAGAGCGATTCACCCAATGAGTACTTGATATTTAGTCGTTTTCAGCCAATTTTCTGGATTTTTGAAAATTTCACTTTTTTGTGAAAATATCCACTAAATGAGAGAATAATATGTGTGAGGGTACCCCAGGAGAGTTCCAAATGTGTGTGTTTAGAATATATATCCCACGGGGGTAAAATTGAAAAAAGTTGAAACAATTTTTTTTTTGGACTTAGTCATTATTCCTATGTTTATCAGACTTTCAGATAGGGGAAATGTCAGTGAGCATTCCGATTTCAGTTCCAGAGCGATTTGCCCAATGAGTCCTTGATATTTAGTCGTTTTCAGCCAATTTTCTGGATTTTTGAAAATTTCACTTTTTTGTGAAAATATCCACTAAATGAGGGAATAATATGTGTGAGGGTACCCCAGGAGAGTTCCAAATATGTGTGGGTAGAATATATATCCCACGTGGGTAAAATTGAAAAAAGTTGAAAAAAATTTTTTTTGGACTTAGTCATTTTTCCGGCATTTATCAGACTTTCAGATAGGGGAAATGTCAGTGAGCATTCTGATTTCAGTTCCAGAGCGATTCGCCCAATGAGTCCTTGATATTTAGTCATTTTCTGCCAATTTTCTGGATTTTTGAAAATTTCACTTTTTTGTGAAAATATCCACTAAATGAGGGAATAATATGTGTGAAGGTACCCCAGGAGAGTTGCAAATGTGTGTGGGTAGAATATATATCCCACGGGGGTAAAATTGAAAAAAGTTGAAAAAAAAATTTTTTTGGGACTTAGTTATGTTTCTGGCGTTTATCAGACTTTAAGATAGGGGAAATGTAAGTAAGTGTACCGATTTCAGTTCCAGAACGATTCGCCCAATGAGTCCTTGATATTTAGTCGTTTTCAGCCAATTTTCTGGATTTTTGAAAATTTCACTTTTTTGTGAAAATATCCACTAAATGAGAGAATAATATGTGTGAAGGTACCCCAGGAGAGTTCCAAATGTGTGTGGGTAGAATATATATCCCACGGGGGTAAAATTGAAAAAAGTTGAAAAAAAAATTTTTTTGGGACTTAGTTATGTTTCTGGCGTTTATCAGACTTTAAGAGAGGGGAAATGTAAGTAAGTGTACCGATTTCAGTTCCAGAACGATTCGCCCAATGAGTCCTTGATATTTAGTCGTTTTCAGCCAATTTTCTGGATTTTTGAAAATTTCACTTTTTTGTTAAAATATCCACTAAATGAGGGAATAATATGTGTGAGGGTACCCCAGGAGAGTTCCAAATGTGTGTGGGTAGAATATATATCCCACGGGGGTAAAATTGAAAAAAGTTGAAACAATTTTTTTTTTGGACTTCGTCATTATTCCTAAGTTTATCAGACTTTCAGATAGGGGAAATGTCAGTGAGCGTTCCGATTTCAGTTCCTGAGCGATTCGACCAATGAGTCCTTGATATTTAGTCGTTTTCAGCCAATTTTCTGGATTTTTGAAAATTTCACTTTTTGGTGAAAATATCCACTAAATGAGAGAATAATATGTGTGAAGGTACCCCAGGAGAGTTCCAAATGTGTGTGGGTAGAATATATATCCCACGGGGGTAAAATTGAAAAAAGTTGAAAAAAAATTTTTTTGGACTTAGTCATTTTTCTGCCGTTTATCAGACTTTCAGATAGGGGAAATGTCAGTGAGCGTTCCGATTTCAGTTCCAGAGCGATTCACCAAATGAGTACTTGATATTTAGTCGTTTTCAGCCAATTTTCTGGATTTTTGAAAATTTCACTTTTTTGTTAAAATATCCACTAAATGAGGGAATAATATGTGTGAGGGTACCCCAGGAGAGTTCCAAATGTGTGTGGGTAGAATATATATCCCACGGGGGTAAAATTGAAAAAAGTTGAAACAATTTTTTTTTTGGACTTAGTCATTATTCCTAAGTTTATCAGAATTTCAGATTGGGGAAATGTCAGTGAGCATTCCGATTTCAGTTCCAGAGCGATTTGCCCAATGAGTACTTGATATTTAGTCGTTTTCAGCCAATTTTCTGGATTTTTGAAAATTTCACTTTTTTGTGAAAATATCCACTAAATGAGAGAATAATATGTGTAAGGATACCCCAGGAGAGTTCCAAATGTGTGTGTTTAGAATATATATCCCACGGGGGTAAAATTGAAAAAAGTTGAAACAATTTTTTTTTTGGACTTAGTCATTATTCCTAAGTTTATCAGACTTTCAGATAGGGGAAATGTCAGTGAGCATTCCGATTTCAGTTCCAGAGCGATTTGCCCAATGAGTCCTTGATATTTAGTCGTTTTCAGCCAATTTTCTGGATTTTTGAAAATTTCACTTTTTTGTGAAAATGTCCACTAAATGAGGGAATAATATGTGTGAGGGTACCCCAGGAGAGTTCCAAATATGTGTGGGTAGAATATATATCCCACGGGGGTGAAAGTGAAAAAAGTTGACAAAAAATTTTTTTAGGGACTTAGTCATTTTTCCGGCGTTTATCAGACTTTCAGATAGGGGAAATGTCAGTGAGCGTTCCGATTTCAGTTCCAGAGCGATTCGACTAATGAGTCCTTGATATTTAGTCATTTTCAGCCAATTTTCTGGATTTTTGAAAATTTCACTTTTTTGTGAAAATATCCACTAAATGAGGGAATAATATGTGTGAGGTACCCCAGGAGAGTTCCAAATGTGTGTGGGTAGAATATATATCCCACGGGGGTAAAATTGAAAAAAGTTGAAACAATTTTTTTTTTGGACTTAGTCATTATTCCGGCGTTTATCAGACTTTCAGATAGGGGAAATGTCAGTGAGCGTTCCGATTTCAGTTCCTGAGCGATTCGACCAATGAGTCCTTGATATTTAGTCGTTTTCAGCCAATTATCTGGATTTTTGAAAATTTCACTTTTTGGTGAAAATATCCACTAAATGAGAGAATAATATGTGTGAAGGTACCCCAGGAGAGTTCCAAATGTGTGTGGGTAGAATATATATCCCACGGGGGTAAAATTGAAAAAAGTTGAAAAAAATTTTTTTGGGACTTAGTCATTTTTCTGCCGTTTATCAGACTTTCAGATAGGGGAAATGTCAGTGAGCGTTCCGATTTCAGTTCCAGAGCGATTCACCCAATGAGTACTTGATATTTAGTCGTTTTCAGCCAATTTTCTGGATTTTTGAAAATTTCACTTTTTTGTGAAAATATCCACTAAATGAGAGAATAATATGTGTAAGGGTACCCCAGGAGAGTTCCAAATGTGTGTGTTTAGAATATATATCCCACGGGGGTAAAATTGAAAAAAGTTGAAACAATTTTTTTTTTGGACTTCGTCATTATTCCAAAGTTTATCAGACTTTCAGATTGGGGAAATGTCAGTGAGCATTCCGATTTCAGTTCCAGAGCGATTTGCCCAATGAGTCCTTGATATTTAGTCGTTTTCAGCCAATTTTCTGGATTTTTGAAAATTTCACTTTTTTGTGAAAATATCCATTAAATGAGAGAATAATATGTGTAAGGATACCCCAGGAGAGTTCCAAATGTGTGTGTTTAGAATATATATCCCACGGGGGTAAAATTGAAAAAAGTTGAAACAATTTTTTTTTTGGACTTAGTCATTATTCCTAAGTTTATCAGACTTTCAGACAGGGGAAATGTCAGTGAGCATTCCGATTTCAGTTCCAGAGCGATTTGCCCAATGAGTCCTTGATATTTAGTCGTTTTCAGCCAATTTTCTGGATTTTTGAAAATTTCACTTTTTTGCGAAAATGTCCACTAAATGAGGGAATAATATGTGTGAGGGTACCCCAGGAGAGTTCCAAATATGTGTGGGTAGAATATATATCCCACGGGGTGAAAGTGAAAAAAGTTGACAAAAAAATTTTTTAGAGACTTAGTCATTTTTCCGGCGTTTATCAGACTTTCAGATAGGGGAAATGTCAGTGAGCGTTCCGATTTCAGTTCCAGAGCGATTCGACTAATGAGTCCTTGATATTTAGTCATTTTCAGCCAATTTTCTGGATTTTTGAAAATTTCACTTTTTTGTGAAAATATCCACTAAATGAGGGAATAATATGTGTGAGGTACCCCATGAGAGTTCCAAATGTGTGTGGGTAGAATATATATCCCACGGGGGTAAAATTGAAAAAAGTTGAAACAATTTATTTTTTGGACTTAGTCATTATTCCGGCGTTTATCAGACTTTCAGATAGGGGAAATGTCAGTGAGCGTTCCGATTTCAGTTCCTGAGCGATTCGACTAATGAGTCCTTGATATTTAGTCGTTTTCAGCCAATTATCTGGATTTTTGAAAATTTCACTTTTTGGTGAAAATATCCACTAAATGAGAGAATAATATGTGTGAAGGTACCCCAGGAGAGTTCCAAATGTGTGTGGGTAGAATATATATCCCACGGGGGTAAAATTGAAAAAAGTTGAAAAAAATTTTTTTGGGACTTAGTCATTTTTCTGCCGTTTATCAGACTTTCAGATAGGGGAAATGTCAGTGAGCGTTCCGATTTCAGTTCCACAGCGATTCACCCAATGAGTACTTGATATTTAGTCGTTTTCAGCCAATTTTCTGGATTTTTGAAAATTTCACTTTTTTGTGAAAATATCCACTAAATGAGAGAATAATATGTGTAAGGGTACCCCAGGAGAGTTCCAAATGTGTGTGTTTAGAATATATTTCCCACGGGGGTAAAATTGAAAAAAGTTGAAACAATTTTTTTTTTGGACTTCGTCATTATTCCTAAGTTTATCAGACTTTCAGATAGGGGAAATGTCAGTGAGCGTTCCGATTTCAGTTCCTGAGCGATTCGACCAATGAGTCCTTGATATTTAGTCATTTTCAGCCAATTTTCTGGATTTTTGAAAATTTCACTTTTTTGTGAAAATGTCCACTAAATGAGGGAATAATATGTGTGAGGTACCCCAGGAGAGTTCCAAATGTGTGTGGGTAGAATATATATCCCACGGGGGTAAAATTGAAAAAAGTTGAAAAAAAAATTTTTTTTGAACTTAGTCATTTTTCTGCCGTTTATCAGACTTTCAGATAGGGGAAATGTCAGTAATTGTACCGATTTCATTTCCAGAGCGATTCGCCCAATGAGTCCTTGATATTTAGTCGTTTTCAGCCAATTTTCTGGATTTTTGAAAATTTCACTTTTTTGTGAAAATATCCACTAAATGAGAGAATAATATGTGTGAAGGTACCCCAGGAGAGTTCCAAATGTGTGTGGGTAGAATATATATCCCACGGTGGTAAAATTTAAAAAAGTTGAAAAAAATTTTTTTTTGGACTTAGTCATTTTTCCGGCGTTTATCAGACTTTCAGATAGCGGAAATGTCAGTGAGCGTTCCGATTTCAGTTCCAGAGCGATTCGACCAATGAGTCCTTGATATTTAGTCATTTTCAGCCAATCTTCTGGATTTTTGAAAATTTCACTTTTTTGTGAAAATATCCACTAAATGAGAGAATAATATGTGTGAAGGTACCCCAGGAGAGTTCCAAATGTGTGTGGGTAGAATATATATCCCACGGGGGTAAAATTGAAAAAAGTTGAAAAAAATTTTTTTGGGACTTAGTCATTGTTCTGCCGTTTATCAGACTTTCAGATAGGGGAAATGTCAGTGAGCGTTCCGATTTCAGTTCCAGAGCGATTCACCCAATGAGTACTTGATATTTAGTCGTTTTCAGCCAATTTTCTGGATTTTTGAAAATTTCACTTTTTTGTGAAAATATCCACTAAATGAGAGAATAATATGTGTGAGGGTACCCCAGGAGAGTTCCAAATGTGTGTGGGTAGAATATATATCCCACGGGGGTAAAATTGAAAAAAGTTGAAACAATTTTTTTTTTGGACTTAGTCATTATTCCTAAGTTTATCAGACTTTCAGATTGGGGAAATGTCAGTGAGCATTCCGATTTCAGTTCCAGAGCGATTTGCCCAATGAGTCCTTGATATTTAGTCGTTTTCAGCCAATTTTCTGGATTTTTGAAAATTTCACTTTTTTGTGAAAATATCCACTAAATGAGAGAATAATATGTGTGAAGGTACCCCAGGAGAGTTCCAAATGTGTGTGGGTAGAATATATATCCCACGGTGGTAAAATTGAAAAAAGTTGAAAAAAATTTTTTTTTGGACTTAGTCATTTTTCCGGCGTTTATCAGACTTTCAGATAGCGGAAATGTCAGTGAGCGTTCCGATTTCAGTTCCAGAGCGATTCGACCAATGAGTCCTTGATATTTAGTCATTTTCAGCCAATCTTCTGGATTTTTGAAAATTTCACTTTTTTGTGAAAATATCCACTAAATGAGAGAATAATATGTGTGAAGGTACCCCAGGAGAGTTCCAAATGTGTGTGGGTAGAATATATATCCCACGGGGGTAAAATTGAAAAAAGTTGAAAAAAATTTTTTTGGGACTTAGTCATTGTTCTGCCGTTTATCAGACTTTCAGATAGGGGAAATGTCAGTGAGCGTTCCGATTTCAGTTCCAGAGCGATTCACCCAATGAGTACTTGATATTTAGTCGTTTTCAGCCAATTTTCTGGATTTTTGAAAATTTCACTTTTTTGTGAAAATGTCCACTAAATGAGGGAATAATATGTGTGAGGTACCCCAGGAGAGTTCCAAATGTGTGTGGGTAGAATATATATCCCACGGGGGTAAAATTGAAAAAAGTTGAAACAATTTTTTTTTTGGACTTAGTAATTTTTCCGGCGTTTATCAGACTTTCAGATAGGGGAAATGTCAGTGAGCGTTCCGATTTCAGTTCCTGAGCGATTCGACCAATGAGTCCTTGATATTTAGTCGTTTTCAGCCAATTATCTGGATTTTTGAAAATTTCACTTTTTGGTGAAAATATCCACTAAATGAGAGAATAATATGTGTGAAGGTACCCCAGGAGAGTTCCAAATGTGTGTGGGTAGAATATATATCCCACGGGGGTAAAAGTGAAAAAAGTTGATCAAAAAATTTTTTTTGAACTTAGTCATTTTTCTGCCGTTTATCAGACTTTCAGATAGGGGAAATGTCAGTAATTGTACCGATTTCATTTCCAGAGCGATTCGCCCAATGAGTCCTTGATATTTAGTCGTTTTCAGCCAATTTTCTGGATTTTTGAAAATTTCACTTTTTTGTGAAAATATCCACTAAATGAGAGAATAATATGTGTGAAGGTACCCCAGGAGAGTTCCAAATGTGTGTGGGTAGAATATATATCCCACGGTGGTAAAATTGAAAAAAGTTGAAAAAAATTTTTTTTTGGACTTAGTCATTTTTCCGGCGTTTATCAGACTTTCAGATAGCGGAAATGTCAGTGAGCGTTCCGATTTCAGTTCCAGAGCGATTCGACCAATGAGTCCTTGATATTTAGTCATTTTCAGCCAATCTTCTGGATTTTTGAAAATTTCACTTTTTTGTGAAAATATCCACTAAATGAGAGAATAATATGTGTGAAGGTACCCCAGGAGAGTTCCAAATGTGTGTGGGTAGAATATATATCCCACGGGGGTAAAATTGAAAAAAGTTGAAACAATTTTTTTTTTGGACTTAGTCATTATTCCTAAGTTTATCAGACTTTCAGATTGGGGAAATGTCAGTGAGCATTCCGATTTCAGTTCCAGAGCGATTTGCCCAATGAGTCCTTGATATTTAGTCGTTTTCAGCCAATTTTCTGGATTTTTGAAAATTTCACTTTTTTGTGAAAATATCCACTAAATGAGAGAATAATATGTGTGAAGGTACCCCAGGAGAGTTCCAAATGTGTGTGGGTAGAATATATATCCCACGGGGGTAAAAGTGAAAAAAGTTGAACAAAAAATTTTTTTTGAACTTAGTCATTTTTCCGGCATTTATCAGACTTTCAGATAGGGGAAATGTCAGTAATTGTACCGATTTCATTTCCAGAGCGATTCGCCCAATGAGTCCTTGATATTTAGTCGTTTTCAGCCAATTTTCTGGATTTTTGAAAATTTCACTTTTTTGTGAAAATATCCACTAAATGAGAGAATAATATGTGTGAAGGTACCCCAGGAGAGTTCCAAATGTGTGTGGGTACAATATATTTCCCACAGTGGTAAAATTGAAAAGATTTGAAAAAAAAAATTTTTTTGGACTTAGTCATTTTTCCGGCATTTATCAGACTTTCAGATAGGGCAAATGTCAGTAAGTGTACCGATTTCATTTCCAGAGCGATTCGCCCAATGAGTCCTTGATATTTAGTCGTTTTCAGCCAATTTTCTGGATTTTTGAAAATTTCACTTTTTTGTGAAAATATCCACTAAATGAGAGAATAATATGTGTGAAGGTACCCCAGGAGAGTTCCAAATGTGTGTGGGTAGAATATATATCCCATGGGGGTACAACTGAAAAAAGTTGAAACAATTTTTTTTTTGGACTTAGTCATTTTTCCGGCGTTTATCAGACTTTCAGATAGGGGAAATGTCAGTGAGCGTTCCGATTTCAGTTCCTGAGCGATTCGCCCAATGAGTCCTTGATATTTAGTCGTTTTCAGCCAATTTTCTGGATTTTTGAAAATTTCACTTTTTGGTGAAAATATCCACTCAATGAGGGAATAATATGTGTGAGGGTACCCCAGGAGAGTTCCAAATGTGTGTGGGTAGAATATATATCCCACGGGGTCAAAATTGAAAAAAGTTGAACAAAAAATTTTTTTTGAACTTAGTCATTTTTCCGGCATTTATCAGACTTTCAGATAGGGCAAATGTCAGTAAGTGTACCGATTTCATTTCCAGAGCGATTCGCCCAATGAGTCCTTGATATTTAGTCGTTTTCAGCCAATTTTCTGGATTTTTGAAAATTTCACTTTTTTGTGAAAATATCCACTAAATGAGAGAATAATATGTGTGAAGGTACCCCAGGAGAGTTCCAAATGTGTGTGGGTAGAATATATATCCCATGGGGGTACAACTGAAAAAAGTTGAAACAATTTTTTTTTTGGACTTAGTCATTTTTCCGGCGTTTATCAGACTTTCAGATAGGGGAAATGTCAGTGAGCGTTCCGATTTCAGTTCCTGAGCGATTCGCCCAATGAGTCCTTGATATTTAGTCGTTTTCAGCCAATTTTCTGGATTTTTGAAAATTTCACTTTTTGGTGAAAATATCCACTCAATGAGGGAATAATATGTGTGAGGGTACCCCAGGAGAGTTCCAAATGTGTGTGGGTAGAATATATATCCCACGGGGTCAAAATTGAAAAAAGTTGAACAAAAAATTTTTTTTGAACTTAGTCATTTTTCCGGCATTTATCAGACTTTCAGATAGGGCAAATGTCAGTAAGTGTACCGATTTCATTTCCAGAGCGATTCGCCCAATGAGTCCTTGATATTTAGTCGTTTTCAGCCAATTTTCTGGATTTTTGAAAATTTCACTTTTTTGTGAAAATATCCACTAAATGAGAGAATAATATGTGTGAAGGTACCCCAGGAGAGTTCCAAATGTGTGTGGGTAGAATATATATCCCATGGGGGTACAACTGAAAAAAGTTGAAACAATTTTTTTTTTGGACTTAGTCATTTTTCCGGCGTTTATCAGACTTTCAGATAGGGGAAATGTCAGTGAGCGTTCCGATTTCAGTTCCTGAGCGATTCGCCCAATGAGTCCTTGATATTTAGTCGTTTTCAGCCAATTTTCTGGATTTTTGAAAATTTCACTTTTTGGTGAAAATATCCACTCAATGAGGGAATAATATGTGTGAGGGTACCCCAGGAGAGTTCCAAATGTGTGTGGGTAGAATATATATCCCACGGGGTCAAAATTGAAAAAAGTTGAACAAAAAAATTTTTTTGGACTTAGTCATTTTTCCGGCGTTTATCAGACTTTCAGATAGGGGAAATGTCAGTGAGCATTCCGATTTCATTTCCAGAGCGATTCGCCCAATGAGTCCTTGATATTTAGTCGTTTTCAGCCAATTTTCTGGATTTTTGAAAATTTCACTTTTTTGTGAAAATATCCACTAAATGAGAGAATAATATGTGTGAAGGTACCCCAGGTGAGTTCCAAATGTGTGTGGGTAGAATATATATCCCACGGGGGTAAAATTGAAAAAAGTTGAAAAAAAATTTTTTTTGGACTTAGTCATTTTTCCGGCGTTTATCAGACTTTCAGATAGGGGAAATATCAGTGAGCGTTCCGATTTCAGTTCCTGAGCGATTCGACCAATGAGTCCTTGATATTTAGTCGTTTTCAGCCAATTATCTGGATTTTTGAAAATTTCACTTTTTGGTGAAAATATCCACTAAATGAGAGAATAATATGTGTGAAGGTACCCCAGGAGAGTTCCAAATGTGTGTGGGTAGAATATATATCCCATGGGGGTAAAAGTGAAAAAAGTTGAACAAAAATTTTTTTTTGAACTTAGTCATTTTTCTGCCGTTTATCAGACTTTCAGATAGGGGAAATGTCAGTAATGTACCGATTTCATTTCCAGAGCGATTCGCCCAATGAGTCCTTGATATTTAGTCGTTTTCAGCCAATTTTCTGGATTTTTGAAAATTTCACTTTTTTGTGAAAATATCCACTAAATGAGAGAATAATATGTGTGAAGGTACCCCAGGAGAGTTCCAAATGTGTGTGGGTAGAATATATATCCCACGGTGGTAAAATTGAAAAAAGTTGAAAAAAATTTTTTTTTGGACTTAGTCATTTTTCCGGCGTTTATCAGACTTTCAGATAGCGGAAATGTCAGTGAGCGTTCCGATTTCAGTTCCAGAGCGATTCGACCAATGAGTCCTTGATATTTAGTCATTTTCAGCCAATCTTCTGGATTTTTGAAAATTTCACTTTTTTGTGAAAATATCCACTAAATGAGAGAATAATATGTGTGAAGGTACCCCAGGAGAGTTCCAAATGTGTGTGGGTAGAATATATATCCCACGGGGGTAAAATTGAAAAAAGTTGAAACAATTTTTTTTTTGGACTTAGTCATTATTCCTAAGTTTATCAGACTTTCAGATTGGGGAAATGTCAGTGAGCATTCCGATTTCAGTTCCAGAGCGATTTGCCCAATGAGTCCTTGATATTTAGTCGTTTTCAGCCAATTTTCTGGATTTTTGAAAATTTCACTTTTTTGTGAAAATATCCACTAAATGAGAGAATAATATGTGTGAAGGTACCCCAGGAGAGTTCCAAATGTGTGTGGGTAGAATATATATCCCACGGGGGTAAAAGTGAAAAAAGTTGAACAAAAAATTTTTTTTGAACTTAGTCATTTTTCCGGCATTTATCAGACTTTCAGATAGGGGAAATGTCAGTAATTGTACCGATTTCATTTCCAGAGCGATTCGCCCAATGAGTCCATGATATTTAGTCGTTTTCAGCCAATTTTCTGGATTTTTGAAAATTTCACTTTTTTGTGAAAATATCCACTAAATGAGAGAATAATATGTGTGAAGGTACCCCAGGAGAGTTCCAAATGTGTGTGGGTACAATATATTTCCCACAGTGGTAAAATTGAAAAGATTTGAAAAAAAAAATTTTTTTGGACTTAGTCATTTTTCCGGCATTTATCAGACTTTCAGATAGGGCAAATGTCAGTAAGTGTACCGATTTCACTTCCAGAGCGATTCGCCCAATGAGTCCTTGATATTTAGTCGTTTTCAGCCAATTTTCTGGATTTTTGAAAATTTCACTTTTTTGTGAAAATGTCCACTAAATGAGAGAATAATATGTGTGAAGGTACCCCAGGAGAGTTCCAAATGTGTGTGGGTAGAATATATATCCCATGGGGGTACAACTGAAAAAAGTTGAAACAATTTTTTTTTTGGACTTAGTCATTTTTCCGGCGTTTATCAGACTTTCAGATAGGGGAAATGTCAGTGAGCGTTCCGATTTCAGTTCCTGAGCGATTCGCCCAATGAGTCCTTGATATTTAGTCGTTTTCAGCCAATTTTCTGGATTTTTGAAAATTTCACTTTTTGGTGAAAATATCCACTCAATGAGGGAATAATATGTGTGAGGGTACCCCAGGAGAGTTCCAAATGTGTGTGGGTAGAATATATATCCCACGGGGTCAAAATTGAAAAAAGTTGAACAAAAATTTTTTTTTGAACTTAGTCATTTTTCCGGCATTTATCAGACTTTCAGATAGGGCAAATGTCAGTAAGTGTACCGATTTCATTTCCAGAGCGATTCGCCCAATGAGTCCTTGATATTTAGTCGTTTTCATCCAATTTTCTGGATTTTTGAAAATTTCACTTTTTTGTGAAAATATCCACTAAATGAGAGAATAATATGTGTGAAGGTACCCCAGGAGAGTTCCAAATGTGTGTGGGTAGAATATATATCCCACGGGGGTAAAAGTGAAAAAAGTTGAACAAAAAAATTTTTTTGAACTTAGTCATTTTTCTGCCGTTTATCAGACTTTCAGATAGGGGAAATGTCAGTAATTGTACCGATTTCATTTCCAGAGCGATTCGCCCAATGAGTCCTTGATATTTAGTCTTTTTCAGACAATTCTCTGGATTTTTGAAAATTTCACTTTTTTGTGAAAATATCCACTAAATGAGAGAATAATATGTGTGAAGGTACCCCAGGAGAGTTCCAAATGTGTGTGGGTAGAATATATATCCCACGGTGGTAAAATTGAAAAAAGTTGAAAAAAATTTTTTTTTGGACTTAGTCATTTTTCCGGCGTTTATCAGACTTTCAGATAGCGGAAATGTCAGTGAGCGTTCCGATTTCAGTTCCAGAGCGATTCGACCAATGAGTCCTTGATATTTAGTCATTTTCAGCCAATCTTCTGGATTTTTGAAAATTTCACTTTTTTGTGAAAATATCCACTAAATGAGAGAATAATATGTGTGAAGGTACCCCAGGAGAGTTCCAAATGTGTGTGGGTAGAATATATATCCCACGGGGGTAAAATTGAAAAAAGTTGAAAAAAATTTTTTTTGGACTTAGTCATTTTTCTGGCGTTTATCAGACTTTCAGATAGGGGAAATGTCAGTAAGTGTACCGATTTCAGTTCCAGAGCGTTTCGCCCAATGAGTCCTTGATATTTAGTCGTTTTCAGCCAATTTTCTGGATTTTTGAAAATTTCACTTTTTTGTGAAAATATCCACTAAATGAGAGAATAATATGTGTGAAGGTACCCCAGGAGTGTTCCAAATGTGTGTGGGTACAATATATTTCCCACAGTGGTAAAATTGAAAAGATTTGAAAAAAAAAATTTTTTTGGACTTAGTCATTTTTCCGGCGTTTATCAGATTTTCAGATAGGGGAAATGTCAGTGAGCATTCCGATTTCAGTTCCAGAGCGATTCGCCCAATGAGTCCTTGATATTTAGTCGTTTTCAGCCAATTTTCTGGATTTTTGAAAATTTCACTTTTTTGTGAAAATATCCACTAAATGAGGGAATAATATGTGTGAGGGTACCCCAGGAGAGTTCCAAATGTGTGTGGGTAGAATATATATCCCATGGGGGTACAACTGAAAAAAGTTGAAACAATTTTTTTTTTGGACTTAGTCATTTTTCCGACGTTTATCAGACTTTCAGATAGGGGAAATGTCAGTGAGCGTTCCGATTTCAGTTCCTGAGCGATTCGCCCAATGAGTCCTTGATATTTAGTCGTTTTCAGCCAATTTTCTGGATTTTTGAAAATTTCACTTTTTGGTGAAAATATCCACTCAATGAGGGAATAATATGTGTGAGGGTACCCCAGGAGAGTTCCAAATGTGTGTGGGTAGAATATATATCCCACGGGGTCAAAATTGAAAAAAGTTGAACAAAAAATTTTTTTTGAACTTAGTCATTTTTCCGGCATTTATCAGACTTTCAGATAGGGCAAATGTCAGTAAGTGTACCGATTTCATTTCCAGAGCGATTCGCCCAATGAGTCCTTGATATTTAGTCGTTTTCAGCCAATTTTCTGGATTTTTGAAAATTTCACTTTTTTGTGAAAATATCCACGAAATGAGAGAATAATATGTGTGAAGGTACCCCAGGTGAGTTCCAAATGTGTGTGGGTAGAATATATATCCCACGGGGGTAAAATTGAAAAAAGTTGAAAAAAAATTTTTTTTGGACTTAGTCATTTTTCCGGCGTTTATCAGACTTTCAGATAGCGGAAATGTCAGTGAGCGTTCCGATTTCAGTACCAGAGCGATTCAACCAATGAGTCCTTGATATTTAGTCATTTTCAGCCAATCTTCTGGATTTTTGAAAATTTCACTTTTTTGTGAAAATATCCACTAAATGAGAGGATAATATGTGTGAAGGTACCCCAGGAGAGTTCCAAATGTGTGTGGGTAGAATGTATATCCCACGGGGGTAAAACTGAAAAAAGTTGAAAAAAATTTTTTTTGGACTTAGTCATTTTTCCGGCGTTTATCAGACTTTCAGATAGCGGAAATGTCAGTGAGTGTTCCGATTTCAGTTCCAGAGCGATTCGACTAATGAGTCCTTGATATTTAGTCGTTTTCAGCCAATTTTCTGGATTTTTGAAAATTTCACTTTTTTTTGAAAATATCCACTAAATGAGAGAATAATATGTGTGAGGGTACCCCAGGAGAGTTCCAAATGTGTGTGGGTAGAATATATATCCCACGGGGGTAAAATTGAAAAAAGTTGAAACAATTTTTTTTTTGGACTTAGTCATTATTCCTAAGTTTATCAGACTTTCAGATTGGGGAAATGTCAGTGAGCATTCCGATTTCAGTTCCAGAGCGATTTGCCCAATGAGTCCTTGATATTTAGTCGTTTTCAGCCAATTTTCTGGATTTTTGAAAATTTCACTTTTTTGTGAAAATATCCACTAAATGAGAGAATAATATGTGTGAAGGTACCCCAGGAGAGTTCCAAATGTGTGTGGGTAGAATATATATCCCACGGGGGTAAAAGTGAAAAAAGTTGAACAAAAAATTTTTTTTGAACTTAGTCATTTTTCCGGCATTTATCAGACTTTCAGATAGGGGAAATGTCAGTAATTGTACCGATTTCATTTCCAGAGCGATTCGCCCAATGAGTGCTTGATATTTAGTCGTTTTCAGCCAATTTTCTGGATTTTTGAAAATTTCACTTTTTTGTGAAAATATCCACTAAATGAGAGAATAATATGTGTGAAGGTACCCCAGGAGAGTTCCAAATGTGTGTGGGTAGAATATATATCCCACGGGGGTAAAATTGAAAAAAGTTGAAAAAAATTTTTTTTGGACTTAGTCATTTTTCTGGCGTTTATCAGACTTTCAGATAGGGGAAATGTCAGTAAGTGTACCGATTTCAGTTCCAGAGCGTTTCGCCCAATGAGTCCTTGATATTTAGTCGTTTTCAGCCAATTTTCTGGATTTTTGAAAATTTCACTTTTTTGTGAAAATGTCCACTAAATGAGGGAATAATATGTGTGAGGTACCCCAGGAGAGTTCCAAATGTGTGTGGGTAGAATATATATCCCACGGGGGTAAAATTGAAAAAAGTTGAAACAATTTTTTTTTTGGACTTAGTAATTTTTCCGGCGTTTATCAGACTTTCAGATAGGGGAAATGTCAGTGAGCGTTCCGATTTCAGTTCCTGAGCGATTCGACCAATGAGTCCTTGATATTTAGTCGTTTTCAGCCAATTATCTGGATTTTTGAAAATTTCACTTTTTGGTGAAAATATCCACTAAATGAGAGAATAATATGTGTGAAGGTACCCCAGGAGAGTTCCAAATGTGTGTGGGTAGAATATATATCCCACGGGGGTAAAAGTGAAAAAAGTTGAACAAAAAATTTTTTTTGAACTTAGTCATTTTTCTGCCGTTTATCAGACTTTCAGATAGGGGAAATGTCATTAATTGTACCGATTTCATTTCCAGAGCGATTCGCCCAATGAGTCCTTGATATTTAGTCGTTTTCAGCCAATTTTCTGGATTTTTGAAAATTTCACTTTTTTGTGAAAATATCCACTAAATGAGAGAATAATATGTGTGAAGGTACCCCAGGAGAGTTCCAAATGTGTGTGGGTAGAATATATATCCCACGGTGGTAAAATTGAAAAAAGTTGAAAAAAATTTTTTTTTGGACTTAGTCATTTTTCCGGCGTTTATCAGACTTTCAGATAGCGGAAATGTCAGTGAGCGTTCCGATTTCAGTTCCAGAGCGATTCGACCAATGAGTCCTTGATATTTAGTCATTTTCAGCCAATCTTCTGGATTTTTGAAAATTTCACTTTTTTGTGAAAATATCCACTAAATGAGAGAATAATATGTGTGAAGGTACCCCAGGAGAGTTCCAAATGTGTGTGGGTAGAATATATATCCCACGGGGGTAAAATTGAAAAAAGTTGAAACAATTTTTTTTTTGGACTTAGTCATTATTCCTAAGTTTATCAGACTTTCAGATTGGGGAAATGTCAGTGAGCATTCCGATTTCAGTTCCAGAGCGATTTGCCCAATGAGTCCTTGATATTTAGTCGTTTTCAGCCAATTTTCTGGATTTTTGAAAATTTCACTTTTTTGTGAAAATATCCACTAAATGAGAGAATAATATGTGTGAAGGTACCCCAGGAGAGTTCCAAATGTGTGTGGGTAGAATATATATCCCACGGGGGTAAAAGTGAAAAAAGTTGAAGAAAAATTTTTTTTTGAACTTAGTCATTTTTCCGGCATTTATCAGACTTTCAGATAGGGGAAATGTCAGTAATTGTACCGATTTCATTTCCAGAGCGATTCGCCCAATGAGTCCTTGATATTTAGTCGTTTTCAGCCAATTTTCTGGATTTTTGAAAATTTCACTTTTTTGTGAAAATATCCACTAAATGAGAGAATAATATGTGTGAAGGTACCCCAGGAGAGTTCCAAATGTGTGTGGGTAGAATATATATCCCACGGTGGTAAAATTGAAAAAAGTTGAAAAAAATTTTTTTTGGACTTAGTCATTTTTCCGGCGTTTATCAGACTTTCAGATAGGGGAAATGTCAGTGAGCGTTCCGATTTCAGTTCCTGAGCGATTCGACCAATGAGTCCTTGATATTTAGTCGTTTTCAGCCAATTATCTGGATTTTTGAAAATTTCACTTTTTGGTGAAAATATCCACTAAATGAGAGAATAATATGTGTGAAGGTACCCCAGGAGAGTTCCAAATGTGTGTGGGTAGAATATATATCCCACGGGGGTAAAAGTGAAAAAAGTTGAACAAAAAATTTTTTTTGAACTTAGTCATTTTTCTGCCGTTTATCAGACTTTCAGATAGGGGAAATGTCAGTAATTGTACCGATTTCATTTCCAGAGCGATTCGCCCAATGAGTGCTTGATATTTAGTCGTTTTCAGCCAATTTTCTGGATTTTTGAAAATTTCACTTTTTTGTGAAAATATCCACTAAATGAGAGAATAATATGTGTGAAGGTACCCCAGGAGAGTTCCAAATGTGTGTGGGTAGAATATATATCCCACGGTGGTAAAATTGAAAAAAGTTGAAAAAAATTTTTTTTTGGACTTAGTCATTTTTCCGGCGTTTATCAGACTTTCAGATAGCGGAAATGTCAGTGAGCGTTCCGATTTCAGTTCCAGAGCGATTCGACCAATGAGTCCTTGATATTTAGTCATTTTCAGCCAATCTTCTGGATTTTTGAAAATTTCACTTTTTTGTGAAAATATCCACTAAATGAGAGAATAATATGTGTGAAGGTACCCCAGGAGAGTTCCAAATGTGTGTGGGTAGAATATATATCCCACGGGGGTAAAACTGAAAAAAGTTGAAAAAAATTTTTTTTGGACTTAGTCATTTTTCCGGCGTTTATCAGACTTTCAGATAGCGGAAATGTCAGTGAGTGTTCCGATTTCAGTTCCAGAGCGATTCGACTAATGAGTCCTTGATATTTAGTCATTTTCAGCCAATTTTCTGGATTTTTGAAAATTTCACTTTTTTGTGAAAATGTCCACTAAATGAGGGAATAATATGTGTGAGGTACCCCAGGAGAGTTCCAAATGTGTGTGGGTAGAATATATATCCCACGGGGGTAAAATTGAAAAAAGTTGAAACAATTTTTTTTTTGGACTTAGTAATTTTTCCGGCGTTTATCAGACTTTCAGATAGGGGAAATGTCAGTGAGCGTTCCGATTTCAGTTCCTGAGCGATTCGACCAATGAGTCCTTGATATTTAGTCGTTTTCAGCCAATTATCTGGATTTTTGAAAATTTCACTTTTTGGTGAAAATATCCACTAAATGAGAGAATAATATGTGTGAAGGTACCCCAGGAGAGTTCCAAATGTGTGTGGGTAGAATATATATCCCACGGGGGTAAAAGTGAAAAAAGTTGAACAAAAAAATTTTTTTGAACTTAGTCATTTTTCTGCCGTTTATCAGACTTTCAGATAGGGGAAATGTCAGTAATTGTACCGATTTCATTTCCAGAGCGATTCGCCCAATGAGTCCTTGATATTTAGTCGTTTTCAGCCAATTTTCTGGATTTTTGAAAATTTCACTTTTTTGTGAAAATATCCACTAAATGAGAGAATAATATGTGTGAAGGTACCCCAGGAGAGTTCCAAATGTGTGTGGGTAGAATATATATCCCACGGGGGTAAAATTGAAAAAAATGAAAAAATTTTTTTGGGACTTAGTCATTGTTCTGCCGTTTATCAGACTTTCAGATAGGGGAAATGTCAGTGAGCATTCCGATTTCAGTTCCAGAGCGATTCACCCAATGAGTACTTGATATTTAGTCGTTTTCAGCCAATTTTCTGGATTTTTGAAAATTTCACTTTTTTGTGAAAATATCCACTAAATGAGAGAATAATATGTGTGAGGGTACCCCAGGAGAGTTCCAAATGTGTGTGGGTAGAATATATATCCCACGGGGGTAAAATTGAAAAAAGTTGAAACAATTTTTTTTTTGGACTTAGTCATTATTCCTAAGTTTATCAGACTTTCAGATTGGGGAAATGTCAGTGAGCATTCCGATTTCAGTTCCAGAGCGATTTGCCCAATGAGTCCTTGATATTTAGTCGTTTTCAGCCAATTTTCTGGATTTTTGAAAATTTCACTTTTTTGTGAAAATATCCACTAAATGAGAGAATAATATGTGTGAAGGTACCCCAGGAGAGTTCCAAATGTGTGTGGGTAGAATATATATCCCACGGGGGTAAAAGTGAAAAAAGTTGAACAAAAAATTTTTTTTGAACTTAGTCATTTTTCCGGCATTTATCAGACTTTCAGATAGGG
This sequence comes from Phyllobates terribilis, assembly GCF_046119375.1. Classification (NCBI taxonomy): domain Eukaryota; kingdom Metazoa; phylum Chordata; class Amphibia; order Anura; family Dendrobatidae; genus Phyllobates; species Phyllobates terribilis. The sequence continues at coordinate 12,854,895 of NW_027362791.1, read as the reverse complement.
GAAATGTCAGTAATTGTACCGATTTCATTTCCAGAGCGATTCGCCCAATGAGTGCTTGATATTTAATCGTTTTCAGCCAATTTTCTGGATTTTTGAAAATTTCACTTTTTTGTGAAAATATCCACTAAATGAGAGAATAATATGTGTGAAGGTACCCCAGGAGAGTTCCAAATGTGTGTGGGTAGAATATATATCCCACGGGGGTAAAATTGAAAAAAGTTGAAAAAAATTTTTTTTGGACTTAGTCATTTTTCTGGCGTTTATCAGACTTTCAGATAGGGGAAATGTCAGTAAGTGTACCGATTTCAGTTCCAGAGCGTTTCGCCCAATGAGTCCTTGATATTTAGTCGTTTTCAGCCAATTTTCTGGATTTTTGAAAATTTCACTTTTTTGTGAAAATATCCACTAAATGAGAGAATAATATGTGTGAAGGTACCCCAGGAGAGTTCCAAATGTGTGTGGGTACAATATATTTCACACAGTGGTAAAATTGAAAAGATTTGAAAAAAAAATTTTTTTGGACTTAGTCATTTTTCCGGCGTTTATCAGATTTTCAGATAGGGGAAATGTCAGTGAGCGTTCCGATTTCAGTTCCAGAGCGATTCGCCCAATGAGTCCTTGATATTTAGTCGTTTTCAGCCAATTTTCTGGATTTTTGAAAATTTCACATTTTTGTGAAAATATCCACTAAATGAGGGAATAATATGTGTGAGGGTACCCCAGGAGAGTTCCAAATGTGTGTGGGTAGAATATATATCCCATGGGGGTACAACTGAAAAAAGTTGAAACAATTTTTTTTTTGGACTTAGTCATTTTTCCGGCGTTTATCAGACTTTCAGATAGGGGAAATGTCAGTGAGCGTTCCGATTTCAGTTCCTGAGCGATTCGCCCAATGAGTCCTTGATATTTAGTCGTTTTCAGCCAATTTTCTGGATTTTTGAAAATTTCACTTTTTGGTGAAAATATCCACTCAATGAGGGAATAATATGTGTGAGGGTACCCCAGGAGAGTTCCAAATGTGTGTGGGTAGAATATATATCCCACGGGGTCAAAATTGAAAAAAGTTGAACAAAAAATTTTTTTTGAACTTAGTCATTTTTCCGGCATTTATCAGACTTTCAGATAGGGCAAATGTCAGTAAGTGTACCGATTTAATTTCCAGAGCGATTCGCCCAATGAGTCCTTGATATTTAGTCGTTTTCAGCCAATTTTCTGGATTTTTGAAAATTTCACTTTTTTGTGAAAATATCCACTAAATGAGAGAATAATATGTGTGAAGGTACCCCAGGAGAGTTCCAAATGTGTGTGGGTAGAATATATATCCCACGGGGGTAAAAGTGAAAAAAGTTGAACAAAAAATTTTTTTTGAACTTAGTCATTTTTCTGCCGTTTATCAGACTTTCAGATAGGGGAAATGTCAGTAATTGTACCGATTTCATTTCCAGAGCGATTCGCCCAATGAGTCCTTGATATTTAGTCGTTTTCAGCCAATTTTCTGGATTTTTGAAAATTTCACTTTTTTGTGAAAATATCCACTAAATGAGAGAATAATATGTGTGAAGGTACCCCAGGAGAGTTCCAAATGTGTGTGGGTAGAATATATATCCCACGGTGGTAAAATTGAAAAAAGTTGAAAAAAATTTTTTTTTGGACTTATTCATTTTTCCGGCGTTTATCAGACTTTCAGATAGCGGAAATGTCAGTGAGCGTTCCGATTTCAGTTCCAGAGCGATTCGACCAATGAGTCCTTGATATTTAGTCATTTTCAGCCAATCTTCTGGATTTTTGAAAATTTCACTTTTTTGTGAAAATATCCACTAAATGAGAGAATAATATGTGTGAAGGTACCCCAGGAGAGTTCCAAATGTGTGTGGGTAGAATATATTTCCCACAGTGGTAAAATTGAAAAGATTTGAAAAAAAAAATTTTTTTGGACTTAGTCATTTTTCCGGCGTTTATCAGATTTTCAGATAGGGGAAATGTCAGTGAGCGTTCCGATTTCAGTTCCAGAGCGATTCGCCCAATGAGTCCTTGATATTTAGTCGTTTTCAGCCAATTTTCTGGATTTTTGAAAATTTCACTTTTTTGTGAAAATATCCACTAAATGAGGGAATAATATGTGTGAGGGTACCCCAGGAGAGTTCCAAATGTGTGTGGGTAGAATATATATCCCATGGGGGTACAACTGAAAAAAGTTGAAACAATTTTTTTTTTGGACTTAGTCATTTTTCCGGCGTTTATCAGACTTTCAGATAGCGGAAATGTCAGTGAGCGTTCCGATTTCAGTTCCAGAGCGATTCGACCAATGAGTCCTTGATATTTAGTCATTTTCAGCCAATCTTCTGGATTTTTGAAAATTTCACTTTTTTGTGAAAATATCCACTAAATGAGAGAATAATATGTGTGAAGGTACCCCAGGAGAGTTCCAAATGTGTGTGGGTAGAATATATTTCCCACAGTGGTAAAATTGAAAAGATTTGAAAAAAAAATTTTTTTTGGACTTTGTCATTTTTCCGGCGTTTATCAGATTTTCAGATAGGGGAAATGTCAGTGAGCGTTCCGATTTCAGTTCCAGAGCGATTCGCCCAATGAGTCCTTGATATTTAGTCGTTTTCAGCCAATTTTCTGGATTTTTGAAAATTTCACTTTTTTGTGAAAATATCCACTAAATGAGGGAATAATATGTGTGAGGGTACCCCAGGAGAGTTCCAAATGTGTGTGGGTAGAATATATATCCCATGGGGGTACAACTGAAAAAAGTTGAAACAATTTTTTTTTTGGACTTAGTCATTTTTCCGGCGTTTATCAGACTTTCAGATAGGGGAAATGTCAGTGAGCGTTCCGATTTCAGTTCCTGAGCGATTCGCCCAATGAGTCCTTGATATTTAGTCGTTTTCAGCCAATTTTCTGGATTTTTGAAAATTTCACTTTTTGGTGAAAATATCCACTCAATGAAGGAATAATATGTGTGAGGGTACCCCAGGAGAGTTCCAAATGTGTGTGGGTAGAATATATATCCCACGGGGTCAAAATTGAAAAAAGTTGAACAAAAAATTTTTTTTGAACTTAGTCATTTTTCCGGCATTTATCAGACTTTCAGATAGGGCAAATGTCAGTAAGTGTACAGATTTCATTTCCAGAGCGATTCGCCCAAAGAGTCCTTGATATTTAGTCGTTTTCAGCCAATTTTCTGGATTTTTGAAAATTTCACTTTTTTGTGAAAATATCCACTAAATGAGAGAATAATATGTGTGAAGGTACCCCAGGAGAGTTCCAAATGTGTGTGGGTAGAATATAAATCCCACGGGGGTAAAAGTGAAAAAAGTTGAACAAAAAATTTTTTTTGAACTTAGTCATTTTTCTGTTGTTTATCAGACTTTCAGATAGGGGAAATGTCAGTAATTGTACCGATTTCATTTCCAGAGCGATTCGCCCAATGAGTCCTTGATATTTAGTCGTTTTCAGCCAATTTTCTGGATTTTTGAAAATTTCACTTTTTTGTGAAAATATCCACTAAATGAGAGAATAATATGTGTGAAGGTACCCCAGGAGAGTTCCAAATGTGTGTGGGTAGAATATATATCCCACGGTGGTAAAATTGAAAAAAGTTGAAAAAAATTTTTTTTTGGACTTAGTCATTTTTCCGGCGTTTATCAGACTTTCAGATAGCGGAAATGTCAGTGAGCGTTCCGATTTCAGTTCCAGAGCGATTCGACCAATGAGTCCTTGATATTTAGTCATTTTCAGCCAATCTTCTGGATTTTTGAAAATTTCACTTTTTTGTGAAAATATCCACTAAATGAGAGAATAATATGTGTGAAGGTACCCCAGGTGAGTTCCAAATGTGTGTGGGTAGAATATATATCCCACGGGGGTAAAATTGAAAAAAGTTGAAAAAAAATTTTTTTTGGACTTAGTCATTTTTCCGGCGTTTATCAGACTTTCAGATAGCGGAAATGTCAGTGAGCGTTCCGATTTCAGTTCCAGAGCGATTCGCCCAATGAGTCCTTGATATTTAGTCGTTTTCAGCCAATTTTCTGGATTTTTGAAAATTTCACTTTTTTGTGAAAATATCCACTAAATGAGGGAATAATATGTGTGAGGGTACCCCAGGAGAGTTCCAAATGTGTGTGGGTAGAATATATATCCCATGGGGGTACAACTGAAAAAAGTTGAAACGATTTTTTTTTTGGACTTAGTCATTTTTCCGGCGTTTATCAGACTTTCAGATAGGGGAAATGTCAGTGAGCGTTCCGATTTCAGTTGCTGAGCGATTCGCCCAATGAGTCCTTGATATTTAGTCGTTTTCAGCCAATTTTCTGGATTTTTGAAAATTTCACTTTTTGGTGAAAATATCCACTCAATGAGGGAATAATATGTGTGAGGGTACCCCAGGAGAGTTCCAAATGTGTGTGGGTAGAATATATATCCCACGGGGTCAAAATTGAAAAAAGTTGAACAAAAATTTTTTTTTGAACTTAGTCATTTTTCTGGCATTTATCAGACTTTCAGATAGGGCAAATGTCAGTAAGTGTACCGATTTCATTTCCAGAGCGATTCGCCCAATGAGTCCTTGATATTTAGTCGTTTTCAGCCAATTTTCTGGATTTTTGAAAATTTCACTTTTTTGTGAAAATATCCACTAAATGAGAGAATAATATGTGTGAAGGTACCCCAGGTGAGTTCCAAATGTGTGTGGTTAGAATATATATCCCACGGGGGTAAAATTGAAAAAAGTTGAAAAAAAATTTTTTTTGGACTTAGTCATTTTTCCGGCGTTTATCAGACTTTCAGATAGCGGAAATGTCAGTATGTGTACCGATTTCAGTTCCAGAGCGATTCGAACAATGAGTCCTTGATATTTAGTCATTTTCAGCCAATCTTCTGGATTTTTGAAAATTTCACTTTTTTGTGAAAATATCCACTAAATGAGGGAATAATATGTGTGAGGGTACCCCAGGAGAGTTCCAAATGTGTGTGGGTAGAATATATATCCCACGGGGGTAAAATTGAAAAAAGTTGAAACAATTTTTTTTTTGGACTTAGTCATTTTTCCTGCGTTTATCAGACTTTCAGATAGGGGAAATGTCAGTAAGTGTACCGATTTCAGTTCCAGAGCGTTTCGCCCAATGAGTCCTTGATATTTAGTCGTTTTCAGCCAATTTTCTGGATTTTTGAAAATTTCACTTTTTTGTGAAAATATCCACTAAATGAGAGAATAATATGTGTGAAGGTACCCCAGGAGAGTTCCAAATGTGTGTGGGTACAATATATTTCCCACAGCGGTAAAATTGAAAAGATTTGAAAAAAAAAATTTTTTAGGACTTAGTCATTTTTCCGGCGTTTATCAGATTTTCAGATAGGGGAAATGTCAGTGAGCGTTCCGATTTCAGTTCCAGAGCGATTCGACCAATGAGTCCTTGATATTTAGTCATTTTCAGCCAATCTTCTGGATTTTTGAAAATTTCACTTTTTTGTGAAAATATCCACTAAATGAGAGAATAATATGTGTGAAGGTACCCCAGGAGAGTTCCAAATGTGTGTGGGTAGAATATATATCCCATGGGGTAAAATTGAAAAAAGTTGAAAAAAATTTTTTTTGGACTTAGTCATTTTTCTGGCGTTTATCAGACTTTCAGATAGGGGAAATGTCAGTGAGCGTTCCGATTTCAGTTCCAGATCGATTCACCCAATGAGTACTTGATATTTAGTCGTTTTCAGCCAATCTTCTGGATTTTTGAAAATTTCACTTTTTTGTGAAAATATCCACTAAATGAGAGAATAATATGTGTGAAGGTACCCCAGGAGAGTTCCAATTGTGTGTGGGTAGAATATATATCCCACGGGGGTAAAATTGAAAAAAGTTGAAAAAAAATTTTTTGGGACTTAGTCATTTTTCTGGTGTTTATCAGACTTTCAGATAGGGGAAATGTCAGTAAGTGTACCGATTTCAGTTCCAGAGCGTTTCGCCCAATGAGTCCTTGATATTTAGTCGTTTTCAGCCAATTTTCTGGATTTTTGAAAATTTCACTTTTTTGTGAAAATATCCACTAAATGAGAGAATAATATGTGTGAAGGTACCCCAGGAGAGTTCCAAATGTGTGTGGGTACAATATATTTCCCACAGCGGTAAAATTGAAAAGATTTGAAAAAAAAAATTGTTTTGGACTTAGTCATTTTTCCGGCGTTTATCAGATTTTCAGATAGGGGAAATGTCAGTGAGCGTTCCGATTTCAGTTCCAGAGCGATTCGCCCAATGAGTCCTTGATATTTAGTCGTTTTCAGCCAATTTTCTGGATTTTTGAAAATTTCACTTTTTTGTGAAAATATCCACTAAATGAGGGAATAATATGTGTGAGGGTACCCCAGGAGAGTTCCAAATGTGTGTGGGTAGAATATATATCCCATGGGGGTACAACTGAAAAAAGTTGAAACGATTTTTTTTTTGGACTTAGTCATTTTTCCGGCGTTTATCAGACTTTCAGATAGGGGAAATGTCAGTGAGCGTTCCGATTTCAGTTCCTGAGCGATTCGCCCAATGAGTCCTTGATATTTAGTCGTTTTCAGCCAATTTTCTGGACTTTTGAAAATTTCACTTTTTGGTGAAAATATCCACTCAATGAGGGAATAATATGTGTGAGGGTACCCCAGGAGAGTTCCAAATGTGTGTGGGTAGAATATATATCCCACGGGGTCAAAATTGAAAAAAGTTGAACAAAAAATTTTTTTTGAACTTAGTCATTTTTCCGGCATTTATCAGACTTTCAGATAGGGCAAATGTCAGTAAGTGTACCGATTTCATTTCCAGAGCGATTCGCCCAATGAGTCCTTGATATTTAGTCGTTTTCAGCCAATTTTCTGGATTTTTGAAAATTTCACTTTTTTGTGAAAATATCCACTAAATGAGAGAATAATATGTGTGAAGGTACCCCAGGTGAGTTCCAAATGTGTGTGGGTAGAATATATATCCCACGGGGGTAAAATTGAAAAAAGTTGAAAAAAAATTTTTTTTGGACATAGTCATTTTTCCGGCGTTTATCAGACTTTCAGATAGCGGAAATGTCAGTATGTGTACCGATTTCAGTTCCAGAGCGATTCGAACAATGAGTCCTTGATATTTAGTCATTTTCAGCCAATCTTCTGGATTTTTGAAAATTTCACTTTTTTGTGAAAATATCCACTAAATGTGGGAATAATATGTATGAGGGTACCCCAGGAGAGTTCCAAATGTGTGTGGGTAGAATATATATCCCACGGGGGAAAAATTGAAAAAAGTTGAAACAATTTTTTTTTTGGACTTAGTCATTTTTCCTGCGTTTATCAGACTTTCAGATAGGGGAAATGTCAGTAAGTGTACCGATTTCAGTTCCAGAGCGTTTCGCCCAATGAGTCCTTGATATTTAGTCGTTTTCAGCCAATTTTCTGGATTTTTGAAAATTTCACTTTTTTGTGTGAAGGTACCCCAGGAGAGTTCCAAATGTGTGTGGGTACAATATATTTCCCACAGCGGTAAAATTGAAAAGATTTGAAAAAAAAATTTTTTTTGGACTTAGTAATTTTTCCGGCGTTTATCAGACTTTCAGATAGGGAAAATGTCAGTAAGCGTTCCGATTTCAGTTCCAGAGCGATTCGCCCAATGAGTCCTTGATATTTAGTCGTTTTCAGCCAATTTCTGGATTTTTGAAAATTTCACTTTTTTGTGAAAATATCCACTAAATGAGGGAATAATATGTGTGAGGGTACCCCAGGAGAGTTCCAAATGTGTGTGGGTAGAATATATATCGCACGGTGGTAAAATTGAAAAGATTTGAAAAAAAAATTTTTTTTGGACTTAGTCATTTTTCCGGCGTTTATCAGACTTTCAGATTGGGAAAATGTCAGTAAGCGTTCCAATTTCAGTTCCAGAGCGATTCGCCCAATGAGTCCTTGATATTTAGTCATTTTCAGCCAATCTTCTGGATTTTTGAAAATTTCACTTTTTTGTGAAAATATCCACTAAATGAGGGAATAATATGTGTGAGGGTACCCCAGGAGAGTTCCAAATGTGTGTGGGTAGAATATATATCCCACGGGGGTAAAATTGAAAAAAGTTGAAAAAATTTTTTTTTTGGACTTAGTCATTTTTCCGGCTTTTATCAGACTTTCAGATAGGGGAAATGTCAGTGAGCATTCCGATTTCAGTTCCAGAGCGATTTGCCCAATGAGTCCTTGATATTTAGTCGTTTTCAGCCAATATTTTGGATTTTTGAAAATTTCACTTTTTTGTGAAAATATCCACAAAATGAGAGAATAATATGTGTGAAGGTACCCCAGGAGAGTTCCAAATGTGTGTGGGTAGAATATATATCCCACGGGGGTAAAATTGAAAAAAGTTGAAAAAATTTTTTTTTTGGACTTAGTCATTTTTCCGGCGTTTATCAGACTTTCAGATAGGGGAAATGTCAGTAAGTGTACTGATTTCAGTTCCAGAGCGATTCGCCCAATGAGTCCTTGATATTTAGTCGTTTTCAGCCAATTTTCTGGATTTTTGAAAATTTCACTTTTTTGTGAAAATATCCACTAAATGAGAGAATAATATGTGTGAAGGTACCCCAGGAGAGTTCCAAATGTGTGTGGGTACAATATATTTCCCACAGCGGTAAAATTGAAAAGATTTGAAAAAAAAATTTTTTTTGGACTTGGTCATTTTTTCGTCGTTTATCAGACTTTCAGATAGGGGAAATGTCAGTGAGCATTCCGATTTCAGTTCCAGAGCGATTTGCCCAATGAGTCTTTGATATTTACTCGTTTTCAGCCAATATTTAGAATTTTTGAAAATTTCACTTTTTTGTGAAAATACCCACTAAATGAGAGAATAATATGTGTGAAGGTAGCCCAGGAGATTTCCAAATGTGTGTGGGTAGAATATATATCCCACGGGGGTAAAATTGAAAAAAGTTGAAAAAAATTTTTTTTCTTGGACTTAGTCATTTTTCCGGCGTTTATCAGACTTTCAGATAGGGGAAATGTCAGTGAGCGTTCCGATTTCAGTTCCAGCGCGATTCGCCCAATGAGTACTTGATATTTATTCGTTTTCAGCCAATTTTCTGGATTTTTGAAAATTTCACTTTTTTTTGAAAATATCCACTAAATGAGAGAATAATATGTGTGAAGGGACCCCTGGAGAGTTCCAAATGTGAGTGGGTAGAATATATATCCCACGGGGGTAAAATTGAAAAAAGTTGAAAAAAAATTTTTTTAGACTTAGTCATTTTTCCGGCGTTTAGCAGACTTTCAGATAGGGGAAATGTCAGTGAGCGTTCCAATTTCAGTTCCAGCGCGATTTGCCCAATGAGTACTTGATATTTATTCGTTTTCAGACAATTTTCTGGATTTTTGAAAATTTCACTTTTTTGTGAAAATATCCACTAAATGAGAGAATAATATGTGTGAAGGTACCCCTGGAGAGTTCCAAATGTGAGTGGGTAGAATATATATCCCACGGGGGTAAAATTGAAAAAAGTTGAAAAATTTTTTTTTTTGGACTTAGTCATTTTTCCGGCTTTTATCAGACTTTCAGATAGGGGAAATGTCAGTGAGCGTTCCGATTTCAGTTCCTGAGAGATTCGCCCAATGAGTCCTTGATATTTAGTCGTTTTCAGCCAATTTTCTAGATTTTTGAAAATTTCACTTTTTTGTGAAAATATCCACTAAATGAGGGAATAATATTTGTGAGGGTACCCCAGGAGAGTTCCAAATGTGTGTGGGTAGAATATATATCCCACGGGGTTAAAATTGAAAAAAGTTGAACAAAAATTTTTTTTTGGACTTAGTCATTTTTCCGGCGTTTATCAGACTTTCAGATAGGGGAAATGTCAGTGAGCGTTCCGATTTCAGTTCCAGCGCGATTCTCCCAATGAGTACTTGATATTTAGTCGTTTTCGGACAATTTTCTGGATTTTTGAAAATTTCACTTTTTTGTGAAAATATCCACTAAATGAGGGAATAATATGTGTGAGGGTACCCCAGGAGAGTTCCAAATGTGTGTGGGTAGAATATATATCCCACGGGGGTAAAATTGAAAAAAGTTTAACATTTTTTTTTTTGGACTTAGTCATTTTTCCTGCGTTTATCAGACTTTCAGATAGGGGAAATGTCAGTGAGCATTCCCATTTCAGTTCCAGAGCGATTTGCCCAATGAGTCCTTGATATTTAGTCGTTTTCAGCCAATATTTTGGATTTTTGAAAATTTCACTTTTTTGTGAAAATATCCACTAAATGAGAGAATAATATGTGTGAAGGTACCCCAGGAGATTTCCAAATGTGTGTGGGTAGAATATATATCCCACGGGGGTAAAATTGAAAAAAGTTGCAAAATTTTTTTTTTGGACTTAGTCATTTTTCCGGCGTTTATCAGACTTTCAGATAGGGGAAATGTCAGTAAGCGTTCCGATTTCAGTCCCAGAGCGATTCCCCCAATGAGTCCTTGATATTTAGTCGTTTTCAGCCAATTTTCTGGATTTTTGAAAATTTCACTTTTTTGTGAAAATATCCACTAAATGAGGGAATAATATGTGTGAGGGTACCCCAGGAGAATTCCAAATGTGTGTGGGTAGAATATATATCCCACGGGGGTAAAATTGAAAAAAGTTGAAACAATTTTTTTTTTGGACTTGGTCATTTTTTCGTCGTTTATCAGACTTTCAGATAGGGGAAATGTCAGTGAGCATTCCGATTTCAGTTCCAGAGCGATTTGCCCAATGAGTCCTTGATATTTACTCGTTTTCAGCCAATATTTAGAATTTTTGAAAATTTCACTCTTTTGTGAAAATACCCACTAAATGAGAGAATAATATGTGTGAAGGTAGCCCAGGAGATTTCCAAATGTGTGTGGGTAGAATATATATCCCACGGGGGTAAAATTGAAAAAAGTTGAAAAAAATTTTTTTGGGACTTAGTCATTTTTCCGGCGTTTATCAGACTTTCAGATAGGGGAAATGTCAGTGAGCGTTCCGATTTCAGTTCCAGCGCGATTCGCCCAATGAGTACTTGATATTTATTCGTTTTCAGCCAATTTTCTGGATTTTTGAAAATTTCACTTTTTTTTGAAAATATCCACTAAATGAGAGAATAATATGTGTGAAGGGACCCCTGGAGAGTTCCAAATGTGAGTGGGTAGAATATATATCCCACGGGGGTAAAATTGAAAAAAGTTGAACAAAAATTTTTTTTTGGACTTAGTCATTTTTCCGGCGTTTATCAGACTTTCAGATAGGGGAAATGTTAGTGAGCGTTCCGATTTCAGTTCCAGCGCGATTCGCCCAATGAGTACTTGATATTTAGTCGTTTTCGGCCAATTTTCTGGATTTTTGAAAATTTCACTTTTTTGTGAAAATATCCACTAAATGAGGGAATAATATGTGTGAGGGTACCCCAGGAGAGTTCCAAATGTGTGTGGGTAGAATATATATCCCACGGGGGTAAAATTGAAAAAAGTTTAACATTTTTTTTTTTGGACTTAGTCATTTTTCCTGCGTTTATCAGACTTTCAGATAGGGGAAATGTCAGTGAGCATTCCGATTTCAGTTCCAGAGCGATTTGCCCAATGAGTCCTTGATATTTAGTCGTTTTCAGCCAATATTTTGGATTTTTGAAAATTTCTCTTTTTTATGAAAATATCCACTAAATGAGGGAATAATATGTGTGAGGATACCCCAGGAGAGTTCCAAATGTGTGTGGGTAGAATATATATCCCACGGGGGTAAAATTGAAAAAAGTTGAAAAAAATTTTTTTTGGACTTAGTCATTTTTCCGGCGTTTATCAGACTTTCAGATAGGGGAAATGTCAGTGAGCGTTCCGATTTCAGTTCCAGAGCGATTCGCCCAATGAGTACTTGATATTTAGTCGTTTTCAGCCAATTTTCTGGATTTTTGAAAATTTCACTTTTTTGTGAAAATATCCACTAAATGAGAGAATAATATGTGTGAAGGTACCCCTGGAGAGTTCCAAATGTGAGTGGGTAGAATATATATCCCACGGGGGTAAAATTGAAAAAATTTTTTTTTTGGACTTAGTCATTTTTCCGGCTTTTGTCAGACTTTCAGATAGGGGAAATGTTAGTGAGCGTTCCGATTTCAGTTCCTGAGCGATTCGCCCAATGAGTCCTTGATATTTAGTCGTTTTCAGCCAATTTTCTAGATTTTTGAAAATTTCACTTTTTTGTGAAAATATCCACTAAATGAGAGAATAATATGTGTGAAGGTACCCCTGGAGAGTTCCAAATGTGAGTGGGTAGAATATATATCCCACGGGGGTAAAATTGAAAAAAGTTGAAAAATTTTTTTTTTTGGACTTAGTCATTTTTCCGGCTTTTATCAGACTTTCAGATAGGGGAAATGTCAGTGAGCGTTCCGATTTCAGTTCCTGAGAGATTCGCCCAATGAGTCCATGATATTTAGTCGTTTTCAGCCAATTTTCTAGATTTTTGAAAATTTCACTTTTTTGTGAAAATATCCACTAAATGAGGGAATAATATTTGTGAGGGTACCCCAGGAGAGTTCCAAATGTGTGTGGGTAGAATATATATCCCACGGGGTTAAAATTGAAAAAAGTTGAACAAAATTTTTTTTTGGACTTAGTCATTTTTCCGGCGTTTATCAGACTTTCAGATAGGGGAAATGTCAGTGAGCGTTCCGATTTCAGTTCCAGCGCGATTCGCCCAATGAGTACTTGATATTTAGTCGTTTTCGGACAATTTTCTGGATTTTTGAAAATTTCACTTTTTTGTGAAAATATCCACTAAATGAGGGAATAATATGTGTGAGGGTACCCCAGGAGAGTTCCAAATGTGTGTGGGTAGAATATATATCCCACGGGGGTAAAATTGAAAAAAGTTTAACATTTTTTTTTTTGGACTTAGTCATTTTTCCTGCGTTTATCAGACTTTCAGATAGGGGAAATGTCAGTGAGCATTCCCATTTCAGTTCCAGAGCGATTTGCCCAATGAGTCCTTGATATTTAGTCGTTTTCAGCCAATATTTTGGATTTTTGAAAATTTCACTTTTTTGTGAAAATATCCACTAAATGAGAGAATAATATGTGTGAAGGTAGCCCAGGAGATTTCCAAATGTGTGTGGGTAGAATATATATCCCACGGGGGTAAAATTGAAAAAAGTTGAAACAATTTTTTTTTTGGACTTGGTCATTCTTTCGTCGTTTATCAGACTTTCAGATAGGGGAAATGTCAGTGAGCATTCCGATTTCAGTTCCAGAGCGATTTGCCCAATGAGTCCTTGATATTTACTCGTTTTCAGCCAATATTTAGAATTTTTGAAAATTTCACTTTTTTGTGAAAATACCCACTAAATGAGAGAATAATATGTGTGAAGGTAGCCCAGGAGATTTCCAAATGTGTGTGGGTAGAATATATATCCCACGGGGGTAAAATTGAAAAAAGTTGAAAAAAATTTTTTTGGGACTTAGTCATTTTTCCGGCGTTTATCAGACTTTCAGATAGGGGAAATGTCAGTGAGCGTTCCGATTTCAGTTCCAGTGCGATTCGCCCAATGAGTACTTGATATTTATTCGTTTTCAGCCAATTTTCTGGATTTTTGAAAATTTCACTTTTTTTTGAAAATATCCACTAAATGAGAGAATAATATGTGTGAAGGGACCCCTGGAGAGTTCCAAATGTGAGTGGGTAGAATATATATCCCACGGGGGTAAAATTGAAAAAAGTTGAAAAAAATTTTTTTTAGACTTAGTCATTTTTCCGGCGTTTAGCAGACTTTCAGATTGGGGAAATGTCAGTGAGCGTTCCGATTTCAGTTTCAGCGCGATTTGCCCAATGAGTACTTGATATTTATTCGTTTTCAGCCAATTTTCTGGATTTTTGAAAATTTCACTTTTTTGTGAAAATATCCACTAAATGAGGGAATAATATGTGTGAGGGTACCTCAGGAGAGTTCCAAATGTGTGTGGGTAGAATATATATCCCACGGGGGTAAAATTGAAAAAAGTTTAACATTTTTTTTTTTTTTGGGCTTAGTCATTTTTCCTGCGTTTATCAGACTTTCAGATAGGGGAAATGTCAGTGAGCATTCCGATTTCAGTTCCACAGCGATTTGCCCAATGAGTCCTTGATATTTAGTCGTTTTCAGCCAATATTTTGGATTTTTGAAAATTTCTCTTTTTTGTGAAAATATCCACTAAATGAGGGAATAATATGTGTGAGGATACCCCAGGAGAGTTCCAAATGTGTGTGGGTAGAATATATATCCCACGGGGGTAAAATTGAAAAAAGTTGAAAAAAATTTTTTTTGGACTTAGTCATTTTTCCGGCGTTTATCAGACTTTCAGATAGGGGAAATGTCAGTGAGCGTTCCGATTTCAGTTCCAGAGCGATTCGCCCAATGAGTACTTGATATTTAGTCGTTTTCAGCCAATTTTCTGGATTTTTGAAAATTTCACTTTTTTGTGAAAATATCCACTAAATGAGAGAATAATATGTGTGAAGGTACCCCTGGAGAGTTCCAAATGTGAGTGGGTAGAATATATATCCCACGGGGGTAAAATTGAAAAAAGTTGAAAAAAATTTTTTTTAGACTTAGTCATTTTTCCGTCGTTTAGCAGACTTTCAGATAGGGGAAATGTCAGTGAGCGTTCCGATTTCAGTTTCAGCGCGATTTGCCCAATGAGTACTTGATATTTATTCGTTTTCAGCCAATTTTCTGGATTTTTGAAAATTTCACTTTTTTGTGAAAATATCCACTAAATGAGGGAATAATATGTGTGAGGGTACCTCAGGAGAGTTCCAAATGTGTGTGGGTAGAATATATATCCCACGGGGGTAAAATTGAAAAAAGTTTAACATTTTTTTTTTTTGGACTTAGTCATTTTTCCTGCGTTTATCAGACTTTCAGATAGGGGAAATGTCAGTGAGCATTCCGATTTCAGTTCCAGAGCGATTTGCCCAATGAGTCCTTGATATTTAGTCGTTTTCAGCCAATATTTTGGATTTTTGAAAATTTCTCTTTTTTGTGAAAATATCCACTAAATGAGGGAATAATATGTGTGAGGATACCCCAGGAGAGTTCCAAATGTGTGTGTGTAGAATATATATCCCACGGGGGTAAAATTGAAAAAAGTTGAAAAAAATTTTTTTTGGACTTAGTCATTTTTCCGGCGTTTATCAGACTTTCAGATAGGGGAAATGTCAGTGAGCGTTCCGATTTCAGTTCCAGAGCGATTCGCCCAATGAGTACTTGATATTTAGTCGTTTTCAGCCAATTTTCTGGATTTTTGAAAATTTCACTTTTTTGTGAAAATATCCACTAAATGAGAGAATAATATGTGTGAAGGTACCCCTGGAGAGTTCCAAATGTGAGTGGGTAGAATATATATCCCACGGGGGTAAAATTGAAAAAAGTTGAAAAAATTTTTTTTAGACTTAGTCATTTTTCCGGCGTTTAGCAGACTTTCAGATAGGGGAAATGTCAGTGAGCGTTCCGATTTCAGTTTCAGCGCGATTTGCCCAATGAGTACTTGATATTTATTCGTTTTCAGCCAATTTTCTGGATTTTTGAAAATTTCACTTTTTTGTGAAAATATCCACTAAATGAGGGAATAATATGTGTGAGGGTACCTCAGGAGAGTTCCAAATGTGTGTGGGTAGAATATATATCCCACGGGGGTAAAATTGAAAAAAGTTTAACATTTTTTTTTTTTGGACTTAGTCATTTTTCCTGCGTATATCAGACTTTCAGATAGGGGAAATGTCAGTGAGCATTCCGATTTCAGTTCCAGAGCGATTTGCCCAATGAGTCCTTGATATTTAGTCGTTTTCAGCCAATATTTTGGATTTTTGAAAATTTCTCTTTTTTGTGAAAATATCCACTAAATGAGGGAATAATATGTGTGAGGATACCCCAGGAGAGTTCCAAATGTGTGTGGGTAGAATATATATCCCACGGGGGTAAAATTGAAAAAAGTTGAAAAAAATTTTTTTTGGACTTAGTCATTTTTCCGGCGTTTATCAGACTTTCAGATAGGGGAAATGTCAGTGAGCGTTCCGATTTCAGTTCCAGAGCGATTCGCCCAATGAGTACTTGATATTTAGTCGTTTTCAGCCAATTTTCTGGATTTTTGAAAATTTCACTTTTTTGTGAAAATATCCACTAAATGAGAGAATAATATGTGTGAAGGTACCCCTGGAGAGTTCCAAATGTGAGTGGGTAGAATATATATCCCACGGGGGTAAAATTGAAAAAATTTTTTTTTTTGACTTAGTCATTTTTCCGGCTTTTATCAGACTTTCAGATAGGGGAAATGTTAGTGAGCGTTCCGATTTCAGTTCCTGAGCGATTCGCCCAATGAGTCCTTGATATTTAGTCATTTTCAGCCAATTTTCTAGATTTTTGAAAATTTCACTTTTTTGTGAAAATATCCACTAAATGAGAGAATAATATGTGTGAAGGTACCCCTGGAGAGTTCCAAATGTGAGTGGGTAGAATATATATCCCACGGGGGTAAAATTGAAAAAAGTTGAAAAATTTTTTTTTTTGGACTTAGTCATTTTTCCGGCTTTTATCAGACTTTCAGATAGGGGAAATGTCAGTGAGCGTTCCGATTTCAGTTCCTGAGAGATTCGCCCAATGAGTCCTTGATATTTAGTCGTTTTCAGCCAATTTTCTAGATTTTTGAAAATTTCACTTTTTTGTGAAAATATCCACTAAATGAGGGAATAATATTTGTGAGGGTACCCCAGGAGAGTTCCAAATGTGTGTGGGTAGAATATATATCCCACGGGGTTAAAATTGAAAAAAGTTGAACAAAATTTTTTTTTGGACTTAGTCATTTTTCCGGCGTTTATCAGACTTTCAGATAGGGGAAATGTCAGTGAGCGTTCCGATTTCAGTTCCAGCGCGATTCGCCCAATGAGTACTTGATATTTAGTCGTTTTCGGACAATTTTCTGGATTTTTGAAAATTTCACTTTTTTGTGAAAATATCCACTAAATGAGGGAATAATATGTGTGAGGGTACCCCAGGAGAGTTCCAAATGTGTGTGGGTAGAATATATATCCCACGGGGGTAAAATTGAAAAAAGTTTAACATTTTTTTTTTTGGACTTAGTCATTTTTCCTGCGTTTATCAGACTTTCAGATAGGGGAAATGTCAGTGAGCATTTCCATTTCAGTTCCAGAGCGATTTGCCCAATGAGTCCTTGATATTTAGTCGTTTTCAGCCAATATTTTGGATTTTTGAAAATTTCACTTTTTTGTGAAAATATCCACTAAATGAGAGAATAATATGTGTGAAGGTAGCCCAGGAGATTTCCAAATGTGTGTGGGTAGAATATATATCCCACGGGGGTAAAATTGAAAAAAGTTGAAACAATTTTTTTTTTGGACTTGGTCATTTTTTCGTCGTTTATCAGACTTTCAGATAGGGGAAATGTCAGTGAGCATTCCGATTTCAGTTCCAGAGCGATTTGCCCAATGAGTCCTTGATATTTACTCGTTTTCAGCCAATATTTAGAATTTTTGAAAATTTCACTTTTTTGTGAAAATACCCACTAAATGAGAGAATAATATGTGTGAAGGTAGCCCAGGAGATTTCCAAATGTGTGTGGGTAGAATATATATCCCACGGGGGTAAAATTGAAAAAAGTTGAAAAAAATTTTTTTGGGACTTAGTCATTTTTCCGGCGTTTATCAGACTTTCAGATAGGGGAAATGTCAGTGAGCGTTCCGATTTCAGTTCCAGCGCGATTCGCCCAATGAGTACTTGATATTTATTCGTTTTCAGCCAATTTTCTGGATTTTTGAAAATTTCACTTTTTTTTGAAAATATCCACTAAATGAGAGAATAATATGTGTGAAGGGACCCCTGGAGAGTTCCAAATGTGAGTGGGTAGAATATATATCCCACGGGGGTAAAATTGAAAAAAGTTGAAAAAAATTTTTTTTAGACTTAGTCATTTTTCCGGCGTTTAGCAGACTTTCAGATAGGGGAAATGTCAGTGAGCGTTCCGATTTCAGTTTCAGCGCGATTTGCCCAATGAGTACTTGATATTTATTCGTTTTCAGCCAATTTTCTGGATTTTTGAAAATTTCACTTTTTTGTGAAAATATCCACTAAATGAGGGAATAATATGTGTGAGGGTACCTCAGGAGAGTTCCAAATGTGTGTGGGTAGAATATATATCCCACGGGGGTAAAATTGAAAAAAGTTTAACATTTTTTTTTTTTGGACTTAGTCATTTTTCCTGCGTTTATCAGACTTTCAGATAGGGGAAATGTCAGTGAGCATTCCGATTTCAGTTCCAGAGCGATTTGCCCAATGAGTCCTTGATATTTAGTCGTTTTCAGCCAATATTTTGGATTTTTGAAAATTTCTCTTTTTTGTGAAAATATCCACTAAATGAGGGAATAATATGTGTGAGGATACCCCAGGAGAGTTCCAAATGTGTGTGGGTAGAATATATATCCCACGGGGGTAAAATTGAAAAAAGTTGAAAAAAAATTTTTTGGGACTTAGTCATTTTTCCGGCGTTTATCAGACTTTCAGATAGGGGAAATGTCAGTGAGCGTTCCGATTTCAGTTCCAGCGCGATTCGCCCAATGAGTACTTGATATTTATTCGTTTTCAGCCAATTTTCTGGATTTTTGAAAATTTCACTTTTTTTTGAAAATATCCACTAAATGAGAGAAAAATATGTGTGAAGGGACCCCTGGAGAGTTCCAAATGTGAGTGGGTAGAATATATATCCCACGGGGGTAAAATTGAAAAAAGTTGAAAAAAATTTTTTTTAGACTTAGTCATTTTTCCGCGTTTAGCAGACTTTCAGATAGGGGAAATGTCAGTGAGCGTTCCGATTTCAGTTTCAGCGCGATTTGCCCAATGAGTACTTGATATTTATTCGTTTTCAGCCAATTTTCTGGATTTTTGAAAATTTCACTTTTTTGTGAAAATATCCACTAAATGAGGGAATAATATGTGTGAGGGTACCTCAGGAGAGTTCCAAATGTGTGTGGGTAGAATATATATCCCACGGGGGTAAAATTGAAAAAAGTTTAACATTTTTTTTTT
Source organism: Phyllobates terribilis (assembly GCF_046119375.1). Taxonomy (NCBI): domain Eukaryota; kingdom Metazoa; phylum Chordata; class Amphibia; order Anura; family Dendrobatidae; genus Phyllobates; species Phyllobates terribilis. The sequence continues at coordinate 12,835,824 of NW_027362791.1, read as the reverse complement.
TTGGACTTAGTCATTTTTCCTGCGTTTATCAGACTTTCAGATAGGGGAAATGTCAGTGAGCATTCCGATTTCAGTTCCAGAGCGATTTGCCCAATGAGTCCTTGATATTTAGTCGTTTTCAGCCAATATTTTGGATTTTTGAAAATTTCTCTTTTTTGTGAAAATATCCACTAAATGAGGGAATAATATGTGTGAGGATACCCCAGGAGAGTTCCAAATGTGTGTGGGTAGAATATATATCCCACGGGGGTAAAATTGAAAAAAGTTGAAAAAAATTTTTTTTGGACTTAGTCATTTTTCCGGCGTTTATCAGACTTTCAGATAGGGGAAATGTCAGTGAGCGTTCCGATTTCAGATCCAGAGCGATTCGCCCAATGAGTACTTGATATTTAGTCGTTTTCAGCCAATTTTCTGGATTTTTGAAAATTTCACTTTTTTGTGAAAATATCCACTAAATGAGAGAATAATATGTGTGAAGGTACCCCTGGAGAGTTCCAAATGTGAGTGGGTAGAATATATATCCCACGGGGGTAAAATTGAAAAAAATTTTTTTTTGGACTTAGTCATTTTTCCGGCTTTTATCAGACTTTCAGATAGGGGAAATGTTAGTGAGCGTTCCGATTTCAGTTCCTGAGCGATTCGCCCAATGAGTCCTTGATATTTAGTCGTTTTCAGCCAATTTTCTAGATTTTTGAAAATTTCACTTTTTTGTGAAAATATCCACTAAATGAGGGAATAATATGTGTGAGGGTACCCCAGGAGAGTTCCAAATGTGTGTGGGTAGAATATATATCCCACGGGGTTAAAATTGAAAAAAGTTGAACAAAAATTTTTTTTTGGACTTAGTCATTTTTCCGGCGTTTATCAGACTTTCAGATAGGGGAAATGTCAGTGAGCGTTCCGATTTCAGTTCCAGCACGGTTCGCCCAATGAGTACTTGATATTTATTCGTTTTCAGCCAATTTTCAGGATTTTTGAAAATTTCACTTTTTTGTGAAAATATCCACTAAATGAGAGAATAATATGTGTGAAGGTACCCCTGGAGAGATCCAAATGTGAGTGGGTAGAATATATATCCCACGGGGGTAAAATTGAAAAAAGTTGAAACAATTTTTTTTTTGGACTTGGTCATTTTTTCGTCGTTTATCAGACTTTCAGATAGGGGAAATGTCAGTGAGCATTCCGATTTCAGTTCCAGAGCGATTTGCCCAATGAGTCCTTGATATTTACTCGTTTTCAGCCAATATTTAGAATTTTTGAAAATTTCACTTTTTTGTGAAAATACCCACTAAATGAGAGAATAATATGTGTGAAGGTAGCCCAGGAGATTTCCAAATGTGTGTGGGTAGAATATATATCCCACGGGGGTAAAATTGAAAAAAGTTGAAAAAAATTTTTTTGGGACTTAGTCATTTTTCCGGCGTTTATCAGACTTTCAGATAGGGGAAATGTCAGTGAGCGTTCCGATTTCAGTTCCAGCGCGATTCGCCCAATGAGTACTTGATATTTATTCGTTTTCAGCCAATTTTCTGGATTTTTGAAAATTTCACTTTTTTTTGAAAATATCCACTAAATGAGAGAATAATATGTGTGAAGGGACCCCTGGAGAGTTCCAAATGTGAGTGGGTAGAATATATATCCCACGGGGGTAAAATTGAAAAAAGTTGAAAAAATTTTTTTTTAGACTTAGTCATTTTTCCGCGTTTAGCAGACTTTCAGATAGGGGAAATGTCAATGAGCGTTCCGATTTCAGTTTCAGCGCGATTTGCCCAATGAGTACTTGATATTTATTCGTTTTCAGCCAATTTTCTGGATTTTTGAAAATTTCACTTTTTTGTGAAAATATCCACTAAATGAGGGAATAATATGTGTGAGGGTACCTCAGGAGAGTTCCAAATGTGTGTGGGTAGAATATATATCCCACGGGGGTAAAATTGAAAAAAGTTTAACATTTTTTTTTTTTGGACTTAGTCATTTTTCCGGCTTTTATCAGACTTTCAGATAGGGGAAATGTCAGTGAGCGTTCCGATTTCAGTTCCTGAGCGATTCGCCCATTGAGTCCTTGATATTTACTCGTTTTCAGCCAATTTTCTGGATTTTTGAAAATTTCACTTTTTTGTGAAAATATCCACTAAATGAGAGAGTAATATGTGTGAGGGTACCACAGGAGAGTTCCAAATGTGTGTGGGTAGAATATATATCCCATGGGGGTAAAATTGAAAAAAGTTGAAACAATTTTTTTTTTGGACTTAGTCATTTTTCCTGCGTTTATCAGACTTTCAGATAGGGGAAATGTCAGTGAGCATTCCGATTTCAGTTCCAGAGCGATTTGCCCAATGAGTCCTTGATATTTACTCGTTTTCAGCCAATATTTTGGATTTTTGAAAATTTCACTTTTTTGTGAAAATATCCACTAAATGAGGGAATAATATGTGTGAGGGTACCCCAGGAGAATTCCAAATATGTGTGGGTAGAATATATATCCCACGGGGGTAGAATTGAAAAAAATTAAAAAAAAAATTTTTTTTGGACTTAGTCATTTTTCCGGCGTTTATCAGACTTTCAGATAGGGGAAATGTCAGTAAGCGTTCCGATTTCAGTCCCAGAGCGATTCCCCCAATGAGTCCTTGATATTTAGTCGTTTTCAGCCAATTTTCTGGATTTTTGAAAATTTCACTTTTTTGTGAAAATATCCACTAAATGAGGGAATAATATGTGTGAGGGTACCCCAGGAGAATTCCAAATGTGTGTGGGTAGAATATATATCCCACGGGGGTAAAATTGAAAAAAGTTGAAACAATTTTTTTTTTGGACTTGGTCATTTTTCCGTCGTTTATCAGACTTTCAGATAGGGGAAATGTCAGTGAGCATTCCGATTTCAGTTCCAGAGCGATTTGCCCAATGAGTCCTTGATATTTACTCGTTTTCAGCCAATATATAGAATTTTTGAAAATTTCACTTTTTTGTGAAAATACCCACTAAATGAGAGAATAATATGTGTGAAGGTAGCCCAGGAGATTTCCAAATGTGTGTGGGTAGAATATATATCCCACGGGGGTAAAATTGAAAAAAGTTGAAAAAAATTTTTTTTAGACTTAGTCATTTTTCCGGCTTTTAGCAGACTTTCAGATAGGGGAAATGTCAGTGAGCGTTCCGATTTCAGTTCCAGCGCGATTTGCCCAATGAGTACTTGATATTTATTCGTTTTCAGCCAATTTTCTGGATTTTTGAAAATTTCACTTTTTTGTGAAAATATCCACTAAATGAGAGAATAATATGTGTGAAGGTACCCCTGGAGAGTTCCAAATGTGAGTTGGTAGAATATATATCCCACGGGGGTAAAATTGAAAAATTTTTTTTTTTGGACTTAGTCATTTTTCCGGCTTTTATCAGACTTTCAGATAGGGGAAATGTTAGTGAGCGTTCCGATTTCAGTTCCTGAGCGATTCGCCCAATGAGTCCTTGATATTTAGTCGTTTTCAGCCAATTTTCTAGATTTTTGAAAATTTCACTTTTTTGTGAAAATATCCACTAAATGAGGGAATAATATGTGTGAGGGTACCCCAGGAGAGTTCCAAATGTGTGTGGGTAGAATATATCTCCCACGGGGGTAAAATTGAAAAAAGTTTAACATTTATTTTTTTTTGGACTTAGTCATTTTTCCGGCGTTTATCAGACTTTCAGATAGGGGAAATGTCAGTGAGCATTCCGATTTCAGTTCCAGAGCGATTTGCCCAATGAGTCCTTGATATTTAGTCGTTTTCAGCCAATATTTTGGATTTTTGAAAATTTCACTTTTTTGTGAAAATATCCACTAAATGAGGGAATAATATGTGTGAGGGTACCCCAGGAGAGTTCCAAATGTGTGTGGGTAGAATGTATATCCCACGGGGTTAAAATTGAAAAAAGTTGAACAAAAATTTTTTTTTGGACTTAGTCATTTTTAAGGCGTTTATCAGACTTTCAGGTAGGGGAAATGTCAGTGAGCATTCCGATTTCAGTTCCAGAGCGATTTGCCCAATGAGTCCTTGATATTTACTCGTTTTCAGCCAATATTTTGGATTTTTGAAAATTTCACTTTTTTGTGAAAATATACACTAAATGAGAGAATAATATGTGTGAAGGTACCCCAGGAGAGTTCCAAATGTGTGTGGGTAGAATATATATCCCACGGGGGTAAAATTGAAAAAAGTGGAAACAATTTTTTTTTTGGACTTAGTCATTTTTCCGGCGTTTATCAGACTTTCAGATAGGGCAAATGTCAGTAAGCGTTCCGATTTCAGTTCCAGAGCGATTCGCCCAATGAGTCCTTGATATTTAGTCGTTTTCAGCCAATTTTCTGGATTTTTGAAAATTTCACTTTTTTGTGAAAATATCCACTAAATGAGAGAGTAATATGTGTGAGGGTACGACAGGAGAGTTCCAAATGTGTGTGGGTAGAATATATATCCCACGGGGGTAAAATTGAAAAAAGTTGAAACAATTTTTTTTTGGACTCAGTCATTTTTCCTTCGTTTATCAGACTTTCAGATAGGGGAAATGTCAGTGAGCATTCCGATTTCAGTTCCAGAGCGATTTGCCCAATGAGTCCTTGATATTTACTCGTTTTCAGCCAATATTTTGGATTTTTGAAAATTTCACTTTTTTGTGAAAATATCCACTAAATGAGGGAATAATATGTGTGAGGGTACCCCAGGAGAGTTCCAAATGTGTGTGGGTAGAATATATATCCCACGGGGGTAAAATTGAAAAAAGTTGAAACAATTTTTTTTTGGGATTTAGTCATTTTTCTGGCGTTTATCAGACTTTCAGATAGGGGAAATGTCAGTGAGCATTCCGATTTCAGTTCCAGAGCGATTTGCCCAATGAGTCCTTGATATTTATTCGTTTTCAGCCAATTTTCTGGATTTTTGAAAATTTCACTTTTTTGTGAAAATATCCACTAAATGAGAGAGTAATATGTGTGAGGGTACGACAGGAGAGTTCCAAATGTGTGTGGGTAGAATATATATCCCACGGGGGTAAAATTGAAAAAAGTTGAAACAATTTTTTTTTGGACTCAGTCATTTTTCCTTCGTTTATCAGACTTTCAGATAGGGGAAATGTCAGTGAGCATTCCGATTTCAGTTCCAGAGCGATTTGCCCAATGAGTCCTTGATATTTACTCGTTTTCAGCCAATATTTTGGATTTTTGAAAATTTCACTTTTTTGTGAAAATATCCACTAAATGAGGGAATAATATGTGTGAGGGTACCCCAGGAGAGTTCCAAATGTGTGTGGGTAGAATATATATCCCACGGGGGTAAAATTGAAAAAAGTTGAAACAATTTTTTTTTGGGATTTAGTCATTTTTCTGGCGTTTATCAGACTTTCAGATAGGGGAAATGTCAGTGAGCATTCCGATTTCAGTTCCAGAGCGATTTGCCCAATGAGTCCTTGATATTTACTCGTTTTCAGCCAATATTTTGGATTTTTGAAAATTTCACTTTTTTGTGAAAATATCCACTAAATGAGAGAGTAATATGTGTGAGGGTACCACAGGAGAGTTCCAAATGTGTGTGGGTAGAATATATATCCCACGGGGGTAAAATTGAAAAAAGTTGAAACAATTTTTTTTTTGGACCTAGTCATTTTTCCGGTGTTTATCAGACTTTCAGATAGGGGAAATGTCAGTAAGCGTTCCGATTTCAGTTCCAGAGCGATTCGCCCAATGAGTCCTTGATATTTAGTCGTTTTCAGCCAATTTTCTGGATTTTTGAAAATTTCACTTTTTTGTGAAAATATCCACTAAATGAGAGAGTAATATGTGTGAGGGTACGACAGGAGAGTTCCAAATGTGTGTGGGTAGAATATATATCCCACGGGGGTAAAATTGAAAAAAGTTGAAACAATTTTTTTTTGGACTCAGTCATTTTTCCTTCGTTTATCAGACTTTCAGATAGGGGAAATGTCAGTGAGCATTCCGATTTCAGTTCCAGAGCGATTTGCCCAATGAGTCCTTGATATTTACTCGTTTTCAGCCAATATTTTGGATTTTTGAAAATTTCACTTTTTTGTGAAAATATCCACTAAATGAGAGAGTAATATGTGTGAGGGTACCACAGGAGAGTTCCAAATGTGTGTGGGTAGAATATATATCCCACGGGGGTAAAATTGAAAAAAGTTGAAACAATTTTTTTTTTGGACCTAGTCATTTTTCCGGTGTTTATCAGACTTTCAGATAGGGGAAATGTCAGTGAGCATTCCGATTTCAGTTCAGAGCGATTTGCCCAATGAGTCCTTGATATTTACTCGTTTTCAGCCAATATTTTGGATTTTTGAAAATTTCACTTTTTTGTGAAAATATCCACTAAATGAGAGAATAATATATGTGAAGGTACCCCAGGAGAGTTCCAAATGTGTGTGGGTAGAATATATATCCCACGGGGGTAAAATTGAAAAAAGTTGAAAAAATTTTTTTTTTGGACTTAGTCATTTTTCCGGTGTTTATCAGACTTTCAGATAGGGGAAATGTCAGTGAGCATTCCGATTTCAGTTCCAGAGCGATTCGACCAATGAGTCCTTGGTATTTAGTCATTTTCAGCCAATCTTCTGGATTTTTGAAAATTTCACTTTTTTGTGAAAATATCCACTAAATGAGGGAATAATATGTGTGATTGTACCCCAGGAGAGTTCCAAATGTGTGTGGGTAGAATATATATCCCACGGGGGTAAAATTGAAAAAAGTTGAAACAAATTTTTTTTTTGACTTGGTCATTTTTCCGGCGTTTATCAGACTTTCCGATAGGTGAAATGTCAGTGAGCATTCCGATTTCATTTCCAGAGCGATTTGCCCAATGTGTCCTTGATATTTACTCGTTTTCAGCAAATATTTTGGATTTTTGAAAATTTCTCTTTTTTGTGAAAATATCCACTAAATGAGAGAATAATATGTGTGAAGGTACCCCAGGAGATTTCCAAATGTGTGTGGGTAGAATATATATCCCACGGGGGTAAAATTGAAAAAAGTTGAAAAAAATTTTTTTTGGACTTAGTTATTTTTCCGGCGTTTATCAGACTTTCAGATAGGGGAAATGTCATTGAGCGTTCCGATTTCAGTTCCTGAGAGATTCGCCCAATGAGTCCTTGTAATTTAGTCGTTTTCAGCCAATTTTCTGGATTTTTGAAAATTTCACTTTTTTGTGAAAATATCCACTAAATGAGGGAATAATATGTGTGAGTGTACCCAAGGAGAGTTCCAAATGTGTGTGGGTAGAATATATATCCCACGGGGGTAAAATTGAAAAAAGTTGAAACAATTTTTTTTTTGGACTTAGTCATTTTTCCGGCGTTTATCAGACTTTCAGATAGGGGAAATGTCAGTGAGCATTCCGATTTCAGTTCCAGAGCGCTTCGCCCAATGATTCCTTGATATTTAGTCGTTTTCAGCCAATTTTCTGGATTTTTGAAAATTTCACTTTTTTGTGAAAATATCCACTAAATGAGAGAGTAATATGTGTGAGGGTACCACAGGAGAGTTCCAAATGTGTGTGGGTAGAATATATATCCCACGGGGGTAAAATTGAAAAAAGTTGAAACAATTTTTTTTTGGACTTAGTCATTTTTCCTTCGTTTATCAGACTTTCAGATAGGGGAAATGTCAGTGAGCATTCCGATTTCAGTTCCAGAGCGATTTGCCCAATGAGTCCTTGATATTTACTCGTTTTCAGCCAATATTTTGGATTTTTGAAAATTTCACTTTTTTGTGAAAATATCCACTAAATGAGGGAATAATATGTGTGAGGGTACCCCAGGAGAGTTCCAAATGTGTGTGGGTAGAATATATATCCCACGGGGGTAAAATTGAAAAAATTTGAAAAAAAAATTTTTTTTGGACTTATTCATTTTTCCGGCGTTTATCAGACTTTCAGAGAGGGGAAATGTCAGTAAGCATTCCGATTTCAGTTCCAGAGCGATTCCCCCAATGAGTCCTTGTAATTTATTCGTTTTCAGCCAATTTTCTGGATTTTTGAAAAATTCCCTTTTTTGTGAAAATATCCACTAAATGAGAGAATAATATGTGTGAAGGTACCCCTGGAGATTTCCAAATGTGAGTGGGTAGAATATATATCCCACGGGGGTAAAATTGAAAAAAGTTGAAACAACTTTTTTTTTTGGACTTAGTCATTTTTCCGGCTTTTATCAGACTTTCAGATAGGGGAAATGTCATTGAGCGTTCCGATTTCAGTTCCTGAGAGATTCGCCCAATGAGTCCTTGTAATTTAGTCGTTTTCAGCCAATTTTCTGGATTTTTGAAAATTTCACTTTTTTGTGAAAATATCCACTAAATGAGGGAATAATATGTGTGAGGGTACCCAGGAGAGTTCCAAATGTGTGTGGGTAGAATATATATCCCACGGGGGTAAAATTGAAAAAAGTTGAAACAATTTTTTTTTTGGACTTAGTCATTTTTCCGGCGTTTATCAGACTTTCAGATAGGGGAAATGTCAGTGAGCATTCCGATTTCAGTTCCAGAGCGATTCGCCCAATGATTCCTTGATATTTAGTCGTTTTCAGCCAATTTTCTGGATTTTTGAAAATTTCACTTTTTTGTGAAAATATCCACTAAATGAGAGAGTAATATGTGTGAGGGTACCACAGGAGAGTTCCAAATGTGTGTGGGTAGAATATATATCCCACGGGGGTAAAATTGAAAAAAGTTGAAACAATTTTTTTTTGGACTTAGTCATTTTTCCTTCGTTTATCAGACTTTCAGATAGGGGAAATGTCAGTGAGCATTCCGATTTCAGTTCCAGAGCGATTTGCCCAATGAGTCCTTGATATTTAGTCGTTTTCAGCCAATATTTTGGATTTTTGAAAATTTCACTTTTTTGTGAAAATATCCACTAAATGAGGGAATAATATGTGTGAGGGTACCCCAGGAGAATTCCAAATGTGTGTGGGTAGAATATATATCCCACGGGGGTAAAATTGAAAAAAGTTGAAACAATTTTTTTTTTGGACTTGGTCATTTTTCCGGCGTTTATCAGACTTTCAGATAGGGGAAATGTCAGTGAGCATTCCGATTTCAGTTCCAGAGTGATTTGCCCAATGAGTCCTTGATATTTACTCGTTTTCAGCCAATTTTTGGATTTTTGAAAATTTCACTTTTTTGTGAAAATATCCACTAAATGAGGGAATAATATGTGTGAGGGTACCCCAGGAGAATTCCAAATGTGTGTGGGTAGAATATATATCCCACGGGGGTAAAATTGAAAAAATTTGAAAAAAAAATTTTTTTTGGACTTATTCATTTTTCCGGCGTTTATCAGACTTTCAGATAGGGCAAATGTCAGTAAGCGTTCCGATTTCAGTTCCAGAGCGATTCGACCAATGAGTCCTTGATATTTAGTAATTTTCAGCCAATCTTCTGGATTTTTGAAAATTTCACTTTTTTGTGAAAATATCCACTAAATGAGAGAACAATATATGTGAAGGTACCCCAGGAGAGTTCCAAATGTGTGTAGGTAGAATATATATCCCACGGGGGTAAAATTGAAAAAAGTTGAAAAAAATTTTTTTTGGACTTAGTTATTTTTCCGGTGTTTATCAAACTTTCAGATAGGGCAAATGTCAGTAAGCGTTCCGATTTCAGTTCCAGAGCGATTCACCCAATGAGTCCTTGATATTTACTCATTTTCAGCCAATATTTTGGATTTTTGAAAATTTCACTTTTTTGTGAAAATATCCACTAAATGAGAGAGTAACATGTGTGAGGGTACCACAGGAGAGTTCCAAATGTGTGTGGGTAGAATATATATCCCACGAGGGTAAAATTGAAAAAAGTTGAAACAATTTTTTTTTGGACTTAGTCATTTTTCCTTCGTTTATCAGACTTTCAGATAGGGGAAATGTCATTGAGCGTTCCGATTTCAGTTCCTGAGAGATTCGCCCAATGATTCCTTGATATTTAGTCGTTTTCAGCCAATTTTCTGGATTTTTGAAAATTTCACTTTTTTGTGAAAATATCCACTAAATGAGAGAGTAATATGTGTGAGGGTACCACAGGAGAGTTCCAAATGTGTGTGGGTAGAATATATATCCCACGGGGGTAAAATTGAAAAAAGTTGAAACAATTTTTTTTTGGACTTAGTCATTTTTCCTTCGTTTATCAGACTTTCAGATAGGGGAAATGTCAGTGAGCATTCCGATTTCAGTTCCAGAGCGATTTGCCCAATGAGTCCTTGATATTTACTCGTTTTCAGCCAATATTTTGGATTTTTGAAAATTTCACTTTTTTGTGAAAATATCCACTAAATGAGGGAATAATATGTGTGAGGGTACCCCAGGAGAGTTCCAAATGTGTGTGGGTAGAATATATATCCCACGGGGGTAAAATTGAAAAAAGTTGAAACAATTTTTTTTTTGGATTTAGTCATTTTTCTGGCGTTTATCAGACTTTCAGATAGGGGAAATGTCAATGAGCATTCCGATTTCAGTTCAGAGCGATTTGCCCAATGAGTCCTTGATATTTAGTCGTTTTCAGCCAATATTTTGGATTTTTGAAAATTTCACTTTTTTGTGAAAATATCCACTAAATGAGAGAATAATATATGTGAAGGTACCCCAGGAGAGTTCCAAATGTGTGTGGGTAGAATATATATCCCACGGGGGTAAAATTGAAAAAAGTTGAAACAATTTTTTTTTTGGACTTGGTCATTTTTCCGGCGTTTATCAGACTTTCAGATAGGGGAAATGTCAGTGAGCATTCCGATTTCAGTTCCAGAGTGATTTGCCCAATGAGTCCTTGATATTTACTCGTTTTCAGCCAATTTTTGGATTTTTGAAAGTTTCACTTTTTTGTGAAAATATCCACTAAATGAGGGAATAATATGTGTGAGGGTACCCCAGGAGAGTTCCAAATGTGTGTGGGTAGAATATATATCCCACGGGGGTAAAATTGTAAAAAGTTGAAACAAATTTTTTTTTGGATTTAGTCATTTTTCTGGCGTTTATCAGACTTTCAGATAGGGGAAATGTCAGTGAGCATTCCGATTTCAGTTCCAGAGCGATTTGCCCAATGAGTCCTTGATATTTACTCGTTTTCAGCCAATATTTTGGTTTTTTGAAAATTTCACTTTTTTGTGAAAATATCCACTAAATGAGGGAATAATATGTGTGAGGGTACCACAGGAGAGTTCCAAATGTGTGTGGGTAGAATATATATCCCACGAGGGTAAAATTGAAAAAAGTTGAAACAATTTTTTTTTGGACTTAGTCATTTTTCCTTCGTTTATCAGACTTTCAGATAGGGGAAATGTCAGTGAGCATTCCGATTTCAGTTCCAGAGCAATTTGCCCAATGAGTCCTTGATATTTACTCGTTTTCAGCCAATATTTTGGATTTTTGAAAATTTCACTTTTTTGTGAAAATATCCACTAAATGAGGGAATAATATGTGTGAGGGTACCCCAGGAGAGTTCCAAATGTGTGTGGGTAGAATATATATCCCACGGGGGTAAAATTGAAAAAAGTTGAAACAATTTTTTTTTTGGATTTAGTCATTTTTCCGGTGTTTATCAGACTTTCAGATAGGGGAAATGTCAGTGAGCATTCCGATTTCAGTTCCAGAGCGATTCGACCAATGAGTCCTTGATATTTAGTCATTTTCAGCCAATCTTCTGGATTTTTGAAAATTTCACTTTTTTGTGAAAATATCCACTAAATGAGAGAATAATATATGTGAAGGTACCCCAGGAGAGTTCCAAATGTGTGTAGGTAGAATATATATCCCACGGGGGTAAAATTGAAAAAAGTTGAAAAAAATATTTTTTGGACTTAGTTATTTTTCCGGTGTTTATCAAACTTTCAGATAGGGCAAATGTCAGTAAGCGTTCCGATTTCAGTTCCAGAGCGATTTGCCCAATGAGTCCTTGATATTTACTCGTTTTCAGCCAATATTTTGGATTTTTGAAAATTTCACTTTTTTGTGAAAATATCCACTAAATGAGAGAGTAATATGTGTGAGGGTACCACAGGAGAGTTCCAAATGTCTGTGGGTAGAATATATATCCCACGAGGGTAAAATTGAAAAAAGTTGAAACTATTTTTTTTTGGACTTAGTCATTTTTCCTTCGTTTATCAGACTTTCAGATAGGGGAAATGTCAGTGAGCATTCCGATTTCAGTTCCAGAGCGATTTGCCCAATGAGTCCTTGATATTTACTCGTTTTCAGCCAATATTTTGGATTTTTGAAAATTTCACTTTTTTGTGAAAATATCCACTAAATGAGGGAATAATATGTGTGAGGGTACCCCAGGAGAGTTCCAAATGTGTGTAGGTAGAATATATATCCCACGGGGGTAAAATTGAAAAAAGTTGAAACAATTTTTTTTTTGGATTTAGTCATTTTTCTGGCGTTTATCAGACTTTCAGATAGGGGAAATGTCAGTGAGCATTCCGATTTCAGTTCAGAGCGATTTGCCCAATGAGACCTTGATATTTAGTCGTTTTCAGCCAATATTTTGGATTTTTGAAAATTTCACTTTTTTGTGAAAATATCAACTAAATGAGAGAATAATATATGTGAAGGTACCCCAGGAGAGTTCCAAATGTGTGTGGGTAGAATATATATCCCACGGGGGTAAAATTGAAAAAAGTTGAAACAATTTTTTTTTTGGACTTGGTCATTTTTCCGGCGTTTATCAGACTTTCAGATAGGGGAAATGTCAGTGAGCGTTCCGATTTCAGTTCCAGCGCGATTCGCCCAATGAGTACTTGATATTTATTCGTTTTCAGACAATTTTCTGGATTTTTGAAAATTTCCCTTTTTTGTGAAAATATCCACTAAATGAGAGAATAATATGTGTGAAGGTACCCCTGGAGTGTTCCAAATGTGAGTGGGTAGAATATATATCCCACGGGGGTAAAATTGAAAAAAGTTGAAAATTTTTTTTTTGGACTTAGTCATTTGTCTGGCTTTTATCAGACTTTCAGATAGGGGAAATGTCAGTGAGCATTCCGATTTCAGTTCCTGAGCGATTCGCCCAATGAGTCCTTGATATTTAGTCGTTTTCAGCCAATTTTCTGGATTTTTGAAAATTTCACTTTTTTGTGAAAATATCCACTAAATGAGGGAATAATATGTGTGAGGGTACCCCAGGAGAGTTCCAAATGTGTGTAGGTAGAATATATATCCCACGGTGGTAAAATTGAAAAAAGTTGAAAAAAATTTTTTTTTGGACTTAGTCATTTTTCCGGCGTTTATCAGACATTCAGAAAGGGGAAATGTCAGTGAGCATTCCGATTTCAGTTCCAGAGCGATTCGACCAATGAGTCCTTGATATTTAGTCGTTTTCAGCCAATTTTCTGGATTTTTGAAAATTTCACTTTTTTGTGAAAATATCCACTAAATGAGGGAATAATATGTGTGAGGGTACCCCAGGAGAGTTCCAAATGTGTGTGGGTAGAATATGTATCCCACGGGGGTAAAATTGAAAAAAGTTAAAAAATATTTTTTTTTGGACTTAGTCATTTTTCCGGCGTTTATCAGACTTTCAGATAGGGGAAATGTCAGTGAGCGTTCCGATTTCTGTTCCAGAGCGATTCGACCAATGAGTCCTTGATATTTAGTCATTTTCAGCCAATCTTCTGGATTTTTGAAAATTTCACTTTTTTGTGAAAATATCCACTAAATGAGGGAATAATATGTGTGAGTGTACCCCAGGAGAGTTCCAAATGTGTGTGGGTAGAATATATATCAAACGGGGTTAAAATTGAAAAAAGTTGAACAAAAAATTTTTTTTGGACTTAGTCATTTTTCCGGCGTTTATCAGACTTTCAGATAGGGGAAATGTCAGTAAGTGTACCGATTTCAGTTCCAGAGCGATTCGCCCAATGAGTCCTTGATATTTAGTCGTTTTCAGCCAATTTTCTGGATTTTTGAAAATTTCACTTTTTTGTGAAAATATCCACTAATTGAGAGAATAATATGTGTGAAGGTACGCCAGGAGATTTCCAAATGTGTGTGGGTAGAATATATATCCCACGGGGGTAAAATTGAAAAAAGTTGAAAAAAATTTTTTTTGGACTTAGTCATTTTTCCGGCGTTTATCAGACTTTCAGATAGGGGAAATGTCAGTGAGCATTCCGATTTCAGTTCCAGAGCGATTCGACCAATGAGTCCTTGATATTTAGTCATTTTCAGCCAATCTTCTGGATTTTTGAAAATTTCACTTTTTTGTGAAAATATCCACTAAATGAGAGAATAATATATGTGAAGGTACCCCAGGAGAGTTCCAAATGTGTGTAGGTAGAATATATATCCCACGGGGGTAAAATTGAAAAAAGTTGAAAATTTTTTTTATTGGACTTAGTTATTTTTCCGGTGTTTATCAAACTTTCAGATAGGGCAAATGTCAGTAAGCGTTCCGATTTCAGTTCCAGAGCGATTCGCCCAATGAGTCCTTGATATTTACTCGTTTTCAGCCAATATTTTGGATTTTTGAAAATTTCACTTTTTTGTGAAAATATCCACTAAATGAGAGAGTAATATGTGTGAGGGTACCACAGGAGAGTTCCAAATGTCTGTGGGTAGAATATATATCCCACGAGGGTAAAATTGAAAAAAGTTGAAACAATTTTTTTTTGGACTTAGTCATTTTTCCTTCGTTTATCAGACTTTCAGATAGGGGAAATGTCAGTGAGCATTCCGATTTCAGTTCAGAGCGATTTGCCCAATGAGACCTTGATATTTAGTCGTTTTCAGCCAATATTTTGGATTTTTGAAATTTTCACTTTTTTGTGAAAATATCCACTAAATGAGAGAATAATATATGTGAAGGTACCCCAGGAGAGTTCCAAATGTGTGTGGGTAGAATATATATCCCACGGGGGTAAAATTGAAAAAAGTTGAAACAATTTTTTTTTTGGACTTGGTCATTTTTCCGGCGTTTATCAGACTTTCAGATAGGGGAAATGTCAGTGAGCGTTCCGATTTCAGTTCCAGCGCGATTCGCCCAATGAGTACTTGATATTTATTCGTTTTCAGCCAATTTTCTGGATTTTTGAAAATTTCCCTTTTTTGTGAAAATATCCACTAAATGAGAGAATAATATGTGTGAAGGTACCCCTGGAGTGTTCCAAATGTGAGTGGGTAGAATATATATCCCACGGGGGTAAAATTGAAAAAAGTTGAAAAATTTTTTTTTTGGACTTAGTCATTTTTCTGGCTTTTCTCAGACTTTCAGATAGGGGAAATGTCAGTGAGCATTCCGATTTCAGTTCCTGAGCGATTCGCCCAATGAGTCCTTGATATTTAGTCGTTTTCAGCCAATTTTCTGGATTTTTGAAAATTTCACTTTTTTTTGAAAATTTCCACTAAATGAGGGAATAATATGTGTGAGGGTACCCCAGGAGAGTTCCAAATGTGTGTAGGTAGAATATATATCCCACGGGGGTAAAATTGAAAAAAGTTAAAAAATATTTTTTTTTGGACTTAGTCATTTTTCCGGCGTTTATCAGACTTTCAGATAGGGGAAATGTCAGTGAGCATTCCGATTTCAGTTCCTGAGCGATTCGCCCAATGAGTCCTTGATATTTAGTCGTTTTCAGCCAATTTTCTGGATTTTTGAAAATTTCACTTTTTTTTGAAAATTTCCACTAAATGAGGGAATAATATGTGTGAGGGTACCCCAGGAGAGTTCCAAATGTGTGTAGGTAGAATATATATCCCACGGGGGTAAAATTGAAAAAAGTTAAAAAATATTTTTTTTTGGACTTAGTCATTTTTCCGGCGTTTATCAGACTTTCAGATAGGGGAAATGTCAGTGAGCGCTCCGATTTCAGTTCCAGAGCGATTCGACCAATGAGTCCTTGATATTTAGTCGTTTTCAGCCAATTTTCTGGATTTTTGAAAATTTCACTTTTTTGTGAAAATATCCACTAAATGAGGGAATAATATGTGTGAGGGTACCCCAGGAGAGTTCCAAATGTGTGTGGGTAGAATATATATCAAACGGGGTTAAAATTGAAAAAAGTTGAACAAAAAATTTTTTTGGGACTTAGTCATTTTTCCGGCGTTTATCAGACTTTCAGATAGGGGAAATGTCAGTAAGTGTACCGATTTCAGTTCCAGAGCGATTCGCCCAATGAGTCCTTGATATTTAGTCGTTTTCAGCCAATTTTCTGGATTTTTGAAAATTTCACTTTTTTGTGAAAATATCCACTAATTGAGAGAATAATATGTGTGAAGGTACGCCAGGAGATTTCCAAATGTGTGTGGGTAGAATATATATCCCACGGGGGTAAAATTGAAAAAAGTTGAAAAAATTTTTTTTTCGACTTAGTCATTTTTCCGGCGTTTATCAGACTTTCAGATAGGGGAAATGTCAGTGAGCATTCCGATTTCAGTTCCAGAGCGATTCGACCAATGAGTCCTTGATATTTAGTCATTTTCAGCCAATCTTCTGGATTTTTGAAAATTTCACTTTTTTGTGAAAATATCCACTAAATGAGAGAATAATATATGTGAAGGTACCCCAGGAGAGTTCCAAATGTGTGTAGGTAGAATATATATCCCACGGGGGTAAAATTGAAAAAAGTTGAAAAAATTTTTTATTGGACTTAGTTATTTTTCCGGTGTTTATCAAACTTTCAGATAGGGCAAATGTCAGTAAGCGTTCCGATTTCAGTTCCAGAGCGATTCGCCCAATGAGTCCTTGATATTTACTCGTTTTCAGCCAATATTTTGGATTTTTGAAAATTTCACTTTTTTGTGAAAATATCCACTAAATGAGAGAGTAATATGTGTGAGGGTACCACAGGAGAGTTCCAAATGTCTGTGGGTAGAATATATATCCCACGAGGGTAAAATTGAAAAAAGTTGAAACAATTTTTTTTTGGACTTAGTCATTTTTCCTTCGTTTATCAGACTTTCAGATAGGGGAAATGTCAGTGAGCATTCCGATTTCAGTTCAGAGCGATTTGCCCAATGAGACCTTGATATTTAGTCGTTTTCAGCCAATATTTTGGATTTTTGAAATTTTCACTTTTTTGTGAAAATATCCACTAAATGAGAGAATAATATATGTGAAGGTACCCCAGGAGAGTTCCAAATGTGTGTGGGTAGAATATATATCCCACGGGGGTAAAATTGAAAAAAGTTGAAACAATTTTTTTTTTGGACTTGGTCATTTTTCCGGCGTTTATCAGACTTTCAGATAGGGGAAATGTCAGTGAGCGTTCCGATTTCAGTTCCAGCGCGATTCGCCCAATGAGTACTTGATATTTATTCGTTTTCAGCCAATTTTCTGGATTTTTGAAAATTTCCCTTTTTTGTGAAAATATCCACTAAATGAGAGAATAATATGTGTGAAGGTACCCCTGGAGTGTTCCAAATGTGAGTGGGTAGAATATATATCCCACGGGGGTAAAATTGAAAAAAGTTGAAAAATTTTTTTTTTGGACTTAGTCATTTTTCTGGCTTTTATCAGACTTTCAGATAGGGGAAATGTCAGTGAGCATTCCGATTTCAGTTCCTGAGCGATTCGCCCAATGAGTCCTTGATATTTAGTCGTTTTCAGCCAATTTTCTGGATTTTTGAAAATTTCACTTTTTTTTGAAAATTTCCACTAAATGAGGGAATAATATGTGTGAGGGTACCCCAGGAGAGTTCCAAATGTGTGTAGGTAGAATATATATCACACGGGGGTAAAATTGAAAAAAGTTAAAAAATATTTTTTTTTGGACTTAGTCATTTTTCCGGCGTTTATCAGACTTTCAGATAGGGGAAATGTCAGTGAGGGCTCCGATTTCAGTTCCAGAGCGATTCGACCAATGAGTCCTTGATATTTAGTCGTTTTCAGCCAATTTTCTGGATTTTTGAAAATTTCACTTTTTTGTGAAAATATCCACTAAATGAGGGAATAATATGTGTGAGGGTACCCCAGGAGAGTTCCAAATGTGTGTGGGTAGAATATATATCAAACGGGGTTAAAATTGAAAAAAGTTGAACAAAAAATTTTTTTGGGACTTAGTCATTTTTCCGGCGTTTATCAGACTTTCAGATAGGGGAAATGTCAGTGAGCATTCCGATTTCAGTTCCAAAGCGATTTGCCCAATGAGTCCTTGATATTTAGTCGTTTTCAGCCAATTTTCTGGATTTTTGAAAATTTCACTTTTTTGTGAAAATATCCACTAAATGAGAGAATAATATGTGTGAAGGTACCCCTGGAGAGTTCCAAATGTGAGTGGGTAGAATATATATCCCACGGGGGTAAAATTGAAAAAAGTTGAAAAAAATTTTTTTTTGGACTTAGTCATTTTTCCTTCGTTTATCAGACTTTCAGATAGGGGAAATGTCAGTGAGCATTCCGATTTCAGTTCCAGAGCGATTTGCCCAATGAGTCCTTGATATTTACTCGTTTTTCAGCCAATATTTTGGATTTTTGAAAATTTCACTTTTTTGTGAAAATATCCACTAAATGAGGGAATAATATGTGTGAGGGTACCCCAGGAGAGTTCCAAATGTGTGTGGGTAGAATATATATCCCACGGGGTAAAATTGAAAAAAGTTGAAACAATTTTTTTTTTGGATTTAGTCATTTTTCCGGTGTTTATCAGACTTTCAGATAGGGGAAATGTCAGTGAGCATTCCAATTTCAGTTCCAGAGCGATTCGACCAATGAGTCCTTGATATTCAGTCATTTTCAGCCAATCTTCTGGATTTTTGAAAATTTCACTTTTTTGTGAAAATATCCACTAAATGAGAGAATAATATATGTGAAGGTACCCCAGGAGGGTTCCAAATGTGTGTAGGTAGAATATATATCCCACGGGGGTAAAATTGAAAAAAGTTGAAAAAAATTTTTTTTGGACTTAGTTATTTTTCCGGTGTTTATCAAACTTTCAGATAGGGCAAATGTCAGTAAGCGTTCCGATTTCAGTTCCAGAGCGATTCGCCCAATGAGTCCTTTATATTTACTCGTTTTCAGCCAATATTTTGGATTTTTGAAAATTTCACTTTTTTGTGAAAATATCCACTAAATGAGAGAGTAATATGTGTGAGGGTACCACAGGAGTGTTCCAAATGTCTGTGGGTAGAATATATATCCCACGAGGGCAAAATTGAAAAAAGTTGAAACAATTTTTTTTTGGACTTAGTCATTTTTCCTTCGTTTATCAGACTTTCAGATAGGGGAAATGTCAGTGAGCATTCCGATTTCAGTTCCAGAGCGTTTTGCCCAATGAGTCCTTGATATTTAGTCGTTTTCAGCCAATTTTCTGGATTTTTGAAAATTTCACTTTTTTGTGAAAATATCCACTAAATGAGGGAATAATATGTGTGAGGGTACCCCAGGAGTGTTCCAAATATGTGTAGGTAGAATATATATCCCACGGTGGTAAAATTGAAAAAAGTTGAAAAAATTTTTTTTTTGGACTTAGTCATTTTTCCGGCGTTTATCAGACTTTCAGATAGGGGAAATGTCAGTGAGCATTCCGATTTCAGTTCCAGAGCGATTCGACCAATGAGTCCTTGATATTTAGTCGTTTTCAGCCAATTTTCTGGATTTTTGAAAATTTCACTTTTTTGTGAAAATATCCACTAAATGAGGGAATAATATGTGTGAGGGTACCCCAGGAGAGTTCCAAATGTGTGTGGGTAGAATATGTATCCCACGGGGGTAAAATTGAAAAAAGTTAAAAAATATATTTTTTTGGACTTAGTCATTTTTCCGGCGTTTATCAGACTTTCAGATAGGGGAAATGTCAGTGAGCGCTCCGATTTCAGTTCCAGAGCGATTCGACCAATGAGTCCTTGATATTTAGTCGTTTTCAGCCAATCTTCTGGATTTTTGAAAATTTCACTTTTTTGTGAAAATATCCACTAAATGAGGGAATAATATGTGTGAGGGTACCCCAGGAGAGTTCCAAATGTGTGTGGGTAGAATATATATCAAACGGGGTTAAAATTGAAAAAAGTTGAACAAAAAATTTTTTTTGGACTTAGTCATTTTTCCGGCGTTTATCAGACTTTCAGATAGGGGAAATGTCAGTAAGTGTACCGATTTCAGTTCCAGAGCGATTCGCCCAATGAGTCCTTGATATTTAGTCGTTTTCAGCCAATTTTCTGGATTTTTGAAAATTTCACTTTTTTGTGAAAATATCCACTAAATGAGAGAATAATATGTGTGAAGGTACGCCAGGAGATTTCCAAATGTGTGTGGGTAGAATATATATCCCACGGGGGTAAAATTGAAAAAAGTTGAAAAAAATTTTTTTGGGACTTAGTCATTTTTCCGGCGTTTATCAGACTTTCAGATAGGGGAAATGCCAGTGAGCATTCCGATTTCAGTTCCAGAGCGATTCGACCAATGAGTCCTTGATATTTAGTCATTTTCAGCCAATCTTCTGGATTTTTGAAAATTTCACTTTTTTGTGAAAACATCCACTAAATGAGGGAATAATATGTGTGAGGGTACCCCAGGAGGGTTCCAAATGTGTGTGGGTAGAATATATATCCCACGGGGGTAAAATTGAAAAAATTTGAAAAAAAAATTTTTTTTGGACTTAGTCATTTTTCCCGCGTTTATCAGACTTTCAGATAGGGGAAATGTCAGTAAGCTTTCCGATTTCAGTTCCAGAGCGATTCGCCCAATGAGTCCTTGATATTTAGTCGTTTTCAGCCAATTTTCTGGATTTTTTTAAAATTTCACTTTTTTGTGAAAATATCCACTAAATGAGAGAATAATATGTGTGAAGGTACCCCAGGAGAGTTCCAAATGTGTGTGGGTAGAATATATATCCCACGGGGGTAAAATTGAAAAAAGTTGAAAGATTTTTTTTTTTGGACTTAGTCATTTTTCCGGCTTTTATCAGACTTTCATATAGGGGAAATGTCAGTGAGCATTCCGATTTCAGTTCCAGAGCGATTTGCCCAATGAGTCCTTTATATTTAGTTGTTTTCAGCCAATTTTCTGGATTTTTGAAAATTTCCCTTTTTTGTGAAAATATCCACTAAATGAGGGAATAATATGTGTGAGGGTACCCCAGGAGAGTTCCAAATGTGTGTGGGTAGAATATATATCCCACGGGGGTAAAATTGAAAAAATTAAAAAAAAAATTTTTTTTTGGACTTAGTCATTTTTCCCGCGTTTATCAGACTTTCATATAGGGGAAATGTCAGTGAGCATTACGATTTCAGTTCCTGAGCGATTCGCCCAATGAGTCCTTGATATTTAGTTGTTTTCAGCCAATTTTCTGGATTTTTGAAAATTTCACTTTTTTGTGAAAATATCCACTAAATGAGGGAATAATATGTGTGAGGGTACCCCAGGAGAGTTCCAAATGTGTGTGGGTAGAATATATATCCCACGGGGGTAAAATTGAAAAAAGTTGAACAAAAAATTTTTTGGGGACTTAGGCATTTTTCCGGCATTTATCAGACTTTCAGATAGGGGAAATGTCAGTGAGCGTTCCGATTTCAGTTCCTGAGCGATTCGCCCAATGAGTCCTTGATATTTAGTCGTTTTCAGCCAATATTTTGGATTTTTGAAAATTTCACTTTTTTGTGAAAATATCCACTAAATGAGGGAATAATATGTGTGAGGGTACCCCAGGAGAGTTCCAAATGTGTGTGGGTAGAATATATATCCCACGGGGGTAAAATTGAAAAAAGTTGAAACAATTTTTTTTTTGGACTTGGTCATTTTTCCGGCGTTTATCAGACTTTCAGATAGGGGAAATGTCAGTGAGCGTTCCGATTTCAGTTCCTGAGCGATTCGCCCAATGAGTCCTTGATATTTAGTCGTTTTCAGCCAATTTTCTGGATTTTTGAAAATTTCACTTTTTTGTGAAAACATCCACTAAATGAGGGAATAATATGTGTGAGGGTACCCCAGGAGGGTTCCAAATGTGTGTGGGTAGAATATATATCCCACGGGGGTAAAATTGAAAAAATTTGAAAAAAAAATTTTTTTTGGACTTAGTCATTTTTCCCGCGTTTATCAGACTTTCAGATAGGGGAAATGTCAGTAAGCTTTCCGATTTCAGTTCCAGAGCGATTCGCCCAATGAGTCCTTGATATTTAGTCGTTTTCAGCCAATTTTCTGGATTTTTTTAAAATTTCACTTTTTTGTGAAAATATCCACTAAATGAGAGAATAATATGTGTGAAGGTACCCCAGGAGAGTTCCAAATGTGTGTGGGTAGAATATATATCCCACGGGGGTAAAATTGAAAAAAGTTGAAAGATTTTTTTTTTTGGACTTAGTCATTTTTCCGGCTTTTATCAGACTTTCATATAGGGGAAATGTCAGTGAGCATTCCGATTTCAGTTCCAGAGCGATTTGCCCAATGAGTCCTTTATATTTAGTTGTTTTCAGCCAATTTTCTGGATTTTTGAAAATTTCCCTTTTTTGTGAAAATATCCACTAAATGAGGGAATAATATGTGTGAGGGTACCCCAGGAGAGTTCCAAATGTGTGTGGGTAGAATATATATCCCACGGGGGTAAAATTGAAAAAATTAAAAAAAAAATTTTTTTTTGGACTTAGTCATTTTTCCCGCGTTTATTAGACTTTCATATAGGGGAAATGTCAGTGAGCATTACGATTTCAGTTCCTGAGCGATTCGCCCAATGAGTCCTTGATATTTAGTTGTTTTCAGCCAATTTTCTGGATTTTTGAAAATTTCACTTTTTTGTGAAAATATCCACTAAATGAGGGAATAATATGTGTGAGGGTACCCCAGGAGAGTTCCAAATGTGTGTGGGTAGAATATATATCCCACGGGGGTAAAATTGAAAAAAGTTGAAACAATTTTTTTTTTGGACTTAGTCATTTTTCCGGCGTTTATCAGACTGTCAGATAGGGGAAATGTCAGTGAGCGTTCCGATTTCAGTTCCAGAGCGATTCGACCAATGAGTCCTTGATATTTAGTCATTTTCAGCCAATCTTCTGGATTTTTGAAAATTTCACTTTTTTGTGAAAATATCCACTAAATGAGGGAATAATATGTGTGAGGGTACCCCAGGAGAGTTCCAAATGTGTGTGGGTAGAATATATATCCCACGGGGGTAAAATTGATAAAAGTTGAAAAAAATTTTTTTTGGACTTAGTCATTTTTCCGGCGTTTATCAGACTTTCAGATAGGAGAAATGTCAGTGAGCATTCCGATTTCAGTTCCAAAGCGATTTGCCCAATGAGTCCTTGATATTTAGTCGTTTTCAGCCAATTTTCTGGATTTTTGAAAATTTCACTTTTTTGTGAAAATATCCACTAAATGAGAGAATAATATGTGTGAAGGTACCCCTGGAGAGTTCCAAATGTGAGTGGGTAGAATATATATCCCACGGGGGTAAAATTGAAAAAAGTTGAAAAAAATTTTTTTTTGGACTTAGTCATTTTTCCTTCGTTTATCAGACTTTCAGATAGGGGAAATGTCAGTGAGCATTCCGATTTCAGTTCCAGAGCGATTTGCCCAATGAGTCCTTGATATTTACTTGTTTTCAGCCAATATTTTGGATTTTTGAAAATTTCACTTTTTTGTGAAAATATCCACTAAATGAGGGAATAATATGTGTGAGGGTACCCCAGGAGAGTTCCAAATGTGTGTGGGTAGAATATATATCCCACGTGGGTAAAATTGAAAAAAGTTGAAACAATTTTTTTTTTGGATTTAGTCATTTTTCCTTCGTTTATCAGACTTTCAGATAGGGGAAATGTCAGTGAGCATTCCGATTTCAGTTCCAGAGCAATTTGCCCAATGAGTCCTTGATATTTACTCGTTTTCAGCCAATATTTTGGATTTTTGAAAATTTCACTTTTTTGTGAAAATATCCACTAAATGAGGGAATAATATGTGTGAGGGTACCCCAGGAGATTTCCAAATGTGTGTGGGTAGAATATATATCCCACGGGGGTAAAATTGAAAAAAGTTGAAACAATTTTTTTTTTGGATTTAGTCATTTTTCCGGTGTTTATCAGGCTTTCAGATAGGGGAAATGTCAGTGAGCATTCCGATTTCAGTTCCAGAGCGATTCGACCAATGAGTCCTTGATATTCAGTCATTTTCAGCCAATCTTCTGGATTTTTGAAAATTTCACTTTTTTGTGAAAATATCCACTAAATGAGAGAATAATATATGTGAAGGTACCCCAGGAGAGTTCCAAATGTGTGTAGGTAGAATATATATCCCACGGGGGTAAAATTGAAAAAAGTTGAAAAAAATTTTTTTTGGACTTAGTTGTTTTTCCGGTGTTTATCAAACTTTCAGATAGGGCAAATGTCAGTAAGCGTTCCGATTTCAGTTCCAGAGCGATTCGCCCAATGAGTCCTTGATATTTACTCGTTTTCAGCCAATATTTTAGATTTTTTAAAATTTCACTTTTTTGTGAAAATATCCACTAAATGAGAGAGTAATATGTGTGAGGGTACCACAGGAGAGTTCCAAATGTCTGTGGGTAGAATATATATCCCACGAGGGTAAAATTGAAAAAAGTTGAAAAAAATTTTTTTTTGGACTTAGTCATTTTTCCGGCGTTTATCAGACTTTCAGATAGGGGAAATGTCAGTGAGCATTCCGATTTCAGTTCCAGAGCGATTCGCCCAATGAGTCCTTGATATTTAGTCGTTTTCAGCCAATTTTCTGGATTTTTGAAAATTTCACTTTTTTGTGAAAATATCCACTAAATGAGGGAATAATATGTGTGAGGGTACCCCAGGAGAGTTCCAAATGTGTGTGGGTAGAATATGTATCCCACGGGGGTAAAATTGAAAAAAGTTAAAAAATATATTTTTTTGGACTTAGTCATTTTTCCGGCGTTTATCAGACTTTCAGATAGGGGAAATGTCAGTGAGCGCTCCGATTTCAGTTCCAGAGCGATTCGACCAATGAGTCCTTGATATTTAGTCGTTTTCAGCCAATCTTCTGGATTTTTGAAAATTTCACTTTTTTGTGAAAATATCCACTAAATGAGGGAATAATATGTGTGAGGGTACCCCAGGAGAGTTCCAAATGTGTGTGGGTAGAATATATATCCCACGAGGGTAAAATTGAAAAAAGTTGAACAAAAAATTTTTTTTGGACTTAGTCATTTTTCCGGCGTTTATCAGACTTTCAGATAGGGGAAATGTCAGTAAGTGTACCGATTTCAGTTCCAGAGCGATTCGCCCAATGAGTCCTTGATATTTAGTCGTTTTCAGCCAATTTTCTGGATTTTTGAAAATTTCACTTTTTTGTGAAAATATCCACTAAATGAGAGAATAATATGTGTGAAGGTACGCCAGGAGATTTCCAAATGTGTGTGGGTAGAATATATATCCCACGGGGGTAAAATTGAAAAAAGTTGAAAGATTTTTTTTTTTGGACTTAGTCATTTTTCCGGCTTTTATCAGACTTTCATATAGGGGAAATGTCAGTGAGCATTCCGATTTCAGTTCCAGAGCGATTTGCCCAATGAGTCCTTTATATTTAGTTGTTTTCAGCCAATTTTCTGGATTTTTGAAAATTTCCCATTTTTGTGAAAATATCCACTAAATGAGGGAATAATATGTGTGAGGGTACCCCAGGAGAGTTCCAAATGTGTGTGGGTAGAATATATATCCCACGGGGGTAAAATTGAAAAAAGTTGAAACAATTTTTTTTTTGGACTTGGTCATTTTTCCGGCGTTTATCAGACTTTCAGATAGGGGAAATGTTAGTGAGCGTTCCGATTTCAGTTCCTGAGCGATTCGCCCAATGAGTCCTTGATATTTAGTCGTTTTCAGCCAATTTTCTGGATTTTTGAAAATTTCACTTTTTTGTGAAAATATCCACTAAATGAGGGAATAATATGTGTGAGGGTACCCCAGGAGGGTTCCAAATGTCTGTGGGTAGAATATATATCCCACGGGGGTAAAATTGAAAAAAGTTGCAAACATTTTTTTTTTGGACTTAGTCATTATTCCTAAGTTTATCAGGCTTTCAGATAGGGGACATATCAGTGAGCATTCCGATTTCAGTTCCAGAGCGATTTGCCCAATGAGTCCTTGATATTTAGTCGTTTTCAGCCAATATTTTGGATTTTTGAAAATTTCACTTTTTTGTGAAAATATCCACTAAATGAGGGAATAATATGTGTGAGGGTACCCCAGGAGGGTTCCAAATGTGTGTGGGTAGAATATATATCCCACGGGGGTAAAATTGAAAAAATTTGAAAAAAAAATATTTTTTGGACTTAGTCATTTTTCCCGCGTTTATCAGACTTTCAGATAGGGGAAATGTCAGTAAGCTTTCCGATTTCAGTTCCAGAGCGATTCGCCCAATGAGTCCTTGATATTTAGTCGTTTTCAGCCAATTTTCTGGATTTTTGAAAATTTCAATTTTTTGTGAAAATATCCACTAAATGAGAGAATAATATGTGTGAAGGTACCCCAGGAGAGTTCCAAATGTGTGTGGGTAGAATATATTTCCCACGGGGGTAAAATTGAAAAAAGTTGAAAGATTTTTTTTTTTGGACTTAGTCATTTTTCTGGCTTTTATCAGACTTTCAGATAGGGGAAATGTCAGTGAGCATTCCGATTTCAGTTCCTGAGCGATTCGCCCAATGAGTCCTTGATATTTAGTCGTTTTCAGCCAATTTTCTGGATTTTTGAAAATTTCACTTTTTTGTGGAAATATCCCCTAACTGAGGGAATAATATGTGTGAGGGTACCCCAGGAGAGTTCCAAATATGTGTAGGTAGAATATATATCCCACGGTGGTAAAATTGAAAAAAGTTGAAAAAAATTTTTTTTTGGACTTAGTCATTTTTCCGGCGTTTATCAGACTTTCAGATAGGGGAAATGTCAGTGAGCATTACGATTTCAGTTCCAGAGCGATTCGACCAATGAGTCCTTGATATTTAGTCGTTTTCAGCCAATTTTCTGGATTTTTGAAAATTTCACTTTTTTGTGAAAATATCCACTAAACGAGGGAATAATATGTGTGAGGGTACCCCAGGAGAGTTCTAAATGTGTGTGGGTAGAACATGTATCCCACGGGGGTAAAATTGAAAAAAGTTAAAAAATATATTTTTTTGGACTTAGTCATTTTTCCGGCGTTTATCAGACTTTCAGATAGGGGAAATGTCAGTGAGCGCTCCGATTTCAGTTCCAGAGCGATTCGACCAATGAGTCCTTGATATTTAGTCGTTTTCAGCCAATCTTCTGGATTTTTGAAAATTTCACTTTTTTGTGAAAATATCCACTAAATGAGGGAATAATATGTGTGAGGGTACCCCAGGAGAGTTCCAAATGTGTGTGGGTAGAATATATATCCCACGAGGGTAAAATTGAAAAAAGTTGAACAAAAAATTTTTTTTGGACTTAGTCATTTTTCCGGCGTTTATCAGACTTTCAGATAGGGGAAATGTCAGTAAGTGTACCGATTTCAGTTCCAGAGCGATTCGCCCAATGAGTCCTTGATATTTAGTCGTTTTCAGCCAATTTTCTGGATTTTTGAAAATTTCACTTTTTTGTGAAAATATCCACTAAATGAGAGAATAATATGTGTGAAGGTACGCCAGGAGATTTCCAAATGTGTGTGGGTAGAATATATATCCCACGGGGGTAAAATTGAAAAAAGTTGAAAAAAATTTTTTTGGGACTTAGTCATTTATCCGGCGTTTATCAGACTTTCAGATAGGGGAAATGCCAGTGAGCATTCCGATTTCAGTTCCAGAGCGATTCGACCAATGAGTCCTTGATATTTAGTCATTTTCAGCCAATCTTCTGGATTTTTGAAAATTTCACTTTTTTGTGAAAATATCCACTAAATGAGGGAATAATATGTGTGAGGGTACCCCAGGAGGGTTCCAAATGTGTGTGGGTAGAATATATATCCCACGGGGGTAAAATTGAAAAAATTTGAAAAAAAAATTTTTTTTGGACTTAGTCATTTTTCCCGCGTTTATCAGACTTTCAGATAGGGGAAATGTCAGTAAGCTTTCCGATTTCAGTTCCAGAGCGATTCGCCCAATGAGTCCTTGATATTTAGTCGTTTTCAGCCAATTTTCTGGATTTTTTTAAAATTTCACTTTTTTGTGAAAATATCCACTAAATGAGAGAATAATATGTGTGAAGGTACCCCAGGAGAGTTCCAAATGTGTGTGGGTAGAATATATATCCCACGGGGGTAAAATTGAAAAAAGTTGAAAGATTTTTTTTTTTGGACTTAGTCATTTTTCCGGCTTTTATCAGACTTTCATATAGGGGAAATGTCAGTGAGCATTCCGATTTCAGTTCCAGAGCGATTTGCCCAATGAGTCCTTTATATTTAGTTGTTTTCAGCCAATTTTCTGGATTTTTGAAAATTTCCCTTTTTTGTGAAAATATCCACTACATGAGGGAATAATATGTGTGAGGGTACCCCAGGAGAGTTCCAAATGTGTGTGGGTAGAATATATATCCCACGGGGGTAAAATTGAAAAAAGTTGAAGAAAAATTTTTTTGGGGACTTAGGCATTTTTCCGGCATTTCTCAGACTTTCAGATAGGGGAAATGTCAGTGAGCGTTCCGATTTCAGTTCCTGAGCGATTCGCCCAATGAGTCCTTGATATTTAGTCGTTTTCAGCCAATATTTTGGATTTTTGAAAATTTCCCTTTTTTGTGAAAATATCCACTAAATGAGGGAATAATATGTGTGAGGGTACCCCAGGAGAGTTCCAAATGTGTGTGGGTAGAATATATATCCCACGGGGGTAAAATTGAAAAAAGTTGAAACAATTTTTTTTTTGGACTTGGTCATTTTTCCGGCGTTTATCAGACTTTCAGATAGGGGAAATGTCAGTGAGCGTTCCGATTTCAGTTCCTGAGCGATTCGCCCAATGAGTCCCTGATATTTAGTCGTTTTCAGCCAATTTTCTGGATTTTTGAAAATTTCACTTTTTTGTGAAAATATCCACTAAATGAGGGAATAATATGTGTGAGGGTACCCCAGGAGGGTTCCAAATGTCTGTGGGTAGAATATATATCCCACGGGGGTAAAATTGAAAAAAGTTGAAAACATTTTTTTTTTGGACTTAGTCATTATTCCTAAGTTTATCAGGCTTTCAGATAGGGGACATGTCAGTGAGCATTCCGATTTCAGTTCCAGAGCGATTTGCCCAATGAGTCCTTGATATTTAGTCGTTTTCAGCCAATATTTTGGATTTTTGAAAATTTCACTTTTTTGTGAAAATATCCACTAAATGAGGGAATAATATGTGTGAGGGTACCCCAGGAGGGTTCCAAATGTGTGTGGGTAGAATATATATCCCACGGGGGTAAAATTGAAAAAATTTGAAAAAAAAATATTTTTTGGACTTAGTCATTTTTCCCGCGTTTATCAGACTTTCAGATAGGGGAAATGTCAGTAAGCTTTCCGATTTCAGTTCCAGAGCGATTCGCCCAATGAGTCCTTGATATTTAGTCGTTTTCAGCCAATTTTCTGGATTTTTGAAAATTTCACTTTTTTGTGAAAATATCCACTAAATGAGAGAATAATATGTGTGAAGGTACCCCAGGAGAGTTCCAAATGTGTGTGGGTAGAATATATATCCCACGGGGGTAAAATTGAAAAAAGTTGAAAGATTTTTTTTTTTGGACTTAGTCATTTTTCTGGCTTTTATCAGACTTTCAGATAGGGGAAATGTCAGTGAGCATTCCGATTTCAGTTCCTGAGCGATTCGCCCAATGAGTCCTTGATATTTAGTCGTTTTCAGCCAATTTTCTGGATTTTTGAAAATTTCACTTTTTTGTGAAAATATCCACTAAATGAGGGAATAATATGTGTGAGGGTACCCCAGGAGAGTTCCAAATATGTGTAGGTAGAATATATATCCCACGGTGGTAAAATTGAAAAAAGTTGAAAAAAATTTTTTTTTGGACTTAGTCATTTTTCCGGCGTTTATCAGACTTTCAGATAGGGGAAATGTCAGTGAGCATTCCGATTTCAGTTCCAGAGCGATTCGACCAATGAGTCCTTGATATTTAGTCGTTTTCAGCCAATTTTCTGGATTTTTGAAAATTTCACTTTTTTGTGAAAATATCCACTAAATGAGGGAATAATATGTGTGAGGGTACCCCAGGAGAGTTCCAAATGTGTGTGGGTAGAATATGTATCCCACGGGGGTAAAATTGAAAAAAGTTAAAAAATATATTTTTTTGGACTTAGTCATTTTTCCGGCGTTTATCAGACTTTCAGATAGGGGAAATGTCAGTGAGCGCTCCGATTTCAGTTCCAGAGCGATTCGACCAATGAGTCCTTGATATTTAGTCGTTTTCAGCCAATCTTCTGGATTTTTGAAAATTTCACTTTTTTGTGAAAATATCCACTAAATGAGGGAATAATATGTGTGAGGGTACCCCAGGAGAGTTCCAAATGTGTGTGGGTAGAATATATATCCCACGAGGGTAAAATTGAAATAAGTTGAACAAAAAATTTTTTTTGGACTTAGTCATTTTTCCGGCGTTTATCAGACTTTCAGATAGGGGAAATGTCAGTAAGTGTACCGATTTCAGTTCCAGAGCGATTCGCCCAATGAGTCCTTGATATTTAGTCGTTTTCAGCCAATTTTCTGGATTTTTGAAAATTTCACTTTTTTGTGAAAATATCCACTAAATGAGAGAATAATATGTGTGAAGGTACGCCAGGAGATTTCCAAATGTGTGTGGGTAGAATATATATCCCACGGGGGTAAAATTGAAAAAAGTTAAAAAATATATTTTTTTGGACTTAGTCATTTTTCCGGCGTTTATCAGACTTTCAGATAGGGGAAATGCAGTGAGCATTCCGATTTCAGTTCCAGAGCGATTCGACCAATGAGTCCTTGATATTTAGTCATTTTCA
Organism: Phyllobates terribilis; assembly: GCF_046119375.1. Taxonomy (NCBI): domain Eukaryota; kingdom Metazoa; phylum Chordata; class Amphibia; order Anura; family Dendrobatidae; genus Phyllobates; species Phyllobates terribilis. The sequence continues at coordinate 12,805,001 of NW_027362791.1, read as the reverse complement.
GCCAATCTTCTGGATTTTTGAAAATTTCACTTTTTTGTGAAAATATCCACTAAATGAGGGAATAATATGTGTGAGGGTACCCCAGGAGGGTTCCAAATGTGTGTGGGTAGAATATATATCCCACGGGGGTAAAATTGAAAAAATTTGAAAAAAAAATGTTTTTTGGACTTAGTCATTTTTCCCGCGTTTATCAGACTTTCAGATAGGGGAAATGTCAGTAAGCTTTCCAATTTCAGTTCCAGAGCAATTCGCCCAATGAGTCCTTGATATTTAGTCGTTTTCAGCCAATTTTCTGGATTTTTTTAAAATTTCACTTTTTTGTGAAAATATCCACTAAATGAGAGAATAATATGTGTGATGGTACCCCAGGAGAGTTCCAAATGTTTGTGGGTAGAATATATATCCCACGGGGGTAAAATTGAAAAAAGTTGAAAGATTTTTTTTTTTGGACTTAGTCATTTTTCCGGCTTTTATCAGACTTTCATATAGGGGAAATGTCAGTGAGCATTCCGATTTCAGTTCCAGAGCGATTTGCCCAATGAGGCCTTTATATTTAGTTGTTTTCAGCCAATTTTCTGGATTTTTGAAAATTTCCCTTTTTTGTGAAAATATCCACTAAATGAGGGAATAATATGTGTGAGGGTACCCCAGGAGAGTTCCAAATGTGTGTGGGTAGAATATATATCCCACGGGGGTAAAATTGAAAAAAGTTGAAACAATTTTTTTTTTGGACTTGGTCATTTTTCCGGCGTTTATCAGACTTTCAGATAGGGGAAATGTCAGTGAGCGTTCCGATTTCAGTTCCTGAGCGATTCGCCTAATGAGTCCTTGATATTTAGTCGTTTTCAGCCAATTTTCTGGATTTTTGAAAATTTCACTTTTTTGTGAAAATATGCACTAAATGAGGGAATAATATGTGTGAGGGTACCCCAGGAAGGTTCCAAATGTCTGTGGGTAGAATATATATCCCACGGGGGTAAAATTGAAAAAAGTTGAAAAAAATTTTTTTGGGACTTAGTCATTTATCCGGCGTTTATCAGACTTTCAGATAGGGGAAATGCCAGTGAGCATTCCGATTTCAGTTCCAGAGCGATTCGACCAATGAGTCCTTGATATTTAGTCATTTTCAGCCAATCTTCTGGATTTTTGAAAATTTCACTTTTTTGTGAAAATATCCACTAAATGAGGGAATAATATGTGTGAGGGTACCCCAGGAGGGTTCCAAATGTGTGTGGGTAGAATATATATCCCACGGGGGTAAAATTGAAAAAATTTGAAAAAAAAATTTTTTTTGGACTTAGTCATTTTTCCCGCGTTTATCAGACTTTCAGATAGGGGAAATGTCAGTAAGCTTTCCGATTTCAGTTCCAGAGCGATTCGCCCAATGAGTCCTTGATATTTAGTCGTTTTCAGCCAATTTTCTGGATTTTTTTAAAATTTCACTTTTTTGTGAAAATATCCACTAAATGAGAGAATAATATGTGTGAAGGTACCCCAGGAGAGTTCCAAATGTGTGTGGGTAGAATATATATCCCACGGGGGTAAAATTGAAAAAAGTTGAAACAATTTTTTTTTTGGACTTGGTCATTTTTCCGGCGTTTATCAGACTTTCAGATAGGGGAAATGTCAGTGAGCGTTCCGATTTCAGTTCCTGAGCGATTCGCCCAATGAGTCCCTGATATTTAGTCGTTTTCAGCCAATTTTCTGGATTTTTGAAAATTTCACTTTTTTGTGAAAATATCCACTAAATGAGGGAATAATATGTGTGAGGGTACCCCAGGAGGGTTCCAAATGTCTGTGGGTAGAATATATATCCCACGGGGGTAAAATTGAAAAAAGTTGAAAACATTTTTTTTTTGGACTTAGTCATTATTCCTAAGTTTATCAGGCTTTCAGATAGGGGACATGTCAGTGAGCATTCCGATTTCAGTTCCAGAGCGATTTGCCCAATGAGTCCTTGATATTTAGTCGTTTTCAGCCAATATTTTGGATTTTTGAAAATTTCACTTTTTTGTGAAAATATCCACTAAATGAGGGAATAATATGTGTGAGGGTACCCCAGGAGGGTTCCAAATGTGTGTGGGTAGAATATGTATCCCACGGGGGTAAAATTGAAAAAAGTTGAAAGATTTTTTTTTTTGGACTTAGTCATTTTTCTGGCTTTTATCAGACTTTCAGATAGGGGAAATGTCAGTGAGCATTCCGATTTCAGTTCCTGAGCGATTCGCCCAATGAGTCCTTGATATTTAGTCGTTTTCAGCCAATTTTCTGGATTTTTGAAAATTTCACTTTTTTGTGAAAATATCCACTAAATGAGGGAATAATATGTGTGAGGGTACCCCAGGAGAGTTCCAAATATGTGTAGGTAGAATATATATCCCACGGTGGTAAAATTGAAAAAAGTTGAAAAAAATTTTTTTTTGGACTTAGTCATTTTTCCGGCGTTTATCAGACTTTCAGATAGGGGAAATGTCAGTGAGCATTCCGATTTCAGTTCCAGAGCGATTCGACCAATGAGTCCTTGATATTTAGTCGTTTTCAGCCAATTTTCTGGATTTTTGAAAATTTCACTTTTTTGTGAAAATATCCACTAAATGAGGGAATAATATGTGTGAGGGTACCCCAGGAGAGTTCCAAATGTGTGTGGGTAGAATATGTATCCCACGGGGGTAAAATTGAAAAAAGTTAAAAAATATATTTTTTTGGACTTAGTCATTTTTCCGGCGTTTATCAGACTTTCAGATAGGGGAAATGTCAGTGAGCGCTCCGATTTCAGTTCCAGAGCGATTCGACCAATGAGTCCTTGATATTTAGTCGTTTTCAGCCAATCTTCTGGATTTTTGAAAATTTCACTTTTTTGTGAAAATATCCACTAAATGAGGGAATAATATGTGTGAGGGTACCCCAGGAGAGTTCCAAATGTGTGTGGGTAGAATATATATCCCACGAGGGTAAAATTGAAATAAGTTGAACAAAAAATTTTTTTTGGACTTAGTCATTTTTCCGGCGTTTATCAGACTTTCAGATAGGGGAAATGTCAGTAAGTGTACCGATTTCAGTTCCAGAGCGATTCGCCCAATGAGTCCTTGATATTTAGTCGTTTTCAGCCAATTTTCTGGATTTTTGAAAATTTCACTTTTTTGTAAAAATATCCACTAAATGAGAGAATAATATGTGTGAAGGTACGCCAGGAGATTTCCAAATGTGTGTGGGTAGAATATATATCCCACGGGGGTAAAATTGAAAAAAGTTGAAAAAAATTTTTTGGGGACTTAGTCATTTATCCGGCGTTTATCAGACTTTCAGATAGGGGAAATGCAGTGAGCATTCCGATTTCAGTTCCAGAGCGATTCGACCAATGAGTCCTTGATATTTAGTCATTTTCAGCCAATCTTCTGGATTTTTGAAAATTTCACTTTTTTGTGAAAATATCCACTAAATGAGGGAATAATATGTGTGAGGGTACCCCAGGAGGGTTCCAAATGTGTGTGGGTAGAATATATATCCCACGGGGGTAAAATTGAAAAAATTTGAAAAAAAAATGTTTTTTGGACTTAGTCATTTTTCCCGCGTTTATCAGACTTTCAGATAGGGGAAATGTCAGTAAGCTTTCCAATTTCAGTTCCAGAGCGATTCGCCCAATGAGTCCTTGATATTTAGTCGTTTTCAGCCAATTTCTGGATTTTTTTAAAATTTCACTTTTTTGTGAAAATATCCACTAAATGAGAGAATAATATGTGTGATGGTACCCCAGGAGAGTTCCAAATGTTTGTGGGTAGAATATATATCCCACGGGGGTAAAATTGAAAAAAGTTGAAAGATTTTTTTTTTTGGACTTAGTCATTTTTCCGGCTTTTATCAGACTTTCATATAGGGGAAATGTCAGTGAGCATTCCGATTTCAGTTCCAGAGCGATTTGCCCAATGAGGCCTTTATATTTAGTTGTTTTCAGCCAATTTTCTGGATTTTTGAAAATTTCCCTTTTTTGTGAAAATATCCACTACATGAGGGAATAATATGTGTGAGGGTACCCCAGGAGAGTTCCAAATGTGTGTGGGTAGAATATATATCCCACGGGGGTAAAATTGAAAAAAGTTGAAGAAAAATTTTTTTGGGGACTTAGGCATTTTTCCGGCATTTCTCAGACTTTCAGATAGGGGAAATGTCAGTGAGCGTTCCGATTTCAGTTCCTGAGCGATTCGCCCAATGAGTCCTTGATATTTAGTCGTTTTCAGCCAATATTTTGGATTTTTGAAAATTTCCCTTTTTTGTGAAAATATCCACTAAATGAGGGAATAATATGTGTGAGGGTACCCCAGGAGAGTTCCAAATGTGTGTGGGTAGAATATATATCCCACGGGGGTAAAATTGAAAAAAGTTGAAACAATTTTTTTTTTGGACTTGGTCATTTTTCCGGCGTTTATCAGACTTTCAGATAGGGGAAATGTCAGTGAGCGTTCCGATTTCAGTTCCTGAGCGATTCGCCCAATGAGTCCCTGATATTTAGTCGTTTTCAGCCAATTTTCTGGATTTTTGAAAATTTCACTTTTTTGTGAAAATATCCACTAAATGAGGGAATAATATGTGTGAGGGTACCCCAGGAGGGTTCCAAATGTCTGTGGGTAGAATATATATCCCACGGGGGTAAAATTGAAAAAAGTTGAAAACATTTTTTTTTTGGACTTAGTCATTATTCCTAAGTTTATCAGGCTTTCAGATAGGGGACATGTCAGTGAGCATTCCGATTTCAGTTCCAGAGCGATTTGCCCAATGAGTCCTTGATATTTAGTCGTTTTCAGCCAATATTTTGGATTTTTGAAAATTTCACTTTTTTGTGAAAATATCCACTAAATGAGGGAATAATATGTGTGAGGGTACCCCAGGAGGGTTCCAAATGTGTGTGGGTAGAATATATATCCCACGGGGGTAAAATTGAAAAAATTTGAAAAAAAAATATTTTTTGGACTTAGTCATTTTTCCCGCGTTTATCAGACTTTCAGATAGGGGAAATGTCAGTAAGCTTTCCGATTTCAGTTCCAGAGCGATTCGCCCAATGAGTCCTTGATATTTAGTCGTTTTCAGCCAATTTTCTGGATTTTTGAAAATTTCACTTTTTTGTGAAAATATCCACTAAATGAGAGAATAATATGTGTGAAGGTACCCCAGGAGAGTTCCAAATGTGTGTGGGTAGAATATATATCCCACGGGGGTAAAATTGAAAAAAGTTGAAAGATTTTTTTTTTTGGACTTAGTCAGTTTTCTGGCTTTTATCAGACTTTCAGATAGGGGAAATGTCAGTGAGCATTCCGATTTCAGTTCCTGAGCGATTCGCCCAATGAGTCCTTGATATTTAGTCGTTTTGAGCCAATTTTCTGGATTTTTGAAAATTTCACTTTTTTGTGAAAATATCCACTAAATGAGGGAATAATATGTGTGAGGGTACCCCAGGAGAGTTCCAAATATGTGTAGGTAGAATATATATCCCACGGTGGTAAAATTGAAAAAAGTTGAAAAAAATTTTTTTTTGGACTTAGTCATTTTTCCGGCGTTTATCAGACTTTCAGATAGGGGAAATGTCAGTGAGCATTCCGATTTCAGTTCCAGAGCGATTCGACCAATGAGTCCTTGATATTTAGTCGTTTTCAGCCAATTTTCTGGATTTTTGAAAATTTCACTTTTTTGTGAAAATATCCACTAAATGAGGGAATAATATGTGTGAGGGTACCCCAGGAGAGTTCCAAATGTGTGTGGGTAGAATATATATCCCACGAGGGTAAAATTGAAATAAGTTGAACAAAAAATTTTTTTTGGACTTAGTCATTTTTCCGGCGTTTATCAGACTTTCAGATAGGGGAAATGTCAGTAAGTGTACCGATTTCAGTTCCAGAGCGATTCGCCCAATGAGTCCTTGATATTTAGTCGTTTTCAGCCAATTTTCTGGATTTTTGAAAATTTCACTTTTTTGTAAAAATATCCACTAAATGAGAGAATAATATGTGTGAAGGTACGCCAGGAGATTTCCAAATGTGTGTGGGTAGAATATATATCCCACGGGGGTAAAATTGAAAAAAGTTGAAAAAAATTTTTTGGGGACTTAGTCATTTATCCGGCGTTTATCAGACTTTCAGATAGGGGAAATGCAGTGAGCATTCCGATTTCAGTTCCAGAGCGATTCGACCAATGAGTCCTTGATATTTAGTCATTTTCAGCCAATCTTCTGGATTTTTGAAAATTTCACTTTTTTGTGAAAATATCCACTAAATGAGGGAATAATATGTGTGAGGGTACCCCAGGAGGGTTCCAAATGTCTGTGGGTAGAATATATATCCCACGGGGGTAAAATTGAAAAAAGTTGAAAACATTTTTTTTTTGGACTTAGTCATTATTCCTAAGTTTATCAGGCTTTCAGATAGGGGACATGTCAGTGAGCATTCCGATTTCAGTTCCAGAGCGATTTGCCCAATGAGTCCTTGATATTTAGTCGTTTTCAGCCAATATTTTGGATTTTTGAAAATTTCACTTTTTTGTGAAAATATCCACTAAATGAGGGAATAATATGTGTGAGGGTACCCCAGGAGGGTTCCAAATGTGTGTGGGTAGAATATATATCCCACGGGGGTAAAATTGAAAAAATTTGAAAAAAAAATATTTTTTGGACTTAGTCATTTTTCCCGCGTTTATCAGACTTTCAGATAGGGGAAATGTCAGTAAGCTTTCCGATTTCAGTTCCAGAGCGATTCGCCCAATGAGTCCTTGATATTTAGTCGTTTTCAGCCAATTTTCTGGATTTTTGAAAATTTCACTTTTTTGTGAAAATATCCACTAAATGAGAGAATAATATGTGTGAAGGTACCCCAGGAGAGTTCCAAATGTGTGTGGGTAGAATATATATCCCACGGGGGTAAAATTGAAAAAAGTTGAAAGATTTTTTTTTTTGGACTTAGTCATTTTTCTGGCTTTTATCAGACTTTCAGATAGGGGAAATGTCAGTGAGCATTCCGATTTCAGTTCCTGAGCGATTCGCCCAATGAGTCCTTGATATTTAGTCGTTTTGAGCCAATTTTCTGGATTTTTGAAAATTTCACTTTTTTGTGAAAATATCCACTAAATGAGGGAATAATATGTGTGAGGGTACCCCAGGAGAGTTCCAAATATGTGTAGGTAGAATATATATCCCACGGTGGTAAAATTGAAAAAAGTTGAAAAAAATTTTTTTTTGGACTTAGTCATTTTTCCGGCGTTTATCAGACTTTCAGATAGGGGAAATGTCAGTGAGCATTCCGATTTCAGTTCCAGAGCGATTCGACCAATGAGTCCTTGATATTTAGTCGTTTTCAGCCAATTTTCTGGATTTTTGAAAATTTCACTTTTTTGTGAAAATATCCACTAAATGAGGGAATAATATGTGTGAGGGTACCCCAGGAGAGTTCCAAATGTGTGTGGGTAGAATATATATCCCACGAGGGTAAAATTGAAATAAGTTGAACAAAAAATTTTTTTTGGACTTAGTCATTTTTCCGGCGTTTATCAGACTTTCAGATAGGGGAAATGTCAGTAAGTGTACCGATTTCAGTTCCAGAGCGATTCGCCCAATGAGTCCTTGATATTTAGTCGTTTTCAGCCAATTTTCTGGATTTTTGAAAATTTCACTTTTTTGTAAAAATATCCACTAAATGAGAGAATAATATGTGTGAAGGTACGCCAGGAGATTTCCAAATGTGTGTGGGTAGAATATATATCCCACGGGGGTAAAATTGAAAAAAGTTGAAAAAAATTTTTTGGGGACTTAGTCATTTATCCGGCGTTTATCAGACTTTCAGATAGGGGAAATGCAGTGAGCATTCCGATTTCAGTTCCAGAGCGATTCGACCAATGAGTCCTTGATATTTAGTCATTTTCAGCCAATCTTCTGGATTTTTGAAAATTTCACTTTTTTGTGAAAATATCCACTAAATGAGGGAATAATATGTGTGAGGGTACCCCAGGAGGGTTCCAAATGTGTGTGGGTAGAATATATATCCCACGGGGGTAAAATTGAAAAAATTTGAAAAAAAAATGTTTTTTGGACTTAGTCATTTTTCCCGCGTTTATCAGACTTTCAGATAGGGGAAATGTCAGTAAGCTTTCCAATTTCAGTTCCAGAGCGATTCGCCCAATGAGTCCTTGATATTTAGTCGTTTTCAGCCAATTTTCTGGATTTTTTTAAAATTTCACTTTTTTGTGAAAATATCCACTAAATGAGAGAATAATATGTGTGATGGTACCCCAGGAGAGTTCCAAATGTTTGTGGGTAGAATATATATCCCACGGGGGTAAAATTGAAAAAAGTTGAAAGATTTTTTTTTTTGGACTTAGTCATTTTTCCGGCTTTTATCAGACTTTCATATAGGGGAAATGTCAGTGAGCATTCCGATTTCAGTTCCAGAGCGATTTGCCCAATGAGGCCTTTATATTTAGTTGTTTTCAGCCAATTTTCTGGATTTTTGAAAATTTCCCTTTTTTGTGAAAATATCCACTAAATGAGGGAATAATATGTGTGAGGGTACCCCAGGAGAGTTCCAAATGTGTGTGGGTAGAATATATATCCCACGGGGGTAAAATTGAAAAAAGTTGAAACAATTTTTTTTTTGGACTTGGTCATTTTTCCGGCGTTTATCAGACTTTCAGATAGGGGAAATGTCAGTGAGCGTTCCGATTTCAGTTCCTGAGCGATTCGCCTAATGAGTCCTTGATATTTAGTCGTTTTCAGCCAATTTTCTGGATTTTTGAAAATTTCACTTTTTTGTGAAAATATGCACTAAATGAGGGAATAATATGTGTGAGGGTACCCCAGGAAGGTTCCAAATGTCTGTGGGTAGAATATATATCCCACGGGGGTAAAATTGAAAAAAGTTGAAAAAAATTTTTTTGGGACTTAGTCATTTATCCGGCGTTTATCAGACTTTCAGATAGGGGAAATGCCAGTGAGCATTCCGATTTCAGTTCCAGAGCGATTCGACCAATGAGTCCTTGATATTTAGTCATTTTCAGCCAATCTTCTGGATTTTTGAAAATTTCACTTTTTTGTGAAAATATCCACTAAATGAGGGAATAATATGTGTGAGGGTACCCCAGGAGGGTTCCAAATGTGTGTGGGTAGAATATATATCCCACGGGGGTAAAATTGAAAAAATTTGAAAAAAAATTTTTTTTTGGACTTAGTCATTTTTCCCGCGTTTATCAGACTTTCAGATAGGGGAAATGTTAGTAAGCTTTCCCATTTCAGTTCCAGAGCGATTCGCCCAATGAGTCCTTGATATTTAGTCGTTTTCAGCCAATTTTCTGGATTTTTTTAAAATTTCACTTTTTTGTGAAAATATCCACTAAATGAGAGAATAATATGTGTGAAGGTACCCCAGGAGAGTTCCAAATGTGTGTGGGTAGAATATATATCCCACGGGGGTAAAATTGAAAAAAGTTGAAAGATTTTTTTTTTTGGACTTAGTCATTTTTCCGGCTTTTATCAGACTTTCATATAGGGGAAATGTCAGTGAGCATTCCGATTTCAGTTCCAGAGCGATTTGCCCAATGAGTCCTTTATATTTAGTAGTTTTCAGCCAATTTTCTGGATTTTTGAAAATTTCCCTTTTTTGTGAAAATATCCACTAAATGAGGGAATAATATGTGTGAGGGTACCCCAGGAGAGTTCCAAATGTGTGTGGGTAGAATATATATCCCACGGGGGTAAAATTGAAAAAAGTTGAACAAAAATTTTTTTGGGGACTTAAGCATTTTTCCGGCATTTATCAGACTTTCAGATAGGGGAAATGCAGTGAGCATTCCGATTTCAGTTCCAGAGCGATTCGACCAATGAGTCCTTGATATTTAGTCATTTTCAGCCAATCTTCTGGATTTTTGAAAATTTCACTTTTTTGTGAAAATATCCACTAAATGAGGGAATAATATGTGTGAGGGTACCCCAGGAGGGTTCCAAATGTGTGTGGGTAGAATATATATCCCACGGGGGTAAAATTGAAAAAATTTGAAAAAAAAATGTTTTTTGGACTTAGTCATTTTTCCCGCGTTTATCAGACTTTCAGATAGGGGAAATGTCAGTAAGCTTTCCAATTTCAGTTCCAGAGCGATTCGCCCAATGAGTCCTTGATATTTAGTCGTTTTCAGCCAATTTTCTGGATTTTTTTAAAATTTCACTTTTTTGTGAAAATATCCACTAAATGAGAGAATAATATGTGTGATGGTACCCCAGGAGAGTTCCAAATGTGTGTGGGTAGAATATATATCCCACGGGGGTAAAATTGAAAAAAGTTGAAAGATTTTTTTTTTTGGACTTAGTCATTTTTCCGGCTTTTATCAGACTTTCATATAGGGGAAATGTCAGTGAGCATTCCGATTTCAGTTCCAGAGCGATTTGCCCAATGAGTCCTTTATATTTAGTTGTTTTCAGCCAATTTTCTGGATTTTTGAAAATTTCCCTTTTTTGTGAAAATATCCACTAAATGAGGGAATAATATGTGTGAGGGTACCCCAGGAGAGTTCCAAATGTGTGTGGGTAGAATATATATCCCACGGGGGTAAAATTGAAAAAATTTAAAAAAAAAATTTTTTTGGGACTTAGTCATTTTTCCCGCGTTTATCAGACTTTCATATAGGGGAAATGTCAGTGAGCATTACGATTTCAGTTCCTGAGCGATTCGCCCAATGAGTCCTTGATATTTAGTTGTTTTCAGACAATTTTCTGGATTTTTGAAAATTTCACTTTTTTGTGAAAATATCCACTAAATGAGGGAATAATATATGTGAGGGTACCCCAGGAGAGTTCCAAATGTGTGTGGGTAGAATATATATCCCACGGGGGTAAAATTGAAAAAAGTTGAACAAAAAATTTTTTGGGGACTTAGGCATTTTTCCGGCATTTATCAGACTTTCAGATAGGGGAAATGTCAGTGAGCGTTCCGATTTCAGTTCCTGAGCGATTCGCCCAATGAGTCCTTGATATTTAGTCGTTTTCAGCCAATATTTTGGATTTTTGAAAATTTCACTTTTTTGTGAAAATATCCACTAAATGAGGGAATAATATGTGTGAGGGTACCCCAGGAGAGTTCCAAATGTGTGTGGGTAGAATATATATCCCACGGGGGTAAAATTGAAAAAAGTTGAAACAATTTTTTTTTTGGACTTGGTCATTTTTCCGGCGTTTATCAGACTTTCAGATAGGGGAAATGTCAGTGAGCGTTCCGATTTCAGTTCCTGAGCGATTCGCCTAATGAGTCCTTGATATTTAGTCGTTTTCAGCCAATTTTCTGGATTTTTGAAAATTTCACTTTTTTGTGAAAATATGCACTAAATGAGGGAATAATATGTGTGAGGGTACCCCAGGAAGGTTCCAAATGTCTGTGGGTAGAATATATATCCCACGGGGGTAAAATTGAAAAAAGTTGAAAAAAATTTTTTTGGGACTTAGTCATTTATCCGGCGTTTATCAGACTTTCAGATAGGGGAAATGCCAGTGAGCATTCCGATTTCAGTTCCAGAGCGATTCGACCAATGAGTCCTTGATATTTAGTCATTTTCAGCCAATCTTCTGGATTTTTGAAAATTTCACTTTTTTGTGAAAATATCCACTAAATGAGGGAATAATATGTGTGAGGGTACCCCAGGAGGGTTCCAAATGTGTGTGGGTAGAATATATATCCCACGGGGGTAAAATTGAAAAAATTTGAAAAAAAAATTTTTTTTGGACTTAGTCATTTTTCCCGCGTTTATCAGACTTTCAGATAGGGGAAATGTCAGTAAGCTTTCCCATTTCAGTTCCAGAGCGATTCGCCCAATGAGTCCTTGATATTTAGTCGTTTTCAGCCAATTTTCTGGATTTTTTTAAAATTTCACTTTTTTGTGAAAATATCCACTAAATGAGAGAATAATATGTGTGAAGGTACCCCAGGAGAGTTCCAAATGTGTGTGGGTAGAATATATATCCCACGGGGGTAAAATTGAAAAAAGTTGAAAGATTTTTTTTTTTGGACTTAGTCATTTTTCCGGCTTTTATCAGACTTTCATATAGGGGAAATGTCAGTGAGCATTCCGATTTCAGTTCCAGAGCGATTTGCCCAATGAGTCCTTTATATTTAGTAGTTTTCAGCCAATTTTCTGGATTTTTGAAAATTTCCCTTTTTTGTGAAAATATCCACTAAATGAGGGAATAATATGTGTGAGGGTACCCCAGGAGAGTTCCAAATGTGTGTGGGTAGAATATATATCCCACGGGGGTAAAATTGAAAAAAGTTGAACAAAAATTTTTTTGGGGACTTAGGCATTTTTCCGGCATTTATCAGACTTTCAGATAGGGGAAATGTCAGTGAGCGTTCCGATTTCAGTTCCTGAGCGATTCGCCCAATGAGTCCTTGATATTTAGTCGTTTTCAGCCAATATTTTGGATTTTTGAAAATTTCACTTTTTTGTGAAAATATCCACTAAATGAGGGAATAATATGTGTGAGGGTACCCCAGGAGAGTTCCAAATGTGTGTGGGTAGAATATATATCCCATGGGGGTAAAATTGAAAAAAGTTGAAACAATTTTTTTTTTGGACTTGGTCATTTTTCCGGCGTTTATCAGACTTTCAGATAGGGGAAATGTCAGTGAGCGTTCCGATTTCAGTTCCTGAGCGATTCGCCCAATGAGTCCTTGATATTTAGTCGTTTTCAGCCAATTTTCTGGATTTTTGAAAATTTCACTTTTTTGTGAAAATATCCACTAAATGAGGGAATAATATGTGTGAGGGTACCCCAGGAGGGTTCCAAATGTCTGTGGGTAGAATATATATCCCACGGGGGTAAAATTGAAAAAAGTTGAAAACATTTTTTTTTTGGACTTAGTCATTATTCCTAAGTTTATCAGGCTTTCAGATAGGGGACATGTCAGTGAGCATTCCGATTTCAGTTCCAGAGCGATTTGCCCAATGAGTCCTTGATATTTAGTCGTTTTCAGCCAATATTTTGGATTTTTGAAAATTTCACTTTTTTGTGAAAATATCCACTAAATGAGGGAATAATATGTGTGAGGGTACCCCAGGAGGGTTCCAAATGTGTGTGGGTAGAATATATATCCCACGGGGGTAAAATTGAAAAAATTTGAAAAAAAAATATTTTTTGGACTTAGTCATTTTTCCCGCGTTTATCAGACTTTCAGATAGGGGAAATGTCAGTAAGCTTTCCGATTTCAGTTCCAGAGCGATTCGCCCAATGAGTCCTTGATATTTAGTCGTTTTCAGCCAATTTTCTGGATTTTTGAAAATTTCACTTTTTTGTGAAAATATCCACTAAATGAGAGAATAATATGTGTGAAGGTACCCCAGGAGAGTTCCAAATGTGTGTGGGTAGAATATATATCCCACGGGGGTAAAATTGAAAAAAGTTGAAAGATTTTTTTTTTTGGACTTAGTCATTTTTCTGGCTTTTATCAGACTTTCAGATAGGGGAAATGTCAGTGAGCATTCCGATTTCAGTTCCTGAGCGATTCGCCCAATGAGTCCTTGATATTTAGTCGTTTTCAGCCAATTTTCTGGATTTTTGAAAATTTCACTTTTTTGTGAAAATATCCACTAAATGAGGGAATAATATGTGTGAGGGTACCCCAGGAGAGTTCCAAATATGTGTAGGTAGAATATATATCCCACGGTGGTAAAATTGAAAAAAGTTGAAAAAAATTTTTTTTTGGACTTAGTCATTTTTCCGGCGTTTATCAGACTTTCAGATAGGGGAAATGTCAGTGAGCATTCCGATTTCAGTTCCAGAGCGATTCGACCAATGAGTCCTTGATATTTAGTCGTTTTCAGCCAATTTTCTGGATTTTTGAAAATTTCACTTTTTTGTGAAAATATCCACTAAATGAGGGAATAATATGTGTGAGGGTACCCCAGGAGAGTTCCAAATGTGTGTGGGTAGAATATGTATCCCACGGGGGTAAAATTGAAAAATGTTAAAAAATATATTTTTTTGGACTTTGTCATTTTTCCGGCGTTTATCAGACTTTCAGATAGGGGAAATGTCAGTGAGCGTTCCGATTTCAGTTCCTGAGCGATTCGCCTAATGAGTCCTTGATATTTAGTCGTTTTCAGCCAATTTTCTGGATTTTTGAAAATTTCACTTTTTTGTGAAAATATCCACTAAATGAGGGAATAATATGTGTGAGAGTACCCCAGGAAGGTTCCAAATGTCTGTGGGTAGAATATATATCCCACGGGGGTAAAATTGAAAAAAGTTGAAAACATTTTTTTTTTGGACTTAGTCATTATTCCTAAGTTTATCAGGCTTTCAGATAGGGGACATGTCAGTGAGCATTCAGATTTCAGTTCCAGAGCGATTTGCCCAATGAGTCCTTGATATTTAGTCGTTTTCAGCCAATATTTTGGATTTTTGAAAATTTCACTTTTTTGTGAAAATATCCACTAAATGAGGGAATAATATGTGTGAGGGTACCCCAGGAGGGTTCCAAATGTGTGTGGGTAGAATATATATCCCACGGGGGTAAAATTGAAAAAATTTGAAAAAAAAATATTTTTTGGACTTAGTCATTTTTCCCGCGTTTATCAGACTTTCAGATAGGGGAAATGTCAGTAAGCTTTCCGATTTCAGTTCCAGAGCGATTCGCCCAATGAGTCCTTGATATTTAGTCGTTTTCAGCCAATTTTCTGGATTTTTGAAAATTTCACTTTTTTGTGAAAATATCCACTAAATGAGAGAATAATATGTGTGAAGGTACCCCAGGAGAGTTCCAAATGTGTGTGGGTAGAATATATATCCCACGGGGGTAAAATTGAAAAAAATTTAAAAAAAATTTTTTTTTGGACTTAGTCATTTTTCCCGCGTTTATCAGACTTTCATATAGGGGAAATGTCAGTGAGCATTACGATTTCAGTTCCTGAGCGATTCGCCCAATGAGTCCTTGATATTTAGTTGTTTTCAGACAATTTTCTGGATTTTTGAAAATTTCACTTTTTTGTGAAAATATCCACTAAATGAGGGAATAATATGTGTGAGGGTACCCCAGGAGAGTTCCAAATGTGTGTGGGTAGAATATATATCCCACGGGGGTAAAATTGAAAAAAGTTGAACAAAAAATTTTTTGGGGACTTAGGCATTTTTCCGGCATTTATCAGACTTTCAGATAGGGGAAATGTCAGTGAGCGTTCCGATTTCAGTTCCTGAGCGATTCGCCCAATGAGTCCTTGATATTTAGTCGTTTTCAGCCAATATTTTGGATTTTTGAAAATTTCACTTTTTTGTGAAAATATCCACTAAATGAGGGAATAATATGTGTGAGGGTACCCCAGGAGAGTTCCAAATGTGTGTGGGTAGAATATATATCCCACGGGGGTAAAATTGAAAAAAGTTGAAACAATTTTTTTTTTGGACTTGGTCATTTTTCCGGCGTTTATCAGACTTTCAGATAGGGGAAATGTCATTGAGCGTTCTGATTTCAGTTCCTGAGCGATTCGCCTAATGAGTCCTTGATATTTAGTCGTTTTCAGCCAATTTTCTGGATTTTTGAAAATTTCACTTTTTTGTGAAAATATCCACTAAATGAGGGAATAATATGTGTGAGGGTACCCCAGGAGGGTTCCAAATGTCTGTGGGTAGAATATATATCCCACGGGGGTAAAATTGAAAAAAGTTGAAAACATTTTTTTTTTGGACTTAGTCATTATTCCTAAGTTTATCAGGCTTTCAGATACGGGACATGTCAGTGAGCATTCCGATTTCAGTTCCAGAGCGATTTGCCCAATGAGTCCTTGATATTTAGTCGTTTTCAGCCAATATTTTGGATTTTTGAAAATTTCACTTTTTTGTGAAAATATCCACTAAATGAGGGAATAATATGTGTGAGGGTACCCCAGGAGGGTTCCAAATGTGTGTGGGTAGAATATATATCCCACGGGGGTAAAATTGAAAAAATTTGAAAAAAAAATATTTTTTGGACTTAGTCATTTTTAAGGCGTTTATCAGACTTTCAGATAGGGGAAATGTCAGTAAGCTTTCCGATTTCAGTTCCAGAGCGATTCGCCCAATGAGTCCTTGATATTTAGTCGTTTTCAGCCAATTTTCTGGATTTTTGAAAATTTCACTTTTTTGTGAAAATATCCACTAAATGAGAGAATAATATGTGTGAAGGTACCCCAGGAGAGTTCCAAATGTGTGTGGGTAGAATATATATCCCACGGGGGTAAAATTGAAAAAAGTTGAAAGATTTTTTTTTTTGGACTTAGTCATTTTTCCGGCGTTTATCAGACTTTCAGATAGAGGAAATGTCAGTGAGCGTTCCGATTTCAGTTCCAGAGCGATTCGACCAATGAGTCCTTGATATTTAGTCATTTTCAGCCAATCTTCTGGATTTTTGAAAATTTCACTTTTTTGTGAAAATATCCACTAAATGAGGGAATAATATGTGTGAGGGTACCCCAGGAGAGTTCCAAATGTGTGTGGGTAGAATATATATCCCACGGGGGTAAAATTGAAAAAAGTTGAAAGATTTTTTTTTTTTGGACTTAGTCATTTTTCTGGCTTTTATCAGACTTTCATATAGGGGAAATGTCAGTGAGCATTCCGATTTCAGTTCCTGAGCGATTCACCCAATGAGTCCTTGATAATTAGTTGTTTTCAGCCAATTTTCTGGATTTTTGAAAATTTCACTTTTTTTGTGAAAATATCCACTAACTGAGGGAATAATATGTGTGAGGGTACCCCAGGAGAGTTCCAAATGTGTGTGGGTAGAATATATATCCCACGGGGGTAAAATTGAAAAAAGTTGAAACAATTTTTTTTTTGGACTTAGTCATTTTTCCGGCGTTTATCAGACTTTCAGATAGGGGAAATGTCAGTGAGCATTCCGATTTCAGTTCCAGAGCGATTTGCCCAATGAGTCCGTGATATTTACTCGTTTTCAGCCAATATTTTGGATTTTTGAAAATTTCACTTTTTTGTGAAAATATACACTAAATGAGAGAATAATATGTGTGAAGGTACCCCAGGAGAGTTCCAAATGTGTGTGGGTAGAATATATATCCCACGGGGGTAAAATTGAAAAAAGTTGAAAGATTTTTTTTTTTGGACTTAGTCATTTTTCTGGCTTTTATCAGACTTTCAGATAGGGGAAATGTCAGTGAGCATTCCGATTTCAGTTCCTGAGCGATTCGCCCAATGAGTCCTTGATATTTAGTCGTTTTCAGCCAATTTTCTGGATTTTTGAAAATTTCACTTTTTTGTGGAAATATCCACTAAATGAGGGAATAATATGTGTGAGGGTACCCCAGGAGAGTTCCAAATATGTGTAGGTAGAATATATATCCCACGGTGGTAAAATTGAAAAAAGTTGAAAAAAATTTTTTTTTGGACTTAGTCATTTTTCCGGCGTTTATCAGACTTTCAGATAGGGGAAATGTCAGTGAGCATTACGATTTCAGTTCCAGAGCGATTCGACCAATGAGTCCTTGATATTTAGTCGTTTTCAGCCAATTTTCTGGATTTTTGAAAATTTCACTTTTTTGTGAAAATATCCACTAAATGAGGGAATAATATGTGTGAGGGTACCCCAGGAGAGTTCCAAATGTGTGTGGGTAGAATATGTATCCCACGGGGGTAAAATTGAAAAAAGTTAAAAAATATATTTTTTTGGACTTAGTCATTTTTCCGGCGTTTATCAGACTTTCAGATAGGGGAAATGTCAGTAAGTGTACCGATTTCAGTTCCAGAGCGATTCGCCCAATGAGTCCTTGATATTTAGTCGTTTTCAGCCAATTTTCTGGATTTTTGAAAATTTCACTTTTTTGTGAAAATATCCACTAAATGAGAGAATAATATGTGTGAAGGTACGCCAGGAGATTTCCAAATGTGTGTGGGTAGAATATATATCCCACGGGGGTAAAATTGAAAAAAGTTGAAAAAAATTTTTTTGGGACTTAGTCATTTATCCGGCGTTTATCAGACTTTCAGATAGGGGAAATGCCAGTGAGCATTCCGATTTCAGTTCCAGAGCGATTCGACCAATGAGTCCTTGATATTTAGTCATTTTCAGCCAATCTTCTGGATTTTTGAAAATTTCACTTTTTTGTGAAAATATCCACTAAATGAGGGAATAATATGTGTGAGGGTACCCCAGGAGGGTTCCAAATGTGTGTGGGTAGAATATATATCCCACGGGGGTAAAATTGAAAAAATTTGAAAAAAAAATATTTTTTGGACTTAGTCATTTTTCCCGCGTTTATCAGACTTTCAGATAGGGGAAATGTCAGTAAGCTTTCCGATTTCAGTTCCAGAGCGATTCGCCCAATGAGTCCTTGATATTTAGTCGTTTTCAGCCAATTTTCTGGATTTTTGAAAATTTCACTTTTTTGTGAAAATATCCACTAAATGAGAGAATAATATGTGTGAAGGTACCCCAGGAGAGTTCCAAATGTGTGTGGGTAGAATATATATCCCACGGGGGTAAAATTGAAAAAAGTTGAAAGATTTTTTTTTTTGGACTTAGTCATTTTTCTGGCTTTTATCAGACTTTCAGATAGGGGAAATGTCAGTGAGCATTCCGATTTCAGTTCCTGAGCGATTCGCCCAATGAGTCCTTGATATTTAGTCGTTTTCAGCCAATTTTCTGGATTTTTGAAAATTTCACTTTTTTGTGGAAATATCCACTAAATGAGGGAATAATATGTGTGAGGGTACCCCAGGAGGGTTCCAAATGTCTGTGGGTAGAATATATATCCCACGGGGGTAAAATTGAAAAAAGTTGAAAACATTTTTTTTTTGGACTTAGTCATTATTCCTAAGTTTATCAGACTTTCAGATAGGGGACATGCCAGTGAGCATTCCGATTTCAGTTCCAGAGCCATTTGCCCAATGAGTCCTTGATATTTAGTCGTTTTCAGCCAATATTTTGGATTTTTGAAAATTTCACTTTTTTGTGAAAATATCCACTAAATGAGGGAATAATATGTGTGAGGGTACCCCAGGAGGGTTCCAAATGTGTGTGGGTAGAATATATATCCCACGGGGGTAAAATTGAAAAAATTTGAAAAAAAAATATTTTTTGGACTTAGTCATTTTTCCCGCGTTTATCAGACTTTCAGATAGGGGAAATGTCAGTAAGCTTTCCGATTTCAGTTCCAGAGCGATTCGCCCAATGAGTCCTTGATATTTAGTCGTTTTCAGCCAATTTTCTGGATTTTTGAAAATTTCACTTTTTTGTGAAAATATCCACTAAATGAGAGAATAATATGTGTGAAGGTACCCCAGGAGAGTTCCAAATGTGTGTGGGTAGAATATATATCCCACGGGGGTAAAATTGAAAAAAGTTGAAAGATTTTTTTTTTTTGGACTTAGTCATTTTTCTGGCTTTTATCAGACTTTCAGATAGGGGAAATGTCAGTGAGCATTCCGATTTCAGTTCCTGAGCGATTCGCCCAATGAGTCCTTGATATTTAGTCGTTTTCAGCCAATTTTCTGGATTTTTGAAAATTTCACTTTTTTGTGAAAATATCCACTAAATGAGGGAATAATATGTGTGAGGGTACCCCAGGAGAGTTCCAAATGTGTGTGGGTAGAATATGTATCCCACGGGGGTAAAATTGAAAAAAGTTAAAAAATATATTTTTTTGGACTTAGTCATTTTTCCGGCGTTTATCAGACTTTCAGATAGGGGAAATGTCAGTGAGCGCTCCGATTTCAGTTCCAGAGCGATTCGACCAATGAGTCCTTGATATTTAGTCGTTTTCAGCCAATCTTCTGGATTTTTGAAAATTTCACTTTTTTGTGAAAATATCCACTAAATGAGGGAATAATATGTGTGAGGTTACCCCAGGAGAGTTCCAAATGTGTGTGGGTAGAATATATATCCCACGAGGGTAAAATTGAAATAAGTTGAACAAAAAATTTTTTTTGGACTTAGTCATTTTTCCGGCGTTTATCAGACTTTCAGATAGGGGAAATGTCAGTGAGCATTACGATTTCAGTTCCAGAGCGATTCGACCAATGAGTCCTTGATATTTAGTCGTTTTCAGCCAATTTTCTGGATTTTTGAAAATTTCACTTTTTTGTGAAAATATCCACTAAATGAGGGAATAATATGTGTGAGGGTACCCCAGGAGAGTTCCAAATGTGTGTGGGTAGAATATGTATCCCACGGGGGTAAAATTGAAAAAAGTTAAAAAATATATTTTTTTGGACTTAGTCATTTTTCCGGCGTTTATCAGACTTTCAGATAGGGGAAATGTCAGTAAGTGTACCGATTTCAGTTCCAGAGCGATTCGCCCAATGAGTCCTTGATATTTAGTCGTTTTCAGCCAATTTTCTGGATTTTTGAAAATTTCACTTTTTTGTGAAAATATCCACTAAATGAGAGAATAATATGTGTGAAGGTACGCCAGGAGATTTCCAAATGTGTGTGGGTAGAATATATATCCCACGGGGGTAAAATTGAAAAAAGTTGAAAAAATTTTTTTTGGGACTTAGTCATTTATCCGGCGTTTATCAGACTTTCAGATAGGGGAAATGCCAGTGAGCATTCCGATTTCAGTTCCAGAGCGATTCGACCAATGAGTCCTTGATATTTAGTCATTTTCAGCCAATCTTCTGGATTTTTGAAAATTTCACTTTTTTGTGAAAATATCCACTAAATGAGGGAATAATATGTGTGAGGGTACCCCAGGAGGGTTCCAAATGTGTGTGGGTAGAATATATATCCCACGGGGGTAAAATTGAAAAAATTTGAAAAAAAAATATTTTTTGGACTTAGTCATTTTTCCCGCGTTTATCAGACTTTCAGATAGGGGAAATGTCAGTAAGCTTTCCGATTTCAGTTCCAGAGCGATTCGCCCAATGAGTCCTTGATATTTAGTCGTTTTCAGCCAATTTTCTGGATTTTTGAAAATTTCACTTTTTTGTGAAAATATCCACTAAATGAGAGAATAATATGTGTGAAGGTACCCCAGGAGAGTTCCAAATGTGTGTGGGTAGAATATATATCCCACGGGGGTAAAATTGAAAAAAGTTGAAAGATTTTTTTTTTTGGACTTAGTCATTTTTCTGGCTTTTATCAGACTTTCAGATAGGGGAAATGTCAGTGAGCATTCCGATTTCAGTTCCTGAGCGATTCGCCCAATGAGTCCTTGATATTTAGTCGTTTTCAGCCAATTTTCTGGATTTTTGAAAATTTCACTTTTTTGTGGAAATATCCACTAAATGAGGGAATAATATGTGTGAGGGTACCCCAGGAGAGTTCCAAATATGTGTAGGTAGAATATATATCCCACGGTGGTAAAATTGAAAAAAGTTGAAAAAAATTTTTTTTTGGACTTAGTCATTTTTCCAGCGTTTATCAGACTTTCAGATAGGGGAAATGTCAGTGAGCATTACGATTTCAGTTCCAGAGCGATTCGACCAATGAGTCCTTGATATTTAGTCGTTTTCAGCCAATTTTCTGGATTTTTGAAAATTTCACTTTTTTGTGAAAATATCCACTAAATGAGGGAATAATATGTGTGAGGGTACCCCAGGAGGGTTCCAAATGTCTGTGGGTAGAATATATATCCCACGGGGGTAAAATTGAAAAAAGTTGAAAACATTTTTTTTTTGGACTTAGTCATTATTCCTAAGTTTATCAGACTTTCAGATAGGGGACATGCCAGTGAGCATTCCGATTTCAGTTCCAGAGCCATTTGCCCAATGAGTCCTTGATATTTAGTCGTTTTCAGCCAATATTTTGGATTTTTGAAAATTTCACTTTTTTGTGAAAATATCCACTAAATGAGGGAATAATATGTGTGAGGGTACCCCAGGAGGGTTCCAAATGTGTGTGGGTAGAATATATATCCCACGGGGGTAAAATTGAAAAAATTTGAAAAAAAAAAATTTTTTGGACTTAGTCATTTTTCCCGCGTTTATCAGACTTTCAGATAGGGGAAATGTCAGTAAGCTTTCCGATTTCAGTTCCAGAGCGATTCGCCCAATGAGTCCTTGATATTTAGTCGTTTTCAGCCAATTTTCTGGATTTTTGAAAATTTCACTTTTTTGTGAAAATATCCACTAAATGAGAGAATAATATGTGTGAAGGTACCCCAGGAGAGTTCCAAATGTGTGTGGGTAGAATATATATCCCACGGGGGTAAAATTGAAAAAAGTTGAAAGATTTTTTTTTTTGGACTTAGTCATTTTTCTGGCTTTTATCAGACTTTCAGATAGGGGAAATGTCAGTGAGCATTCCGATTTCAGTTCCTGAGCGATTCGCCCAATGAGTCCTTGATATTTAGTCGTTTTCAGCCAATTTTCTGGATTTTTGAAAATTTCACTTTTTTGTGAAAATATCCACTAAATGAGGGAATAATATGTGTGAGGGTACCCCAGGAGAGTTCCAAATGTGTGTGGGTAGAATATGTATCCCACGGGGGTAAAATTGAAAAAAGTTAAAAAATATATTTTTTTGGACTTAGTCATTTTTCCGGCGTTTATCAGACTTTCAGATAGGGGAAATGTCAGTGAGCGCTCCGATTTCAGTTCCAGAGCGATTCGACCAATGAGTCCTTGATATTTAGTCGTTTTCAGCCAATCTTCTGGATTTTTGAAAATTTCACTTTTTTGTGAAAATATCCACTAAATGAGGGAATAATATGTGTGAGGGTACCCCAGGAGAGTTCCAAATGTGTGTGGGTAGAATATATATCCCACGAGGGTAAAATTGAAATAAGTTGAACAAAAAATTTTTTTTGGACTTAGTAATTTTTCCGGCGTTTATCAGACTTTCAGATAGGGGAAATGTCAGTAAGTGTACCGATTTCAGTTCCAGAGCGATTCGACCAATGAGTCCTTGATATTTAGTCATTTTCAGCCAATCTTCTGGATTTTTGAAAATTTCACTTTTTTGTGAAAATATCCACTAAATGAGGGAATAATATGTGTGAGGGTACCCCAGGAGGGTTCCAAATGTGTGTGGGTAGAATATATATCCCACGGGGGTAAAATTGAAAAAATTTGAAAAAAAAATGTTTTTTGGACTTAGTCATTTTTCCCGCGTTTATCAGACTTTCAGATAGGGGAAATGTCAGTAAGCTTTCCAATTTCAGTTCCAGAGCGATTCGCCCAATGAGTCCTTGATATTTAGTCGTTTTCAGCCAATTTTCTGGATTTTTTTAAAATTTCACTTTTTTGTGAAAATATCCACTAAATGAGAGAATAATATGTGTGATGGTACCCCAGGAGAGTTCCAAATGTGTGTGGGTAGAATATATTTCCCACGGGGGTAAAATTGAAAAAAGTTGAAAGATTTTTTTTTTTGGACTTAGTCATTTTTCCGGCTTTTATCAGACTTTCATATAGGGGAAATGTCAGTGAGCATTCCGATTTCAGTTCCAGAGCGATTCGACCAATGAGTCCTTGATATTTAGTCATTTTCAGCCAATCTTCTGGATTTTTGAAAATTTCACTTTTTTGTGAAAATATCCACTAAATGAGGGAATAATATGTGTGAGGGTACCCCAGGAGGGTTCCAAATGTGTGTGGGTAGAATATATATCCCACGGGGGTAAAATTGAAAAAATTTGAAAAAAAAATATTTTTTGGACTTAGTCATTTTTCCCGCGTTTATCAGACTTTCAGATAGGGGAAATGTCAGTAAGCTTTCCGATTTCAGTTCCAGAGCGATTCGCCCAATGAGTCCTTGATATTTAGTCGTTTTCAGCCAATTTTCTGGATTTTTGAAAATTTCACTTTTTTGTGAAAATATCCACTAAATGAGAGAATAATATGTGTGAAGGTACCCCAGGAGAGTTCCAAATGTGTGTGGGTAGAATATATATCCCACGGGGGTAAAATTGAAAAAAGTTGAAAGATTTTTTTTTTTGGACTTAGTCATTTTTCTGGCTTTTATCAGACTTTCAGATAGGGGAAATGTCAGTGAGCATTCCGATTTCAGTTCCTGAGCGATTCGCCCAATGAGTCCTTGATATTTAGTCGTTTTCAGCCAATTTTCTGGATTTTTGAAAATTTCACTTTTTTGTGGAAATATCCACTAAATGAGGGAATAATATGTGTGAGGGTACCCCAGGAGAGTTCCAAATATGTGTAGGTAGAATATATATCCCACGGTGGTAAAATTGAAAAAAGTTGAAAAAAATTTTTTTTTGGACTTAGTCATTTTTCCAGCGTTTATCAGACTTTCAGATAGGGGAAATGTCAGTGAGCATTACGATTTCAGTTCCAGAGCGATTCGACCAATGAGTCCTTGATATTTAGTCGTTTTCAGCCAATTTTCTGGATTTTTGAAAATTTCACTTTTTTGTGAAAATATCCACTAAATGAGGGAATAATATGTGTGAGGGTACCCCAGGAGGGTTCCAAATGTCTGTGGGTAGAATATATATCCCACGGGGGTAAAATTGAAAAAAGTTGAAAACATTTTTTTTTTGGACTTAGTCATTATTCCTAAGTTTATCAGACTTTCAGATAGGGGACATGCCAGTGAGCATTCCGATTTCAGTTCCAGAGCCATTTGCCCAATGAGTCCTTGATATTTAGTCGTTTTCAGCCAATATTTTGGATTTTTGAAAATTTCACTTTTTTGTGAAAATATCCACTAAATGAGGGAATAATATGTGTGAGGGTACCCCAGGAGGGTTCCAAATGTGTGTGGGTAGAATATATATCCCACGGGGGTAAAATTGAAAAAATTTGAAAAAAAAAAATTTTTTGGACTTAGTCATTTTTCCCGCGTTTATCAGACTTTCAGATAGGGGAAATGTCAGTAAGCTTTCCGATTTCAGTTCCAGAGCGATTCGCCCAATGAGTCCTTGATATTTAGTCGTTTTCAGCCAATTTTCTGGATTTTTGAAAATTTCACTTTTTTGTGAAAATATCCACTAAATGAGAGAATAATATGTGTGAAGGTACCCCAGGAGAGTTCCAAATGTGTGTGGGTAGAATATATATCCCACGGGGGTAAAATTGAAAAAAGTTGAAAGATTTTTTTTTTTGGACTTAGTCATTTTTCTGGCTTTTATCAGACTTTCAGATAGGGGAAATGTCAGTGAGCATTCCGATTTCAGTTCCTGAGCGATTCGCCCAATGAGTCCTTGATATTTAGTCGTTTTCAGCCAATTTTCTGGATTTTTGAAAATTTCACTTTTTTGTGAAAATATCCACTAAATGAGGGAATAATATGTGTGAGGGTACCCCAGGAGAGTTCCAAATGTGTGTGGGTAGAATATGTATCCCACGGGGGTAAAATTGAAAAAAGTTAAAAAATATATTTTTTTGGACTTAGTCATTTTTCCGGCGTTTATCAGACTTTCAGATAGGGGAAATGTCAGTGAGCGCTCCGATTTCAGTTCCAGAGCGATTCGACCAATGAGTCCTTGATATTTAGTCGTTTTCAGCCAATCTTCTGGATTTTTGAAAATTTCACTTTTTTGTGAAAATATCCACTAAATGAGGGAATAATATGTGTGAGGGTACCCCAGGAGAGTTCCAAATGTGTGTGGGTAGAATATATATCCCACGAGGGTAAAATTGAAATAAGTTGAACAAAAAATTTTTTTTGGACTTAGTAATTTTTCCGGCGTTTATCAGACTTTCAGATAGGGGAAATGTCAGTAAGTGTACCGATTTCAGTTCCAGAGCGATTCGCCCAATGAGTCCTTGATATTTAGTCGTTTTCAGCCAATTTTCTGGATTTTTGAAAATTTCACTTTTTTGTGAAAATATCCACTAAATGAGAGAATAATATGTGTGAAGGTACGCCAGGAGATTTCCAAATGTGTGTGGGTAGAATATATATCCCACGGGGGTAAAATTGAAAAAAGTTGAAAAAAATTTTTTTGGGACTTAGTCATTTATCCGGCGTTTATCAGACTTTCAGATAGGGGAAATGCCAGTGAGCATTCCGATTTCAGTTCCAGAGCGATTCGACCAATGAGTCCTTGATATTTAGTCATTTTCAGCCAATCTTCTGGATTTTTGAAAATTTCACTTTTTTGTGAAAATATCCACTAAATGAGGGAATAATATGTGTGAGGGTACCCCAGGAGGGTTCCAAATGTGTGTGGGTAGAATATATATCCCACGGGGGTAAAATTGAAAAAATTTGAAAAAAAAATGTTTTTTGGACTTAGTCATTTTTCCCGCGTTTATCAGACTTTCAGATAGGGGAAATGTCAGTAAGCTTTCCAATTTCAGTTCCAGAGCGATTCGCCCAATGAGTCCTTGATATTTAGTCGTTTTCAGCCAATTTTCTGGATTTTTTTAAAATTTCACTTTTTTGTGAAAATATCCACTAAATGAGAGAATAATATGTGTGATGGTACCCCAGGAGAGTTCCAAATGTGTGTGGGTAGAATATATTTCCCACGGGGGTAAAATTGAAAAAAGTTGAAAGATTTTTTTTTTTGGACTTAGTCATTTTTCCGGCTTTTATCAGACTTTCATATAGGGGAAATGTCAGTGAGCATTCCGATTTCAGTTCCAGAGCGATTTGCCCAATGAGTCCTTTATATTTAGTTGTTTTCAGCCAATTTTCTGGATTTTTGAAAATTTCCCTTTTTTGTGAAAATATCCACTAAATGAGGGAATAATATGTGTGAGGGTACCCCAGGAGAGTTCCAAATGTGTGTGGGTAGAATATATATCCCACGGGGGTAAAATTGAAAAAATTAAAAAAAAAATTTTTTTTGGACTTAGTCATTTTTCCCGCGTTTATCAGACTTTCATATAGGGGAAATGTCAGTGAGCATTACGATTTCAGTTCCTGAGCGATTCGCCCAATGAGTCCTTGATATTTAGTTGTTTTCAGACAATTTTCTGGATTTTTGAAAATTTCACTTTTTTGTGAAAATATCCACTAAATGAGGGAATAATATATGTGAGGGTACCCCAGGAGAGTTCCAAATGTGTGTGGGTAGAATATATATCCCACGGGGGTAAAATTGAAAAAAGTTGAACAAAAAATTTTTTGGGGACTTAGGCATTTTTCCGGCATTTATCAGACTTTCAGATAGGGGAAATGTCAGTGAGCGTTCCGATTTCAGTTCCTGAGCGATTCGCCCAATGAGTCCTTGATATTTAGTCGTTTTCAGCCAATATTTTGGATTTTTGAAAATTTCACTTTTTTGTGAAAATATCCACTAAATGAGGGAATAATATGTGTGAGGGTACCCCAGGAGAGTTCCAAATGTGTGTGGGTAGAATATATATCCCACGGGGGTAAAATTGAAAAAAGTTGAAACAATTTTTTTTTGGACTTGGTCATTTTTCCGGCGTTTATCAGACTTTCAGATAGGGGAAATGTCAGTGAGCGTTCCGATTTCAGTTCCTGAGCGATTCGCCCAATGAGTCCTTGATATTTAGTCGTTTTCAGCCAATTTTCTGGATTTTTGAAAATTTCACTTTTTTGTGAAAATATCCACTAAATGAGGGAATAATATGTGTGAGGGTACCCCAGGAAGGTTCCAAATGTCTGTGGGTAGAATATATATCCCACGGGGGTAAAATTGAAAAAAGTTGAAAACATTTTTTTTTTGGACTTAGTCATTATTCCTAAGTTTATCAGGCTTTCAGATAGGGGACATGTCAGTGAGCATTCAGATTTCAGTTCCAGAGCGATTTGCCCAATGAGTCCTTGATATTTAGTCGTTTTCAGCCAATATTTTGGATTTTTGAAAATTTCACTTTTTTGTGAAAATATCCACTAAATGAGGGAATAATATGTGTGAGGGTACCCCAGGAGGGTTCCAAATGTGTGTGGGTAGAATATATATCCCACGGGGGTAAAATTGAAAAAATTTGAAAAAAAAATATTTTTTGGACTTAGTCATTTTTCCCGCGTTTATCAGACTTTCAGATAGGGGAAATGTCAGTAAGCTTTCCGATTTCAGTTCCAGAGCGATTCGCCCAATGAGTCCTTGATATTTAGTCGTTTTCAGCCAATTTTCTGGATTTTTGAAAATTTCACTTTTTTGTGAAAATATCCACTAAATGAGAGAATAATATGTGTGAAGGTACCCCAGGAGAGTTCCAAATGTGTGTGGGTAGAATATATATCCCACGGGGGTAAAATTGAAAAAAGTTGAAAGATTTTTTTATTTGGACTTAGTCATTTTTCTGGCTTTTATCAGACTTTCAGATAGGGGAAATGTCAGTGAGCATTCCGATTTCAGTTCCTGAGCGATTCGCCCAATGAGTCCTTGATATTTAGTCGTTTTCAGCCAATTTTCTGGATTTTTGAAAATTTCACTTTTTTGTGAAAATATCCACTAAATGAGGGAATAATATGTGTGAGGGTACCCCAGGAGAGTTCCAAATATGTGTAGGTAGAATATATATCCCACGGTGGTAAAATTGAAAAAAGTTGAAAAAAATTTTTTTTTGGACTTAGTCATTTTTCCGGCGTTTATCAGACTTTCAGATAGGGGAAATGTCAGTGAGCATTCCGATTTCAGTTCCAGAGCGATTCGACCAATGAGTCCTTGATATTTAGTCGTTTTCAGCCAATTTTCTGGATTTTTGAAAATTTCACTTTTTTGTGAAAATATCCACTAAATGAGGGAATAATATGTGTGAGGGTACCCCAGGAGAGTTCCAAATGTGTGTGGGTAGAATATGTATCCCACGGGGGTAAAATTGAAAAAAGTTAAAAAATATATTTTTTTGGACTTAGTCATTTTTCCGGCGTTTATCAGACTTTCAGATAGGGGAAATGTCAGTGAGCGCTCCGATTTCAGTTCCAGAGCGATTCGACCAATGAGTCCTTGATATTTAGTCGTTTTCAGCCAATCTTCTGGATTTTTGAAAATTTCACTTTTTTGTGAAAATATCCACTAAATGAGGGAATAATATGTGTGAGGGTACCCCAGGAGAGTTCCAAATGTGTGTGGGTAGAATATATATCCCACGAGGGTAAAATTGAAATAAGTTGAACAAAAAATTTTTTTTGGACTTAGTCATTTTTCCGGCGTTTATCAGACTTTCAGATAGGGGAAATGTCAGTAAGTGTACCGATTTCAGTTCCAGAGCGATTCGCCCAATGAGTCCTTGATATTTAGTCGTTTTCAGCCAATTTTCTGGATTTTTGAAAATTTCACTTTTTTGTGAAAATATCCACTAAATGAGAGAATAATATGTGTGAAGGTACGCCAGGAGATTTCCAAATGTGTGTGGTTAGAATATATATCCCACGGGGGTAAAATTGAAAAAAGTTGAAAAAAATTTTTTTGGGACTTAGTCATTTATCCGGCGTTTATCAGACTTTCAGATAGGGGAAATGCCAGTGAGCATTCCTATTTCAGTTCCAGAGCGATTCGACCAATGAGTCCTTGATATTTAGTCATTTTCAGCCAATCTTCTGGATTTTTGAAAATTTCACTTTTTTGTGAAAATATCCACTAAATGAGGGAATAATATGTGTGAGGGTACCCCAGGAGGGTTCCAAATGTGTGTGGGTAGAATATATATCCCACGGGGGTAAAATTGAAAAAATTTGAAAAAAAAATGTTTTTTGGACTTAGTCATTTTTCCCGCGTTTATCAGACTTTCAGATAGGGGAAATGTCAGTAAGCTTTCCAATTTCAGTTCCAGAGCGATTCGCCCAATGAGTCCTTGATATTTAGTCGTTTTCAGCCAATTTTCTGGATTTTTTTAAAATTTCACTTTTTTGTGAAAATATCCACTAAATGAGAGAATAATATGTGTGATGGTACCCCAGGAGAGTTCCAAATGTGTGTGGGTAGAATATATATCCCACGGGGGTAAAATTGAAAAAAGTTGAAAGATTTTTTTTTTTGGACTTAGTCATTTTTCCGGCTTTTATCAGACTTTCATATAGGGGAAATGTCAGTGAGCATTCCGATTTCAGTTCCAGAGCGATTTGCCCAATGAGTCCTTTATATTTAGTTGTTTTCAGCCAATTTTCTGGATTTTTGAAAATTTCCCTTTTTTGTGAAAATATCCACTAAATGAGGGAATAATATGCGTGAGGGTACCCCAGGAGAGTTCCAAATGTGTGTGGGTAGAATATATATCCCACGGGGGTAAAATTGAAAAAATTTAAAAAAAAAATTTTTTTTGGACTTAGTCATTTTTCCCGCGTTTATCAGACTTTCATATAGGGGAAATGTCAGTGAGCATTACGATTTCAGTTCCTGAGCGATTCGCCCAATGAGTCCTTGATATTTAGTTGTTTTCAGACAATTTTCTGGATTTTTGAAAATTTCACTTTTTTGTGAAAATATCCACTAAATGAGGGAATAATATATGTGAGGGTACCCCAGGAGAGTTCCAAATGTGTGTGGGTAGAATATATATCCCACGGGGGTAAAATTGAAAAAAGTTGAACAAAAAATTTTTTGGGGACTTAGGCATTTTTCCGGCATTTATCAGACTTTCAGATAGGGGAAATGTCAGTGAGCGTTCCGATTTCAGTTCCTGAGCGATTCGCCCAATGAGTCCTTGATATTTAGTCGTTTTCAGCCAATATTTTGGATTTTTGAAAATTTCACTTTTTTGTGAAAATATCCACTAAATGAGGGAATAATATGTGTGAGGGTACCCCAGGAGAGTTCCAAATGTGTGTGGGTAGAATATATATCCCACGGGGGTAAAATTGAAAAAAGTTGAAACAATTTTTTTTTTGGACTTGGTCATTTTTCCGGCGTTTATCAGACTTTCAGATAGGGGAAATGTCAGTGAGCGTTCCGATTTCAGTTCCTGAGCGATTCGCCTAATGAGTCCTTGATATTTAGTCGTTTTCAGCCAATTTTCTGGATTTTTGAAAATTTCACTTTTTTGTGAAAATATCCACTAAATGAGGGAATAATATGTGTGAGGGTACCCCAGGAAGGTTCCAAATGTCTGTGGGTAGAATATATATCCCACGGGGGTAAAATTGAAAAAAGTTGAAAACATTTTTTTTTGGACTTAGTCATTATTCCTAAGTTTATCAGGCTTTCAGATAGGGGACATGTCAGTGAGCATTCAGATTTCAGTTCCAGAGCGATTTGCCCAATGAGTCCTTGATATTTAGTCGTTTTCAGCCAATATTTTGGATTTTTGAAAATTTCACTTTTTTGTGAAAATATCCACTAAATGAGGGAATAATATGTGTGAGGGTACCCCAGGAGGGTTCCAAATGTGTGTGGGTAGAATATATATCCCACGGGGGTAAAATTGAAAAAATTTGAAAAAAAAATATTTTTTGGACTTAGTCATTTTTCCCGCGTTTATCAGACTTTCAGATAGGGGAAATGTCAGTAAGCTTTCCGATTTCAGTTCCAGAGCGATTCGCCCAATGAGTCCTTGATATTTAGTCGTTTTCAGCCAATTTTCGGGATTTTTGAAAATTTCACTTTTTTGTGAAAATATCCACTAAATGAGAGAATAATATGTGTGAAGGTACCCCAGGAGAGTTCCAAATGTGTGTGGGTAGAATATATATCCCACGGGGGTAAAATTGAAAAAAGTTAAAAAATATTTTTTTTGGACTTAGTCATTTTTCCGGCGTTTATCAGACTTTCAGATAGGGGAAATGTCAGTGAGCGTTCCGATTTCAGTTCCAGAGCGATTCGACCAATGAGTCCTTGATATTTAGTCGTTTTCAGCCAATCTTCTGGATTTTTGAAAATTTCACTTTTTTGTGAAAATATCCACTAAATGAGAGAATAATATGTGTGAAGGTACCCCAGGAGAGTTCCAAATGTGTGTGGGTAGAATATATATCCCACGGGGGTAAAATTGAAAAAAGTTGAAAGATTTTTTTTTTTTGGACTTAGTCATTTTTCTGGCTTTTATCAGACTTTCATATAGGGGAAATGTCAGTGAGCATTCCGATTTCAGTTCCTGAGCGATTCACCCAATGAGTCCTTGATAATTTGTTGTTTTCAGCCAATTTTCTGGATTTTTGAAAATTTCACTTTTTTGTGAAAATATCCACTAACTGAGGGAATAATATGTGTGAGGGTACCCCAGGAGAGTTCCAAATGTGTGTGGGTAGAATATATCTCCCACGCGGGTAAAATTGAAAAAAGTTTAACATTTTTTTTTTTTTGGACTTAGTCATTTTTAAGGCGTTTATCAGACTTTCAGATAGGGGAAATGTCAGTGAGCATTCCGATTTCAGTTCCAGAGCGATTTGCCCAATGAGTCCTTGATATTTAGTCGTTTTCAGCCAATATTTTGGATTTTTGAAAATTTCACTTTTTTGTGAAAATATCCACTAAATGAGGGAATAATATGTGTGAGGGTACCCCAGGAGAGTTCCAAATGTGTGTGGGTAGAATATATATCCCACGGGGGTAAAATTGAAAAAAGTTGAAACAATTTTTTTTTTTGACTTAGTCATTTTTCCGGCGTTTATCAGACTTTCAGATAGGGGAAATGTCAGTGAGCATTCCGATTTCAGTTCCAGAGCGATTTGCCCAATGAGTCCTTGATATTTACTCGTTTTCAGCCAATATTTTGGATTTTTGAAAATTTCACTTTTTTGTGAAAATATACACTAAATGAGAGAATAATATGTGTGAAGGTACCCCAGGAGAGTTCCAAATGTGTGTGGGTAGAATATATATCCCACGGGGGTAAAAATGAAAAAAATTTAAAAAAAATTTTTTTTTGGACTTAGTCATTTTTCCCGCGTTTATCAGACTTTCATATAGGGGAAATGTCAGTGAGCATTACGATTTCAGTTCCTGAGCGATTCGCCCAATGAGTCCTTGATATTTAGTTGTTTTCAGACAATTTTCTGGATTTTTGAAAATTTCACTTTTTTGTGAAAATATCCACTAAATGAGGGAATAATATGTGTGAGGGTACCCCAGGAGAGTTCCAAATGTGTGTGGGTAGAATATATATCCCACGGGGGTAAAATTGAAAAAAGTTGAACAAAAAATTTTTTGGGGACTTAGGCATTTTTCCGGCATTTATCAGACTTTCAGATAGGGGAAATGTCAGTGAGCGTTCCGATTTCAGTTCCTGAGCGATTCGCCCAATGAGTCCTTGATATTTAGTCGTTTTCAGCCAATATATTGGATTTTTGAAAATTTCACTTTTTTGTGAAAATATCCACTAAATGAGGGAATAATATGTGTGAGGGTACCCCAGGAGAGTTCCAAATGTGTGTGGGTAGAATATATATCCCACGGGGGTAAAATTGAAAAAAGTTGAAACAATTTTTTTTTTGGACTTGGTCATTTTTCCGGCGTTTATCAGACTTTCAGATAGGGGAAATGTCAGTGAGCGTTCTGATTTCAGTTCCTGAGCGATTCGCCTAATGAGTCCTTGATATTTAGTCGTTTTCAGCCAATTTTCTGGATTTTTGAAAATTTCACTTTTTTGTGAAAATATCCACTAAATGAGGGAATAATATGTGTGAGGGTACCCCAGGAGGGTTCCAAATGTCTGTGGGTAGAATATATATCCCACGGGGGTAAAATTGAAAAAAGTTGAAAACATTTTTTTTTTGGACTTAGTCATTATTCCTAAGTTTATCAGGCTTTCAGATAGGGGACATGTCAGTGAGCATTCCGATTTCAGTTCCAGAGCGATTTGCCCAATGAGTCCTTGATATTTAGTCGTTTTCAGCCAATATTTTGGATTTTTGAAAATTTCACTTTTTTGTGAAAATATCCACTAAATGAGGGAATAATATGTGTGAGGGTACCCCAGGAGGGTTCCAAATGTGTGTGGGTAGAATATATATCCCACGGGGGTAAAATTGAAAAAATTTGAAAAAAAAATATTTTTTGGACTTAGTCATTTTTCCCGCGTTTATCAGACTTTCAGATAGGGGAAATGTCAGTAAGCTTTCCGATTTCAGTTCCAGAGCGATTCGCCCAATGAGTCCTTGATATTTAGTTGTTTTCAGACAATTTTCTGGATTTTTGAAAATTTCACTTTTTTGTGAAAATATCCACTAAATGAGGGAATAATATGTGTGAGGGTACCCCAGGAGAGTTCCAAATGTGTGTGGGTAGAATATATATCCCACGGGGGTAAAATTGAAAAAAGTTGAACAAAAAATTTTTTGGGGACTTAGGCATTTTTCCGGCATTTATCAGACTTTCAGATAGGGGAAATGTCAGTGAGCGTTCCGATTTCAGTTCCTGAGCGATTCGCCCAATGAGTCCTTGATATTTAGTCGTTTTCAGCCAATATATTGGATTTTTGAAAATTTCACTTTTTTGTGAAAATATCCACTAAATGAGGGAATAATATGTGTGAGGGTACCCCAGGAGAGTTCCAAATGTGTGTGGGTAGAATATATATCCCACGGGGGTAAAATTGAAAAAAGTTGAAACAATTTTTTTTTTGGACTTGGTCATTTTTCCGGCGTTTATCAGACTTTCAGATAGGGGAAATGTCAGTGAGCGTTCTGATTTCAGTTCCTGAGCGATTCGCCTAATGAGTCCTTGATATTTAGTCGTTTTCAGCCAATTTTCTGGATTTTTGAAAATTTCACTTTTTTGTGAAAATATCCACTAAATGAGGGAATAATATGTGTGAGGGTACCCCAGGAGGGTTCCAAATGTCTGTGGGTAGAATATATATCCCACGGGGGTAAAATTGAAAAAAGTTGAAAACATTTTTTTTTTGGACTTAGTCATTATTCCTAAGTTTATCAGGCTTTCAGATAGGGGACATGTCAGTGAGCATTCCGATTTCAGTTCCAGAGCGATTTGCCCAATGAGTCCTTGATATTTAGTCGTTTTCAGCCAATATTTTGGATTTTTGAAAATTTCACTTTTTTGTGAAAATATCCACTAAATGAGGGAATAATATGTGTGAGGGTACCCCAGGAGGGTTCCAAATGTGTGTGGGTAGAATATATATCCCACGGGGGTAAAATTGAAAAAATTTGAAAAAAAAATATTTTTTGGACTTAGTCATTTTTCCCGCGTTTATCAGACTTTCAGATAGGGGAAATGTCAGTAAGCTTTCCGATTTCAGTTCCAGAGCGATTCGCCCAATGAGTCCTTGATATTTAGTCGTTTTCAGCCAATTTTCTGGATTTTTGAAAATTTCACTTTTTTGTGAAAATATCCACTAAATGAGAGAATAATATGTGTGAAGGTACCCCAGGAGAGTTCCAAATGTGTGTGGGTAGAATATATATCCCACGGGGGTAAAATTGAAAAAAGTTGAAAGATTTTTTTTTTTGGACTTAGTCATTTTTCCGGCGTTTATCAGACTTTCAGATAGGGGAAATGTCAGTGAGCGTTCCGATTTCAGTTCCAGAGCGATTCGACCAATGAGTCCTTGATATTTAGTCATTTTCAGCCAATCTTCTGGATTTTTGAAAATTTCACTTTTTTGTGAAAATATCCACTAAATGAGGGAATAATATGTGTGAGGGTACCCCAGGAGAGTTCCAAATGTGTGTGGGTAGAATATATATCCCACGGGGGTAAAATTGAAAAAAGTTGAAAAAAATTTTTTTTGGGACTTAGTCATTTTTCTGGCTTTTATCAGACTTTCAGATAGGGGAAATGTCAGTGAGCGTTCCGATTTCAGTTCCTGAGCGATTCGCCCAATGAGTCCTTGATATTTAGTCGTTTTCAGCCAATTTTCTGGATTTTTGAAAATTTCACTTTTTTGTGAAAATATCCACTAAATGAGGGAATAATATGTGTGAGGGTACCCCAGGAGAGTTCCAAATGTGTGTAGGTAGAATATATATCCCACGGTGGTAAAATTGAAAAAAGTTGAAAAAAATTTTTTTTTGGACTCAGTCATTTTTCCGGCGTTTATCAGACTTTCAGATAGGGGAAATGTCAGTGAGCATTCCGATTTCAGTTCCAGAGCGATTCGACCAATGAGTCCTTGATATTTAGTCCTTTTCAGCCAATATTTTGGATTTTTGAACATTTCACTTTTTTGTGAAAATATCCACTAAATGAGGGAATAATATGTGTGAGGGTACCCCAGGAGGGTTCCAAATGTGTGTGGGTAGAATATATATCCCACGGGGGTAAAATTGAAAAAAGTTGAAAACATTTTTTTTTTGGACTTAGTCATTATTCCTAAGTTTATCAGGCTTTCAGATAGGGGACATGTCAGTGAGCTTTCCGATTTCAGTTCCAGAGCGATTTGCCCAATGAGTCCTTGATATTTAGTCGTTTTCAGCCAATATTTTGGATTTTTGAAAATTTCACTTTTTTGTGAAAATATCCACTAAATGAGGGAATAATATGTGTGAGGGTACCCCAGGAGGGTTCCAAATGTGTGTGGGTAGAATATATATCCCACGGGGGTAAAATTGAAAAAATTTGAAAAAAAAATATTTTTTGGACTTAATCATTTTTCCCGCGTTTATCAGACTTTCAGATAGGGGAAATGTCAGTAAGCTTTCCGATTTCAGTTCCAGAGCGATTCGCCCAATGAGTCCTTGATATTTAGTCGTTTTCAGCCAATTTTCTGGATTTTTGAAAATTTCACTTTTTTGTGAAAATATCCACTAAATGAGAGAATAATATGTGTGAAGGTACCCCAGGAGAGTTCCAAATGTGTGTAGGTAGAATATATATCCCACGGTGGTAAAATTGAAAAAAGTTGAAAAAAATTTTTTTTTGGACTCAGTCATTTTTCCGGCGTTTATCAGACTTTCAGATAGGGGAAATGTCAGTAAGCTTTCCGATTTCAGTTACAGAGCGATTCGACCAATGAGTCCTTGATATTTAGTCCTTTTCAGCCAATATTTTGGATTTTTGAACATTTCACTTTTTTGTGAAAATATCCACTAAATGAGGGAATAATATGTGTGAGGGTACCCCAGGAGAGTTCCAAATGTGTGTGGGTAGAATATATATCCCACGGGGGTAAAATTGAAAAAAGTTGAAACAATTTTTTTTTTGGACTTGGTCATTTTTCCGGCGTTTATCAGACTTTCAGATAGGGGAAATGTCAGTGAGCGTTCTGATTTCAGTTCCTGAGCGATTCGCCTAATGAGTCCTTGATATTTAGTCGTTTTCAGCCAATTTTCTGGATTTTTGAAAATTTCACTTTTTTGTGAAAATATCCACTAAATGAGGGAATAATATGTGTGAGGGTACCCCAGGAGGGTTCCAAATGTCTGTGGGTAGAATATATATCCCACGGGGGTAAAATTGAAAAAAGTTGAAAACATTTTTTTTTTGGACTTAGTCATTATTCCTAAGTTTATCAGGCTTTCAGATAGGGGACATGTCAGTGAGCATTCCGATTTCAGTTCCAGAGCGATTTGCCCAATGAGTCCTTGATATTTAGTCGTTTTCAGCCAATATTTTGGATTTTTGAAAATTTCACTTTTTTGTGAAAATATCCACTAAATGAGGGAATAATATGTGTGAGGGTACCCCAGGAGGGTTCCAAATGTGTGTGGGTAGAATATATATCCCACGGGGGTAAAATTGAAAAAATTTGAAAAAAAAATATTTTTTGGACTTAGTCATTTTTCCCGCGTTTATCAGACTTTCAGATAGGGGAAATGTCAGTAAGCTTTCCGATTTCAGTTCCAGAGCGATTCGCCCAATGAGTCCTTGATATTTAGTCGTTTTCAGCCAATTTTCTGGATTTTTGAAAATTTCACTTTTTTGTGAAAATATCCACTAAATGAGAGAATAATATGTGTGAAGGTACCCCAGGAGAGTTCCAAATGTGTGTGGGTAGAATATATATCCCACGGGGGTAAAATTGAAAAAAGTTGAAAGATTTTTTTTTTTGGACTTAGTCATTTTTCCGGCGTTTATCAGACTTTCAGATAGGGGAAATGTCAGTGAGCGTTCCGATTTCAGTTCCAGAGCGATTCGACCAATGAGTCCTTGATATTTAGTCATTTTCAGCCAATCTTCTGGATTTTTGAAAATTTCACTTTTTTGTGAAAATATCCACTAAATGAGGGAATAATATGTGTGAGGGTACCCCAGGAGAGTTCCAAATGTGTGTGGGTAGAATATATATCCCACGGGGGTAAAATTGAAAAAAGTTGAAAAAAATTTTTTTTGGGACTTAGTCATTTTTCTGGCTTTTATCAGACTTTCAGATAGGGGAAATGTCAGTGAGCGTTCCGATTTCAGTTCCTGAGCGATTCGCCCAATGAGTCCTTGATATTTAGTCGTTTTCAGCCAATTTTCTGGATTTTTGAAAATTTCACTTTTTTGTGAAAATATCCACTAAATGAGGGAATAATATGTGTGAGGGTACCCCAGGAGAGTTCCAAATGTGTGTAGGTAGAATATATATCCCACGGTGGTAAAATTGAAACAAGTTGAAAAAAATTTTTTTTTGGACTCAGTCATTTTTCCGGCGTTTATCAGACTTTCAGATAGGGGAAATGTCAGTGAGCATTCCGATTTCAGTTCCAGAGCGATTCGACCAATGAGTCCTTGATATTTAGTCCTTTTCAGCCAATATTTTGGATTTTTGAACATTTCACTTTTTTGTGAAAATATCCACTAAATGAGGGAATAATATGTGTGAGGGTACCCCAGGAGGGTTCCAAATGTGTGTGGGTAGAATATATATCCCACGGGGGTAAAATTGAAAAAATTTGAAAAAAAAATATTTTTTGGACTTAATCATTTTTCCCGCGTTTATCAGACTTTCAGATAGGGGAAATGTCAGTAAGCTTTCCGATTTCAGTTCCAGAGCGATTCGCCCAATGAGTCCTTGATATTTAGTCGTTTTCAGCCAATTTTCTGGATTTTTGAAAATTTCACTTTTTTGTGAAAATATCCACTAAATGAGAGAATAATATGTGTGAAGGTACCCCAGGAGAGTTCGAAATGTGTGTGGGTAGAATATATATCCCACGGGGGTAAAATTGAAAAAAGTTGAAAGATTTTTTTTTTTGGACTTAGTCATTTTTCCGGCGTTTATCAGACTTTCAGATAGGGGAAATGTCAGTGAGCGTTCCGATTTCAGTTCCAGAGCGATTCGACCAATGAGTCCTTGATATTTAGTCGTTTTCAGCCAATCTTCTGGATTTTTGAAAATTTCACTTTTTTGTGAAAATATCCACTAAATGAGAGAATAATAT
Organism: Phyllobates terribilis; assembly: GCF_046119375.1. NCBI lineage: Eukaryota > Metazoa > Chordata > Amphibia > Anura > Dendrobatidae > Phyllobates > Phyllobates terribilis. The sequence goes on along the minus strand of NW_027362791.1, from coordinate 12,765,972 downwards.
GTGTGAACGTACCCCAGGAGAGTTCCAAATGTGTGTGGGTAGAATATATATCCCACGGGGGTAAAATTGAAAAAAGTTGAAAGATTTTTTTTTTTTGGACTTAGTCATTTTTCCGGCTTTTATCAGACTTTCATATAGGGGAAATGTCAGTGAGCATTCCGATTTCAGTTCCTGAGCGATTCACCCAATGAGTCCTTGATGTTTAGTTGTTTTCAGCCAATTTTCTGGATTTTTGAAAATTTCACTTTTTTGTGAAAATATCCACTAAATGAGGGAATAATATGTGTGAGGGTACCCCAGGAGAGTTCCAAATGTGTGTGGGTAGAATATATCTCCCACGGGGGTAAAATTGAAAAAAGTTTAACATTTTTTTTTTTTTGGACTTAGTCATTTTTCCGGCGTTTATCAGACTTTCAGATAGGGGAAATGTCAGTGAGCATTCCGATTTCAGTTCCAGAGCGATTTGCCCAATGAGTCCTTGATATTTACTCGTTTTCAGCCAATATTTTGGATTTTTGAAAATTTCACTTTTTTGTGAAAATATACACTAAATGAGAGAATAATATGTGTGAAGGTACCCCAGGAGAGTTCCAAATGTGTGTGGGTAGAATATATATCCCACGGGGGTAAAATTGAAAAAAGTTAAAAAATATTTTTTTTTGGACTTAGTCATTTTTCCGGCGTTTATCAGACTTTCAGATAGGGGAAATGTCAGTGAGCGTTCCGATTTCAGTTCCAGAGCGATTCGCCCAATGAGTACTTGATATTTAGTCGTTTTCAGACAATTTTCTGGATTTTTGAAAATTTCACTTTTTTGTGAAAATATCCACTAAATGAGGGAATAATATGTGTGAGGGTACCCCAGGAGAGTTCCAAATGTGTGTAGGTAGAATATATATCCCACGGTGGGAAAATTGAAAAAAGTTGAAAAAAATTTTTTTTTGGACTTAGTCATTTTTCCGGCGTTTATCAGACTTTCAGATAGGGGAAATGTCAGTGAGCATTCCGATTTCAGTTCCAAAGCGATTTGCCCAATGAGTCCTTGATATTTAGTCGTTTTCAGCCATTAATTTGGATTTTTGAAAATTTCACTTTTTTGTGAAAATATCCACTAAATGAGGGAATAATATGTGTGAGGGTACCCCAGGAGGGTTCCAAATGTGTGTGGGTAGAATATATATCCCACGGGGGTAAAATTGAAAAAATTTGAAAAAAAAATTTTTTTTGGACTTAGTCATTTTTCCCGCGTTTATCAGACTTTCATATAGGGGAAATGTCAGTGAGCATTCCGATTTCAGTTCCTGAGCGATTCGCCCAATGAGTCCTTGATATTTAGTTGTTTTCAGCCAATTTTCTGGATTTTTGAAAATTTCACTTTTTTGTGAAAATATCCACTAAATGAGGGAATAATATGTGTGAGGGTACCCCAGGAGAGTTCCAAATGTGTGTGGGTAGAATATATATCCCACGGGGGTAAAATTGAAAAAAGTTGAACAAAAAATTTTTTGGGGACTTAGTCATTTTTCCGGCGTTTATCAGACTTTCAGATAGGGGAAATGTCAGTGAGCATTCCGATTTCAGTTCCAGAGCGATTCGACCAATGACTCCTTGATATTTAGTCGTTTTCAGCCAATATTTTGGATTTTTGAAAATTTCACTTTTTTGTGAAAATATCCACTAAATGAGGGAATAATATGTGTGAGGGTACCCCAGGAGGGTTCCAAATGTTTGTGGGTAGAATATATATCCCACGGGGGTAAAATTGAAAAAAGTTGAAAACATTTTTTTTTTGGACTTAGTCATTATTCCTAAGTTTATCAGGCTTTCAGATAGGGGACATGTCAGTGAGCATTCCGATTTCAGTTCCAGAGCGATTTGCCCAATGAGTCCTTGATATTTAGTCGTTTTCAGCCAATATTTTGGATTTTTGAAAATTTCACTTTTTTGTGAAAATATCCTCTAAATGAGGGAATAATATGTGTGAGGGTACCCCAGGAGAGTTCCAAATGTGTGTGGGTAGAATATATATCCCACGGGGGTAAAATTGAAAAAAGTTAAAAAATATTTTTTTTTGGACTTAATCATTTTTCCGGCGTTTATCAGACTTTCAGATAGGGGAAATATCAGTGAGCGTTCCGATTTCAGTTCCAGAGCGATTCGACCAATGAATCCTTGATATTTAGTCGTTTTCAGCCAATCTTCTGGATTTTTGAAAATTTCACTTTTTTGTGAAAATATCCACTAAATGAGAGAATAATATGTGTGAAGGTACCCCAGGAGAGTTCCAAATGTGTGTGGGTAGAATATATATCCCACGGGGGTAAAATTGAAAAAAGTTGAAAGATTTTTATTTTTTGGACTTAGTCATTTTTCCGGCTTTTATCAGACTTTCATATAGGGGAAATGTCAGTGAGCATTCCGATTTCAGTTCCTGAGCGATTCACCCAATAAGTCCTTGATATTTATTTGTTTTCAGCCAATTTTCTGGATTTTTGAAAATTTCACTTTTTTGTGAAAATATCCACTAAATGAGGGAATAATATGTGTGAGGGTACCCCAGGAGAGTTCCAAATGTGTGTGGGTAGAATATATCTCCCACGGGGGTAAAATTGAAAAAAGTTGAAAAAATTTTTTTTTTGGACTTAGTAATTTTTCCGGCGTTTATCAGACTTTCAGATAGGGGAAATGTCAGTGAGCGTTCCGATTTCAGTTCCAGAGCGATTCGCCCAATGAGTACTTGATATTTAGTCGTTTTCAGACAATTTTCTGGATTTTTGAAAATTTCACTTTTTTGTGAAAATATCCACTAAATGAGGGAATAATATGTGTGAGGTTACCCCAGGAGGGTTCCAAATGTGTGTGGGTAGAATATATATCCCACGGGGGTAAAATTGAAAAAATTTGAAAAAAAATTTTTTTTGGACTTAGTCATTTTTCCCGCGTTTATCAGACTTTCATATAGAGGAAATGTCAGTGAGCATTCCGATTTCAGTTCCTGAGCGATTCGCCCAATGAGTCCTTGATATTTAGTTGTTTTCAGCCAATTTTCTGGATTTTTGAAAATTTCACTTTTTTGTGAAAATATCCACTAAATGAGGGAATAATATGTGTGAGGGTACCCCAGGAGAGTTCCAAATGTGTGTGGGTAGAATATATATCCCACGGGGGTAAAATTGAAAAAAGTTGAACAAAAAATTTTTTGGGGACTTAGTCATTTTTCCGGCGTTTATCAGACTTTCATATAGGGGAAATGTCAGTGACCATTCCGATATCAGTTCCTGAGCGATTCGCCCAATGAGTCCTTGATATTTAGTCGTTTTCAGCCAATATTTTGGATTTTTGAAAATTTCACTTTTTTGTGAAAATATCCACTAAATGAGGGAATAATATGTGTGAGGGTACCCCAGGAGAGTTCCAAATGTGTGTGGGTAGAATATATATCCCACGGGGGAAAAATTGAAAAAAGTTGAAAAATTTTTTTTTTTTGGATTTAGTCATTTTTCCGGCGTTTATCAGACTTTCAGATAGGGGAAATGTCAGTGAGCGTTCCGATTTCAGTTCCAGAGCTATTAGACCAATGAGTCCTTGATATTTAGTCGTTTTCAGCCAATCTTCTGGATTTTTGAAAATTTCACTTTTTTGTGAAAATATCCACTAAATGAGGGAATAATATGTGTGAGGGTACCCCAGGAGAGTTCCAAATGTGTGTGGGTAGAATATATATCCCACGGGGGTAAAATTGAAAAAAGTTGAAACAATTTTTTTTTTGGACTTAGTCATTTTTCCGGCGTTTATCAGACTTTCAGATAGGGGAAATGTCAGTGAGCGTTCCGATTTCAGTTCCAGAGCGATTCGACCAATGAGTCCTTGATATTTAGTCATTTTCAGCCAATCTTCTGGATTTTTGAAAATTTCACTTTTTTGTGAAAATATCCACTAAATGAGGGAATAATATGTGTGAGGCTACCCCAGGAGAGTTCCAAATGTGTGTGGGTAGAATATATATCCCACGGGGTTAAAATTGAAAAAAGTTGAACAAAAAATTTTTTTTGGACTTAGTCATTTTTCCGGCGTTTATCAGACTTTCAGATAGGGGAAATGTCAGTGAGCATTCCGATTTCAGTTCCAGAGCGATTTGCCCAATGAGTCCTTGATATTTAGTCGTTTTCAGCCAATATTTTGGATTTTTGAAAATTTCACTTTTTTGTGAAAATATCCACTAAATGAGGGAATAATATGTGTGAGGGTACCCAAGGAGAGTTCCAAATGTGTGTGGGTAGAATATATATCCCACGAGGGAAAAATTGAAAAAAGTTGAAAAATTTTTTTTTTGGACTTAGTCATTTTTCCGGCATTTATCAGACTTTCAGATAGGGGAAATGTCAGTGAGCATTCCGATTTCAGTTCCAGAGCAATTTGCCCATTGAGTCCTTGATATTTAGTCGTTTTCAGCCAATATTTTGGATTTTTGAAAATTTCACTTTTTTGTGAAAATATCCACTAAATGACGGAATAATATGTGTGAGGGTACCCCAGGAGAGTTCCAAATGTGTTTGGGTAGAATATATATCCCACGGGGGAAAAATTGAAAAAAGTTGAAAAATATTTTTTTTTGGACTTAGTCATTTTTCCGGCGTTTATCTGACTTTCAGATAGGGGAAATGTCAGTGAGCTTTCCGATTTCAGTTCCAGAGCGATTAGCCCAATGAATCCTTGTAATTTAGTCTTTTTCAGCTAATTTTCTGGATTTTTGAAAATGTCACTTTTTTGTGAAAATATCCACTAAATGAGGGAATAATGTGTGTGAGGGTACCCCAGGAGAGTTCCAAATGTGTGTGGGTAGAATATATATCTCACGGGGGTAAAATTGAAAAAAGTTAAAACAAATTTTTTTTTGGACTTAGTCATTTTTCCGGAGTTTATCAGACTTTCAGATAGGGCAAATGTCAGTGAGCGTTCCGATTTCAGTTCCAGAGCGATTCGCCCAATGAGTCCTTGATATTTAGTCATTTTCAGCCAATTTTCTGGATTTTTGAAAATTTCACTTTTTTGTGAAAATATCCACTAAATGAGAGAATAATATGTGTGAAGGTACCCCAGGAGAGTTCCAAATATGTGTGGGAAGAATATATATCCCACGGGGGTAAAATTGAAAAAAGTTGTAGAAAATTATTTTTTGGACTTAGTCATATTTCCGGCGTTTATCAGACTTTCAGATAGGGGAAATGTCAGTGAGCTTTCCGATTTCAGTTCCAGAGCGATTAGCCCAATGAATCCTTGTAATTTAGTCTTTTTCAGCTAATTTTCTGGATTTTTGAAAATGTCACTTTTTTTGTGAAAATATCCACTAAATGAGGGAATAATATGTGTGAGGGTACCCCAGGAGAGTTCCAAATGTGTGTGGGTAGAATATATATCCCACGGGGGTAAAATTGAAAAAAGTTAAAACAAATTTTTTTTTGGACTTAGTAATTTTACCGGCGTTTATCAGACTTTCAGATAGGGCAAATGTCAGTGATCGTTCCGATTTCAGTTCCAGAGCGATTCGCCCAATGAGTCCTTGATATTTAGTTGTTTTCAGCCAATCTTCTGGATTTTTGAAAATTTAACGTTTTTGTGAAAATATCCACTAAATGAAGGAATAATATGTGTGAGGGTACTCCAGGAGAGTTCCAATTGTGTGTGGGTAGAATATATATCCCACGGGGGTAAAATTGAAAAAATTTGAAAAAAAATTTTTTTTTGGACTTAGTCTTTTTTCCGGCGTTTATCAGACTTTCAGATAGGGGAAATGTCAGTAAGTGTTCCGGTTTCAGTTCCAGAGCGATTCGCCCAATGAGTCCTTGATATTTAGTCATTTTCAGCCAATCTTCTGGATTTTTGAAAATTTTACTTTTTTGTGAAAATATCCACTAAATGAGAGAATAATATGTGTGAAGGTACCCCAGGAGAGTTCCAAATGTGTGTGGGTAGAATATATATCCCACGGGGTTCAAATTGAAAAAAGTTTAACATTTTTTTTTTGGACTTAGTCATTTTTCCAGCTTTTATCAGACTTTCAGATAGGGGAAATGTCAGTGAGCGTTCTGATTTCAGTTCCAGAGCGATTTGCCCAATGAGTCCTTGATATTTAGTCGTTTTCAGCCAATTTTCTGGATTTTTGAAAATTTCCCTTTTTTGTGAAAATATCCACTAAATGAGAGAATAATATGTGTGAAGGTACTCCAGGAGAGTTCCAAATGTGTGTGGGTAGAATATATATCCCACGGGGGTAAAATTGAAAAAAGTTTAAAAAAATTTTTTTTGGACTTAGTCATTTTTCCGGCGTTTATCTGAATTTCAGATAGGGGAAATGTCAGTGAGCGTTCCGATTTCAGTTCCAGAGCGATTCGACCAATGAGTCCTTGATATTTAGTCATTTTCAGCCAATCTTCTGGATTTTTGAAAATTTCACTTTTTTGTGAAAATATCCACTAAATGAGGGCTTAATATGTGTGAGGGTACCCCAGGAGAGTTCCAAATGTGTGTGGGTAGAATATATATCCCACGGGGGTAAAATTGAAAAAAGTTGAAACAATTTTTTTTTGGACTTAGTCATTTTTCCGGCGTTTATCAGACTTTCAGATAGGGGAAATGTCAGTAAGCGTTCCGATTTCAGTTCCAGAGCGATTCGCCCAATGAGTCCTTGATATTTACTCGTTTTCAGCCAATATTTTGGATTTTTGAAAATTTCACTTTTTTGTGAAAATATCCACTAAATGAGAGAATAATATGTGTGAAGGTACCCCAGGAGAGTTCCAAATGTGTGTGGGTAGATCATATATCCCACGGGGGTAAAATTGAAAAAAGTTGAAAAAAAAATTTTTTTGGGACTTAGTCATTTTTCTGGCGTTTATCAGACTTTAAGATAGGGGAAATGTCAGTAAGTGTACCGATTTCAGTTCCAGAACGATTCGCCCAATGAGTCCTTGATATTTAGTCGTTTTCAGCCAATTTTCTGGATTTTTGAAAATTTCACTTTTTTGTGAAAATATCCACTAAATGAGAGAATAATATGTGTGAGGGTACCCCAGGAGAGTTCCAAATGTGTGTGTTTAGAATATATATCCCACGGGGGTAAAATTGAAAAAAGTTGAAACAATTTTTTTTTTGGACTTAGTCATTATTCCTAAGTTTATCAGACTTTCATATAGGGGAAATGTCAGTGAGCATTCCGATTTCAGTTCCAGAGTGATTTGCCCAATGAGTCCTTGATATTTAGTCGTTTTCAGCCAATTTTCTGGATTTTTGAAAATTTCACTTTTTTGTGAAAATATCCACTAAATGAGGGAATAATATGTGTGAGGGTACCCCAGGAGAGTTCCAAATATGTGTGGGTAGAATATATATCCCACGGGGGTAAAAGTGAAAAAAGTGGACCAAAAAATTTTTTAGGGACTTAGTCATTTTTCCGGCATTTATCAGACTTTCAGATAGGGGAAATGTCAGTGAGCGTTCTGATTTCAGTTCCAGAGCGATTTGCCCAATGAGTCCTTGATATTTAGTCGTTTTCAGCCAATTTTCTGGATTTTTGAAAATTTCCCTTTTTTGTGAAAATATCCACTAAATGAGAGAATAATATGTGTGAAGGTACTCCAGGAGAGTTCCAAATGTGTGTGGGTAGAATATATATCCCACGGGGGTAAAATTGAAAAAAGTTTAAAAAAATTTTTTTTGGACTTAGTCATTTTTCCGGCGTTTATCTGAATTTCAGATAGGGGAAATGTCAGTGAGCGTTCCGATTTCAGTTCCAGAGCGATTCGACCAATGAGTCCTTGATATTTAGTCATTTTCAGCCAATCTTCTGGATTTTTGAAAATTTCACTTTTTTGTGAAAATATCCACTAAATGAGGGCTTAATATGTGTGAGGGTACCCCAGGAGAGTTCCAAATGTGTGTGGGTAGAATATATATCCCACGGGGGTAAAATTGAAAAAAGTTGAAACAATTTTTTTTTGGACTTAGTCATTTTTCCGGCGTTTATCAGACTTTCAGATAGGGGAAATGTCAGTAAGCGTTCCGATTTCAGTTCCAGAGCGATTCGCCCAATGAGTCCTTGATATTTACTCGTTTTCAGCCAATATTTTGGATTTTTGAAAATTTCACTTTTTTGTGAAAATATCCACTAAATGAGAGAATAATATGTGTGAAGGTACCCCAGGAGAGTTCCAAATGTGTGTGGGTAGATCATATATCCCACGGGGGTAAAATTGAAAAAAGTTGAAAAAAAAATTTTTTTGGGACTTAGTCATTTTTCTGGCGTTTATCAGACTTTAAGATAGGGGAAATGTCAGTAAGTGTACCGATTTCAGTTCCAGAACGATTCGCCCAATGAGTCCTTGATATTTAGTCGTTTTCAGCCAATTTTCTGGATTTTTGAAAATTTCACTTTTTTGTGAAAATATCCACTAAATGAGAGAATAATATGTGTGAGGGTACCCCAGGAGAGTTCCAAATGTGTGTGTTTAGAATATATATCCCACGGGGGTAAAATTGAAAAAAGTTGAAACAATTTTTTTTTTGGACTTAGTCATTATTCCTAAGTTTATCAGACTTTCATATAGGGGAAATGTCAGTGAGCATTCCGATTTCAGTTCCAGAGTGATTTGCCCAATGAGTCCTTGATATTTAGTCGTTTTCAGCCAATTTTCTGGATTTTTGAAAATTTCACTTTTTTGTGAAAATATCCACTAAATGAGGGAATAATATGTGTGAGGGTACCCCAGGAGAGTTCCAAATATGTGTGGGTAGAATATATATCCCACGGGGGTAAAAGTGAAAAAAGTGGACCAAAAAATTTTTTAGGGACTTAGTCATTTTTCCGGCATTTATCAGACTTTCAGATAGGGGAAATGTCAGTGAGCGTTCCGAATTCAGTTCCAGAGCGATTCGACCAATGAGTCCTTGATATTTAGTCATTTTCAGCCAATCTTCTGGATTTTTGGAAATTTCACTTTTTTGTAAAAATATCCACTAAATGAGCGAATAATATGTGTGAGGGTACCCCAGGAGAGTTCCAAATGTGTGTGGGTAGAAAATATATCCCACGGGGGTAAAATTGAAAAAAGTTGAAACAATTTTTTTTTGGACTTAGTCATTTTTCCGGCGTTTATCAGACTTTCAGCTAGGGGAAATGTCAGTAAGCGTTCCGATTTCAGTTCCAGAGCGATTCGCCCAATGAGTCCTTGATATTTAGTCGTTTTCAGCCAATATTTTGGATTTTTGAAAATTTCACTTTTTTGTGAAAATATCCACTAAATGAGAGAATAATATGTGTGAAGGTACCCCAGGAGAGTTCCAAATGTGTGTGGGTAGAATACATATCCCACGGGGGAAAAATTGAAAAAAGTTGAAAAAAAAATTTTTTTGGGACTTAGTTATTTTTCTGGCGTTTATCAGACTTTAAGATAGGGGAAATGTCAGTAAGTGTACCGATTTCAGTTCCAGAACGATTCGCCCAATGAGTCCTTGATATTTAGTCGTTTTCAGCCAATTTTCTGGATTTTTGAAAATTTCACTTTTTTGTGAAAATATCCACTAAATGAGAGAATAATATGTGTGAAGGTACCCCAGGAGAGTTCCAAATGTGTGTGGGTAGAATATATATCCCACGGGGGTAAAATTGAAAAAAGTTGAAAAAAATATTTTTTGGACTTAGTCATTTTTCTGCCGTTTATCAGACTTTCAGATAGGGGAAATGTTAGTGAGCGTTCCGATTTCAGTTCCGGAGCGATTCACCCAATGAGTACTTGATATTTAGTCGTTTTCAGCCAATTTTCTGGATTTTTGAAAATTTCACTTTTTTGTGAAAATATCCACTAAATGAGAGAATAATATGTGTAAGGGTACCCCAGGAGAGTTCCAAATGTTTGTGTTTAGAATATATATCCCACGGGGGTAAAATTGAAAAAAACTGAAACAATTTTTTTTTTGGACTTCGTCATTATTCCTAAGTTTATCAGACTTTCAGATAGGGGAAATGTCAGTGAGCGTTCCGATTTCAGTTCCTGAGCGATTCGACCAATGAGTCCTTGATATTTAGTCGTTTTCAGCCAATTTTCTGGATTTTTGAAAATTTCACTTTTTGGTGAAAATATCCACTAAATGAGAGAATAATATGTGTGAAGGTACCCCAGGAGAGTTCCAAATGTGTGTGGGTAGAATATATATCCCACGGGGGTAAAATTGAAAAAAGTTGACAAAAAATTTTTTTAGGGACTTAGTCATTTTTCCGGCGTTTATCAGACTTTCAGATAGGGGAAATGTCAGTGAGCGTTCCGATTTCAGTTCCAGAGCGATTTGCCCAATGAGTCCTTGATATTTAGTCGTTTTCAGCCAATTTTCTGGATTTTTGAAAATTTCCCTTTTTTGTGAAAATATCCACTAAATGAGAGAATAATATGTGTGAAGGTACTCCAGGAGAGTTCCAAATGTGTGTGGGTAGAATATATATCCCACGGGGGTAAAATTGAAAAAAGTTGAAACAATTTTTTTTTTGGACTTAGTCATTATTCCGGCGTTTATCAGACTTTCAGATAGGTGAAATGTCAGTGAGCGTTCCGATTTCAGTTCCTGAGCGATTCGACCAATGAGTCCTTGATATTTAGTCGTTTTCAGCCAATTATCTGGATTTCTGAAAATTTCACTTTTTGGTGAAAATATCCACTAAATGAGAGAATAATATGTGTGAAGGTACCCCAGGAGAGTTCCAAATGTGTGTGGGTAGAATATATATCCCACGGGGGTAAAATTGAAAAAAGTTGAAAAAAATTTTTTTGGGACTTAGTCATTTTTCTGCCGTTTATCAGACTTTCAGATAGGGGAAATGTCAGTAAGTGTTCCGATTTCAGTTCCAGAGCGATTCACCCAATGAGTCCTTGATATTTAGTCGTTTTCAGCCAATTTTCTGGATTTTTGAAAATTTCACTTTTTTGTGAAAATATCCACTAAATGAGGGAATAATATGTGTGAGGGTACCCCAGGAGAGTTCCAAATATGTGTGGGTAGAATATATATCCCACGGGGGTAAAAGTGAAAAAAGTTGACCAAAAAATTTTTTAGGGACTTAGTCATTTTTCCGGCATTTATCAGACTTTCAGATAGGGGAAATGTCAGTGAGCGTTCCGAATTCAGTTCCAGAGCGATTCGACCAATGAGTCCTTGATATTTAGTCATTTTCAGCCAATCTTCTGGATTTTTGAAAATTTCACTTTTTTGTAAAAATATCCACTAAATGAGCGAATAATATGTGTGAGGGTACCCCAGGAGAGTTCCAAATGTGTGTGGGTAGAAAATATATCCCACGGGGGTAAAATTGAAAAAAGTTGAAACAATTTTTTTTTGGACTTAGTCATTTTTCCGGCGTTTATCAGACTTTCAGCTAGGGGAAATGTCAGTAAGCGTTCTGATTTCAGTTCCAGAGCGATTCGCCCAATGAGTCCTTGATATTTAGTCGTTTTCAGCCAATATTTTGGATTTTTGAAAATTTCACTTTTTTGTGAAAATATCCACTAAATGAGAGAATAATATGTGTGAAGGTTCCCCAGGATAGTTCCAAATGTGTGTGGGTAGAATATATATCCCACGTGGGTAAAATTGAAAAAAGTTGAAAAAAATTTTTTTTGGGACTTAGTTATTTTTCTGGCGTTTATCAGACTTTAAGATAGGGGAAATGTCAGTAAGTGTACCGATTTCAGTTCCAGAACGATTCGCCCAATGAGTCCTTGATATTTAGTCGTTTTCAGACAATTTTCTGGATTTTTGAAAATTTCACTTTTTTGTGAAAATATCCACTAAATGAGAGAATAATATGTGTGAAGGTACCCCAGGAGAGTTCCAAATGTGTGTGGGTAGAATATATATCCCACGGGGGTAAAATTGAAAAAAGTTGAAAAAAATATTTTTTGGACTTAGTCATTTTTCTGCCGTTTATCAGACTTTCAGATAGGGGAAATGTTAGTGAGCTTTCCGATTTCAGTTCCAGAGCGATTCACCCAATGAGTACTTGATATTTAGTCGTTTTCAGCCAATTTTCTGGATTTTTGAAAATTTCACTTTTTTGTGAAAATATCCACTAAATGAGAGAATAATATGTGTAAGGGTACCCCAGGAGAGTTCCAAATGTGTGTGTTTAGAATATATATCCAACGGGGGTAAAATTGAAAAAAGTTGAAACAATTTTTTTTTTGGACTTCGTCATTATTCCTAAGTTTATCAGACTTTCAGATAGGGGAAATGTCAGTGAGCGTTCCGATTTCAGTTCCAGAGCGATTCACCCAATGAGTCCTTGATATTTAGTCGTTTTCAGCCAATTTTCTGGATTTTTGAAAATTTCACTTTTTTGTGAAAATATCCACTAAATGAGGGAATAATATGTGTGAGGGTACCCCAGGAGAGTTCCAAATATGTGTGGGTAGAATATATATCCCACGGGGGTAAAAGTGAAAAAAGTTGACCAAAAAATTTTTTAGGGACTTAGTCATTTTTCCGGCATTTATCAGACTTTCAGATAGGGGAAATGTCAGTGAGCGTTCCGAATTCAGTTCCAGAGCGATTCGACCAATGAGTCCTTGATATTTAGTCATTTTCAGCCAATCTTCTGGATTTTTGAAAATTTCACTTTTTTGTAAAAATATCCACTAAATGAGCGAATAATATGTGTGAGGGTACCCCAGGAGAGTTCCAAATGTGTGTGGGTAGAAAATATATCCCACGGGGGTAAAATTGAAAAAAGTTGAAACAATTTTTTTTTGGACTTAGTCATTTTTCCGGCGTTTATCAGACTTTCAGCTAGGGGAAATGTCAGTAAGCGTTCCGATTTCAGTTCCAGAGCGATTCGCCCAATGAGTCCTTGATATTTAGTCGTTTTCAGCCAATATTTTGGATTTTTGAAAATTTCACTTTTTTGTGAAAATATCCACTAAATGAGAGAATAATATGTGTGAAGGTTCCCCAGGATAGTTCCAAATGTGTGTGGGTAGAATATATATCCCACGTGGGTAAAATTGAAAAAAGTTGAAAAAAATTTTTTTTGGGACCTAGTTATTTTTCTGGCGTTTATCAGACTTTAAGATAGGGGAAATGTCAGTAAGTGTACCGATTTCAGTTCCAGAACGATTCGCCCAATGAGTCCTTGATATTTAGTCGTTTTCAGCCAATTTTCTGGATTTTTGAAAATTTCACTTTTTTGTGAAAATATCCACTAAATGAGAGAATAATATGTGTGAAGGTACCCCAGGAGAGTTCCAAATGTGTGTGGGTAGAATATATATCCCACGGGGGTAAATATGAAAAAAGTTGAAAAAAATATTTTTTGGACTTAGTCATTTTTCTGCCGTTTATCAGACTTTCAGATAGGGGAAATGTTAGTGAGCTTTCCGATTTCAGTTCCAGAGCGATTCACCCAATGAGTACTTGATATTTAGTCGTTTTCAGCCAATTTTCTGGATTTTTGAAAATTTCACTTTTTTGTGAAAATATCCACTAAATGAGGGAATAATATGTGTGAGGGTACCCCAGGAGAGTTCCAAATGTGTGTGGGTAGAATATATATCCCACGGGGGTAAAATTGAAAAATGTTGAAACAATTTTTTTTTGGACTTAGTCATTTTTCCTGCGTTTATCAGACTTTCAGATAGGGGAAATGTCAGTAAGTGTTCCGATTTCAGTTCCAGAGCGATTCGCCCAATGAGTCCTTGATATTTACTCGTTTTCAGCCAATATTTTGGATTTTTGAAAATTTCACTTTTTTGTGAAAATATCCACTAAATGAGAGAATAATATGTGTGAAGGTACCCCAGGAGAGTTCCAAATGTGTGTGGGTAGAATATATATCCCACGGGGGTAAAATTTAAAAAAGTTGAAAAAAAATTTTTTTGGGACTTAGTTATTTTTCTGGCGTTTATCAGACTTTAAGATAGGGGAAATGTCAGTAAGTGTACCGATTTCAGTTCCAGAACGATTCGCCCAATGAGTCCTTGATATTTAGTCGTTTTCAGCCAATTTTCTGGATTTTTGAAAATTTCACTTTTTTGTGAAAATATCCACTAAATGAGAGAATAATATGTGTGAAGGTACCCCAGGAGAGTTCCAAATGTGTGTGGGTAGAATATATATCCCACGGGGGTAAAATTGAAAAAAGTTGAAAAAAATATTTTTTGGACTTAGTCATTTTTCTGCCGTTTATCAGACTTTCAGATAGGGGAAATGTTAGTGAGCTTTCCGATTTCAGTTCCAGAGCGATTCACCCAATGAGTACTTGATATTTAGTCGTTTTCAGCCAATTTTCTGGATTTTTGAAAATTTCACTTTTTTGTGAAAATATCCACTAAATGAGAGAATAATATGTGTAAGGGTACCCCAGGAGAGTTCCAAATGTGTGTGTTTAGAATATATATCCCACGGGGGTAAAATTGAAAAAAGTTGAAACAATTTTTTTTTTGGACTTCGTCATTATTCCTAAGTTTATCAGACTTTCAGATAGGGGAAATGTCAGTGAGCGTTCCGATTTCAGTTCCAGAGCGATTCACCCAATGAGTCCTTGATATTTAGTCGTTTTCAGCCAATTTTCTGGATTTTTGAAAATTTCACTTTTTTGTGAAAATATCCACTAAATGAGGGAATAATATGTGTGAGGGTACCCCAGGAGAGTTCCAAATATGTGTGGGTAGAATATATATCCCACGGGGGTAAAAGTGAAAAAAGTTGACCAAAAAATTTTTTAGGGACTTAGTCATTTTTCCGGCATTTATCAGACTTTCAGATAGGGGAAATGTCAGTGAGCGTTCCGAATTCAGTTCCAGAGCGATTCGACCAATGAGTCCTTGATATTTAGTCGTTTTCAGCCAATATTTTGGATTTTTGAAAATTTCACTTTTTTGTGAAAATATCCACTAAATGAGAGAATAATATGTGTGAAGGTTCCCCAGGATAGTTCCAAATGTGTGTGGGTAGAATATATATCCCACGTGGGTAAAATTGAAAAAAGTTGAAAAAAATTTTTTTTGGACTTAGTCATTTTTCCGGCATTTATCAGACTTTCAGATAGGGGAAATGTCAGTGAGCATTCCGATTTCAGTTCCAGAGCGATTCGCCCAATGAGTCTTTGATATTTAGTCATTTTCTGCCAATTTTCTGGATTTTTGAAAATTTCACTTTTTTGTGAAAATATCCACTAAATGAGGGAATAATATGTGTGAGGGTACCCCAGGAGAGTTCCAAATGTGTGTGGGTAGAATATATATCCCACGGGGTAAAATTGAAAAAAGTTGAAAAAAATATTTTTTGGACTTAGTCATTTTTCTGCCGTTTTTCAGACTTTCAGATAGGGGAAATGTTAGTGAGCTTTCCGATTTCAGTTCCAGAGCGATTCACCCAATGAGTACTTGATATTTAGTCGTTTTCAGCCAATTTTCTGGATTTTTGAAAATTTCACTTTTTTGTGAAAATATCCACTAAATGAGAGAATAATATGTGTAAGGGTACCCCAGGAGAGTTCCAAATGTGTGTGTTTAGAATATATATCCCACGGGGGTAAAATTGAAAAAAGTTGAAACAATTTTTTTTTTGGACTTCGTCATTATTCCTAAGTTTATCAGACTTTCAGATAGGGGAAATGTCAGTGAGCGTTCCGATTTCAGTTCCAGAGCGATTCACCCAATGAGTCCTTGATATTTAGTCGTTTTCAGCCAATTTTCTGGATTTTTGAAAATTTCACTTTTTTGTGAAAATATCCACTAAATGAGGGAATAATATGTGTGAGGGTACCCCAGGAGAGTTCCAAATATGTGTGGGTAGAATATATATCCCACGGGGGTAAAAGTGAAAAAAGTTGACCAAAAAATTTTTTAGGGACTTAGTCATTTTTCCGGCATTTATCAGACTTTCAGATAGGGGAAATGTCAGTGAGCGTTCCGAATTCAGTTCCAGAGCGATTCGACCAATGAGTCCTTGATATTTAGTCGTTTTCAGCCAATATTTTGGATTTTTGAAAATTTCACTTTTTTGTGAAAATATCCACTAAATGAGAGAATAATATGTGTGAAGGTTCCCCAGGATAGTTCCAAATGTGTGTGGGTAGAATATATATCCCACGTGGGTAAAATTGAAAAAAGTTGAAAAAAATTTTTTTTGGACTTAGTCATTTTTCCGGCATTTATCAGACTTTCAGATAGGGGAAATGTCAGTGAGCATTCCGATTTCAGTTCCAGAGCGATTCGCCCAATGAGTCTTTGATATTTAGTCATTTTCTGCCAATTTTCTGGATTTTTGAAAATTTCACTTTTTTGTGAAAATATCCACTAAATGAGGGAATAATATGTGTGAGGGTACCCCAGGAGAGTTCCAAATGTGTGTGGGTAGAATATATATCCCACGGGGGTAAAATTGAAAAAAGTTGAAAAAAATATTTTTTGGACTTAGTCATTTTTCTGCCGTTTTTCAGACTTTCAGATAGGGGAAATGTTAGTGAGCGTTCCGATTTCAGTTCCAGAGCGATTCACCCAATGAGTACTTGATATTTAGTCATTTTCAGCCAATTTTCTGGATTTTTGAAAATTTCACTTTTTTGTGAAAATATCCACTAAATGAGAGAATAATATGTGTAAGGGTACCCCAGGAGAGATCCAAATGTGTGTGTTTAGAATAAATATCCCACGGGGGTAAAATTGAAAAAAGTTGAAACAATTTTTTTTTTGGACTTCGTCATTATTCCTAAGTTTATCAGACTTTCAGATAGGGGAAATGTCAGTGAGCGTTCCGATTTCAGTTCCTGAGCGATTCGACCAATGAGTCCTTGATATTTAGTCGTTTTCAGCCAATTTTCTGGATTTTTGAAAATTTCACTTTTTTGTGAAAATGTCCACTAAATGAGGGAATAATATGTGTGAGGGTACCCCAGGAGAGTTCCAAATATGTGTGGGTAGAATATATATCCCACGGGGGTGAAAGTGAAAAAAGTTGACAAAAATTTTTTTTAGGGACTTAGTCATTATTCCGGCGTTTATCAGACTTTCAGATAGGGGAAATGTCAGTGAGCGTTCCGATTTCAGTTCCTGAGCGATTCGACCAATGAGTCCTTGATATTTAGTCGTTTTCAGCCAATTATGTGGATTTTTGAAAATTTCACTTTTTGGTGAAAATATCCACTAAATGAGAGAATAATATGTGTGAAGGTACCCCAGGAGAGTTCCAAATGAGTGTGGGTAGAATATATATCCCACGGGGGTAAAATTGAAAAAAGTTGAAACAATTTTTTTTTTGGACTTAGTCATTATTCCTAAGTTTATCAGACTTTCAGATTGGGGAAATGTCAGTGAGCATTCCGATTTCAGTTCCAGAGCGATTTGCCCAATGAGTCCTTGATATTTAGTCGTTTTCAGCCAATTTTCTGGATTTTTGAAAATTTCACTTTTTTGTGAAAATATCCACTAAATGAGAGAATAATATGTGTGAAGGTACCCCAGGAGAGTTCCAAATGTGTGTGGGTAGAATATATATCCCACGGGGGTAAAAGTGAAAAAAGTTGAACAAAAAATTTTTTTTGAACTTAGTCATTTTTCCGGCATTTATCAGACTTTCAGATAGGGGAAATGTCAGTAATTGTACCGATTTCATTTCCAGAGCGATTCGCCCAATGAGTCCTTGATATTTAGTCGTTTTCAGCCAATTTTCTGGATTTTTGAAAATTTCACTTTTTTGTGAAAATATCCACTAAATGAGAGAATAATATGTGTGAAGGTACCCCAAGAGAGTTCCAAATGTGTGTGGGTAGAATATATATCCCACGGTGGTAAAATTGAAAAAAGTTGAAAAAAATTTTTTTTTGGACTTAGTCATTTTTCCGGCGTTTATCAGACTTTCAGATAGCGGAAATGTCAGTGAGCGTTCCGATTTCAGTTCCAGAGCGATTCGACTAATGATTCATTGATATTTAGTCATTTTCAGCCAATTTTCTGGATTTTTGAAAATTTCACTTTTTTGTGAAAATGTCCACTAAATGAGGGAATAATATGTGTGAGGTACCCCAGGAGAGTTCCAAATGTGTGTGGGTAGAATATATATCCCACGGGGGTAAAAGTGAAAAAAGTTGAACAAAAATTTTTTTTTGAACTTAGTCATTTTTCTGCCGTTTATCAGACTTTCAGATAGGGGAAATGTCAGTAATTGTACCGATTTCATTTCCAGAGCGATTCGCCCAATGAGTCCTTGATATTTAGTCATTTTCAGCCAATTTTCTGGATTTTTGAAAATTTCACTTTTTTGTGAAAATATCCACTAAATGAGAGAATAATATGTGTGAAGGTACCCCAGGAGAGTTCCAAATGTGTGTGGGTAGAATATATATCCCACGGTGGTAAAATTGAAAAAAGTTGAAAAAAATTTTTTTTTGGACTTAGTCATTTTTCCGGCGTTTATCAGACTTTCAGATAGCGGAAATGTCAGTGAGTGTTCCGATTTCAGTTCCAGAGCGATTCGACCAATGAGTCCTTGATATTTAGTCATTTTCAGCCAATCTTCTGGATTTTTGAAAATTTCACTTTTTTGTGAAAATATCCACTAAATGAGAGAATAATATGTGGGAAGGTACCCCAGGAGAGTTCCAAATGTGTGTGGGTAGAATATATATCCCACGGGGGTAAAATTGAAAAAAGTTGAAAAAAATTTTTTTGGGACTTAGTCATTGTTCTGCCGTTTATCAGACTTTCAGATAGGGGAAATGTCAGTGAGCGTTCCGATTTCAGTTCCAGAGCGATTCACCCAATGAGTACTTGATATTTAGTCGTTTTCAGCCAATTTTCTGGATTTTTGAAAATTTCACTTTTTTGTGAAAATATCCACTAAATGAGAGAATAATATGTGTGAGGGTACCCCAGGAGAGTTCCAAATGTGTTTGGGTAGAATATATATCCCACGGGGGTAAAATTGAAAAAAGTTGAAACAATTTTTTTTTTGGACTTAGTCATTATTCCTAAGTTTATCAGACTTTCAGATTGGGGAAATGTCAGTGAGCATTCCGATTTCAGTTCCAGAGCGATTTGCCCAATGAGTCCTTGATATTTAGTCGTTTTCAGCCAATTTTCTGGATTTTTGTAAATTTCACTTTTTTGTGAAAATATCCACTAAATGAGAGAATAATATGTGTGAAGGTACCCCAGGAGAGTTCCAAATGTGTGTGGGTAGAATATACATCCCACGGGGGTAAAAGTGAAAAAAGTTGAACAAAAATTTTTTTTTGAACTTAGTCATTTTTCCGGCTTTTATCAGACTTTCAGATAGGGGAAATGTCAGTAATTGTACCGATTTCAGTTCCAGAGCGATTCGCCCAATGAGTCCTTGATATTTAGTCGTTTTCAGCCAATTTTCTGGATTTTTGAAAATTTCACTTTTTTGTGAAAATATCCACTAAATGAGAGAATAATATGTGTGAAGGTACCCCAGGAGAGTTCCAAATGTGTGTGGGTAGAATATATATCCCACGGTGGTAAAATTGAAAAAAGTTGAAAAAAAATTTTTTTTGGACTTAGTCATTTTTCCGGCGTTTATCAGACTTTCAGATAGCGGAAATGTCAGTGAGCGTTCCGATTTCAGTTCCAGAGCAATTCGACTAATGAGTCCTTGATATTTAGTCATTTTCAGCCAATTTTCTGGATTTTTGAAAATTTCACTTTTTTGTGAAAATGTCCACTAAATGAGGGAATAATATGTGTGAGGTACCCCAGGAGAGTTCCAAATGTGTGTGGGTAGAATATATATCCCACGGGGGTAAAATTGAAAAAAGTTGAAACAATTTTTTTTTTGGACTTAGTAATTTTTCCGGCGTTTATCAGACTTTCAGATAGGGGAAATGTCAGTGAGCGTTCCGATTTCAGTTCCTGAGCGATTCGACCAATGAGTCCTTGATATTTAGTCGTTTTCAGCTAATTATCTGGATTTTTGAAAATTTCACTTTTTGGTGAAAATATCCACTAAATGAGAGAATAATATGTGTGAAGGTACCCCAGGAGAGTTCCAAATGTGTGTGGGTAGAATATATATCCCACGGGGGTAAAATTGAAAAAAGTTGAAAAAAATTTTTTTGGGACTTAGTCATTGTTCTGCCGTTTATCAGACTTTCAGATAGGGGAAATGTCAGTGAGCGTTCCGATTTCAGTTCCAGAGCGATTCACCCAATGAGTACTTGATATTTAGTCGTTTTCAGCCAATTTTCTGGATTTTTGAAAATTTCACTTTTTTGTGAAAATATCCACTAAATGAGAGAATAATATGTGTGAGGGTACCCCAGGAGAGTTCCAAATGTGTGTGGGTAGAATATATATCCCACGGGGGTAAAATTGAAAAAAGTTGAAACAATTTTTTTTTTGGACTTAGTCATTATTCCTAAGTTTATCAGACTTTCAGATTGGGGAAATGTCAGTGAGCATTCCGATTTCAGTTCCAGAGCGATTTGCCCAATGAGTCCTTGATATTTAGTCGTTTTCAGCCAATTTTCTGGATTTTTGAAAATTTCACTTTTTTGTGAAAATATCCACTAAATGAGAGAATAATATGTGTGAAGATACCCCAGGAGAGTTCCAAATGTGTGTGGGTAGAATATATATCCCACGGGGGTAAAAGTGAAAAAAGTTGAACAAAAAATTTTTTTTGAACTTAGTCATTTTTCCGGCATTTATCATACTTTCAGATAGGGGAAATGTCAGTAATTGTACCGATTTCATTTCCAGAGCGATTCGCCCAATGAGTCCTTGATATTTAGTCGTTTTCAGCCAATTTTCTGGATTTTTGAAAATTTCACTTTTTTGTGAAAATATCCACTAAATGAGAGAATAATACCCAGGAGAGTTCCAAATGTGTGTGGGTAGAATATATATCCCACGGTGGTAAAATTGAAAAAAGTTGAAAAAAAATTTTTTTTGGACTTAGTCATTTTTCCGGCGTTTATCAGACTTTCAGATAGGGGAAATGTCAGTGAGCGTTCCGATTTCAGTTCCTGAGCGATTCGACCAATGAGTCCTTGATATTTAGTCGTTTTCAGCCAATTATCTGGATTTTTGAAAATTTCACTTTTTGGTGAAAATATCCACTAAATGAGAGAATAATATGTGTGAAGGTACCCCAGGAGAGTTCCAAATGTGTGTGGGTAGAATATATATCCCACGGGGGTAAAATTGAAAAAAGTTGAAAAAATTTTTTTTTGGACTTAGTCATTTTTCTGGCGTTTATCAGACTTTCAGATAGGGGAAATGTCAGTAAGTGTACCGATTTCAGTTCCAGAGCGTTTCGCCCAATGAGTCCTTGATATTTAGTCGTTTTCAGCCAATTTTCTGGATTTTTGAAAATTTCACTTTTTTGTGAAAATATCCACTAAATGAGGGAATACTATGTGTGAGGGTACCCCAGGAGAGTTCCAAATGTGTGTGGGTAGAATATATATCCCACGGGGTCAAAATTGAAAAGATTTGAAAAAAAAAATGTTTTTGGACTTAGTCATTTTTCCGGCGTTTATCAGATTTTCAGATAGGGGAAATGTCAGTGAGCGTTCCGATTTCAGTTCCAGAGCGATTCGCCCAATGAGTCCTTGATATTTAGTCGTTTTCAGCCAATTTTCTGGATTTTTGAAAATTTCACTTTTTTGTGAAAATATCCACTAAATGAGGGAATACTATGTGTGAGGGTACCCCAGGAGAGTTCCAAATGTGTGTGGGTAGAATATATATCCCATGGGGGTACAACTGAAAAAAGTTGAAACAATTTTTTTTTTGGACTTAGTCATTTTTCCGGCGTTTATCAGACTTTCAGATAAGGGAAATGTCAGTGAGCGTTCCGATTTCAGTTCCTGAGCGATTCGCCCAATGAGTCCTTGATATTTAGTCGTTTTCAGCCAATTTTCTGGATTTTTGAAAATTTCACTTTTTGGTGAAAATATCCACTCAATGAGGGAATAATATGTGTGAGGGTACCCCAGGAGAGTTCCAAATGTGTGTGGGTAGAATATATATCCCACGGGGTCAAAATTGAAAAGATTTGAAAAAAAAATTTTTTTTGGACTTAGTCATTTTTCCGGCGTTTATCAGACTTTCAGATTGGGAAAATGTCAGTAAGCGTTCCGATTTCAGTTCCAGAGCGATTCGCCCAATGAGTCCTTGATATTTAGTCGTTTTCAGCCAATTTTCTGGATTTTTGAAAATTTCACTTTTTTGTGAAAATATCCACTAAATGAGAGAATAATATGTGTGAAGGTACCCCAGGAGAGTTCCAAATGTGTGTGGGTAAAATATATATCCCACGGGGGTACAATTGAAAAAAGTTGAAACAATTTTTTTTTTGGACTTAGTCATTTTTCCGGCGTTTATCAGACTTTCAGATAGGGGAAATGTCAGTGAGCGTTCCGATTTCAGTTCCTGAGCGATTCGCCCAATGAGTCCTTGATATTTAGTCGTTTTCAGCCAATTTTCTGGATTTTTGAAAATTTTACTTTTTGGTGAAAATATCCACTCAATGAGGGAATAATATGTGTGAGGGTACCCCAGGAGAGTTCCAAATGTGTGTGGGTAGAATATATATCCCACGGGGTTAAAATTGAAAAAAGTTGAACAAAAAATTTTTTTTGAACTTAGTCATTTTTCCGGCATTTATCAGACTTTCAGATAGGGGAAATGTCAGTAAGTGTACCGATTTCAGTTCCAGAGCGATTCGACCAATGAGTCCTTGATATTTAGTCGTTTTCAGCCAATTTTCTGGATTTTTGAAAATTTCACTTTTTTGTGAAAATATCCACTAAATGAGGGAATAATATGTGTGAGGGTACCCCAGGAGAGTTCCAAATGTGTGTGGGTAGAATATATATCCCACGGGGGTAAAATTGAAAAAATTTGAAAAAAAAATTTTTTTTGGACTTAGTCATTTTTCTGGCATTTATCAGACTTTCAGATAGGGGAAATGTCAGTAAGTGTACCGATTTCAGTTCCAGAGCGATTGGCCCAATGAGTCCTTGATATTTAGTCGTTTTCAGCCAATTTTCTGGATTTTTGAAAATGTCACTTTTTTGTGAAAATATCCACTAAATGAGAGAATAATATGTGTGAGGGTACCCCAGGAGAGTTCCAAATGTGTGTGGGTAGAATATATATCCCACGGGGGTAAAATTGAAAAAAGTTGAAAAAAATTTTTTTTGGACTTAGTCATTTTTCTGCCGTTTATCAGACTTTCAGATAGGGGAAATGTCAGTGAGCGTTCCGATTTCAGTTCCAGAGCGATTCGCCCAATGAGTACTTGATATTTAGTCGTTTTCAGCCAATTTTCTGGATTTTTGAAAATTTCACTTTTTTGTGAAAATATCCACTAAATGAGAGAATAATATGTGTGAAGGTACCCCAGGAGAGTTCCAAATGTGTGTGGGTAGAATATATATCCCACGGGGGTAAAATTGAAAAAAGTTGAAACAATTTTTTTTTTGGACTTAGTCATTATTGCTAAATTTATCAGACTTTCAGATAGGGGAAATGTCAGTGAGCATTCCGATTTCAGTTCCAGAGCGATTTGCACAATGAGTCCTTGATATTTAGTCGTTTTCAGCCAATATTTTGGATTTTTGAAAATTTCACTTTTTTGTGAAAATATCCACTAAATGAGGGAATAATATGTGTGAGGGTACCCCAGGAGAGTTCCAAATGTGTGTGGGTAGAATATATATCCCACGGGGGTAAAATTGAAAAAAGTTGAAAAAAATTTTTTTTTGGACTTAGTCATTTTTCCGCCGTTTATCAGACTTTCAGATAGGGGAAATGTCAGTGAGCATTCCGATTTCAGTTCCAGAGCGATTTGTGCAATGAGTCCTTGATATTTAGTCGTTTTCAGCCAATATTTTGGATTTTTGAAAATTTCACTTTTTTGTGTGAAGGTACCCCAGGAGAGTTCCAAATGTGTGTGGGTACAACATATTTCCCACAGCGGTAAAATTGAAAAGATTTGAAAAAAAAAATTTTTTTGGACTTAGTAATTTTTCCGGCGTTTATCAGACTTTCAGATAGGGAAAATGTCAGTAAGCGTTCCGATTTCAGTTCCAGAGCGATTCGCCCAATGAGTCCTTGATATTTAGTCATTTTCAGCCAATTTCTGGATTTTTGAAAATTTCACTTTTTTATGAAAATATCCACTAAATGAGGGAATAATATGTGTGAGGGTACCCCAGGAGAGTTCCAAATGTGTGTGGGTAGAATATATATCGCACGGTGGTAAAATTGAAAAGATTTGAAAAAAAAATTTTTTTTGGACTTAGTCATTTTTCTGGCGTTTATCAGACTTTCAGATTGGGAAAATGTCAGTAAGCGTTCCGATTTCAGTTCCAGAGCGATTCGCCCAATGAGTCCTTGATATTTAGTCGTTTTCAGCCAATCTTCTGGATTTTTGAAAATTTCACTTTTTTGTGAAAATATCCACTAAATGAGGGAATAATATGTGTGAGGGTACCCCAGGAGAGTTCCAAATGTGTGTGGGTAGAATATATATCCCACGGGGGTAAAATTGAAAAAAGTTGAAAAAATTTTTTTTTTGGACTTAGTCATTTTTCCGGCTTTTATCAGACTTTCAGATAGGGGAAATGTCAGTGAGCATTCCGATTTCAGTTCCAGAGCGATTTGCCCAATGAGTCCTTGATATTTAGTCGTTTTCAGCCAATATTTTGGATTTTTGAAAATTTCACTTTTTTGTGAAAATATCCACTAAATGAGAGAATAATATGTGTGAAGGTACCCCAGGAGAGTTCCAAATGTGTGTGGGTAGAATATATATCCCACGGGGGTAAAATTGAAAAAAGTTGAAAAAAATTTTTTTTTGGACTTAGTCATTTTTCCGGCGTTTATCAGACTTTCAGATAGGGGAAATGTCAGTAAGTGTACTGATTTCAGTTCCAGAGCGATTCGCCCAATGAGTCCTTGATATTTAGTCGTTTTCAGCCAATTTTCTGGATTTTTGAAAATTTCACTTTTTTGTGAAAATATCCACTAAATGAGAGAATAATATGTGTGAAGGTACCCCAGGAGAGTTCCAAATGTGTGTGGGTACAATATATTTCCCACAGCGGTAAAATTGAAAAGATTTGAAAAAAAAATTTTTTTTGGACTTAGTCATTTTTCCGGCGTTTATCAGATTTTCAGATAGGGGAAATGTCAGTGAGCATTCTGATTTCAGTTCCAGAGCGATTCGCCCAATGAGTCCTTGATATTTAGTCGTTTTCAGCCAATTTTCTGGATTTTTGAAAATTTCACTTTTTTGTGAAAATATCCACTAAATGAGGGAATAATATGTGTGAGGGTACCCCAGGAGAGTTCCAAATGTGTGTGGGTAGTATATATATCCCACGGGGGTAAAATTGAAAAAAGTTGAAACAATTTTTTATTTGGACTTAGTCATTTTTCCGGCGTTTATCAGACTTTCAGATTGGGAAAATGTCAGTAAGCGTTCCGACTTCAGTTCCAGAGCGATTCGCCCAATGAGTCCTTGATATTTAGTCGTTTTCAGCCAATATTTTGGATTTTTGAAAATTTCACTTTTTTGTGAAAATATCCACTAAATGAGAGAATAATATGTGTGAAGGTACCCCAGGAGAGTTCCAAATGTGTGTGGGTAGAATATATATCCCACGGGGGTAAAATTGAAAAAAGTTGAAAAAAATTTTTTTTTGGACTTAGTCATTTTTCCGGCGTTTATCAGACTTTCAGATACGGGAAATGTCAGTAAGTGTACTGATTTCAGTTCCAGAGCGATTCGCCCAATGAGTCCTTGATATTTAGTCGTTTTCAGCCAATTTTCTGGATTTTTGAAAATTTCACTCTTTTGTGAAAATATCCACTAAATGAGAGAATAATATGTGTGAAGGTACCCCAGGAGAGTTCCAAATGTGTGTGGGTACAATATATTTCCCACAGCGGTAAAATTGAAAAGATTTGAAAAAAAAATTTTTTTTGGACTTAGTCATTTTTCCGGCGTTTATCAGATTTTCAGATAGGGGAAATGTCAGTGAGCATTCCGATTTCAGTTCCAGAGCGATTCGCCCAATGAGTCCTTGATATTTAGTCGTTTTCAGCCAATTTTCTGGATTTTTGAAAATTTCACTTTTTTGTGAAAATATCTACTAAATGAGGGAATAATATGTGTGAGGGTACCCCAGGAGAGTTCCAAATGTGTGTGGGTAGAATATATATCCCACGGGGGTACAATTGAAAAAAGTTGAAACAATTTTTTTTTTGGACTTAGTCATTTTTCCGGCGTTTATCAGACTTTCAGATAGGGGAAATGTCAGTGAGCGTTCCGATTTCAATTCCAGAGCGATTCGCCCAACGAGTCCTTGATATTTAGTCGTTTTCAGCCAATTTTCTGGATTTTTGAAAATTTCACTTTTTTGTGAAAATATCCACTAAATGCGAGAATAATATGTGTGAAGGTACCCCAGGAGTGTTCCAAATGTGTGTGGGTAGAATATATATCCCACGGGGGTAAAATTGAAAAAAGTTGAAAAAAATTTTTTTTTGGACTTAGTCATTTTTCCGGCGTTTATCAGACTTTCAGATAGGGGAAATGTTAGTAAGTGTACCGATTTCAGTTCCAGAGCGATTCGCCCAACGAGTCCTTGATATTTATTCGTTTTCAGCCAATTTTCTGGATTTTTGAAAATTTCACTTTTTTGTGAAAATATCCACTAAATGAGGGAATAATATGTGTGAGGGTACCCCAGGAGAGTTCCAAATGTGTGTGGGTAGAAAATATATCCCACGGGGGTAAATTTGAAAAAAGTTGAAAACATTTTTTTTTGGACTTAGTCATTTTTCCGACGTTTATCAGACTTTCAGATAGGGGAAATGTCAGTGAGCATTCCGATTTCAGTTCCAGAGCGATTCGCTCAATAAGTCCTTGATATTTAGTCGTTTTCAGCCAATTTTCTGGATTTTTGAAAATTTCACTTTTTTGTGAAAACATCCACTAAATGAGGGAATAATATGTGTGAGGGTACCCCAGGAGAGTTCCAAATGTGTGTGGGTAGAATATATATCCCACGGGGGTAAAATTTAAAAAAGCTGAAAAAAATTTTTGGGGGGACTTAGTCATTTTACCAGCGTTTATCAGACTTTCAGATAGGGGAAATGTCAGTGAGCATTCCGATTTCAGTTCCAGAGCGATTCGCCCAATGAGTCCTTGTTATTTAGTCGTTTTCAGCCAATTTTCTGGATTTTTGAAAATTTCACTTTTTTGTGAAAATATCCACTAAATGAGGGAATAATATGTGTGAGGGTACCCCAGGAGAGTTCCAAATGTGTGTGGGTAGAATATATATCCTACTGGGGTAAAATTCAAAAAAGTTGAAAAAATTTTTTTTTTGGACTTAGTCATTTTACCGGCGTTTATCAGACTTTCAGATAGGGGAAATGTCAGTGAGCGTTCCGATTTCAGTTCCAGAGCGATTCACCCAATGTGTAGTGTTGAGCGATACCTTCCGATATCAGGAAATATCGTATCGGATTGGATCGGGCCGATACCCAAAAAGTATCGGATATCGCCGATTCCGATACCGGAAACCAATGCAAGTCAATGGGACACAAATATCGGAATGAAAATAAACCCTTTCTTTCCTTGTAGGTTAATTCTACATGAAGTAAAACAACTAAGAATAATGTAGAATGACATGAAAAGCCGGCAATTCATCAGCGGCATTCACCGGTACCCGACAATTTACTACAGAAAGAATAGAGCTTCACACATAGATTAGATAGATAGAAACATGTCAGTCACATATATATGAAGTACAGTGACAGTGTTGATTACTGTACTTGTCATTTAGTGTATAGGATTTACTTTTAAAAAATATTAGTGTTTTCGTGTACCGTCTCTTTAAAAAAGCCGGCTGGCAATTCAGCAGCGGTACCCGACAATTTATAACAGACAAAATAGAGCTTCACACATAGATTAGATAGATAGAAACATGTCAGTCACATATATATGAAGTACACTGCCAGTGTTGCTTACTGTACTTGTCATTTAGTGTAAAGGATTTATTTTAAAAAATATTAGTGTTTTCGTGCACCGTCTCTTTAAAAAAGCCGGCCGGCAATTCAGCAGCGGTGCCCGACAATTTATAACAGACAGAATAGAGCATCACACATAGATTAGATAGATAGAAACATGTCAGCCACATATATATGAAGTACTGTGACAGTGTTGATTACTGTACTTGTCATTTAGTGTAAAGGATTTATTTAAAAAAATAATAGTGTTTTCGTGCACCGTCTCTTTAAGAAAGCCGGCCGGCAATTCAGCATCTGTACCCGACAATTTAGAATAGAAGGAATAGAGAATCACACATAGATTAGATAGATAGAAACATGTCTGTCACATCTATATGAAGTACAGTGACAGTGTTGATTACTGTACTTGTTATTTAGTGTTAAAATAAAGGATTTATTTTAAAAAAAATTGGCGTGGGGTTCCCCTTAATTTTAGTCTCTAGCGGAGGTTAAGCAGACAGCTGGGGCAGATGTTTGAAGCCTGGGAAGGGGTTAATACCCACGGAGCTTCCCAAGCAACTAATATCAGCCCCCAGCTGAATACCTAGCCTTTACTAGCTATTAAAATGGGGGAACCCCCCCAAAAAAATAACGTGGGGTCCCCCCTAATTTAATAGCTAGCAAAGGCTAGGCAGACAGCTGGGGGCTGATTTTAATAGCCTAGGAAGGGTGCCATGAATATTGGCCCCCTCCCAGGCTAGAAACACCAGCCGTCAGCCGCCCCAGAAATGGCGCATCCATAGGATGCGCCAATTCTGGCACTTAGCCTCGCTCTTCCCACTGCCCTGTAGCGGTGGCAGTGGGGTAATAGGGCTGGGGTTGATGTCAGCTTATAATGCCAGCTGACATCAAGCCCAGGTTAGTAATGGAGAGGCGTCTATAAGACACCCCCATTACTAACCCCATAGTCAAAGTTAAAGAAAGACACAAACACCCAGAATAAAGTCCTTTAATTGAAATAAAGACACAATTCTTTATTGTTCTAAATTAATCCATACTTACCATCACGCCCATTCCAGCTGAAGCCAACGATCTCCTGCAATAAAAGAAAAATAATAAAGCAACCTCATCCTTACCTTTCGATGGTTCCCAGGACAGCTCCAGCTCTGCTACATCGAGATGACAGGCTGGACCGCAGCAGAACGCTGCCATCCAGCCTATCATCCCGCAGACACTGAGAAGCGCAGGCATGCTTGCGCTCCTCAGTGTCTGGCTGTGACGGCATCCAGATGAGCCGAGGTCATGTCCAATGAACTCAGCTCACCTCATGCACGTCACTGACAGCGTGGGAAAATTCTCACGCTGAAGCGCTGAGTGCAGGAGAATTTTCCCACGCTGTCAGTGACGTGCATGAGGTGAGCTGAGTTCATTGGACATGACCTCACCTCTTGTATGTCACTGACAGCGTGGGAGAAGTCTCACGCTGAAGCGTTGAGTGCAGGAGAATTCTCCCACGCTGTCAGTGACGTGCATGAGGTGAGCTGAGTTCATTGGACATGACCTCGGCTCATCTGGATGCCGTCACAGCCAGACACTGAGGAGCGCAAGCATGCCTGCGCTTCTCAGTGTCTGCGGGATGACAGGCTGGATGGCAGCGTTCTGCTGCGGTCCAGCCTGTCATCTCGATGTAGCAGAGCTGAAGCTGTCGTGGGAGCCATGGAAAGGTAAGGATGATGTTGGTTTATTATTTTATTTTTATTGCTGGAGATCGTTGGCTTCAGCTGGAATGGGCGTGATGGTAAGTATGGTTTAATTTAGAACAATAAAGAATTGTGTCTTTATTTCAATTAAAGGACTTTATTCTGGGTGTTTGTGTTTTTTTTAAATACTTTACTAGAAATTCATGGCGGTCATGTCTAATATTGGCGTGACCCCATGAATTTCGGGCTTAGGGCCAGCTGATAATGCCTAGCTGGCCTTAACCCCTTTATTACCCAGTGAGCCACCGCACCAGGGCCCTGGATGAGTTGGGTACAGCGCCAGAAGATGGCGCTTCTATGAACGCGCCATTTTCCGGGGAGGCTGCGGACTGCAATTTGCAGCGGGTGGGGCCCAGAAAGCTTGGGCCTCCCTGCGCTGCGGATTCCAGCCCCCAGCTGCCTTGTTGTACCTGGCTGGACAGAAAAATAGGGCGAAGCCCCACGTATTTTTTTTTTAAATTATTTCATTAAATTCATGGAATAATTACGAAAAAAAGGGCTTCCCTATATTGTTGTGTCCGGCTAGGTACAAATAGGCAGCTGGTGGTTGGGGGCAGCCCGTTCCTGCCTGCTGTACCTGACTGGACACAAATATAGGGCGAAGCCCCACATAATTTTTTTTTTTATTATTTCATGAATTTCCTGAAATAATTAAAAAAAAATTGACGTGGGGCTTTGCACTATATTTGTGTCCAGCCAGGTACAGCAGGCAGGAACGGACTGCCCCCAACGACCAGCTGCCTATTTGTACCTGGTTGGACACAACAATATAGGGAAGCCCTTTTTTTCTTAATTATTCCATGAATTTCATGAAATAATTAAAAAAAAAAAAAAACGTGGAGCTTCTCCCTATTTTTGTGTCCAGCCAGGTACAACTAGGCAGCTGGGGGATGGAATCTGCAGCGCAGGGAGGCCCAAGCTTTCTGCCCCCCCCGCTGAAAATTGCAGTCCGCAGCCGCCCCGGAAAATGGCGCGTTCATAGAAGCTGGATGCTGTACCTGGCTGGCATACAAAAATATGGCGAAGCCCACGTCAAAAGTTTTGGGAAAAATTAATTAAAAAATAAATAATAATTTAGGGACTGCATCTTTATTAACTCCTCAAATGTCATTTAGTGTTAAAATAAAGGATTTATTTAAAAAAAAAATGGCGTGGGATCCCCCATAATTTTAGTCTCTAGCGGAGGTTAAGCAGACGGCTGGGGCAGATGTTTGAAGCCTGGGAAGGGGGTAAAACCCACGGAGCTTCCCAGGCTACTAATATCAGCCCCCAGCTGAATACTTAGCCTTTACTAGCTATTAAAATGGGGGACCCCCCCAAAAAAAATGACGTGGGGTCCCCCCTATTTTAATAGCTAGCAAAGGCTAGGCAGACAGCTGGGGGCAGATATTAATAGCCCAGGAAGGGTGCCATGAATATTGGCCCCTCCCATGCTAGAAACACCAGCCGTCAGCCGCCCCAGAAATGGCGCATCCATAGGATGTGCCAATTCTGGCACTTAGCCTCGCTCTTCCACGCTGCCCTGGTGCGGTGGCAGGGGGTAATAGTGGTGGGTTTCATGTCAGCGCTAGCTGCCATGAAGCCCAGGTTAGTAATGATGGCCGTCTATAAGACACCCCCATTACTAACCTACAAAGTGTTAAAAAGAAAAAACACACTACACCCAGAAAAAAAAAATTTATTTGAAATAAAACACACCATTTTATTTAATTCTTAGTTTACTAAAAATAATAGTTACCTGTCCACGTTCCTGCGCTGATCTCCCATGCACAGCTGTCACATCTGGAGATGGTGACAGCTGTCATGGCTGCTGTAAGCTCACGCTGCCGGGAACACGTCTGCTCCCGGCAGCGGGAGCCACTGACTGAGGTCACCGGAGTGCATTCAGGCAGCGCAGCTCCGGAGACCTCCTTTACAGCACTGCTGTACCGTGGGAATTTCTCACGATACAGCGGGGCCATAAAGCAGCTAACCGGAGCAGCGCTGCCTGAACTCCGGCGAACCCTTACGGCCCCGTCATTCTAGCGGTGGCAGCGGTTCAGAGCGGTCACATTCTATGTGGCTGCTTTGAACTGGAGATCTTCGTTGGACACTCGTGGACTACTACGGAGGGGTAAGGATAAGGTTGTGGTTTATTATTTTATATTTTATTACAGGAGATCGATGGCTTCGGGGAATTAGGTGTCTAGGTGAGTATAGGTGTCGTTTTTTATTTTTTACTTTATTTTAGGTGGCGATCGGCGGGGACAGGTAATGTATGAACTAATTTATTGTAGGTAACCACTGGCCACCAATGACATGTATCTAACATTTATTGGGGACACATTAGGGCAATTTATATAGCAGGATCAGGCTAATGGGAACTACTGCTCCCATCGAGCTGATCCTGCTGGCACGAGTGGACGGGGGACAGACATAGGCCGATGGGAGTAGTAGTGTCACATCGGCCTATGTCTGCCTGCACGCACAGACACCCCGCACACATCGCACAGACACCGCGCACACATCGCACAGACACCCCGCGCAGACACCCCGCGCAGACACCCCGCACAGACACCCCGCACAGACACCCCGCACACACACCCCGCACACACACCCCGCACACACACCCGCACACACACTAATCATGACCGGTCTGATGGTCTGGGAGGTGAGGCTGACCTGTGCGGCCGTGGGAAAGTTCATGTGAGTTCATGCAGTCAAGCATGAACTCACATGAACCCTCTGAGGGCACCGCGGCTACTTCAAATGAACAGCTGATCGGCATCACCTGATACCTCAGCTGTTCATTTGAAATAACCGGCGGGAAAGCGCAGCACAGAACGGGAAAGCCGGCGGTGAAGTCTTTTCACTGCCGGCTTCCCCTCCCGAGTCCTTCGCTCCTTGGTGCTGCGCTCCCCGCCCGGTCCTAATTTACGATCGGGATGGGAGGTGGGGAGGGGAGCGGAGGATCGGGGTGGGAGCCTGCGGGGAAGCAATATGGGGCTGTGTGATTGTTTAAAAGCTGGCGGCTTTTTACCGCGCGCCGGCTTTTAAACAATCAGGAGAATTCTCCACCGCTGGGATGGCATTCTGATGACAGGCTGGATCTCAGCTGAGCGCTGCCATCCAGCTTGTCATCCTTCACAGACACTGCAGAGCTCAGGCATTATGGGAACTTCCGATTCCGGTATTCGATATTGTAAAAGTATCGGAATTAAATATCGGAATTCCGATACCGCGAATATCGGCCGATACCCGATATTACAGTATCGAAATGCTCAACACTACCAATGAGTCCTTTAATATTTAGTCGTTTTCAGTCAACTTTCTGGATTTTTGAAAATTTCACTTTTTTGTGAAAATATCCACTAAATGAGGGAATAATATGTGTGAGGGTACCCCAGGAGAGATCCAAATGTGTGTGGGTAGAATATATATCCTACTGGGGTAAAATTGAAAAAAGTTGAAAAAATTTTTTTTTGGGACGTAGTCATTTTTCCGGCGTTTATCAGACTTTCAGATAGGGGAAATGTCAGTGAGCGTTCCGATTTCAGTTCCAGAGCGATTGGCCCAATGAGTCCTTTAATATTTAGTCATTTTCAGTCAACTTTCTGGATTTTTGAAAATTTCACTTTTTTGTGAAAATATCCACTAAATGAGGGAATAATATGTGTGAGGGTATCCCAGGAGAGTTCCAAATGTGTGTGGGTAGAATATATATCCTACTAAGGTAAAATTGAAAAAAGTTGAAAACATTTTTTTTTGGGACTTAGTCATTTTTCTTACGTTTATGAGACTTTCAGATAGGGGAAATGTCAGTGAGCTTTCCGATTTCAGTTCCAGAGCAATTCGCCCAATGAGTCCTTTAATATTTAGTCGTTTTCAGTCAACTTTCTGGATTTTTGAAAACTTCACTTTTTTCTGAAAATATCCACTAAATGAGGGAATAATATGTGTGAGGGTACCCCATGAGAGTTCCAAATGTGTGTGGGTAGAATATATATCCCACGGGGGTAAAATTGAAAAAAGTTGAAAACATTTTTTTTTGGACTTAGTCATTTTTCCGACGTTTATCAGACTTTCAGATAGAGGAAATGTCAGTGAGCATTACGATTTCAGTTCCAGAGCGATTCTCCCAATAAGTCCTTGATATTTAGTCGTTTCAGCCAATTTTCTGGATTTTTTGAAAATTTCACTTTTTTGTGAAAATATCCACTAAATGAGGGAATAATATGTGTGAGGGTACCCCAGGAGAGTTCCAAATGTGTGTGGGTAGAATATATATCCCATGGGGGTAAAATTGAAAAAAGTTGAAAAAAATTTTTTTTTGGACTTACTCATTTTTCCGGCGTTTATCAGACTTTCAGATAGGGGAAATGTCAGTGAGCGTTCCGATTTCAGTGCCAGAGCGATTCGCCCAATGAGTCTTTGATATTTAGTCGTTCTCAGCCAATATTTTGGATTTTTGAAAATTTCACTTTTTTGTGAAAATATCCACTAAATGAGGGAATAATATGTGTGAGGGTACCCCAGGAGAGTTACAAATGTGTGTGGGTAGAATATATATCCAGCGGCGGTAAAATTCAAAAAAGTTGAAAACATTTTTTTTTTGGACTTACTCATTTTTCCGGCGTTTATCAGACTTTCAGATAGGGGAAATGTCAGTGAGCGCTCCGATTTCAGTTCCAGAGCGATTCACCCAATGAGTCCTTGATATTTAGTCGTTTTCAGCCAATTTTCTGGATTTTTGAAAATTTCACTTTTTTGTGAAAATATCCACTAAATGAGGGAATAATATGTGTGAGGGTACCCAAGGAGAGTTCTAAATGTGTGTGGGTAGAATATATATCCCATGGGGTAAAATTGAAAAAAGTTGAAAGCATTTTTTTTTTGGACTTAGTCATTTTTCTGGCGTTTATCAGACTTTCAGATAGGGGAAATGTCAGGGAGCTTTCCGATTTCAGTTCCAGAGCAATTCGCCCAATGAGTCCTTTAATATTTAGTCGTTTTCAGTCAACTTTCTGGATTTTTGAAAACTTCACTTTTTTCTGAAAATATCCACTAAATGAGGGAATAATATGTGTGAGGGTACCCCAGGAGAGTTCCAAATGTGTGTGGGTAGAATATATATCCTACTGGGGTAAAATTGAAAAAAGTTTAAAAAATTTTTTTTTGGACTTACTCATTTTTCCGGCGTTTATCAGACTTTCAGATAGGGGAAATGTCAGTGAGCGTTCCGATTTCAGTTCCAGAGCGATTCACCCAATGAGTCCTTGATATTTAGTCGTTTTCAGCCAATTTTCTGGATTTTTGAAAATTTCACTTTTTTTGTGAAAATATCCACTAAATGAGGGAATAATATGTGTGAGGGTACCCCAGGAGAGTTACAAATGTGTGTGGGTAGAATATATATCCCATGGGGGTAAAATTGAAAAAAGTTGAAAACATTTTTTTTTTGGACTTAGTCATTTTTCTGGCGTTTATCAGACTTTCAGATAGGGCAAATGTCGGTGAGCGTTCCGATTTCAGTTCCAGAGCGATTCGCCCAATGAGTCCTTTAATATTTAGTCGTTTTCAGTCAACTTTCTGGATTTTTGAAAATTTCACTTTTTTGTTAAAATATCCACTAAATGAGGGAATAATATGTGTGAGGGTACCCCAGGAGAGTTCCAAATGTGTGTGGGTAGAATATATATCCTACTGGGGTAAAATTGAAAAAAGTTTAAAAAATTTTTTTTTGGGACTTAGTCATTTTTCCGGCGTTTATCAGACTTTCAGATAGGGGAAATGTCAGTGAGCGTTCCGATTTCAGTTCCACAGCGATTCACCCAAAGAGTCCTTGTTATTAAGTCGTTTTCAGCCAATTTTCTGGATTTTTGAAAATTTCACTTTTTTGTGATAATATCCACTAAATGAGGGAATAATATGTGTGAGGGTACCCAAGGAGAGTTCTAAATGTGTGTGGGTAGAATATATATCCCATGGGGGTAAAATTGAAAAAAGTTGAAAACATTTTTTTTTTGGACTTAGTCATTTTTCCGGCGTTTATCAGACTTTCAGATAGGGGAAATGTCAGTGAGTATTTCGATTACAGTTCCAAAGCGATTCGCCCATTAGTCCTTGATATTTAGTCGTTTTCAGTCAATTTTCTGGATTTTTGAAAATTTCACTTTTTTGTGAAAATATCCACTAAATGAGGGAATAATATGTGTGAGGGTACCCCAGGAGAGTTCCAAATGTTTGTGGGTAGAATATATATCCTACTGGGGTAAAATTGAAAAAAGTTATAAAAAATTTTTTTTTGGACTTAGTCATTTTTCTGGCATTTATCAGACTTTCAGATAGGGGAAATGTCAGTGAGCGTTCCAATTTCAGATCCAGAGCGATTCGCCCAATGAGTCCTTGATATTTAGTCGTTCTCAGCCAATATTTTGGATTTTTGAAAATTTCACTTTTTTGTGAAAAAATCCACTAAATGAGGGAATAATATGTGTGAGGGTACCCCAGGAGAGTTCCAAATGTGTGTGGGTAGAATATATATCCCACGGGGGTTAAATTGAAAAAAGTTTAAAAAAATTTTTTTTTGGACTTAGTCATTTTTCCGACGTTTATCAGAGTTTCAGATAGGTCAAATGTCAGTGAGCGTTCCGATTTCAGTTCCAGAGTGATTCGCCCAATGAGTCCTTGATATTTAGTCGTTTTCAGCTAATTTTCTGGATTTTTGAAAATTTCACTTTTTTGTGAAAATATCCACTAAATGAGGGAATAATATGTGTGAGGGTACCCAAGGACAGTTCTAAATGTGTGTGGGAAGAATATATATCCCATGGGGGTAAAATTGAAAAACGTTGAAAACATTTTTTTTTTGGACTTAGTCATTTTTCCGGCGTTTATCAGTCTTTCAGATAGGGCAAATGTCAGTGAGCGTTCCGATTTCAGTTCCAGAGTGATTCGCCCATTGAGTCCTTTAATATTTAGTTGTTTTCAGTCAACTTTCTGGATTTTTGAAAACTTCACTTTTTTGTGAAAATATCCACTAAATGAGGGAATAATATGTGTGAGGGTACCCAAGGACAGTTCTAAATGTGTGTGGGAAGAATATATATCCCATGGGGGTAAAATTGAAAAACGTTGAAAACATTTTTTTTTTGGACTTAGTCATTTTTCCGGCGTTTATCAGTCTTTCAGATAGGGCAAATGTCAGTGAGCGTTCCGATTTCAGTTCCAGAGTGATTCGCCCATTGAGTCCTTTAATATTTAGTCGTTTTCAGTCAACTTTCTGGATTTTTCAAAACTTCACTTTTTTGTGAAAATATCCACTAAATGAGGGAATAATATGTGTGAGGGTACCCCAGGAGAGTTCCAAATGTGTGTGGGTAGAATTTATATCCCACGGGGGTTAAATTGAAAAAAGTTGAAAAAAATTTTTTTTTGGACTTAGTCATTTTTCCGACGTTTATCAGAGTTTCAGATAGGTCAAATGTCAGTGAGCGTTCCGATTTCAGTTCCAGAGCGATTCGCCCAATGAGTCCTTGATATTTAGTCGTTTTCAGCCAATTTTCTGGATTTTTGAAAATTTCACTTTTTTGTGAAAATATCCACTAAATGAGGGAATAATATGTGTGAGGGTACCCCAGGAGAGTTCCAAATGTGTGTGGGAAGAATATATATCCCACGGGGGTAAAATTGA
The DNA here is from genome assembly GCF_046119375.1 of Phyllobates terribilis. NCBI lineage: Eukaryota > Metazoa > Chordata > Amphibia > Anura > Dendrobatidae > Phyllobates > Phyllobates terribilis. The sequence continues at coordinate 12,728,509 of NW_027362791.1, read as the reverse complement.
AAAAAGTTATAAAATATTATTTTTTGGACTTAGTCATTTTTCCGGCGTTTATCAGACTTTCAGATAGGGGAAATGTAATTGAGCGCTCCGATTTCAGTTCCAGAGCGATTCGCCCAATAAGTCCTTGATATTTAGTCGTTTTCAGTCAATTTTCTGGATTTTTGAAAATTTCACTTTTTTGTGAAAATATCCACTAAATGAGGGAATAATATGTGTGAGGGTACCCCAGGAGAGTTCCAAATGTGTGTGGGTAGAATATATATCCCACGGGGATAAAATTGAAAAAAGTTGAAAACATTTTTTTTTCGGACTTAGTCATTTTTCCGGCGTTTATCAGACTTTCAGATAGGGGAAATGTCAGAGAGCGTTCCGATTTCAGTGCCAGAGTGATTTGCCCAATGAGTCCTTGATATTTAGTCGTTCTCAGCCAATATTTTGGATTTTTGAAAATTTCACTTTTTTGTGAAAATATCCACTAAATGATGGAATAATATGTGTGAGGGTACCCCAGGAGAGTTCCAAATGTGTGTGGGTAGAATATATATCCCACGGGGGTAAAATTGAAAAAAGTTGAAAAAAATTTTTTTTTGGACTTAGTCATTTTTCGGACGTTTATCAGACTTTCAGATAGGGCAAATGTCAGTGAGCGTTCCGATTTCAGTTCCAGAGCGATTCGCCCAAAGAGTCCTTGATATTTAGTCGTTTTCAGCCAATTTTCTGGATTTTTGAAAATTTCACTTTTTTGTGAAAATATCCACTAAATGAGGGAATAATATGTGTGAAGGTACCCCAGGAGAGTTCGAAATGTGTGTGGGTAGAATATATATCCTACTGGGGTAAAATTGAAAAAAGTTTAAAAAAAATTTTTTTGGACTTAGTCATTTTTCTTACGTTTATCAGACTTTCAGATAGGGGAAATGTCATTGAGCGCTCCGATTTCAGTTCCAGAGCGATTCGCCCAATAAGTCCTTGATATTTAGTCGTTTTCAGTCAATTTTCTGGATTTTTGAAAATTTCACTTTTTTGTGAAAATATCCACTAAATGAGGGAATAATATGTGTGAGGGTACCCCAGGAGAGTTCCAAATGTGTGTGGGTAGAATATATATCCCACGGGGATAAAATTGAAAAAAGTTGAAAACATTTTTTTTTTGGACTTAGTCATTTTTTCGGCGTTTATCAGACTTTCAGATAGGGCAAATGTCAGAGAGCGTTCCGATTTCAGTGCCAGAGTGATTTGCCCAATGAGTCCTTGATATTTAGTCGTTCTCAGCCAATATTTTGGATTTTTGAAAATTTCACTTTTTTGTGAAAATATCCACTAAATGAGGGAATAATATGTGTGAGGGTACCCAAGGACAGTTCTAAATGTGTGTGGGAAGAATATATATCCCATGGGGGTAAAATTGAAAAAAGTTGAAAACATTTTTTTTTTGGACTTAGTCATTTTTCCGGCGTTTATCAGTCTTTCAGATAGGGCAAATGTCAGTGAGCGTTCCGATTTCAGTTCCAGAGCGATTCGCCCATTGAGTCCTTTAATATTTAGTCGTTTTCAGTCAACTTTCTGGATTTTTGAAAACATCACTTTTTTGTGAAAATATCCACTAAATGAGGGAATAATATGTGTGAGGGTACCCCAGGAGAGTTCCAAATGTGTGTGGGTAGAATATATATCCTACTGGGGTAAAATTGAAAAAAGTTTAAAAAATTTTTTTTTGGGACTTAGTCATTTTTCTTACGTTTATCAGACTTTCAGATAGGGGAAATGTCAGTGAGCGTTCCAATTTCAGTGCCAGAGCGATTCGCCCAATGAGTCCTTGATATTTAGTCGTTCACAGCCAATATTTTGGATTTTTGAAAATTTCACTTTTTTGTGAAAATATCCACTAAATGAGGGAATAATATGTGTGAGGGTACCCCAGGAGAGTTCCAAATGTGTGTGGGAAGAATATATATCCCACGGGGGTAAAATTGAAAAAAGTTATAAAAAATTATTTTTTGGACTTAGTCATTTTTCCGGCGTTTATCAGACTTTCAGATAGGGGAAATTTAATTGAGCGCTCCGATTTCAGTTCCAGAGCGATTCGCCCAATAAATCCTTGATATTTAGTCGTTTTCAGTCAATTTTCTGGATTGTTGAAAATTTCACTTTTTTGTGAAAATATCCACTAAATGAGGGAATAATATGTGTGAGGGTACCCCAGGAGAGTTCCAAATGTGTGTGGGTAGAATATATATCCCACGGGGATAAAATTGAAAAAAGTTGAAAACATTTTTTTTTTGGACTTAGTCATTTTTCCGGCGTTTATCAGACTTTCAGATAGGGCAAATGTCAGAGAGCGTTCCGATTTCAGTGCCAGAGTGATTTGCCCAATGAGTCCTTGATATTTAGTCGTTCTCAGCCAATATTTTGGATTTTTGAAAATTTCACTTTTTTGTGAAAATATCCACTAAATGATGGAATAATATGTGTGAGGGTACCCCAGGAGAGTTCCAAATGTGTGTGGGTAGAATATATATCCCACGGGGGTAAAATTGAAAAAAGTTGAAAAAAATTTTTTTTTGGACTTAGTCATTTTTCGGACGTTTATCAGACTTTCAGATAGGGCAAATGTCAGTGAGCGTTCCGATTTCAGTTCCAGAGCGATTCGCCCAATGAGTCCTTGATATTTAGTCGTTTTCAGCCAATTTTCTGGATTTTTGAAAATTTCACTTTTTTGTGAAAAATATCCACTAAATGAGGGAATAATATGTGTGAAGGTACCCCAGGAGAGTTCGAAATGTGTGTGGGTAGGATATATATCCTACTGGGGTAAAATTGAAAAAAGTTTAAAAAAAATTTTTTTGGACTTAGTCATTTTTCTTACGTTTATCAGACTTTCAGATAGGGGAAATGTCATTGAGCGCTCCGATTTCAGTTCCAGAGCGATTCGCCCAATAAGTCCTTGATATTTAGTCGTTTTCAGTCAATTTTCTGGATTTTTGAAAATTTCACTTTTTTGTGAAAATATCCACTAAATGAGGGAATAATATGTGTGAGGGTACCCCAGGAGAGTTCCAAATGTGTGTGGGTAGAATATATATCCCACGGGGATAAAATTGAAAAAAGTTGAAAACATTTTTTTTTTGGACTTAGTCATTTTTCCGGCGTTTATCAGACTTTCAGATAGGGCAAATGTCAGTGAGCGTTCCGATTTCAGTGCCAGAGTGATTTGCCCAATGAGTCCTTGATATTTAGTCGTTTTCAGCCAATTTTCTGGATTTTTGAAAATTTCACTTTTTTGTGAAAATATCCACTAAATGAGGGAATAATATGTGTGAGGGTACCCCAGGAGAGTTCCAAATGTGTGTGGGTAGAATATATATCCTACGGAGGTAAAATTGAAAAAAGTTGAAAAAAATTTTTTTGGGGACTTAGTCATTTTTTTTACGTTTATCAGACTTTCAGATAGGGGAAATGTCAGTGAGCGTTCCGATTTCAGTGCCAGAGTGATTCGCCCAATGAGTCCTTGATATTTAGTCGTTCTTAGCCAATATTTTGGATTTTTGAAAATTTCACTTTTTTGTGAAAATATCCACTAAATGAGGGAATAATATGTGTGAGGGTACCCCAGGAGAGTTCCAAATGTGTGTGGGAAGAATATATATCCCATGGGGGTAAAATTGAAAAACGTTGAAAACATTTTTTTTTTGGACTTAGTCATTTTTCCGGCGTTTATCAGTCTTTCAGATAGGGCAAATGTCAGTGAGCGTTCCGATTTCAGTTCCAGAGCGATTCGCCAAATGAGTCCTTGATATGTAGTCGTTTTCAGCCAATTTTCTGGATTTTTGAAAATTTCACTTTTTTGTGAAAATATCCACTAAATGAGGGAATAATATGTGTGAGGGTACCCCAGGAGAGTTCGAAATGTGTGTGGGTAGAATATATATCCTACTGGGGTAAAATTGAAAAAAGTTTAAAAAAAATTTTTTTGGACTTAGTCATTTTTCTTACGTTTATCAGACTTTCAGATAGGGGAAATGTCAGTGAGCATTCCGATTTCATTGCCAGAGCGATTTGCCCAATGAGTCCTTGATATTTAGTCGTTCTCAGCCAATATTTTGGATTTTTGAAAATTTCACTTTTTTGTGAAAATATTCACTAAATGAGGGAATAATATGTGTGAGGGTACCCCAGGAGAGTTCCAAATGTGTGTGGGTAGAATATATATCCCACGGGGGTAAAATTGAAAAAAGTTGAAAACATTTTTTTTTTTACTTAGTCATTTTTCCGGCGTTTACCAGACTTTCAGATAGGGCAAATGTCAGTGTGCGTTCCGATTTCAGTTCCAGAGCGATTCGCCCAATGAGTCTTTGATATTTAGACGTTTTCAGCCAATTTTCTGGATTTTTGAAAATTTCACTTATTTGTGAAAATATCCACTAAATGAGGGAATATTATGTGTGAGGGTACCCCAGGAGAGTTACAAATGTGTGTGGGTAGAATATATATCCTACTGGGATAAAATTGAAAAAAATTGAAACAAAATTTTTTTGGGACTTAGTCATTTTTCTTACGTTTATCAGACTTTCAGATAGGGGAAATGTCAGTGAGCGTTCCGATTTCATTGCCAGAGCGATTCGCCCAATGAGTCCTTGATATTTAGTCATTCTCAGCCAATATTTTGGATTTTTGAAAATTTCACTTTTTTGTGAAAATATCCTCTAAATGAGGGAATAATATGTGTGAGGGTACCCCAGGAGAGTTCCAAATGTGTGTGGGAAGAATATATATCCCACGGGGGTAAAATTGAAAAATGTTATAAAAAATTTTTTTTTGGACTTAGTCATTTTTCCGGCGTGTACCAGACTTTCAGATAGGGGAAATGTCAGTGAGCATTCCGATTTCATTGCCAGAGCGATTCTCCCAATGAGTCCTTGATATTTAGTCGTTCTCAGCCAATATTTTGGATTTTTGAAAATTTCACTTTTTTGTGAAAATATCCACTAAATGAGGGAATAATATGTGTGAGGGTACCCCAGGAGAGTTCCAAATGTGTGTGGGTAGAATATGTATCCTACTGGGGTAAAATTGAAAAAAGTTGAAACAAAATTTTTTTGGGACTTATTCATTTTTCTGGCGTTTATCAGACTTTCAGATAGGGGAAATGTCAGTGAGGATTCCGATTTCAGTTCCACAGCGATTCACCCAATGAGTCCTTGTTATTAAGTCGTTTTCAGCCAATTTTCTGGATTTTTGAAAATTTCACTTTTTTGTGAAAATATCCACTAAATGAGGGAATAATATGTGTGAGGGTACCCAAGGACAGTTCTAAATGTGTGTGGGAAGAATATATATCCCATGGGGGTAAAATTGAAAAACGTTGAAAACATTTTTTTTTTGGACTTAGTCATTTTTCCGGCGTTTATCAGACTTTCAGATAGGGGAAATGTCAGTGAGCGCTCCGATTTCAGTTCCAGAGCGATTCGCCCAATAAGTCCTTGATATTTAGTCATTTTCAGTCAATTTTCTGGATTTTTGAAAATTTCACTTTTTTGTGAAAATATCCACTAAATGAGGGAATAATATGTGTGAGGGTACCCCAGGAGAGTTCCAAATGTGTGTGGGTAGAATATATATCCCACGGGGATAAAATTGAAAAAAGTTGAAAACATTTTTTTTTTGGACTTAGTCATTTTTCCGGCGTTTATCAGACTTTCAGATAGGGCAAATGTCAGTGAGCGTTCCGATTTCAGTGCCAGAGTGATTTTCCCAATGAGTCCTTGATATTTAGTCGTTCTCAGCCAATATTTTGGATTTTTGAAAATTTCACTTTTTTGTGAAAATATCCACTGAATGAGGGAATAATATGTGTGAGGGTACCCCAGGAGAGTTCCAAATGTGTGTGGGAAGAATATATATCCCACGGGGGTAAAATTGAAAAAAGTTATAAAAAATTTTTTTTTGGACTTAGTCATTTTTCCGGCGTTTATCAGACTTTAGGATAGGGGAAATGTCAGTGAGCATTCCGATTTCAGTTCCAGAGCGATTCGCCCAATGAGTCCTTGATATTTAGTCGTTCTCAGCCAATATTTTGGATTTTTGAAAATTTCACTTCTTTGTGAAAATATCCACTAAATGAGGGAATAATATGTGTGAGGGTACACCAGGAGAGTTCCAAATGTGTGTGGGTAGAATATATATCCTACTGGGGTAAAATTGAAAAAAATTTTTTTGGGGACTTAGTCATTTTTCTTACGTTTATCAGACTTTCAGATAGGGGAAATGTCAGTGAGCCTTCCGATTTCAGTGCCAGAGCGATTCGCCCAATGAGTCCTTGATATTTAGTCGTTCTCAGCCAATATTTTGGATTTTTGAAAATTTCACTTTTTTGTGAAAATATCCACTAAATGAGGGAATATTATGTGTGAAGGTACCCCAGGAGAGTTCCAAATGTGTGTGGGTAGAATATATATCCCACGGGGGTAAAATTGAAAAAAGTTGAAAACATTTTTTTTTTTTACTTAGTCATTTTTCCGGCGATTATCAGACTTTCAGATAGGGCAAATGTCAGTGAGCGTTCCGATTTCAGTTCCAGAGCGATTCGCCCAATGAGTCCTTTAATATTTAGTCGTTTTCAGTCAACTTTCTGGATTTTTGAAAATTTCACTTTTTTGTGAAAATATCCACTAAATGACGGATTAATATGTGTGAGGGTACCCCAGGAGAGTTCCACATGTGTGTGGGTAGAATATATATCCCACGGGGGTAAAATTGAAAAAAGTTGAAAACATTTTTTTTTTGGACTTAGTCATTTTTCCGGTGTTTATCAGACTTTCAGATAGGGCAAATGTCAGTGAGCATTACGATTTCAGTTCCAGAGCGATTCGCCCAATGAGCCCTTGTTATTTAGTCGTTTTCAGCCAATTTTCTGGATTTTTGAAAATTTCACTTTTTTGTGAAAATATCCACTAAATGAGGGAATAATATGTGTGAGGGTACCCCAGGAGAGTTCCAAATGTGTGTGGGTAGAATATATATCCCACGGGGGTAAAATTGAAAAAAGTTGAAAACATTTTTTTTTTTACTTAGTCATTTTTCCGGCGTTTACCAGACTTCAGATAGGGCAAATGTCAGTGTGCGTTCCGATTTCAGTTCCAGAGCGATTCGCCCAATGAGTCTTTGATATTTAGACGTTTTAAGCCAATTTTCTGGATTTTTGAAAATTTCACTTATTTGTGAAAATATCCACTAAATGAGGGAATATTATGTGTGAGGGTACCCCAGGAGAGTTCCAAATGTGTATGGGTAGAATATATATCCCACGGGGGTAACATTGAAAAAAGTTGAAAAAATTTTTTTGGGGACTTAGTCATTTTTACGGTGTTTATCAGACTTTCAGATAGGGGAAATGTCAGTGAGCATTACGATTTCAGTTCCAGAGCGATTCGCCCAATGAGCCCTTGTTATTTAGTCGTTTTCCGCCAATTTTCTGGATTTTTGAAAATTTTACTTTTTTGTGAAAATATCCACTAAATGAGGGTGAGGGTACCCCAGGAGAGTTCCACATGTGTGTGGGTAGAATATATATCCCACGGGGGTAAAATTGAAAAAAGTTGAAAACATTTTTTTTTTGGACTTAGTCATTTTTCCGGCGTTTATCAGACTTTCAGATAGGGGAAATGTCAGTGAGCATTACGATTTCAGTTCCAGAGTGATTCGCCCAATGAGCCCTTGTTATTTAGTCGTTTTCAGCCAATTTTCTGGATTTTTGAAAATTTCACTTTTTTGTGAAAATATCCACTAAATGAGGGAATAATATGTGTGAGGGTACCACAGGAGAGTTCCAAATGTGTGTGGTTAGAATATATATCCTACCGGGGTAAAATTGAAAAAAGTTGAAAAAATTTTTTTTTGGGACTTAGTCATTTTTCTGGCGTTTAACAGACTTTCAGATAGGGGAAATGTCAGTGAGCGTTCCGATTTCAGTGCCAGAGCGATTCGCCCAATGAGTCCTTGATATTTAGTCGTTCTCAGCCAATATTTTGGATTTTTGAAAATTTCACTTTTTTGTGAAAATATCCACTAAATGAGGGTGAGGGTACCCCAGGAGAGTTCCAAATGTGTGTGGGTAGAATATATATCCCACGGGGGTAAAATTGAAAAAAGTTGAAAACATTTTTTTTTTGGACTTAGTCATTTTTCTGGCGTTTATCAGACTTTCAGATAGGGCAAATGTCAGTGAGCGTTCCGATTTCAGTTCCAGAGCGATTCGCCCAATGAGTCTTTGATATTTAGACGTTTTCAGCCAATTTTCTGGATTTTTGAAAATTTCACTTATTTGTGAAAATATCCACTAAATGAGGGAATATTATGTGTGAGGGTACCCCAGGAGAGTTCCAAATGTGTGTGGGTAGAATATATATCCCACGGGGGTAACATTGAAAAAAGTTGAAAAAATTTTTTTGGGGACTTAGTCATTTTTCCGGCGTTTATCAGACTTTCAGATAGGGCAAATGTCAGTGGGCGTTCCAATTTCAGTTCCAGAGCGATTCACCCAAAGAGTCCTTGATATTTAGTCGTTTTCAGCCAATATTTTGGATTTTTGAGAATTTCACTTTTTTGTGAAAATATACACTAAATGATGGAAAAATATGTGTGAGGGTACCCCAGGAGAGTTCCAAATGTGTGTGGGTAGAATATATATCACACGGGGGGTAAAATTGAAAGAAGTTGAAAAAAATTTTTTTTTTGACTTAGTCATTTTTCTGGCGTTTATCAGACTTTCAGATAGGGGAAATGTCAGTGAGCGTTCCGATTTCAGTTCCAGAGCGATTCGCCCAATGAGTCCTTCATATTTAGTCGTTTTCAGCCAATATTTTGGATTTTTGAAAATTTCACTTTTTTGTGAAAATATCCACTAAATGAGGGAATAATATGTGGGAGTGTACCCCAGGAGAGTTCCAAATGTGTGTGGGAAGAATATATATCCCACGGGGGTAAAATTGAAAAAAGTTATAAATAAATTTTTTTTGGACTTAGTCATTTTTCCGGCGTTTATCAGACTTTCAGATAGGGCAAATGTCAGTGAGCGTTCCGATTTCAGTTCCAGAGCGATTCGCCCAATGAGTCCTTTAATATTTAGAAGTTTTCAGTTAACTTTCTGGATTTTTGATAATTTCACTTTTTTGTGAAAATATTCACTAAATGAGGGAATAATATGTGTGAGGGTACCCCAGGAGAGTTCCAAATGTGTGTGGGTAGAATATATATCCCACGGGGGTAAAATTGAAAAAAGTTGAAAACATTTTTTTTTTGGACTTAGTCATTTTTCTGGCGTTTATCAGACTTTCAGATAGGGCAAATGTCAGTGAGCGTTCCTATTTCAGTTCCAGAGCGATTCGCCCAATGAGTCCTTCATATTTAGTCGTTTTCAGCCAATATTTTGGATTTTTGAAAATTTCACTTTTTTGTGAAAATATCCACTAAATGAGGGAATAATATGTGGGAGTGTACCCCAGGAGAGTTCCAAATGTGTGTGGGAAGAATATATATCCCACGGGGGTAAAATTGAAAAAAGTTATAAAAAAATTTTTTTTGGACTTAGTCATTTTTCCGGCGTTTATCAGACTTTCAGATAGGGCAAATGTCAGTGAGCGTTCCGATTTCAGTTCCAGAGCGATTCGCCCAATGAGTCCTTTAATATTTAGTCGTTTTCAGTCAACTTTCTGGATTTTTGAAAATTTCACTTTTTTGTGAAAATATCCACTAAATGAGGGATTAATATGTGTGAGGGTACCCCAGGAGAGTTCCACATGTGTGTGGGTAGAATATATATCCCACGGGGGTAAAATTGAAAAAAGTTGAAAACATTTTTTTTTTGGACTTAGTCATTTTTCCGGCGTTAATCAGACTTTCAGATAGGGCAAATGTCAGTGAGCATTACGATTTCAGTTCCAGAGCGATTCGCCCAATGAGCCCTTGTTATTTAGTCGTTTTCAGCCAATTTTCTGGATTTTTGAAAATTTCACTTTTTTGTGAAAATATCCACTAAATGAGGGAATAATATGTGTGAGGGTACCCCAGGAGAGTTCCAAATGTGTGTGGGTAGAATATATATCCCACGGGGGTAAAATTGAAAAAAGTTGAAAACATTTTTTTTTTTACTTAGTCATTTTTCCGGCGTTTACCGGACTTCAGATAGGGCAAATGTCAGTGTGCGTTCCGATTTCAGTTCCAGAGCGATTCGCCCAATGAGTCTTTGATATTTAGACGTTTTCAGCCAATTTTCTGGATTTTTGAAAATTTCACTTATTTGTGAAAATATCCACTAAATGAGGGAATATTATGTGTGAGGGTACCCCAGGAGAGTTCCAAATGTGTATGGGTAGAATATATATCCCACGGGGGTAACATTGAAAAAAGTTGAAAAAATTTTTTGGGGGACTTAGTCATTTTTCCAGTGTTTATCAGACTTTCAGATAGGGGAAATGTCAGTGAGCATTACGATTTCAGTTCCAGAGCGATTCGCCCAATGAGCCCTTGTTATTTAGTCGTTTTCAGCCAATTTTCTGGATTTTTGAAAATTTCACTTTTTTGTGAAAATATCCACTAAATGAGGGAATAATATGTGTGAGGATACCCCAAGAGAGTTCCAAATGTGTGTGGGTAGAATATATATCCCACGGGGGTAAAATTGAAAGAAGTTGAAAAATATATTTTTTTTATGTACTTAGTCATTTTTCCGGCATTTATCAGACTTTCAGATAGGGGAAATGTCAGTGAGCGTTCCGATTTCAGTTCCAGAGCGATTCACCCAATGAGTCCTTTAATATTTAGTCGTTTTCAGTCAACTTTCTGGATTTTTGAAAATTTCACTTTTTTGTGAAAATATCCACTAAATGAGGGATTAATATGTGGGAGGGTACCCCAGGAGAGTTCCAAATGTGTGTGGGTAGAATATATATCCTACTGGGGTAAAATTGAAAGAAGTTGAAAACATTTTTTTTTTGGACTTAGTCATTTTTCTGGCGTTTATCAGACTTTCAGATAGGGGAAATGTCAGTGAGCATTACGATTTCAGTTCCAGAGCAATTCGCCCAATGAGCCCTTGTTATTTATTCGTTTTCAGCCAATTTTCTGGATTTTTGAAAATTTCACTTTTTTGTGAAAATATCCACTAAATGAGGGAATAATATGTGTGAGGGTACCCCAGGAGAGTTCCAAATGTGTGTGGGTAGAATATATATCCTACTGGGGTAAAATTGAAAGAAGTTGAAAACATTTTTTTTTTGGACTTAGTCATTTTTCTGGCGTTTATCAGACTTTCAGATAGGGGAAATGTCAGTGAGCATTACGATTTCAGTTCCAGAGCGATTCGCCCAATGAGTCCTTGATATTTAGTCGTTTTCAGCCAATTTTCTGGATTTTTGAAAATTTTACTTTTTTGTGAAAATATCCACTAAATGAGGGTGAGGGTACCCAAGGAGAGTTCCAAATGTGTGTGGGTAGAATATATATCCCACGGGGGTAAAATTGAAAAAAGTTGAAAACATTTTTTTTTTTTACTTAGTCATTTTTCCTGCGTTTATCAGACTTTCAGATAGGGCAAATGTCAGTGAGCGTTCCGATTTCAGTTCCAGAGCGATTCGCCCAATGAGTCCTTTAATATTTAGTCGTTTTCAGTCAACTTTCTGGATTTTTGAAAATTTCACTTTTTTGTGAAAATATCCACTAAATGAGGGATTAATATGTGTGAGGGTACCCCAGGAGAGTTCCACATGTGTGTGGGTAGAATATATATCCCACGGGGGTAAAATTGAAAAAAGTTGAAAACATTTTTTTTTTGGACTTAGTCATTTTTCCGGCGTTTATCAGACTTTCAGATAGGGCAAATGTCAGTGAGCATTACGATTTCAGTTCCAGAGCGATTCGCCCAATGAGCCCTTGTTATTTAGTCGTTTTCAGCCAATTTTCTGGATTTTTGAAAATTTCACTTTTTTGTGAAAATATCCACTAAATGAGGGAATAATATGTGTGAGGGTACCCCAGCAGAGTTCCAAATGTGTGTGGGTAGAATATATATCCCACGGGGGTAAAATTGAAAAAAGTTGAAAAAATTTTTTTTTTTACTTAGTCATTTTTCCGGCGTTTACCGGACTTCAGATAGGGCAAATGTCAGTGTGCGTTCCGATTTCAGTTCCAGAGCGATTCGCCCAATGAGTCTTTGATATTTAGACGTTTTCAGCCAATTTTCTGGATTTTTGAAAATTTCACTTATTTGTGAAAATATCCACTAAATGAGGGAATATTATGTGTGAGGGTACCCCAGGAGAGTTCCAAATGTGTATGGGTAGAATATATATCCCACGGGGGTAACATTGAAAAAAGTTGAAAAAATTTTTTTGGGGACTTAGTCATTTTTCCAGTGTTTATCAGACTTTCAGATAGGGGAAATGTCAGTGAGCATTACGATTTCAGTTCCAGAGCGATTCGCCCAATGAACCCTTGTTATTTAGTCGTTTTCAGCCAATTTTCTGGATTTTTGAAAATTTCACTTTTTTGTGAAAATATCCACTAAATGAGGGAATAATATGTGTGAGGATACCCCAAGAGAGTTCCAAATGTGTGTGGGTAGAATATATATCCCACGGGGGTAAAATTGAAAGAAGTTGAAAAATAATTTTTTTTTATGTACTTAGTCATTTTTCCGGCATTTATCAGACTTTCAGATAGGGGAAATGTCAGTGAGCGTTCCGATTTCAGTTCCAGAGCGATTCACCCAATGAGTCCTTTAATATTTAGTCGTTTTCAGTCAACTTTCTGGATTTTTGAAAATTTCACTTTTTTGTGAAAATATCCATTAAATGAGGGATTAATATGTGTGAGGGTACCCCAGGAGAGTTCCAAATGTGTGTGGGTAGAATATATATCCTACTGGGGTAAAATTGAAAGAAGTTGAAAACATTTTTTTTTTGGACTTAGTCATTTTTCTGGCGTTTATCAGACTTTCAGATAGGGGAAATGTCAGTGAGCATTACGATTTCAGTTCCAGAGCAATTTGCCCTATGAGCCCTTGGTATTTATTCGTTTTCAGCCAATTTTCTGGATTTTTGAAAATTTCACTTTTTTGTGAAAATATCCACTAAATGAGGGAATAATATGTGTGAGGGTACCCAAGGAGAGTTCTAAATGTTTGTGGGTAGAATATATATCCCATGGGGGTAAAATTGAATAAAGTTGAAAACATTTTTTTTTGGACTTAGTCATTTTTCCGACGTTTATCAGACTTTCAGATAGGGCAAATGTCAGTGAGCGTTCCGATTTCAGTTCCAGAGCGATTCGCCCAATGAGTCCTTGATATTTAGTCGTTTTCAGCCAATTTTCTGGATTTTTGAAAATTTTACTTTTTTGTGAAAATATCCACTAAATGAGGGTGAGGGTACCCAAGGAGAGTTCCAAATGTGTGTGGGTAGAATATATATCCCACGGGGGTAAAATTGAAAAAAGTTGAAAACATTTTTTTTTTTTACTTAGTCATTTTTCCTGCGTTTATCAGACTTTCAGATAGGGCAAATGTCAGTGAGCGTTCCGATTTCAGTTCCAGAGCGATTCGCCCAATGAGTCCTTTAATATTTAGTCGTTTTCAGTCAACTTTCTGGATTTTTGAAAATTTCACTTTTTTGTGAAAATATCCACTAAATGAGGGATTAATATGTGTGAGGGTACCCCAGGAGAGTTCCACATGTGTGTGGGTAGAATATATATCCCACGGGGGTAAAATTGAAAAAAGTTGAAAACATTTTTTTTTTGGACTTAGTCATTTTTCCGGCGTTTATCAGACTTTCAGATAGGGCAAATGTCAGTGAGCATTACGATTTCAGTTCCAGAGCGATTCGCCCAATGAGCCCTTGTTATTTAGTCGTTTTCAGCCAATTTTCTGGATTTTTGAAAATTTCACTTTTTTGTGAAAATATCCACTAAATGAGGGAATAATATGTGTGAGGGTACCCCAGCAGAGTTCCAAATGTGTGTGGGTAGAATATATATCCCACGGGGGTAAAATTGAAAAAAGTTGAAAACATTTTTTTTTTTACTTAGTCATTTTTCCGGCGTTTACCGGACTTCAGATAGGGCAAATGTCAGTGTGCGTTCCGATTTCAGTTCCAGAGCGATTCGCCCAATGAGTCTTTGATATTTAGACGTTTTCAGCCAATTTTCTGGATTTTTGAAAATTTCACTTATTTGTGAAAATATCCACTAAATGAGGGAATATTATGTGTGAGGGTACCCCAGGAGAGTTCCAAATGTGTATGGGTAGAATATATATCCCACGGGGGTAACATTGAAAAAAGTTGAAAAAATTTTTTTGGGGACTTAGTCATTTTTCCAGTGTTTATCAGACTTTCAGATAGGGGAAATGTCAGTGAGCATTACGATTTCAGTTCCAGAGCGATTCGCCCAATGAACCCTTGTTATTTAGTCGTTTTCAGCCAATTTTCTGGATTTTTGAAAATTTCACTTTTTTGTGAAAATATCCACTAAATGAGGGAATAATATGTGTGAGGATACCCCAAGAGAGTTCCAAATGTGTGTGGGTAGAATATATATCCCACGGGGGTAAAATTGAAAGAAGTTGAAAAATAATTTTTTTTTATGTACTTAGTCATTTTTCCGGCATTTATCAGACTTTCAGATAGGGGAAATGTCAGTGAGCGTTCCGATTTCAGTTCCAGAGCGATTCACCCAATGAGTCCTTTAATATTTAGTCGTTTTCAGTCAACTTTCTGGATTTTTGAAAATTTCACTTTTTTGTGAAAATATCAATTAAATGAGGGATTAATATGTGTGAGGGTACCCCAGGAGAGTTACAAATGTGTGTGGGTAGAATATATATCCTACTGGGGTAAAATTGAAAGAAGTTGAAAACATTTTTTTTTTTGGACTTAGTCATTTTTCTGGCGTTTATCAGACTTTCAGATAGGGGAAATGTCAGTGAGCATTACGATTTCAGTTCCAGAGCAATTTGCCCAATGAGCCCTTGGTATTTATTCGTTTTCAGCCAATTTTCTGGATTTTTGAAAATTTCACTTTTTTGTGAAAATATCCACTAAATGAGGGAATAATATGTGTGAGGGTACCCAAGGAGAGTTCTAAATGTTTGTGGGTAGAATATATATCCCATGGGGGTAAAATTGAATAAAGTTGAAAACATTTTTTTTTGGACTTAGTCATTTTTCCGACGTTTATCAGACTTTCAGATAGGGCAAATGTCAGTGAGCGTTCCGATTTCAGTTCCAGAGCGATTCGCCCAATGAGTCCTTGATATTTAGTCGTTTTCAGCCAATTTTCTGGATTTTTGAAAATTTTACTTTTTTGTGAAAATATCCATTAAATGAGGGTGAGGGTACCCAAAGAGAGTTCCAAATGTGTGTGGGTAGAATATATATCCCACGGGGGTAAAATTGAAAAAAGTTGAAAACATTTTTTTTTTTTACTTAGTCATTTTTCCGGCGTTTATCAGACTTTCAGATAGGGCAAATGTCAGTGAGCGTTCCGATTTCAGTTCCAGAGCGATTCGCCCAATGAGTCCTTTAATATTTAGTCGTTTTCAGTCAATTTTCTGGATTTTTGAAAATTTCACTTTTTTGTGAAAATATCCACTAAATGAGGGATTAATATGTGTGAGGGTACCCCAGGAGAGTTCCACATGTGTGTGGGTAGAATATATATCCCACGGGGGTAAAATTGAAAAAAGTTGAAAACATTTTTTTTTTGGACTTAGTCATTTTTCCGGCGTTTATCAGACTTTCAGATAGGGCAAATGTCAGTGAGCATTACGATTTCAGTTCCAGAGCGATTCGCCCAATGAGCCCTTGTTATTTAATCGTTTTCAGCCAATTTTCTGGATTTTTGAAAATTTCACTTTTTTGTGAAAATATCCACTAAATGAGGGAATAATATGTGTGAGGGTACCCCAGGAGAGTTCCAAATGTGTTTGGGTAGAATATATATCCTACTGGGGTAAAATTGAAAAAAGTTGAAAAAAAATTTTTTTGGGACTTAGTCATTTTTCTGGCGTTTAACAGACTTTCAGATAGGGGAAATGTCAGTGAGCGTTCCGATTTCAGTGCCAGAGCGATTCGCCCAATGAGTCCTTGATATTTAGTCGTTCTCAGCCAATATTTTGGATTTTTGAAAATTTCACTTTTTTGTGAAAATATCCACTAAATGAGGGTGAGGGTACCCCAGGAGAGTTCCAAATGTGTGTGGGTAGAATATATATCCCACGGGGGTAAAATTGAAAAAAGTTGAAAACATTTTTTTTTTGGACTTAGTCATTTTTCTGGCGTTTATCAGACTTTCAGATAGGGCAAATGTCAGTGAGCGTTCCGATTTCATTTCCAGAGCGATTCGCCCAATGAGTCCTTTAATATTTAGTCGTTTTCAGTCAACAATCTGGATTTTTGAAAATTTCACTTTTTTGTGAAAATATCCACTAAATGAGGGAATAATATGTGTGAGGGTACCCCAGGAGAGTTCCACATGTGTGTGGGTAGAATATATATCCCACGGGGGTAAAATTGAAAAAAGTTGAAAACATTTTTTTTTTGGACTTAGTCATTTTTCCGGCGTTTATCATACTTTCAGATAGGGCAAATGTCAGTGAGCATTACAATTTCAGTTCCAGAGCGATTCGCCCAATGAGCCCTTGTTATTTAGTTGTTTTCAGCCAATTTTCTGGATTTTTGAAAATTTTACTTTTTTATGAAAATATCCACTAAATGAGGGAATAATATCTGTGAGGGTACCCCAGGAGAGTTCCAAATGTGTGTGGGTAGAATATATATCCCACGGGGGTAAAATTGAAAAAAGTTGAAAAAAAATTTTTTTGGGACTTAGTCATTTTTCCGACGTTTATCAGACTTTCAGATAGGGCAAATGTCAGTGAGCATTCCGATTTCAGTTCCAGAGCGATTCGCCCAATGAGTTCTTGATATTTAGTCGTTTTCAGCCAATTTTCTGGATTTTTGAAAATTTCACTTTTTTGTGAAAATATCCACTAAATGAGGGAATAATATGTGTGAGGGTACCCCAGAAGAGTTCCAAATGTGTGTGGGTAGAATATATATCCCACGGGGGTAAAATTGAAAAAAGTTGAAAACATTTTTTTTTTTACTTAGTCATTTTTCCGGCGTTTATCAGACTTTCAGATAGGGCAAATGTCAGTGAGCGTTCCAATTTCAGTTCCAGAGCGATTCGCCCAATGAATCCTTTAATATTTAGTCATTCTCAGCCAATATTTTGGATTTTTGAAAATTTCACTTTTTTGTGAAAATATCCTCTAAATGAGGGAATAATATGTGTGAGGGTGCCCCAGGAGAGTTCCAAATGTGTGTGGGAAGAATATATATCCCACGGGGGTAAAATTGAAAAAAGTTATAAAAAATTTTTTTTTTGGACTTAGTCATTTTTCCGGCGTTTACCAGACTTTCAGATAGGGGAAATGTCAGTGAGCATTCCGATTTCATTGCCAGAGCGATTCGCCCAATGTGTCCTTGATATTTAGTCGTTCTCAGCCAATGTTTTGGATTTTTGAAAATTTCACTTTTTTGTGAAAATATCCACTAAATGAGGGTGAGGGTACTCCAGGAGAGTTCCAAATGTGTGTGGGTAGAATATATATCCCACGGGGGTAAAATTGAAAAAAGTTGAAAACATTTTTTTTTTGGACATAGTCATTTTTCCGGCGTTTATCAGACTTTCAGATAGGGCAAATGTCAGTGAGCGTTCCGATTTCAGTTCCAGAGCGATTCGCCCAATGAGTCCTTTAATATTTAGTCGTTTTCAGTCAACTTTCTGGGTTTTTGAAAATTTCACTTTTTTGTGAAAATATCCACTAATTGAGGGAATAATATGTGTGAGGGAACCCCAGGAGAGTTCCAAATGTGTGTGGGTAGAATATATATCCTACTGGGGTAAAATTGAAAAAAGTTGAAAACTTTTTTTTTTGGACTTAGTCATTTTTCCGGCGTTTATCAGACTTTCAGATAGGGGAAATGTCAGTGAGCGTTCCGATTTCAGTGCCAGAGTGATTCGCCCAATGAGTCCTTGATATTTAGTCGTTCTCAGCCAATATTTTGGATTTTTGAAAATTTCACTTTTTTGTGAAAATATCCACTAAATGAGGGAATAATATGTGTGAGGGTACCCCAGGAGAGTTCCAAATGTGTGTGGGTAGAATATATATCCCACGGGGGTAAAATTAAAAAAAGTTGAAAACATTTTTTTTTTTACTTAGTCATTTTTCCGGCGTTTATCAGACTTTCAGATAGGGCAAATGTCAGTGAGCGTTCCGATTTCAGTTCCAGAGCGATTCACCCAATGAGTCCTTTAATATTTAGTCGTTTTCAGTCAACTTTCTGGATTTTTGAAAATTTCACTTTTTTGTGAAAATATCCATTAAATGAGGGATTAATATGTGTGAGGGTACCCCAGGAGAGTTCCAAATGTGTGTGGGTAGAATATATATCCTACTGGGGTAAAATTGAAATAAGTTGAAAACATTTTTTTTTTGGACTTAGTCATTTTTCTGGCGTTTATCAGACTTTCAGACAGGGGAAATGTCAGTGAGCATTACGATTTCAGTTCCAGAGCAATTTGCCCAATGAGCCCTTGGTATTTATTCGTTTTCAGCCAATTTTCTGGATTTTTGAAAATTTCACTTTTTTGTGAAAATATCCACTAAATGAGGGAATAATATGTGTGAGGGTACCCAAGGAGAGTTCTAAATGTTTGTGGGTAGAATATATATCCCATGGGGGTAAAATTGAATAAAGTTGAAAACATTTTTTTTTGGACTTAGTCATTTTTCCGACGTTTATCAGACTTTCAGATAGGGCAAATGTCAGTGAGCGTTCCGATTTCAGTTCCAGAGCGATTCGCCCAATGAGTCCTTGATATTTAGTCGTTTTCAGCCAATTTTCTGGATTTTTGAAAATTTTACTTTTTTGTGAAAATATCCATTAAATGAGGGTGAGGGTACCCAAGGAGAGTTCCAAATGTGTGTGGGTAGAATATATATCCCACGGGGGAAAATTGAAAAAAGTTGAAAACATTTTTTTTTTTTACTTAGTCATTTTTCCGGCGTTTATCAGACTTTCAGATAGGGCAAATGTCAGTGAGCGTTCCGATTTCAGTTCCAGAGCGATTCGCCCAATGAGTCCTTTAATATTTAGTCGTTTTCAGTCAACTTTCTGGATTTTTGAAAATTTCACTTTTTTGTGAAAATATCCACTAAATGAGGGATTAATATGTGTGAGGGTACCCCAGGAGAGTTCCACATGTGTGTGGGTAGAATATATACCCCACGGGGGTAAAATTGAAAAAAGTTGAAAACATTTTTTTTTTGGACTTAGTCATTTTTCCGGCGTTTATCAGACTTTCAGATAGGGCAAATGTCAGTGAGCATTACGATTTCAGTTCCAGAGCGATTCGCCCAATGAGCCCTTGTTATTTAGTCGTTTTCAGCCAATTTTCTGGATTTTTGAAAATTTCACTTTTTTGTGAAAATATCCACTAAATGAGGGAATAATATGTGTGAGGGTACCCCAGGAGAGTTCCAAATGTGTTTGGGTAGAATATATATCCTACTGGGGTAAAATTGAAAAAAGTTGAAAAAAAATTTTTTTGGGACTTAGTCATTTTTCTGGCGTTTAACAGACTTTCAGATAGGGGAAATGTCAGTGAGCGTTCCGATTTCAGTGCCAGAGCGATTCGCCCAATGAGTCCTTGATATTTAGTCGTTCTCAGCCAATATTTTGGATTTTTGAAAATTTCACTTTTTTGTGAAAATATCCACTAAATGAGGGTGAGGGTACCCCAGGAGAGTTCCAAATGTGTGTGGGTAGAATATATATCCCACGGGGGTAAAATTGAAAAAAGTTGAAAACATTTTTTTTTTGGACTTAGTCATTTTTCTGGCGTTTATCAGACTTTCAGATAGGGCAAATGTCAGTGAGCGTTCCGATTTCATTTCCAGAGCGATTCGCCCAATGAGTCCTTTAATATTTAGTCGTTTTCAGTCAACAATCTGGATTTTTGAAAATTTCACTTTTTTGTGAAAATATCCACTAAATGAGGGAATAATATGTGTGAGGGTACCCCAGGAGAGTTCCACATGTGTGTGGGTAGAATATATATCCCACGGGGGTAAAATTGAAAAAAGTTGAAAACATTTTTTTTTTGGACTTAGTCATTTTTCCGGCGTTTATCATACTTTCAGATAGGGCAAATGTCAGTGAGCATTACAATTTCAGTTCCAGAGCGATTCGCCCAATGAGCCCTTGTTATTTAGTTGTTTTCAGCCAATTTTCTGGATTTTTGAAAATTTTACTTTTTTATGAAAATATCCACTAAATGAGGGAATAATATCTGTGAGGGTACCCCAGGAGAGTTCCAAATGTGTGTGGGTAGAATATATATCCCACGGGGGTAAAATTGAAAAAAGTTGAAAAAAAATTTTTTTGGGACTTAGTCATTTTTCCGACGTTTATCAGACTTTCAGATAGGGCAAATGTCAGTGAGCATTCCGATTTCAGTTCCAGAGCGATTCGCCCAATGAGTTCTTGATATTTAGTCGTTTTCAGCCAATTTTCTGGATTTTTGAAAATTTCACTTTTTTGTGAAAATATCCACTAAATGAGGGAATAATATGTGTGAGGGTACCCCAGAAGAGTTCCAAATGTGTGTGGGTAGAATATATATCCCACGGGGGTAAAATTGAAAAAAGTTATAAAAAATTTTTTTTTGGACTTAGTCATTTTTCCGGCGTTTACCAGACTTTCAGATAGGGGAAATGTCAGTGAGCATTCCGATTTCATTGCCAGAGCGATTCGCCCAATGTGTCCTTGATATTTAGTCGTTCTCAGCCAATGTTTTGGATTTTTGAAAATTTCACTTTTTTGTGAAAATATCCACTAAATGAGGGTGAGGGTACTCCAGGAGAGTTCCAAATGTGTGTGGATAGAATATATATCCCACGGGGGTAAAATTGAAAAAAGTTGAAAACATTTTTTTTTTGGACATAGTCATTTTTCCGGCGTTTATCAGACTTTCAGATAGGGCAAATGTCAGTGAGCGTTCCGATTTCAGTTCCAGAGCGATTCGCCCAATGAGTCCTTTAATATTTAGTCGTTTTCAGTCAACTTTCTGGGTTTTTGAAAATTTCACTTTTTTGTGAAAATATCCACTAATTGAGGGAATAATATGTGTGAGGGAACCCCAGGAGAGTTCCAAATGTGTGTGGGTAGAATATATATCCTACTGGGGTAAAATTGAAAAAAGTTGAAAACTTTTTTTTTTGGACTTAGTCATTTTTCCGGCGTTTATCAGACTTTCAGATAGGGGAAATGTCAGTGAGCGTTCCGATTTCAGTGCCAGAGTGATTCGCCCAATGAGTCCTTGATATTTAGTCGTTCTCAGCCAATATTTTGGATTTTTGAAAATTTCACTTTTTTGTGAAAATATCCACTAAATGAGGGAATAATATGTGTGAGGGTACCCCAGGAGAGTTCCAAATGTGTGTGGGTAGAATATATATCCCACGGGGGTAAAATTAAAAAAAGTTGAAAACATTTTTTTTTTTACTTAGTCATTTTTCCGGCGTTTATCAGACTTTCAGATAGGGCAAATGTCAGTGAGCGTTCCGATTTCAGTTCCAGAGCGATTCGCCCAATGAGTCCTTTAATATTTAATCATTTTCAGTCAACTTTCTGGATTTTTGAAAATTTCACTTTTTTGTGAAAATATCCACTAAATGAGGGAATAATATGTGTGAGGGTACCCCAGGAGAGTTCCAAATGTGTGTGGGTAGAATATATATCCTACTGGGGTAAAATTGAACAAAGTTGAAAAAATTTTTTTGGGGAACATAGTCATTTTTCTGGCGTTTATCAGACTTTCAGATAGGGGAAATGTCAGTGAGCGTTCCGATTTCAGTGCCAGAGCGATTCGCCCAATGAGTCCTTGATATTTAGTCGTTCTCAGCCAATATTTTGGATTTTTGAAAATTTCACTTTTTTGTGAAAATATCCTCTAAATGAGGGAATAATATGTGTGAGGGTGCCCCAGGAGAGTTCCAAATGTGTGAGGGAAGAATTTATATCCCACGGGGGTAAAATTGAAAAAAGTTATAAAAAATTTTTTTTTGGACTTAGTCATTTTTCCGGCGTTTACCAGACTTTCAGATAGGGGAAATGTCAGTGAGCATTCCGATTTCAGTTCCAGAGCGATTCGCCCAATGAGTCCTTTAATATTTAGTCGTTTTCAGTCAACTTTCTGGATTTTTGAAAATTTCACTTTTTTGTGAAAATATCCACTAAATGAGGGATTAATATGTGTGAGGGTACCCCAGGAGAGTTCCACATGTGTGTGGGTAGAATATATACCCCACGGGGGTAAAATTGAAAAAAGTTGAAAACATTTTTTTTTTGGACTTAGTCATTTTTCCGGCGTTTATCAGACTTTCAGATAGGGCAAATGTCAGTGAGCATTACGATTTCAGTTCCAGAGCGATTCGCCCAATGAGCCCTTGTTATTTAGTCGTTTTCAGCCAATTTTCTGGATTTTTGAAAATTTCACTTTTTTGTGAAAATATCCACTAAATGAGGGAATAATATGTGTGAGGGTACCCCAGGAGAGTTCCAAATGTGTTTGGGTAGAATATATATCCTACTGGGGTAAAATTGAAAAAAGTTGAAAAAAAATTTTTTTGGGACTTAGTCATTTTTCTGGCGTTTAACAGACTTTCAGATAGGGGAAATGTCAGTGAGCGTTCCGATTTCAGTGCCAGAGCGATTCGCCCAATGAGTCCTTGATATTTAGTCGTTCTCAGCCAATATTTTGGATTTTTGAAAATTTCACTTTTTTGTGAAAATATCCACTAAATGAGGGTGAGGGTACCCCAGGAGAGTTCCAAATGTGTGTGGGTAGAATATATATCCCACGGGGGTAAAATTGAAAAAAGTTGAAAACATTTTTTTTTTGGACTTAGTCATTTTTCTGGCGTTTATCAGACTTTCAGATAGGGCAAATGTCAGTGAGCGTTCCGATTTCATTTCCAGAGCGATTCGCCCAATGAGTCCTTTAATATTTAGTCGTTTTCAGTCAACAATCTGGATTTTTGAAAATTTCACTTTTTTGTGAAAATATCCACTAAATGAGGGAATAATATGTGTGAGGGTACCCCAGGAGAGTTCCACATGTGTGTGGGTAGAATATATATCCCACGGGGGTAAAATTGAAAAAAGTTGAAAACATTTTTTTTTTGGACTTAGTCATTTTTCCGGCGTTTATCATACTTTCAGATAGGGCAAATGTCAGTGAGCATTACAATTTCAGTTCCAGAGCGATTCGCCCAATGAGCCCTTGTTATTTAGTTGTTTTCAGCCAATTTTCTGGATTTTTGAAAATTTTACTTTTTTATGAAAATATCCACTAAATGAGGGAATAATATCTGTGAGGGTACCCCAGGAGAGTTCCAAATGTGTGTGGGTAGAATATATATCCCACGGGGGTAAAATTGAAAAAAGTTGAAAAAAAATTTTTTTGGGACTTAGTCATTTTTCCGACGTTTATCAGACTTTCAGATAGGGCAAATGTCAGTGAGCATTCCGATTTCAGTTCCAGAGCGATTCGCCCAATGAGTTCTTGATATTTAGTCGTTTTCAGCCAATTTTCTGGATTTTTGAAAATTTCACTTTTTTGTGAAAATATCCACTAAATGAGGGAATAATATGTGTGAGGGTACCCCAGAAGAGTTCCAAATGTGTGTGGGTAGAATATATATCCCACGGGGGTAAAATTGAAAAAAGTTATAAAAAATTTTTTTTTGGACTTAGTCATTTTTCCGGCGTTTACCAGACTTTCAGATAGGGGAAATGTCAGTGAGCATTCCGATTTCATTGCCAGAGCGATTCGCCCAATGTGTCCTTGATATTTAGTCGTTCTCAGCCAATGTTTTGGATTTTTGAAAATTTCACTTTTTTGTGAAAATATCCACTAAATGAGGGTGAGGGTACTCCAGGAGAGTTCCAAATGTGTGTGGATAGAATATATATCCCACGGGGGTAAAATTGAAAAAAGTTGAAAACATTTTTTTTTTGGACATAGTCATTTTTCCGGCGTTTATCAGACTTTCAGATAGGGCAAATGTCAGTGAGCGTTCCGATTTCAGTTCCAGAGCGATTCGCCCAATGAGTCCTTTAATATTTAGTCGTTTTCAGTCAACTTTCTGGGTTTTTGAAAATTTCACTTTTTTGTGAAAATATCCACTAATTGAGGGAATAATATGTGTGAGGGAACCCCAGGAGAGTTCCAAATGTGTGTGGGTAGAATATATATCCTACTGGGGTAAAATTGAAAAAAGTTGAAAACTTTTTTTTTTGGACTTAGTCATTTTTCCGGCGTTTATCAGACTTTCAGATAGGGGAAATGTCAGTGAGCGTTCCGATTTCAGTGCCAGAGTGATTCGCCCAATGAGTCCTTGATATTTAGTCGTTCTCAGCCAATATTTTGGATTTTTGAAAATTTCACTTTTTTGTGAAAATATCCACTAAATGAGGGAATAATATGTGTGAGGGTACCCCAGGAGAGTTCCAAATGTGTGTGGGTAGAATATATATCCCACGGGGGTAAAATTAAAAAAAGTTGAAAACATTTTTTTTTTTACTTAGTCATTTTTCCGGCGTTTATCAGACTTTCAGATAGGGCAAATGTCAGTGAGCGTTCCGATTTCAGTTCCAGAGCGATTCGCCCAATGAGTCCTTTAATATTTAATCATTTTCAGTCAACTTTCTGGATTTTTGAAAATTTCACTTTTTTGTGAAAATATCCACTAAATGAGGGAATAATATGTGTGAGGGTACCCCAGGAGAGTTCCAAATGTGTGTGGGTAGAATATATATCCTACTGGGGTAAAATTGAACAAAGTTGAAAAAATTTTTTTGGGGAACATAGTCATTTTTCTGGCGTTTATCAGACTTTCAGATAGGGGAAATGTCAGTGAGCGTTCCGATTTCAGTGCCAGAGCGATTCGCCCAATGAGTCCTTGATATTTAGTCGTTCTCAGCCAATATTTTGGATTTTTGAAAATTTCACTTTTTTGTGAAAATATCCTCTAAATGAGGGAATAATATGTGTGAGGGTGCCCCAGGAGAGTTCCAAATGTGTGAGGGAAGAATTTATATCCCACGGGGGTAAAATTGAAAAAAGTTATAAAAAATTTTTTTTTGGACTTAGTCATTTTTCCGGCGTTTACCAGACTTTCAGATAGGGGAAATGTCAGTGAGCATTCCGATTTCATTGCCAGAGCGATTCGCCCAATGTGTCCTTGATATTTAGTCGTTCTCAGCCAATGTTTTGGATTTTTGAAAATTTCACTTTTTTGTGAAAATATCCACTAAATAAGGGTGAGGGTACCCCAGGAGAGCTCCAAATGTGTGTGGGTAGAATATATATCCCACGGGGGTAAAATTAAAAAAAGTTGAAAACATTTTTTTTTTGACTTAGTCATTTTTCCGGCGTTTATCAGACTTTCAGATAGGGCAAATGTCAGTGAGCGTTCCGATTTCAGTTCCAGAGCGATTCGCCCAATGAGTCCTTTAATATTTAGTCGTTTTCAGTCAACTTTCTGGATTTTTGAAAATTTCACTTTTTTGTGAAAATATCCACTAAATGAGGGAATAATATGTGTGAGGGTACCCCAGGAGAGTTCCAAATGTGTGTGGGTAGAAAATATATCCCACGGGGGTAAAATTGAAAAAAGTTGAAAACATTTTCTTTTGGGACTTAGTCATTTTTCCGACGTTTACCAAACTTTCAGATAGGGGAAATGTCAGTGAGCATTCCGATTTCATTGCCAGATCGACTCGCCCAATGAGTCCTTGATATTTAGTCATTCTCAGCCAATATTTTGGATTTTTGAAAATTTCACTTTTTTGTGAAAATATCCACTAAATGAGAGAATAATATGTGTGAGGGTACCCCAGGAGAGTTACAATTGTGTGTGGGTAGAATATATATCCCACGGGGGTAAAATTGAAAAAAGTTGAAAAAAATTTTTTTTGGACATAGTCATTTTTCTGGCATTTATCAGACTTTCAGATAGGGCAAATGTCAGTGAGCGTAACGATTTCAGTTCCAGAGCGATTCGCCCAATGAGTCCTCTAATATTTAGTCGTTTTCAGTCAACTTTCTGTATTTTTGAAAATTTCACTTTTTTGTGAAAATATCCACTAAATGAGGGAATAATATGTGTGAGGGTACCCCAGGAGAGTTCCAAATGTGTGTGGGAAGAATATATATCCCACGGGGGTAGAATTGAAAGAAGTTGAAAAATAAATTTTATTTGACTTAGTCATTTTTCTGACGTTTATCAGACTTTCAGATAGGGCAAATGTCAGTGAGCGTTCCGATTTCAGTTCCAGAGCGATTCGCCCAATGAGTCCTTTAATATTTAGTCGTTTTCAGTCAACTTTCTGGGTTTTTGAAAATTTCACTTTTTTGTGAAAATATCCACTAATTGAGGGAATAATATGTGTGAGGGTACCCCAGGAGAGTTCCAAATGTGTGTGGGTAGAATATATATCCTATTGGGGTAAAATTGAACAAAGTTGAAAAAATTTTTTTAGGGAACATAGTCATTTTTCTGGCGTTTATCAGACTTTCAGATAGGGGAAATGTCAGTGAGCGTTCCGATTTCAGTGCCAGAGCGATTCGCCCAATGAGTCCTTGATATTTAGTCGTTCTCAGCCAATATTTTGGATTTTTGAAAATTTCACTTTTTTGTGAAAATATCCTCTAAATGAGGGAATAATATGTGTGAGGGTGCACCAGGAGAGTTCCAAATGTGTGTGGGAAGAATATATATCCCACGAGGGTAAAATTGAAAAAAGTTATAAAAAATTTTTTTTTGGACTTAGTCATTTTTCCGGCGTTTACCAGACTTTCAGATAGGGGAAATGTCAGTGAGCATTCCGATTTCATTGCCAGAGCGATTCGCCCAATGTGTCCTTGATATTTAGTCGTTCTCAGCCAATGTTTTGGATTTTTGAAAATTTCACTTTTTTGTGAAAATATCCACTAAATGAGGGAATAATATGTGTGAGGGTACCCCAGGAGAGTTGCAAATGTGTGTGGGTAGAATATATATCCTACTGGGGTAAAATTGACCAAAGTTGAAAAAATTTTTTTGGGAACATAGTCATTTTTCTGGCGTTTATCAGACTTTCAGATAGGGGAAATGTCAGTGAGCGTTCCGATTTCAGTGCCAGAGCGATTCGCCCAATGAGTCCTTGATATTTAGTCGTTCTCACCCAATATTTTGGATTTTTGAAAATTTCACTTTTTTGTGAAAATATCCACTAATTGAGGGAATAATATGTGTGAGGGTACCCCAAGAGAGATCCAAATGTGTGTGGGTAGAATATATATCCCACGGGGGTAACATTGAAAAAAGTTGAAAAAAAATTTTTTGGGGACCTATTCATTTTTCGGGCAATTATCGGACTTTCAGATAGGGCAAATGTCAGTGAGCGTTCCGATTTCAGTTCCAGAGCGATTCGCTCAATGAGTCCTTTATTATTTAGTCGTTTTCAGTCAACTTTCTGGATTTTGGAAAATTTCACTTTTTTGTGAAAATATCCACTAAATCAGGGAATAATATGTGTGAGGGTACCCCAGGAGAGTTACAAATGTGTGTGGGTAGAATATATATCCTACTGGGGTAAAATTGAAAAAAGTTGAAAAAATTTTTTTTTGGGACTTAGTCATTTTTCTGGCGTTTATCAGACTTTCAGATAGGCGAAATGTCAGTGAGCGTTCCGATTTCAGTGCCAGAGCGATTCGCCCAATGAGTCCTTGATATTTAGTCGCTCTCAGCCAATATTTTGGATTTTTGAAAATTTCACTTTTTTGTGAAAATATCCACTAAATGAGGGTGAGGGTACTCCAGGAGAGTTCCAAATGTGTGTGGGTAGAATATATATCCCACGGGGGTAAAATTGAAAAAAGTTGAAAACATTTTTTTTTGGGACTTAGTCATTTTT
Source organism: Phyllobates terribilis (assembly GCF_046119375.1). Taxonomy (NCBI): domain Eukaryota; kingdom Metazoa; phylum Chordata; class Amphibia; order Anura; family Dendrobatidae; genus Phyllobates; species Phyllobates terribilis. Next base: position 12,700,424 of record NW_027362791.1, on the reverse strand, counting down.
CCGGCGTTTATCAGACTTTCAGATAGGGCAAATGTCAGTGAGCGTTCCGATTTCAGTTCCAGAGCGATTCGCCCAATGAGTCTTTGATATTTAGTCATTCTCAGCCAATATTTAGGATTTTTGAAAATTTCACTTTTTTGTGAAAATATCCACTAAATGAGGGAATAATATGTGTGAGGGTACCCCAGGAGAGTTCCAAATGTGTGTGGGTAGAATATATATCCCACGGGGGTAAAATTGAAAAAAGTTGAAAACATTTTTTTTTTGACTTAGTCATTTTTCCGGCGTTTATCAGACTTTCAGATAGGTCAAATGTCAGTGAGCGTTCCGATTTCAGTTCCAGAGCGATTCGCCCAATGAGTCCTTTAATATTTAGTCGTTTTCAGTCAACTTTCAGGATTTTTGAAAATTTCACTTTTTTGTGAAAATATCCACTAAATGATGGAATAATATGTGTGAGCGTACCCCAGGAGAGTTCCAAATGTGTGTGGGAAGAATATATATCCCACGGGGGTAAAATTGAAAAAAGTTGAAAACATTTTTTTTTTGACTTAGTCATTTTTCCGGCGTTTATCAGACTTTCACATAGGGGAAATGTCAGTGAGCGTTCCGATTTCTGTTCCACAGCGATTCACCCAATGAGTCCTTGTTATTAAGTAGTTTTCAGCCAATTTTCTGGATTTTTGAAAATTTCACTTTTTTGTGAAAATATCCACTAAATGTGGGAATAATATGTGTGAGGGTACCCCAGGAGAGTTCCAAATGTGTGTGGGAAGAATATATATCCTACTGGGGAAAAATTGAAAAAAGTTGAAAACATTTTTTTTTGGACTTATTCACTTTTCCTGCGTTTATCAGACTTTCAGATAGGGGAAATGTCAGTGAGCGTTCCGATTTCAGTTCCAGAGCGATTCGCCCAATGAGTCCTTGATATTTAGCAGTTTTCAGCCAATATTTTGGATTTTTGAAAATTTCACTTTTTTTGTGAAAATATCCACTAAATGAGAGAATAATATGTGTGAGGGTACCCCAGGAGAGTTACACTTGTGTGTGGGTAGAATATATATCCCATGGGGGTAAAATTGAAAAAAGTTGAAAAAAAATTTTTTTGGACAGTCATTTTTCTGGCGTTTATCAGACTTTCAGATAGGGCAAATGTCAGTGAGCGTTCCGATTTCAGTTCCAGAGCGATTCGCCCAATGAGTCCTCTAATATTTTGTCGTTTTCAGTCAACTTTCTGTATTTTTGAAAATTTCACTTTTTTGTGAAAATATCCACTAAATGAGGGAATAATATGTGTGAGGGTACCCCAGGAGAGTTCCAAATGTGTGTGGGAAGAATATATATCCCACGGGGGTAGAATTGAAAGAAGTTGAAAAATAACTTTTATTTGACTTAGTCATTTTTCCGGCGTTTATCAGACTTTCAGATAGGGGAAATGTCAGTGAGCATTCCGATATCAGTTCCAGAGCGATTCGCCCAATGAGTCCTTTAATATTTAGTCGTTTTCAGTCAACTTTCTGGGTTTTTGAAAATTTCACTTTTTTGTGAAAATATCCTCTAAATGAGGGAATAATATGTGTGAGGGTGCACCAGGAGAGTTCCAAATGTGTGTGGGAAGAATATATATCCCACGGGGGTAAAATTGAAAAAGTTATAAACATTTTTTTTTTGGACTTAGTCATTTTTCCGGCGTTTATCAGACTTTCAGATAGGGGAAATGTCAGTGAGCGTTCCGATTTCAGTGCCAGAGCGATTCGCCCAATGAGACCTTGATATTTAGTCGCTCTCAGCCAATATTTTGGATTTTTGAAAATTTCACTTTTTTGTGAAAATATCCACTAAATGAGGGTGAGGGTACTCCAGGACAGTTCCAAATGTGTGTGGGTAGAATATATATCCCACGGGGGTAAAATTGAAAAAAGTTGAAAACATTTTTTTTTGGGACTTAGTCATTTTTCCGGCGTTTATCAGACTTTCAGAGAGGGCAAATGTCAGTGAGCGTTCCGATTTCAGTTCCAGAGCGATTCGCCCAATGAGTCTTTGATATTTAGTCATTCTCAGCCAATATTTTGGATTTTTGAAAATTTCACTTTTTTGTGAAAATATCCACTAAATGAGGGAATAATATGTGTGAGGGTACCCCAGGAGAGTTCCAAATGTGTGTGGGTAGAATATATATCCCACGGGGGTAAAATTGAAAAAAGTTGAAAACATTTTTTTTTTGACTTAGTCATTTTTCCGCCGTTTATCAGACTTTCAGATAGGGCAAATGTCAGTGAGCGTTCCGATTTCAGTTCCAGAGCGATTCGCCCAATGAGTCCTTTAATATTTAGTCGTTTTCAGTCAACTTTCAGGATTTTTGAAAATTTCACTTTTTTTGTGAAAATATCCACTAAATGATGGAATAATATGTGTGAGGGTACCCCAGGAGAGTTCCAAATGTGTGTGGGAAGAATATATATCCCACGGGGGTAAAATTGAAAAAAGTTGAAAAATTTTTTTTTTGGGACTTGGTCATTTTTCTGGCGTTTATCAGACTTTCAGATAGGGGAAATGTCAGTGAGCGTTCCGATTTCAGTGCCAGAGCCATTCGCCCAATGAGTCCTTGATATTTAGTCGCTCTCAGACAATATTTTGGATTTTTGAAAATTTCACTTTTTTGCGAAAATATCCACTAAATGAGGGAATAATATGTGTGAGGGTACCCCAGGAGGGTTCCAAATGTGTGTGGGAAGAATATATATCCCACGGGGGTAAAATTGAAAAAAGTTGAAAACATTTTTTTTTGGACTTATTCATTTTTCCTGCGTTTATCAGACTTTCAGATAGGGGAAATGTCAGTGAGCGTTCCGATTTCTATTCCACAGCGATTCACCCAATGAGTCCTTGTTATTAAGTCGTTTTCAGCCAATTTTCTGGATTTTTGAAAATTTCACTTTTTTGTGAAAATATCCACTAAATGAGGGAATAATATGTGTGAGGGTACCCCAGGAGAGTTCCAAATGTGTGTGGGTAGAATACATATCCCACAGGGGTAAAATTGAAAAAAGTTGAAAACATTTTTTTTTTGACTTGGTCATTTTTCCGGCGTTTATCAGACTTTCAGATAGGGCAAATGTCAGTGAGCGTTCCGATTTCAGTGCCAGAGCGATTCGCCCAATGAGTCCTTGATATTTAGTCGTTCTCAGCCAATATTTTGGATTTTTGAAAATTTCACTTTTTTGTGAAAATATCCACTAAATGAGGGAATAATATGTGTGAGGGTACCCCAGGAGAGTTCCAAATGTGTGTGGGTAGAATACATATCCCACAGGGGTAAAATTGAAAAAAGTTGAAAACATTTTTTTTTTGACTTGGTCATTTTTCCGGCGTTTATCAGACTTTCAGATAGGGCAAATGTCAGTGAGCGTTCCGATTTCAGTTCCAGAGCGATTCGCCCAATGAGTCCTTTAATATTTAGTCGTTTTCAGTCAACTTTCTGGATTTTTGAAAATTTCACTTTTTTGTGAAAATATCCACTAAATGAGGGAATAATATGTGTGAGGGTACCCCAGGAGAGTTCCAAATGTGTGTGGGTAGAAAATATATCCCACGGGGGTAAAATTGAAAAAAGTTGAAAACATTTTCTTTTGGGACTTAGTCAGTTTTCCGGCGTTTATCAGACTTTCAGATAGGATAAATGTCAGTGAGCGTTCCGATTTCAGTTCCAGAGCGATTCGCTCAATGAGTCCTTTAATATTTAGTCGTTTTCAGTCAACTTTCTGGATTTTTGAAAATTTCACTTTTTTGTGAAAATATCCACTAAATGAGGGAATAATATGTGTGACGGTACCCCAGGAGAGTTCCAAATGTGTGTGGGTAGAATATATATCCTACTGGGGTAAAATTGAAAAAAGTTTAAAAAAAATTTTTTGGGGACTTAGTCATTTTTCTTACGTTTATCAGACTTTCAGATAGGGGAAATGTCAGTGAGCATTCCGATTTCATTGCCAGAGCGACTCGCCCAATGAGTCCTTGATATTTAGTCGTTCTCAGCCAATATTTTGGATTTTTGAAAATTTCACTTTTTTGTGAAAATATCCACTAAATGAGGGAATAATATGTGTGAGGCTACCCGAGGAGAGTTCCAAATGTGTGTGGGTAGAATATATATCCCACGGGGGTAAAATTGAAAAAAGTTGAAAACATTTTTTTTTGGACTTATTCATTTTTCCTGCGTTTATCAGACTTTCAGATAGGGGAAATGTCAGTGAGCGTTCCGATTTCTGTTCCACAGCGATTCACACAATGAGTCCTTGTTATTAAGTCGTTTTCAGCCAATTTTCTGGATTTTTGAAAATTTCACTTTTTTGTGAAAATATCCACTAAATGAGGGAATAATATGTGTGAGGGTACCCCAGGAGAGTTCCAAATGTGTGTGGGAAGAATATATATCCTACAGGGGAAAAATTGAAAAAAGTTGAAAAAAAATTTTTGGGGACATAGTCATTTTTCTGGCGTTTATCAGACTTTCAGATAGGGGAAATGTCACTGAGCATTCCGGTTTCAGTGCCAGAGCGATTCGCCCAATGAGTCCTTGATATTTAGTCGTTCTCAGCCAATATTTTGGATTTTTGAAAATTTCACTTTTTTGTGAAAATATCCACTAAATGAGGGAATAATATGTGTGAGGGTACCCCAGGAGAGTTCCAAATGTGTGTGGGTAGAATATATATCCCACGGGGGTAAAATTGAAAAAAGTTGAAAACTTTTTTTTTTTGGAGTTAGTCATTTTTCTGGCGTTTATCAGACTTTCAGATAGGGCAAATGTCAGTGAGCGTTCCGATTTCAGTTCCAGAGTGATTCTCCCATTGAGTCTTTGATATTTAGTCGTTCTCAGCCAATATTTTAGATTTTTGAAAATTTCACTTTTTTTTGAAAATATCCACTAAATGAGGGAATAATATGTTGGAGGGTACCCCAGGAGAGTTACAATTGTGTGTGGGTAGAATATATATCCCACGGGGGAAAAATTGAAAGAAGTTGAAAAAATTTTTTTATTTGACTTAGTCATTTTTCCGGCGTTTATCAGACTTTCAGATAGGGGAAATGTCAGTGAGCATTCCGATTTCAGTTCCAGATCGATTCGCCCAATTATCCCTTGTTATTTAGTCGTTTTCAGCCAATTTACTGGATTTTTGAAAATTTCACTTTTTTGTGAAAATATCCACTAAATGAGGGAATAATATGTGTGAGGGTACCCCAGGAGAGTTCCAAATGTGTGTGGGTAGAATATATATCCCACGGGGGTAAAAGTTAAAAAAGTTGAAAAAAATTATTTTTTGGACTTAGTCATTTTTCCGGCATTTATCAGACTTTCAGATAGGGCAAATGTCAGTGAGCTTTCCGATTTCAGTTCCAGAGCGATTCGCCCAATGAGTCCTTTAATATTTAGTCGTTTTCAGTCAACTTTCTGGATTTTTTAAAATTTCACTTTTTTGTGAAAATATCCACTAAATGAGGGAATAATATGTGTAAGGGTACCCCAGGAGAGTTCCAAATGTGTGTGGGTAGAATATATATCCCACAGTGGTAAAATTGAAAAAAGTTGAAAACTTTTTTTTTTTGACTTAGTCATTTTTCCGGCGTTTATCAGACTTTCAGATAGGGCAAATGTCAGTGAGCGTTCCGATTTCAGTTCCAGATCGATTCGCCCAATGAGTCCTTTAATATTTAGTCGTTTTCAGTCAACTTTCTGGATTTTTGAAAATTTTACTTTTTTGTGAAAATATCCACTAAATGAGGGAATAATATGTGTGAGGGTACCCCAGGAGAGTTCCAAATGTGTGTGGGTAGAATATATATCCTACTGGGGTAAAATTGAAAGAAGTTGAAAAAAATTTTTTTAGGGACTTAGTCATTTTTCTGGCGTTTATCAGACTTTCAGATAGGTGAAATGTCAGTGAACGTTCCGATTTCAGTTTCAGATCGATTCGCTCAATGAGTCCTTGATATTTAGTCTTTTTCAGCCAATATTTTAGATTTTTGAAAATTTCACTTTTTTGTGAAAATATCCACTAAATGAGAGAATAATATGTGTGAGGGTACCCCAGGAGAGTTCCAAATGTGTGTGGGTAGAATATATAACCCACGGTGGTAAAATTGAAAATAGTTGAAAACATTTTTTTTTTGGACTTAGTCATTTTTCCGGCGTTTATCAGACTTTCAGATAGGGCAAATGTCAGTGAGCGTTCCGATTTCAGTTCCAGAGCGATTCGCCCAATGAGTCCTTTAATATTTAGTCGTTTTCAGTCAACTTTCTGGATTTTTGAAAATTTCACTTTTTTGTGAAAATATCCACTAAATGAGGGAATAATATGTGTGAGGGTACCCCATGAGAGTTCCAAATGTGTGTGGCTAGAATATATATCCCACGGGGGTAAAATTGAAAGAAGTTGAAAAAATTTTTTTATTTGACTTAGTCATTTTTCCGGCGTTTATCAGACTTTCAGATAGGGGAAATGTCAGTGAGCATTCCGGTTTCAGTTCCAGATCGATTCGCCCAATTAGCCCTTGTTATTTAGTCGTTTTCAGCCAATTTTCTGGATTTTTGAAAATTTCACTTTTTTGTGAAAATATCCACTAAATGAGGGAATAATATGTGTGAGGGTACCCCAGGAGAGTTCCAAATGTGTGTGGGTAGAATATATATCCCACGGGGGTAAAATTGAAAAAAGTTGAAAACATTTTTTTTTGGGACTTAGTCATTTTACCGGCGTTTATCAGACTTTCAGATAGGGCAAATGTCAGTGAGCGTTCCGATTTCAGTTCCAGAGCGATTCGCCCAATGAGTCCTCTAATATTTAGTCGTTTTCAGTCAACTTTCTGGATTTTTGAAAATTTCACTTTTTTGTGAAAATATCCACTAAATGAGGGAATAATATGTGTGAGGGTACCCCAGGAGAGTTCCAAATGTGTGTGGGAAGAATATATATCCCGCGGGGGAAAAATTGAAAGAAGTTGAAAAAAAATTTTTATTTGACTTAGTCATTTTTCCGGCGTTTATCAGACTTTCAGATAGGGGAAATGTCAGTGAGCATTCCGATTTCATTGCCAGAGCGATTCGCCCAATGAGTCCTTGATATTTAGTCGTTCTGAGCCAATATTTTGGATTTTTGAAAATTTCACTTTTTTGTGAAAATATCCGCTAAATGAGGGAATAATATGTGTGAGGTTACCCCAGGAGAGTTCCAAATGTGTGTGGGAAGAATATATATTCTACGGGGGTAAAATTGAAAAAAGTTATAAAAAATTTTTTTTTGGACTTAGTCATTTTTCCGGCGTTTATCAGACTTTCAGATAGGGGAAATATCAGTCAGCGTTCCGATTTCAGTTCCAGAGCGATTCGCCCAATGAGTCTTTGATATTTAGTCATTTTCAGCCAATATTTTGGATTTTTGAAAATTTCACTTTTTTGTGAAAATATCCACTAAATGAGGGAATAATATGTGTGAGGGTACCCCAGGAGAGTTCCAAATGTGTGTGTTTAGAATATATATCCCACAGGGTAAAATTGAAAAAAGTTTAAAAAAAATTTTTCTTGGACTTAGTCATTTTTCCGGCGTTTATCAGACTTTCAGATAGGGGAAATGTCAGTGAGCGTTCCGATTTCAGTTCCAGAGCGATTCGCCCAATGAGTCCTTGATATTTAGTCGTTTTCAGCCAATTTTCTGGATTTTTGAAAATTTCACTTTTTTGTGAAAATATCCACTAAATGAGGTAATAATATGTGTGAGGGTACCCCAGGAGAGTTCCAAATGTGTGTGGGTAGAATATATATCCCACGGGGGTAAAATTGAAAAAAGGTGAAAAAATTATTTTTTTGAACTTAGTCATTTTTCCGGCGTTTATCAGACTTTCATATAGGGCAAATGTCAGTGAGCATTTCGATTTCAGTTCCAGAGCGATTTGCCAAATGAGTCCTTGATATGTAGTCGTTTTCAGCCAATATTTTGGATTTTTGAAAATTTCACTTGTGAAAGTATCCACTAAATGAGGGAATAATATGTGTGAGGGTACCCCAGGAGAGTTGCAAATGTGTGTGGGTAGAATATATATCCCACGGGGGTAAAATTGAAAAAAGTTTAAAAATTTTTTTTTTCGACTTAGTCATTTTTCCGGCGTTTATCAGACCTTCAGATAGGGCAAATGTCAGTGAGCATTTCGATTTCAGTTCCAGAGCGATTCGCCAAATGAGTCCTTGATATTTAGTCGTTTTCAGCCAATATTTTGGATTTTTGAAAATTTCACTTTTTTGTGAAAATATCCACTAAATGAGGGAATAATATGTGTGAGGGTACCCCAGGAGAGTTCCAAATGTGTGTGGTTTGAATATATTTCCCACGGGGCTAAAATTGAAAAAAGTTGAAAAAATTTTTTTTTTTGGGCTAAGTCATTTGTCCGGCGTTTATCAGACTTTCAGAAAGGGGAAATATCAGTGAGCGTTCCGATTTGAGTTCCAGAGCGATTCGCCCAATGAGTCCTTGATATTTAGTCGTTTTCAGCCAATGTTTTGGATATTTGAAAATTTCACTTTTTTGTGAAAATATCCACTAAATGAGGGAATAATATGTGTGAGGGTACCCCAGGAGAGTTCCAAATGTGTGTGGGTTGAATATATATCCCACGGGGGTAAAATTGAAAAAAGTTGAAAGAAATTTTTTTTTGGACTTAGTCATTTTTCCGGGGTTTATCAGACTTTCAGATAGGGGAAATGTCAGTGAGCATTCCGATTTCAGTTCCAGAGCAATTCGCCCAATGAGTCCTTGATATTTAGTCAGTTACAGACAATATTTTGGATTTTTGAAAATTTCATTTTTTTGTGAAAATATCCACTAAATGAAGGAATAATATGTGTGAGGGTACCCCAGGAGAGTTCCAAATGTGTTTGGGTAGAATATATATCCCACGGGGGTAAAATTGAAAAAAGTTGAAAAAAATTTTTTTTTTGGACTAAGTCATTTCTCCGGCGTTTATCAGACTTTCAGATAGGGGAAATGTCAGTGAGCATTCCGAATTCAGTTCCAGAGCGATTCGCCCAATGAGTTCTTGATATTTAGTCGTTTTCAGCCAATATTTTGGATATTTGAAAATTTCACTTTTTTGTGAAAATATCCACTAAATGAGGGAATAATATGTGTGAGGGTAACCCAGGAGAGTTCCAAATGTGTGTGGGTAGAATATATATCCCACGGGGTAAAATTGAAAAAAGGTGAAAAAGTTATTTTTTTGGACTTAGTCATTTTTCAGGCGTTTATCAGACTTTCAGATAGGGGAAATGTCAGTGAGCTTTCCGATGTCAGTTCCAGAGCAATTCGCCCAATGAGTCCTTGATATTTAGTCAGTTACAGACAATATTTTGGATTTTTGAAAATTTCATTTTTTTGTGAAAATATCCACTAAATGAAGGAATAATATGTGTGAGGGTACCCCAGGAGAGTTCCAAATGTGTGTGGGTAGAAAATATATCCCACGGGGGTAAAATTGAAAAAAGTTGAAAAAAAATTTTTTTTTGGACTAAGTCATTTCTCCGGCGTTTATCAGACTTTCAGATAGGGGAAATGTCAGTGAGCATTTCGATTTCAGTTCCAGAGCGATTCGCCAAATGAGTCCTTGATATTTAGTCGTTTTCAGCCAATATTTTGGATTTCTGAAAATTTCACTTGTGAAAATATCCACTAAATGAGGGAATAATATGTGTGAGGGTACCCCAGGAGAGTTGCAAATGTGTGTGGGTAGAATATATATCCCACGGGGGTAAAATTGAAAAAAGTTTAAAAATTTTTTTTTTTCGACTTAGTCATTTTTCCGGCGTTTATCAGACCTTCAGATAGGGCAAATGTCAGTGAGCATTTCGATTTCACTCCAGAGCGATTCGCCCAATGAGTCCTTGATATTTAGTCGTTTTCAGCCAATATTTTGGATTTTTGAAAATTTCACTTTTTTGTGAAAATATCCACTAAATGAGGGAATAATATGTGTGAGGGTACCCCAGGAGAGTTCCAAATGTGTGTAGTTTGAATATATTTCCCACGGGGGTAAAATTGAAAAAAGTTGAAAAAATTTTTTTTTTGGACTAAGTCATTTCTCCGGCGTTTATCAGACTTTCAGAAAGGGGAAATATCAGTGAGCGTTCCGATTTGAGTTCCAGAGCGATTTGCCCAATGAGTCCTTGATATTTAGTCGTTTTCAGCCAATGTTTTGGATATTTGAAAATTTCACTTTTTTGTGAAAATATCCACTAAATGAGGGAATAATATGTGTGAGGGTACCCCAGGAGAGTTCCAAATGTGTGTGGGTTGAATATATATCCCACGGGGGTAAAATTGAAAAAAGTTGAAAGAAATTTTTTTTTGGACTTAGTCATTTTTCCGGGGTTTATCAGACTTTCAGATAGGGGAAATGTCAGTGAGCATTCCGATTTCAGTTCTAGAGCAATTCGCCCAATGAGTCCTTGATATTTAGTCAGTTACAGACAATATTTTGGATTTTTGAAAATTTCATTTTTTTGTGAAAATATCCACTAAATGAAGGAATAATATGTGTGAGGGTACCCCAGGAGAGTTCCAAATGTGTGTGGGTAGAATATATATCCCACGGGGGTAAAATTGAAAAAAGTTGAAAAAAATTTTTTTTTTGGACTAAGTCATTTCTCCGGCGTTTATCAGACTTTCAGATAGGGGAAATGTCAGTGAGCGTTCCGATTTCAGTTCCAGAGCGATCGCCAAATGAGTCCTTGATATTTAGTCGTTTTCAGCCAATTTTTTGGATTTTTCAAAATGTCACTTTTTTGTGAAAATATCCACTAAATGATAGAATAATATCTGTGAGGGTACCCCAGGAGAGTTCCAAGTGTGTGTGGGTAGAATATATAACCCACGGGGGTAAAATTGAAAAAAGTTGAAAAAATTTTTATTTTGGACTTTGTCATTTTTCCGTCGTTTATCAGACTTTCAGATAGGGGAAATGTCAGTGAGCATTGCGATTTCATTTCCAGAGCGATTCGCCCAATGAGTCCTTGATATTTAGTCGTTTTCAGCCAATATTTTGGATATTTGAAAATTTCACTTTTTTGTGAAAATATCCACTAAATGAGGGAATAATATGTGTGAGGGTAACCCAGGAGAGTTCCAAATGTGTGTGGGTAGAATATATATCCCACGGGGTTAAAATTGAAAAAAGTTGAAAAAAATTTTTTTTTGGGCTTAGTCATTTTTCCGGCATTTATCAGACTTTCAGATAGGGGAAATGTCAGTGAGCATTCCGATTTCAGTTCCAGAGCGATTCGCCCAATGAGTCCTTGATATTTAGTAAGTTTCAGCCAATATTTTTGATTTTTGAAAATTTCACTTTTTTGTGAAAATATCCACTAAATGAAGGAATAATATGTGTGAGGGTATCCCAGGAGAGTTCCAAATGTGTGTGGGTAAAATATATATCCCACGGGGGTAAAATTGAAAAAAGTTGAAAAATATTTTTTTTGGACTTAGTCATTTTTCCGCCGTTTATCAGACTTTCAGATAGGGGAAATGTCAGTGAGCATTCCGATTTCAGTTCCAGAGCCATTCGCCCAATGAGTCCTTGATATTTAGTCGTTTTCAGCCAATATTTTGGATTTTTGAAAATTTCACTTTTTTGTGAAAATATCCACTAAATGAGGGAATAATATTTGTGAGGGTACCCCAGGAGAGTTCCAAATGTGTGTGGGTAAAATATATATCCCACGGGGGTAAAATTGAAAAAAGTTGAACTTTTTTTTTTCTTGGACTTAGTCATTTTTCTGGCATTTATCAGACTTTCAGATAGGGGAAATGTCAGTGAGTGTTCCGATTTCAGTTCCAGAGCGATTCGCCCAATGAGTCCTTGATATTTAGTAAGTTTCAGCCAATATTTTCGATTTTTGAAAATTTCACTTTTTTGTGAAAATATCCACTAAATGAGGGAATAATATTTATGAGGGTACCCCAGGAGAGTTCCAAATGTATGTGGGTAGAATATATATCCCACGTGGGTAAAATTGAAAAAAGTTGAAAATTTTTTTTTCTTGGACTTAGTCATTTTTTCGTCATTTATCAGACTTTCAGATAGGGGAAATGTCAGTGAGCATTCCGATTTCAGTTCCAGAGCGATTCGCCCAATGAGTCCTTGATATTTAGTCATTTTCAGCCAATATTTTGGATTTTTGAAAATTTCACTTTTTTGTTAAAATATCCACTAATTGAGGGAATAATATGTGTGAGGGTACCCCAGGAGAGTTCCAAATGTGTGTGGGTAGAATATATATCCCACGGGGGTAAAATTGAAAAAAGTTGAAAAAAATATTTTTTTGGACTTAGTCATTTTTCTGGCGTTTATCAGACTTTCAGATAGGGGAAATGTCAGTGAGCATTCCGATTTCAGTTCCAGAGCGATTCGCCCAATGAGTCCTTGATATTTAGTCATTTTCAGCCAATATTTTGGATTTTTGAAAATTTCACTTTTTTGTGAAAATATCCACTAAATGAGGGAATAATATGTGTGAGGGTATCCCAGGGGAGTTCCAAATGTGTGTGGGTAGAATATATATAACACGGGGGTAAAATTGAAAAAAGTTCAAAAAAATTTTTTCTTGGACTTACTCATTTTTCCGCCGTTTATCAGACTTTCAGATAGGGGAAATGTCAGTGAGCATTCCGATTTCAGTTCCAGAGCCATTCGCCCAATGAGTCCTTGATATTTAGTCGTTTTCAGCCAATATTTTGGATTTATGAAAATTTCACTTTTTTGTGAAAATATCCACTAAATGAGGGAATAATATGTGTGAGGGTACCCCAGGAGAGTTCCAAATGTGTGTGAGAAGAATATATATCCCACGGGGTAAAATTGAAAAAAGTTCAAAAAATTTTTTTCTTGGACTTACTCATTTTTCCGCCGTTTATCAGACTTTCAGATAGGAAAAATGTCAGTGAGCATTCCGATTTCAGTTCCAGAGCGATTCGCTCAATGAGTCCTTCATATTTAGTCGTTTTCAGCCAATATTTTGGATTTTTGAAAATTTCACTTTTTTGTGAAAATATCCACTAAATGAGGGAATAATATGTGTGAGGGTACCCCAGGAGAGTTCCAAATGTGTGTGGGTAGAATATATATCCCACGGGGTTAAAATTGAAAAAAGTTGAAAAAAATTTTTTTTTTTGCTTAGTCATTTTTCCGGCATTTATCAGACTTTCAGATAGGGGAAATGTCAGTGAGTGTTCCGATTTCAGTTCCAGAGCGATTCGCCCAATGAGTCCTTGATATTTAGTCATTTTCAGCCAATATTTTGGATTTTTGATAATTTCACTTTTTTGTGAAAATATCCACTAAATGAGGGAATAATATTTATGAGGGTACCCCAGGAGAGTTCCAAATGTATGTGGGTAGAATATATATCCCACGGGGGTAAAATTGAAAAAAGTTGAAAATTTTTTTTTCTTGGACTTAGTCATTTTTTCGGCGTTTATCAGACTTTCAGATAGGGGAAATGTCAGTGAGCATTCCGATTTCAGTTCCAGAGCGATTCGCCCAATGAGTCCTTGATATTTAGTCATTTTCAGCCAATATTTTGGATTTTTGAAAATTTCACTTTTTTGTGAAAATATCCACTAATTGAGGGAATAATATGTGTGAGGGTACCCCAGGAGAGTTCCAAATGTGTGTGGGTAGAATATATATCCCACGGGGGTAAAATTGAAAAAAGTTGAAAAAAATATTTTTTTGGACTTAGTCATTTTTCCGGCGTTTATCAGACTTTCAGATAGGGGAAATGTCAGTGAGCATTCCGATTTCAGTTCCAGAGCGATTCGCCCAATGAGTCCTTGATATTTAGTCATTTTCAGCCAATTTTCTGGATTTTTGAAAATTTCACTTTTTTGTGAAAATATCCACTAAATGAGGGAATAATATGTGTGAGGGTACCCCAGGAGAGTTCCAAATGTGTGTGGGTAGAATATATATAACACGGGGGTAAAATTGAAAAAAGTTCAAAAAAATTTTTTCTTGGACTTACTCATTTTTCCGGCGTTTATCAGACTTTCAGATAGGGGAAATGTCAGTGAGCATTCCGATTTCAGTTCCAGAGCGATTCGCCCAATGAGTCCTTGATATTTAGTAAGTTTCAGACAATATTTAGGATTTTTGATAATTTCACTTTTTTGTGAAAATATCCACTAAATGAGGGAATAATATTTATGAGGGTACCCCAGGAGAGTTCCAAATGTATGTGGTTAGAATATATATCCCACGGGGGTAAAATTGAAAAAAGTTGAAAAATTTTTTTTTTTGGACTTAGTCATTTTTCCGGCGTTTCTCAGACTTTCAGATAGGGCAAATATCAGTGAGCTTTCCGATTTCAGTTCCAGAGCGATTCGCTTAATGAGACCTTAATATTTAGTCCTTTTCAGCCAATTTTCTGGATTTTTGAAAATTTCACTTTTTTGTGAAAATATCCACTAAATGAGGGAATAATATGTGTGAGGGTACCCCAGGAGAGTTCCAAATGTGTGTGGGTAGAATATATATCCCACGGGGTTAAAACTGAAAAAAGTTGAAAAAAATTTTTTTTTTTGCTTAGTCATTTTTCCGGCATTTATCAGACTTTCAGATAGGGGAAATGTCAGTGAGTGTTCCGATTTCAGTTCCAGAGCGATTCGCCCAATGAGTCCTTGATATTTAGTCATTTTCAGCCAATATTTTGGATTTTTGATAATTTCACTTTTTTGTGAAAATATCCACTAAATGAGGGAATAATATTTATGAGGGTACCCCAGGAGAGTTCCAAATGTATGTGGGTAGAATATATATCCCACGGGGGTAAAATTGAAAAAAGTTGAAAATTTTTTTTTCTTGGACTTAGTCATTTTTTCGGCGTTTATCAGACTTTCAGATAGAGGAAATGTCAGTGAGCATTCCGATTTCAGTTCCAGAGCGATTCGCCCAATGAGTCCTTGATATTTAGTCATTTTCAGCCAATATTTTGGATTTTTGAAAATTTCACTTTTTTGTGAAAATATCCACTAATTGAGGGAATAATATGTGTGAGGGTACCCCAGGAGAGTTCCAAATGTGTGTGGGTAGAATATATATCCCACGGGGGTAAAATTGAAAAAAGTTGAAAAAAATATTTTTTTGGACTTAGTCATTTTTCCGGCGTTTATCAGACTTTCAGATAGGGGAAATGTCAGTGAGCATTCCGATTTCAGTTCCAGAGCGATTCGCCCAATGAGTCCTTGATATTTAGTCATTTTCAGCCAATTTTCTGGATTTTTGAAAATTTCACTTTTTTGTGAAAATATCCACTAAATGAGGGAATAATATGTGTGAGGGTACCCCAGGAGAGTTCCAAATGTGTGTGGGTAGAATATATATAACACGGGGGTAAAATTGAAAAAAGTTCAAAAAAATTTTTTCTTGGACTTACTCATTTTTCCGGCGTTTATCAGACTTTCAGATAGGGCAAATATCAGTGAGCTTTCCGATTTCAGTTCCAGAGCGATTCGCTTAATGAGACCTTAATATTTAGTCCTTTTCAGCCAATTTTCTGGATTTTTGAAAATTTCACTTTTTTGTGAAAATATCCACTAAATGAGGGAATAATATGTGTGAGGGTACCCCAGGAGAGTTCCAAATGTGTGTGGGTAGAATATATATCCCACGGGGTTAAAATTGAAAAAAGTTGAAAAAAATTTTTTTTTTTGCTTAGTCATTTTTCCGGCATTTATCAGACTTTCAGATAGGGGAAATGTCAGTGAGTGTTCCGATTTCAGTTCCAGAGCGATTCGCCCAATGAGTCCTTGATATTTAGTCATTTTCAGCCAATATTTTGGATTTTTGATAATTTCACTTTTTTGTGAAAATATCCACTAAATGAGGGAATAATATTTATGAGGGTACCCCAGGAGAGTTCCAAATGTATGTGGGTAGAATATATATCCCACGGGGGTAAAATTGAAAAAAGTTGAAAATTTTTTTTTCTTGGACTTAGTCATTTTTTCGGCGTTTATCAGACTTTCAGATAGGGGAAATGTCAGTGAGCATTCCGATTTCAGTTCCAGAGCGATTCGCCCAATGAGTCCTTGATATTTAGTCATTTTCAGCCAATATTTTGGATTTTTGAAAATTTCACTTTTTTGTGAAAATATCCACTAATTGAGGGAATAATATGTGTGAGGGTACCCCAGGAGAGTTCCAAATGTGTGTGGGTAGAATATATATCCCACGGGGGTAAAATTGAAAAAAGTTGAAAAAAATATTTTTTTGGACTTAGTCATTTTTCCGGCGTTTATCAGACTTTCAGATAGGGGAAATGTCAGTGAGCATTCCGATTTCAGTTCCAGAGCGATTCGCCCAATGAGTCCTTGATATTTAGTCATTTTCAGCCAATTTTCTGGATTTTTGAAAATTTCACTTTTTTGTGAAAATATCCACTAAATGAGGGAATAATATATGTGAGGGTACCCCAGGAGAGTTCCAAATGTGTGTGGGTAGAATATATATAACACGGGGGTAAAATTGAAAAAAGTTCAAAAAAATTTTTTCTTGGACTTACTCATTTTTCCGGCGTTTATCAGACTTTCAGATAGGGGAAATGTCAGTGAGCATTCCGATTTCTGTTCCAGAGCGATTCGCTCAAGGAGTCCTTCATATTTAGTCCTTTTCAGCCAATATTTTGGATTTTTGAAAATTTCACTTTTTTGTGAAAATATCCACTAAATGAGGGAATAATATGTGTGAGGGTACCCCAGGAGAGTTCCAAATGTGTGTGGGAAGAATATATATCCCACGGGGGTAAAATTGAAAAAAGTTGAAAAATATTTTTTTTGGACTTAGTCATTTTTCCGGCGTTTATCAGACTTTCAGATAGGGGAAATGTCAGTGAGCATTCCGATTTCAGTTCCAGAGCGATTCGCCCAATGAGTCCTTGATATTTAGTAAGTTTCAGACAATATTTAGGATTTTTGATAATTTCACTTTTTTGTGAAAATATCCACTAAATGAGGGAATAATATTTATGAGGGTACCCCAGGAGAGTTCCAAATGTATGTGGTTAGAATATATATCCCACGGGGGTAAAATTGAAAAAAGTTGAAAAATTTTTTTTTTTGGACTTAGTCATTTTTCCGGCGTTTCTCAGACTTTCAGATAGGGCAAATATCAGTGAGCTTTCCGATTTCAGTTCCAGAGCGATTCGCTTAATGAGACCTTAATATTTAGTCCTTTTCAGCCAATTTTCTGGATTTTTGAAAATTTCACTTTTTTGTGAAAATATCCACTAAATGAGGGAATAATATGTGTGAGGGTACCCCAGGAGAGTTCCAAATGTGTGTGGGTAGAATATATATCCCACGGGGTTAAAATTGAAAAAAGTTGAAAAAAATTTTTTTTTTTGCTTAGTCATTTTTCCGGCATTTATCAGACTTTCAGATAGGGGAAATGTCAGTGAGTGTTCCGATTTCAGTTCCAGAGCGATTCGCCCAATGAGTCCTTGATATTTAGTCATTTTCAGCCAATATTTTGGATTTTTGATAATTTCACTTTTTTGTGAAAATATCCACTAAATGAGGGAATAATATTTATGAGGGTACCCCAGGAGAGTTCCAAATGTATGTGGGTAGAATATATATCCCACGGGGGTAAAATTGAAAAAAGTTGAAAATTTTTTTTTCTTGGACTTAGTCATTTTTTCGGCGTTTATCAGACTTTCAGATAGGGGAAATGTCAGTGAGCATTCCGATTTCAGTTCCAGAGCGATTCGCCCAATGAGTCCTTGATATTTAGTCATTTTCAGCCAATATTTTGGATTTTTGAAAATTTCACTTTTTTGTGAAAATATCCACTAATTGAGGGAATAATATGTGTGAGGGTACCCCAGGAGAATTCCAAATGTGTGTGGGTAGAATATATATCCCACGGGGGTAAAATTGAAAAAAGTTGAAAAAAATATTTTTTTGGACTTAGTCATTTTTCCGGCGTTTATCAGACTTTCAGATCGGGGAAATGTCAGTGAGCATTCTGATTTCAGTTCCAGAGCGATTCGCCCAATGAGTCCTTGATATTTAGTCGTTTTCACCCAATTTTCAGGATTTTTGAAAATTTCACTTTTTTGTGAAAATATCCACTAAATGAGGGAATGATATGTATGAGGGTACCCCAGGATAGTTCCAAATGTGTGTGGGTAGAATATATATCCCACGGCGTTAAAATTGAAAAAAGTTGAAAAAAATTTTTTTTTGGGCTTAGTCATTTTTCCGGCATTTATCAGACTTTCAGATAGGGGAAATGTCAGTGAGTGTTCCGATTTCAGTTCCAGAGCGATTCGCCCAATGAGTCCTTGATATTTAGTAAGTTTCAGCCAATATTTTGGATTTTTGAAAATTTCACTTTTTTGTGAAAATATCCACTAAATGAGGGAATAATATGTGTGAGGGTACCCCAGGAGAGTTCCAAATGTGTGTGGGTAGAATATATATAACACGGGGGTAAAATTGAAAAAAGTTCAAAAAAATTTTTTCTTGGACTTACTCATTTTTCCGGCGTTTATCAGACTTTCAGATAGGGGAAATGTCAGTGAGCATTCCGATTTCTGTTCCAGAGCGATTCGCTCAAGGAGTCCTTCATATTTATTCGTTTTCAGCCAATATTTTGGATTTTTGAAAATTTCACTTTTTTGTGAAAATATCCACTAAATGAGGGAATAATATGTGTGAGGGTACCCCAGGAGAGTTCCAAATGTGTGTGGGAAGAATATATATCCCACGGGGGTAAAATTGAAAAAAGTTGAAAAATATTTTTTTTGGACTTATTCATTTTTCCGGCGTTTATCAGACTTTCAGATAGGGGAAATGTCAGTGAGCATTCCGATTTCAGTTCCAGAGCGATTCGCCCAATGAGTCCTTGATATTTAGTAAGTTTCAGACAATATTTAGGATTTTTGATAATTTCACTTTTTTGTGAAAATATCCACTAAATGAGGGAATAATATTTATGAGGGTACCCCAGGAGAGTTCCAAATGTATGTGGTTAGAATATATATCCCACGGGGGTAAAATTGAAAAAAGTTGAAAAATTTTTTTTCTTGGACTTAGTCATTTTTTCGGCGTTTATCAGACTTTCAGATAGGGGAAATGTCAGTGAGCATTCCGATTTCAGTTCCAGAGCGATTCGCCCAATGAGTCCTTGATATTTAGTCATTTTCAGCCAATATTTTGGATTTTTGAAAATTTCACTTTTTTGTGAAAATATCCACTAATTGAGGGAATAATATGTGTGAGGGTACCCCAGGAGAGTTCCAAATGTGTGTGGGTAGAATATATATCCCACGGGGGTAAAATTGAAAAAAGTTGAAAAAAATATTTTTTTGGACTTAGTCATTTTTCCGGCGTTTATCAGACTTTCAGATAGGGGAAATGTCAGTGAGCATTCCGATTTCAGTTCCAGAGCGATTCGCCCAATGAGTCCTTGATATTTAGTCATTTTCAGCCAATATTTTGGATTTTTGAAAATTTCACTTTTTTGTGAAAATATCCACTAAATGAGGGAATAATATGTGTGAGGGTATCCCAGGGGAGTTCCAAATGTGTGTGGGTAGAATATATATAACACGGGGGTAAAATTGAAAAAAGTTCAAAAAAATTTTTTCTTGGACTTACTCATTTTTCCGCCGTTTATCAGACTTTCAGATAGGGGAAATTTCAGTGAGCATTCCGATTTCAGTTCCAGAGCCATTCGCCCAATGAGTCCTTGATATTTAGTCGTTTTCAGCCAATATTTTGGATTTTTGAAAATTTCACTTTTTTGTGAAAATATCCACTAAATGAAGGAATAATATGTGTGAGGGTATCCCAGGAGAGTTCCAAATGTGTGTGGGTAGAATATATATCCCACGGGGGTAAAATTGAAAAAAGTTGAAAAATATTTTTTTTGGACTTAGTCATTTTTCCGGCGTTTATCAGACTTTCAGATAGGGGAAATGTCAGTGAGCATTCCGATTTCAGTTCCAGAGCGATTCGCCCAATGAGTCCTTGATATTTAGTAAGTTTCAGACAATATTTAGGATTTTTGATAATTTCTCTTTTTTGTGAAAATATCCACTAAATGAGGGAATAATATTTATGAGGGTACCCCAGGAGAGTTCCAAATGTATGTGGGTAGAATATATATCCCACGGGGGTAAAATTGAAAAAAGTTGAACATTTTTTTTTCTTGGACTTAGTCATTTTTTCGGCGTTTATCAGACTTTCAGATAGGGGAAATGTCAGTGAGCATTCCGATTTCAGTTCCAGAGCGATTCGCCCAATGAGTCCTTGATATTTAGTCATTTTCAGCCAATATTTTGGATTTTTGAAAATTTCACTTTTTTGTGAAAATATCCACTAATTGAGGGAATAATATGTGTGAGGGTACCCCAGGAGAATTCCAAATGTGTGTGGGTAGAATATATATCCCACGGGGGTAAAATTGAAAAAAGTTGAAAAAAATATTTTTTTGGACTTAGTCATTTTTCCGGCGTTTATCAGACTTTCAGATCGGGGAAATGTCAGTGAGCATTCTGATTTCAGTTCCAGAGCGATTCGCCCAATGAGTCCTTGATATTTAGTCATTTTCAGCCAATATTTTGAATTTTTGAAAATTTCACTTTTTTGTGAAAATATCCACTAAATGAGGGAATAATATGTGTGAGGGTATCCCAGGGGAGTTCCAAATGTGTGTGGGTAGAATATATATAACACGGGGGTAAAATTGAAAAAAGTTCAAAAAATTTTTTTCTTGGACTTACTCATTTTTCCGGCGTTTATCAGACTTTCAGATAGGGGAAATGTCAGTGAGCATTCCGATTCCAGTTCCAGAGCGATTCGCCCAATGAGTCCTTGATATTTAGTAAGTTTCAGACAATATTTAGGATTTTTGATAATTTCACTTTTTTGTGAAAATATCCACTAAATGAGGGAATAATATTTATGAGGGTACCCCAGGAGAGTTCCAAATGTATGTGGGTAGAATATATATCCCACGGGGGTAAAATTGAAAAAAGTTGAAAATTTTTTTTTCTTGGACTTAGTCACTTTTTCGGCGTTTATCAGACTTTCAGATAGGGGAAATGTCAGTGAGCATTCCGATTTCAGTTCCAGAGCGATTCGCCCAATGAGTCCTTGATATTTAGTCATTTTCAGCCAATATTTTGGATTTTTGAAAATTTTTACTTTTTTGTGAAAATATCCACTAATTGAGGGAATAATATGTGTGAGGGTACCCCAGGAGAGTTCCAAATGTTTGTGGGTAGAATATATATCCCACGGGGTAAAATTGAAAAAAGTTCAAAAATAATTTTTCTTGGACTTACTCATTTTTCCGGCGTTTATCAGACTTTCAGATAGGGCAAATGTCAGTGAGCTTTCCGATTTCAGTTCCAGAGCGATTCGCTTAATGAGACCTTGATATTTAGTCCTTTTCAGCCAATTTTCTGGATTTTTGAAAATTTCACTTTTTTGTGAAAATATCCACTAAATGAGGGAATAATATGTGTGAGGGTACCCCAGGAGAGTTCCAAATGTGTGTGGGAAGAATATATATCCCACGGGGTAAAATTGAAAAAAGTTGAAAAACATTTTTTTTTGGACTTAGTCATTTTTCCGGCGTTTATCAGACTTTCAGATAGGACAAATGTCAGTGAGCTTTCCGATTTCAGTTCCAGAGCGATTCGCCCAATGAGTGCTTGATATTTAGTCGTTTTCAGCCAATTTTCTGGATTTTTGAAAATGTCACTTTTTTGTGAAAATATCCACTAAATGAGGGAATAATATGTGTGAGGGTACCCCAGGAGAGTTCCAAATGTGTGTGGATAGAATATATATCCCACGGGGGTAAAATTGAAAAAAGTTGAAAAAAAATTTTTTTTGGACTTAGTTATTTTTCCGGCGTTTATCAGACTTTCAGATAGGGGAAATGTGAGTGAGCGTTCCGATTTCAGTTCCAGAGCGATTCGCCCAATGAGTCCTTGATATTTAGTCATTTTCAGCCAATTTTCTGGATTTTTGAATATTTCACTTTTTTGTGAAAATATCCACTAAATGAGGGAATAATATGTGTGAGGGTACCCCAGGAGAGTTCCAAATGTGTGTGGGTAGAATATACATCCCACGGGGTAAAATTGAAAAAAGTTAAAAAAATTTTTTTTTGGGATTTAGTCATTTTTCCGGCGATTATCAGACATTCAGATTTCGGAAATGTCAGTGAGCGTTCCGATTTCAGTTCCAGAGCGATTCGCCCAATGAGTCCTCGATATTTAGTTGCTTTCAGCCAATTTTCTGGATTTTTGAAAATTTCACTTTTTTTTGAAAATATCCACTAAATGAGGGAATAATATGTGTGAGGGTACCCCAGGAGATTTCCAAATGTGTGTGGGTAGAATATATATCCCACGGGGGTAAAATTGAAAAAAGTTTAAAAAAATTTTTTTTGGACTTAGTCATTTTTCCGGCGTTTATCAGACTTCCAGATAGGGGAATTGTCAGTGAGCGTTCAGATTTCAGTTCCAGAGCGATTCGTTAGTCGTTTTTAGCCAATTTTCTGGATTTTTGAAAATTTCACTTTTTTGTGAAAATATCCACTAAATGAGGGAACAATATGTGTGAGGGTACCCCACGAGAGTTCCAAATGTGTGTGGGTAGAATATATATCCCACGGGTGTAAAATTGAAAAAAGTTGAAAAAAAATATTTTTGGGACTAAGTCATTTTTCCGGCGTTTATCAGACTTTCTGATAGGGGAAATGTCAGTGAGCATTCCGATTTCAGTTCCAGAGCGATTCGCCCAATGAGTCCTTGATATTTAGTAGTTTTCAGCCAATATTTTGGATTTTTGAAAATTTCACTTTTTTGTGAAAATATCCACTAAATGAGGGAATAATATGTGTGAGGGTACCCCAGGAGAGTTCCAAATGTGTGTGGGTAGAATATATATTCCACGGGGGTAAAATTGAAAAAAGTTTAAAAAATTTTTTTTTGGACTTAGTCATTTTTCCGGCGTTTATCAGACTTTCAGATAGGGGAAATGCCAGTGAGCGTTCCGATATCAGTTCCAGAGCGATTCGCCCTATGAGTGCTTGATATTTAGTCGTTTTCAGCCAATTTTCTGGATTTTTGAAAATGTCACTTTTTTGTGAAAATATCCACTAAATGAGGGAATAATATGTGTGAGGGTACCCCAGGAGAGTTCCAAATGTGTGTGGATAGAATATATATCCCACGGGGGTAAAATTTAAAAAAGTTGAAAAAAATTTTTTTTTGCACTTAGTCATTTTTCTGCCGTTTATCAGACTTTCAGATAGGGGAAATGTCAGTGAGCGTTCAGATTTCAGTTACAGAGAGATTCGCAAAATGAGTCCTTGATATTTACTCGTTTTCAGCCAATTTTCTGGATTTTTGAAAATTTCACTTTTTTGTGAAAATATCCACTAAATGAGGGAGCAATATGTGTGGGGGTATCCCAGGAGAGTTCCAAATGTGAGTGTTTAGAATATATATCCCACGGGGTAAAATTGAAAAAAGTTTAAAAAATTTTTTTCTTGTTTTAGTCATTTTTCCAGCGTTTATCAGACTTTCAAATAGTCAGTGAGCGTTCCGATTTGTGAGCGTTCCGATATGTCAGTGAGCGTTCCGATTTCAGTTCCAGAGCGATTCGCCCAATGAGTCCTTGATATTTAGTCGTTTTCAGCCAATATTTTGGATTTTTGAAAATTTCACTTTTTTGTGAAAATATCCACTAAATGAGGGAATAATATGTGTGAGGGTATGCCAGGAGTGTTCAAAATGTGTGTGGGTAGAATATATATCCCACGGTTGGAAAAAAATTTTTTTGGACTTAGTCATTTTTCCGGCGTTTATCAGACTTTCAGAGAGGGGAAATGTCAGTGAGCGTTCCGATTTCAGTTCCAGAGCGATTCGCCCAATGAGTCCTTGATATTTAGTCGTTTTCAGCCAATTTTCTGGATTTTTGAAAATTTCACTTTTTTGTGAAAATATCCACTAAATGAGGGAATAATATGTGTGAGGGTACGCCAGGAGAGTTCTAAATGTGTGTGGGTAGAATTTATATCCCACGGGGGTAAAATTGAAAAAAGTTGGAAAAAATTTTTTTTTGGACTTAGTCCTTTTTCTGGCGTTTATCAGACTTTCAGATAGGGGAAATGTCAGTGAGCGTTCCGATTTCAGTTCCAGAGCGATTCGCCCAATGAGTCCGTGATATTTAGTCGTTTTCAGCCAATTTTCTGGATTTTTGAAAATTTCACTTTTTTGTGAAAATATCCACTAAATGAGGGAATAATATGTTTGAGGGTACCCCAGGAGAGTTCCAAATGTGTGTGTTTAGAATATATATCCCACGGGGTAAAATTGAAAAAAGTTTAAAAAAAAAATTTCTTGGACTTAGTCATTTTTCTGTCGTTTATCAGACTTTCAGATATTTGAAATGTCAGTGAGCGTTACGATTTCAGTTCCAGAGCGATTCGCCCAATGACTCCTTGATATTTAGTCGTTTTCAGCCAATATTTTGGATTTTTGAAAATTTCACTTTTTTGTGAAAATATCCACTAAATGAGGGAATAATATGTGTGAGGGTACGCCAGTAGAGTTCAAAATGTGTGTGGGTAGAATATATATCCCACGGTTGGAAAAAATTTTTTTTTGGACTTAGTCCTTTTTCCGGCGTTTATCAGACTTTCAGATAGGGGAAATGTCAGTGAGCGTTCCGATTTCAGTTCCAGAGCGATTCGCCCAATGAGTCCTTGATATTTAGTCGTTTTCAGCCAATTTTCTGGATTTTTGAAAATTTCACTTTTTTGTTAAAATATCCACTAAATGAGGGAATAATATGTTTGAGGGTACCCCAGGAGAGTTCCAAATGTGTATGTTTAGAATATATATCCCACGGGGTAAAATTAAAAAAAGTTTAAAAAAAAAATTTCTTGGACTTAGTCATTTTTCCGGCGTTTATCAGACTTTCAGATAGGGGAAATGTCAGTGAGCGTTCAGATTTCAGTTCCAGAGCGATTCGCAAAATCAGTCCTTGATATTTAGTCGTTTTCAGCCAATTTTCTGGATTTTTGAAAATTTCACTTTTTTGTGAAATTATCCACTAAATGAGGGAATAATATGTGTGAGGGTACCCTAGGAGAGTTGCAAATGTGTGTGGGTAGAATATATATCCCACGGGGGTAATTGAAAAAAGTTAAAAAAAAATTTTTTTGGGACTTAGTTATTTTTCCGGCGTTTATCAGACATTCATATAGGGGAAATGTCAGTGAGCGTTCAGATTTCAGTTCCGGAGCGATTCGCCCAATGAGTCCTTGATATTTAGTCATTTTCAGCCAGTTTTCTGGATTTTTGAAAATGTCCCTTTTTTGTGAAAATATCCACTAAATGAGGGAATAATATGTGTGAGGGTACCCCAGGAGCGTTCCAAATGTGTGTGTTTAGAATATATATCCCACGGGGGTAAAATTTAAAAAAGTTGAAAAAAATTATTTTTTGGACTTAGTCATTTTTCCAGCGTTTATCAGACTTTCAGATAGGGGAAATGTCAGTGAGCGTTCAGATTTCAGTTCCAGAGCGATTCGCCCAATGAGTCCTTGATATTTAGTCATTTTCAGCCAATTTTCTGGATTTTTGAAAATTTCCCTTTTTTGTGAAAATATCCACTAAATGAGGGAATAATATGTGTGAGGGTACCCCAGGAGAGTTCCAAATGTGAGTGGGTAGAATATATATCCCACGGGGGTAAAATTGAAAAAAGTTGAAAAAAAATTTTTTTTGGACTTAGTAATTTTTACGGCATTTATCAGACTTTCAGATAGGGGAAATGTCAGTGAGCGTTCAGATTTCAGTTACAGAGAGATTCGCAAAATGAGTCCTTGATATTTACTCGTTTTCAGCCAATTTCCTGGATTTTTGCAAATTTCACTTTTTTGTGAAAATGTCCACTAAATGAGGGAATAATATGTGTGAGGGTACCCCAGGAGAGTTCCAAATGTGTGTGGGTAGAATATATATCCCACGGGGGTAAAATTGAAAAAAGTTGAAAAAAATTATTTTTTGGACTTAGTCATTTTTCCCGCGTTTATCAGACTTTCAGATAGGGGAAATGTCAGTGAGCGTTCCGATTTCAGTTCCAGAGCGAGTCGCCCAATGAGTCCTTGATATTTAGTGGTTTTCAGCCAATTTTCTGGATTTTTAAAAATTTCACTTTTTTGTGAAAATATCCACTAAATGAGGGAATAATATGTGTGAGGGTACCTCAGGAGAGTTCCAAATGTGTGTGGGTAGAATATATATCCCACAGGTAAAATTGAAAAAAGTTGAAAAAAATTTTTTTTTGGACTTAGTCATTTTTCCGGCGTTTATCAGACTTTCAGATAGGGGAATTGTCAGTGAGCGTTCAGATTTCAGTTCCAGAGCGATTCGTTAGTCGTTTTTAGCCAATTTTCTGGATTTTTGAAAATTTCACTTTTTTGTGAAAATATCCACTAAATGAGGGAATAATATGTGTGAGGGTACCCACGAGAGTTCCAAATGTGTGTGGGTAGAATATATATCCCACGGGTGTAAAATTGAAAAAAGTTGAAAAAAAATATTTTTGGGACGAAGTCATTTTTCCGGCGTTTATCAGACTTTCTGATAGGGGAAATGTCTGTGAGCATTCCGATTTCAGTACCAGAGCGAGTCGCCCAATGAGTCCTTGATATTTAGTCGTTTTCAGTCAATTTTCTGGATTTTTGAAAATTTCACTTTTTTGTGAAAATATCCACTAAATGAGGGAATAATATGTTTGAGGGTACCCCAGGAGAGTTCCAAATGTGTGTGTTTAGAATGTCGTTTTCAGCCAATTTTCTGGATTTTTGAAAATTTCACTTTTTTGTGAAAATATCCACTAAATGAGGGAATAATATGTGTGAGGGTACCCCAGGAGAGTTCCAAATGTGAGTGTTTAGAATATATATCCCACGAGGTAAAATTGAAAAAAGTTTAAAAAAAAAATTTCTTGGACTTAGTCATTTTTCTGTCGTTTATCAGACTTTCAGATATTGGAAATGTCAGTGAGCGTTACGATTTCAGTTCCAGAGTGATTCGCCCAATGACTCCTTGATATTTAGTCGTTTTCAGCCAATATTTTGGATTTTTGAAAATTTCACTTTTTTGTGAAAATATCCACTAAATGAGGGAATAATATGTGTGAGGGTACGCCAGGAGAGTTCAAAATGTGTGTGGGTAGAATATATATCCCACGGTTGGAAAAAAAATTTTTTTGGACTTAGTCCTTTTTCCGGCGTTTATCAGACTTTCAGATAGGGGAAATGTCAGTGAGCGTTCAGATTTCAGTTCCAGAGCGATTCGCCCAATGAGTCCTTGATATTTAGTCATTTTCAGCCAATTTTCTGGATTTTGGAAAATTTCACTTTTTTGTGAAAATATCCACTAAATGAGGGAATAATATGTGTGAGGGTACCCTAGGAGAGTTCCAAATGTGTGTGGGTAGAATATATATCCCACGGGGGTAAAATTGAAAAATGTTAAAAAAAATTTTTTTTGGGACTTAGTTATTTTTCCGGCGTTTATCAGACATTCGTATAGGGGAAATGTCAGTGAGCGTTCAGATTTCAGTTCCGGTGCGATTCGCCCAATGAGTCCTTGATATTTAGTCATTTTCAGCCAGTTTTCTGGATTTTTGAAAATGTCCCTTTTTTGTGAAAATATCCACTAAATGAGGGAATACTATGTGTGAGGGTACCCCAGGAGAGTTCCAAATGTGTGTGTTTAGAATATATATCCCACGGGGGTAAAATTTAAAAAAGTTGAAAAAAATTATTTTTTGGACTTAGTCATTTTTCCGGCGTTTATCAGACTTTCAGATAGGGGAAATGTCAGTGAGCGTTCAGATTTCAGTTCCAGAGCGATTCGCCCAATGAGTCCTTGATATTTAGTCGTTTTCAGCCAATTTTCTGGATTTTTGAAAATTTCACTTTTTTGTGAAAATATCCACTAAATGAGGGAATAATATGTGTGAGGGTACCCCAGGAGAGTTCCAAATGTGTGTGGGTAGAATATATATCCAACGGGGGTAAAATTGAAAAAAGTTGAAAAAAATTATTTTTTGGACTTAGTCATTTTTCCGGCATTTATCAGACTTTCAGATAGGGGAAATGTCAGTGAGTGTTCAGATTTCAGTTCCAGAGCGATTCGCCCAATGAGTCCTTGATATTTAGTCATTTTCAGCCAATTTTCTGGATTTTTGAAAATTTCCCTTTTTTGTGAAAATATCCACTAAATGAGGGAATAATATGTGTGAGGGTACCCCAGGAGAGTTCCAAATGTGAGTGAGTAGAATATATATCCCACGGGGGTAAAATTGAAAAAAGTTGAAAAAAATTTTTTTTTGGACTTAGTAATTTTTCCGGAGTTTATCAGACTTTCATATAGGGGAAATGTCAGTGAGCGTTCCCATTTCAGTTCCAGAGCGATTCGCCCAATGAGTCCTTGATATTTAGTCGTTTTCAGCCAATTTTCTGGATTTTTGAAAATTTCACTTTTTTGTGAAAATATCCACTAAATGAGGGAATAATATGTGTGAGGGTACCCCAGGAGATTTCCAAATGTGTGTGGGTAGAATATATATCCAACGGGGGTAAAATTGAAAAAAGTTGAAAAAAATTTTTTTTGGGACTTAGTTATTTTTCCGGCGTTTATCAGACTTTCAGATAGGGGAAATGTCAGTGAGCATTCCGATTTCAGTTCCAGAGCGATTCGCCCAATGAGTCCTTGATATTTAGCTGTTTTCAGCCAATTTTCTGGATTTTTGAAAATTTCACTTTTTTGTGAAAATATCCACTAAATGAGGGAAAAATATGTGTCAGGGTACCCCAGGAGAGTTACAAATGTGTGTGGGTAGAATATATATCCCAAGAGTGTAAAATTGAAAAAAGTTAAAAAAAATTTTTTTTGGGACTTAGTTATTTTTCCGCCATTTATCAGACTTTCAGATAGGGGAAATGTCAGTGAGCATTCCGATTTCAGTTCCAGAGCGATTCGCACAATGAGTCCTTGATATTTAGTCGTTTTCAGCCAATTTTCTGGATTTTTGAAAATTTCACTTTTTTGTGAAAATATCCACTAAATGAGGGAATAATATGTGTGAGGGTACCCCAGGAGCGTTCCAAATGTGTGTGTTTAGAATATATATCCCACGGGGGTAAAATTTAAAAAAGTTGAAAAAAATTATTTTTTGGACTTAGTCATTTTTCCAGCGTTTATCAGACTTTCAGATAGGGGAAATGTCAGTGAGCGTTCAGATTTCAGTTCCAGAGCGATTCGCCCAATGAGTCCTTGATATTTAGTCATTTTCAGCCAATTTTCTGGATTTTTGAAAATTTCCCTTTTTTGTGAAAATATCCACTAAATGAGGGAATAATATGTGTGAGGGTACCCCAGGAGAGTTCCAAATGTGAGTGGGTAGAATATATATCCCACGGGGGTAAAATTGAAAAAAGTTGAAAAAAAATTTTTTTTGGACTTAGTAATTTTTACGGCATTTATCAGACTTTCAGATAGGGGAAATGTCAGTGAGCGTTCAGATTTCAGTTACAGAGAGATTCGCAAAATGAGTCCTTGATATTTACTCGTTTTCAGCCAATTTCCTGGATTTTTGCAAATTTCACTTTTTTGTGAAAATGTCCACTAAATGAGGGAATAATATGTGTGAGGGTACCCCAGGAGAGTTCCAAATGTGTGTGGGTAGAATATATATCCCACGGGGGTAAAATTGAAAAAAGTTGAAAAAAATTATTTTTTGGACTTAGTCATTTTTCCCGCGTTTATCAGACTTTCAGATAGGGGAAATGTCAGTGAGCGTTCCGATTTCAGTTCCAGAGCGAGTCGCCCAATGAGTCCTTGATATTTAGTGGTTTTCAGCCAATTTTCTGGATTTTTAAAAATTTCACTTTTTTGTGAAAATATCCACTAAATGAGGGAATAATATGTGTGAGGGTACCTCAGGAGAGTTCCAAATGTGTGTGGGTAGAATATATATCCCACAGGTAAAATTGAAAAAAGTTGAAAAAAATTTTTTTTTGGACTTAGTCATTTTTCCGGCGTTTATCAGACTTTCAGATAGGGGAATTGTCAGTGAGCGTTCAGATTTCAGTTCCAGAGCGATTCGTTAGTCGTTTTTAGCCAATTTTCTGGATTTTTGAAAATTTCACTTTTTTGTGAAAATATCCACTAAATGAGGGAATAATATGTGTGAGGGTACCCACGAGAGTTCCAAATGTGTGTGGGTAGAATATATATCCCACGGGTGTAAAATTGAAAAAAGTTGAAAAAAAATATTTTTGGGACTAAGTCATTTTTCCGGCGTTTATCAGACTTTCTGATAGGGGAAATGTCTGTGAGCATTCCGATTTCAGTACCAGAGCGAGTCGCCCAATGAGTCCTTGATATTTAGTCGTTTTCAGTCAATTTTCTGGATTTTTGAAAATTTCACTTTTTTGTGAAAATATCCACTAAATGAGGGAATAATATGTTTGAGGGTACCCCAGGAGAGTTCCAAATGTGTGTGTTTAGAATGTCGTTTTCAGCCAATTTTCTGGATTTTTGAAAATTTCACTTTTTTGTGAAAATATCCACTAAATGAGGGAATAATATGTGTGAGGGTACCCCAGGAGAGTTCCAAATGTGAGTGTTTAGAATATATATCCCACGAGGTAAAATTGAAAAAAGTTTAAAAAAAAATTTCTTGGACTTAGTCATTTTTCTGTCGTTTATCAGACTTTCAGATATTGGAAATGTCAGTGAGCGTTACGATTTCAGTTCCAGAGTGATTCGCCCAATGACTCCTTGATATTTAGTCGTTTTCAGCCAATATTTTGGATTTTTGAAAATTTCACTTTTTTGTGAAAATATCCACTAAATGAGGGAATAATATGTGTGAGGGTACGCCAGGAGAGTTCAAAATGTGTGTGGGTAGAATATATATCCCACGGTTGGAAAAAAAATTTTTTTGGACTTAGTCCTTTTTCCGGCGTTTATCAGACTTTCAGATAGGGGAAATGTCAGTGAGCGTTCAGATTTCAGTTCCAGAGCGATTCGCCCAATGAGTCCTTGATATTTAGTCATTTTCAGCCAATTTTCTGGATTTTGGAAAATTTCACTTTTTTGTGAAAATATCCACTAAATGAGGGAATAATATGTGTGAGGGTACCCTAGGAGAGTTCCAAATGTGTGTGGGTAGAATATATATCCCACGGGGGTAAAATTGAAAAAAGTTAAAAAAAATTTTTTTTGGGACTTAGTTATTTTTCCGGCGTTTATCAGACATTCATATAGGGGAAATGTCAGTGAGCGTTCAGATTTCAGTTCCGGTGCGATTCGCCCAATGAGTCCTTGATATTTAGTCATTTTCAGCCAGTTTTCTGGATTTTTGAAAATGTCCCTTTTTTGTGAAAATATCCACTAAATGAGGGAATACTATGTGTGAGGGTACCCCAGGAGAGTTCCAAATGTGTGTGTTTAGAATATATATCCCACGGGGGTAAAATTTAAAAAAGTTGAAAAAAATTATTTTTTGGACTTAGTCATTTTTCCGGCGTTTATCAGACTTTCAGATAGGGGAAATGTCAGTGAGCGTTCAGATTTCAGTTCCAGAGCGATTCGCCCAATGAGTCCTTGATATTTAGTCGTTTTCAGCCAATTTTCTGGATTTTTGAAAATTTCACTTTTTTGTGAAAATATCCACTAAATGAGGGAATAATATGTGTGAGGGTACCCCAGGAGAGTTCCAAATGTGTGTGGGTAGAATATATATCCAACGGGGGTAAAATTGAAAAAAGTTGAAAAAAATTATTTTTTGGACTTAGTCATTTTTCCGGCATTTATCAGACTTTCAGATAGGGGAAATGTCAGTGAGCGTTCAGATTTCAGTTCCAGAGCGATTCGCCCAATGAGTCCTTGATATTTAGTCATTTTCAGCCAATTTTCTGGATTTTTGAAAATTTCCCTTTTTTGTGAAAATATCCACTAAATGAGGGAATAATATGTGTGAGGGTACCCCAGGAGAGTTCCAAATGTGAGTGGGTAGAATATATATCCCACGGGGGTAAAATTGAAAAAAGTTGAAAAAAATTTTTTTTTGGACTTAGTAATTTTTCCGGAGTTTATCAGACTTTCATATAGGGGAAATGTCAGTGAGCGTTCCCATTTCAGTTCCAGAGCGATTCGCCCAATGAGTCCTTGATATTTAGTCGTTTTCAGCCAATTTTCTGGATTTTTGAAAATTTCACTTTTTTGTGAAAATATCCACTAAATGAGGGAATAATATGTGTGAGGGTACCCCAGGAGATTTCCAAATGTGTGTGGGTAGAATATATATCCAACGGGGGTAAAATTGAAAAAAGTTGAAAAAAATTTTTTTTGGGACTTAGTTATTTTTCCGGCGTTTATCAGACTTTCAGATAGGGGAAATGTCAGTGAGCATTCCGATTTCAGTTCCAGAGCGATTCGCCCAATGAGTCCTTGATATTTAGTTGTTTTCAGCCAATTTTCTGGATTTTTGAAAATTTCACTTTTTTGTGAAAATATCCACTAAATGAGGGAAAAATATGTGTCAGGGTACCCCAGGAGAGTTACAAATGTGTGTGGGTAGAATATATATCCCAAGAGTGTAAAATTGAAAAAAGTTAAAAAAAAATTTTTTTGGGACTTAGTTACTTTTCCGCCATTTATCAGACTTTCAGATAGGGGAAATGTCAGTGAGCATTCCGATTTCAGTTCCAGAGCGATTCGCACAATGAGTCCTTGATATTTAGTCGTTTTCAGCCAATTTTCTGGATTTTTGAAAATTTCACTTTTTTGTGAAAATATCCACTAAATGAGGGAATAATATGTGTGAGGGTACCCCAGGAGAGTTCCAAATGTGTGTGGGTAGAATATATATCCAACGGGGGTAAAATTGAAAAAAGTTGAAAAAAATTATTTTTTGGACTTAGTCATTTTTCCGGCATTTATCAGACTTTCAGATAGGGGAAATGTCAGTGAGTGTTCAGATTTCAGTTCCAGAGCGATTCGCCCAATGAGTCCTTGATATTTAGTCATTTTCAGCCAATTTTCTAGATTTTTGAAAATTTCCCTTTTTTGTGAAAATATCCACTAAATGAGGGAATAATATGTGTGAGGGTACCCCAGTAGAGTTCCAAATGTGAGTGGGTAGAATATATATCCCACGGGGGTAAAATTGAAAAAAGTTGAAAAAAAATTTTTTTTGGACTTAGTAATTTTTCCGGCGTTTATCAGACTTTCAGATAGGGGAAATGTCAGTGAGCGTTCAGATTTCAGTTCCAGAGCGATTCGCAAAATCAGTCCTTGATATTTAGTCGTTTTCAGCCAATTTTCTGGATTTTTGGAAATTTCACTTTTTTGTGAAATTATCCACTAGATGAGGGAATAATATGTGTGAGGGTACCCCAGGAGAGTTCCAAATGTGTGTGGGTAGAATATATATCCCACGGGGGTAAAATTGAAAAAAGTTAAAAAAATTTTTTTTTGGGACTTAGTTATTTTTCCGGAGTTTATCAGACTTTCATATAGGGGAAATGTCAGTGAGCGTTCCCATTTCAGTTCCAGAGCGATTCGCCCAATGAGCCCTTGATATTTAGTCGTTTTCAGCCAATTTTCTGGATTTTTGAAAATTTCACTTTTTTGTGAAAATATCCACTAAATGAGGGAATAATATGTGTGAGGGTACCCCAGGAGAGTTCCAGATGTGTGTGTTTAGAATATATATCCCACGGGGGTAAAATTGAAAAAAGTTGAAAAAAATTTTTTTGGGGACTTAGTTATTTTTCCGGCGTTTATCAGACTTTCAGATAGGGGAAATGTCAGTGAGCATTCCGATTTCAGTTCCAGAGCGATTCGCCCAATGAGTCCTTGATATTTAGTTGTTTTCAGCCAATTTTCTGGATTTTTGATAATTTCACTTTTTTGTGAAAATATCCACTAAATGAGGGAATAATATGTGTGAGGGTACCCCAGGAGAGTTCCAAATGTGTGTGGGTAGAATATATATCCAACGGGGGTAAAATTGAAAAAAGCTGAAAAAAATTTTTTTTAGGACTTTATAATTTTTCCACCGTTTATCAGACTTTCAGATAGGAGAAATGTCAGTAAGCGTTCAGATTTCAGTTCCAGAGTGATTCGCCCAATGAGTCCTTGATAATTAGTCATTTTCAGCCAATTTTCTGGATTTTTGAAAATTTCACTTTTTTGTGAAAATATCCACTAAATGAGGGAATAATATGTGTGAGGGTAGCCCAGGAGAGTTCCAAATGTGTGTGGGTAGCATATATATCCCACGGGGGTAAAATTGAAAAAGGTTGAAAAAATTTTTTTTTTGGACTTAGTCATTTTTCCGGCGTTTATCAGACTTTCAGATAGGGGAAATGTCAGTGAGTGTTCTGGTTTCAGTTCCAGAGTGATTCGCCCAATGAGTCCTTGATATTTAGTCGTTTTCAGCCAATTTTCTGGATTTTTGAAAATTTCACTTTTTTGTGAAAATATCCACTAAATGAGGGAATAATATGTGTGAGGGTACCCCAGGAGAGTTCCAAATGTGTGTGGGTAGAATATATATCCCACGGGGGTAAAATTGAAAAAAGTTGAAAAAAAAATTTTTTTGGACTTAGTCATTTTTCCAGCGTTTATCAGACTTTCAGATAGGAGAAATGTCAGTGAGCGTTCAGATTTCAGTTCCAGAGTGATTCGCCCAATGAGTCCTTGATATTTATTCATTTTCAGCCAATTTCCTGGATTTTTGAAAATTTCACTTTTTTGTGAAAATATCCACTAAATGAGGGAATAATATGTGTGAGGGTACCCCAGGAGAGTTCCAAATGTGTGTGGGTAGAATATATATCGCACGGGGGTAAAATTGAAAAAAGTTGAAAACATTTTTTTTTTGGACTTAGTCATTTTTCCGGCGTTTATCAGACTTTCAGATAGGGGAAATGTCAGTGAGTGTTCTGGTTTCAGTTCCAGAGTGATTCGCCCAATGAGTCCTTGATATTTAGTCGCTTTCAGCCAATTTTCTGGATTTTTGAAAATTTCACTGTTTTGTGAAAATATCCACTAAATGAGGGAATAATGTGTGAGGGTACCCCAGGAGAGTTCCAAATGTGTGTGGGTAGAATATATATCCCATGGGGGTAAAATTGAAAAAAGTTGAAAAAAATTATTTCTTGGACTTAGTCATTTTTCCGGCGTTTATCAGACTTTCAGATAGGAGAAATGTCAGTAAGCGTTCAGATTTCAGTTCCAGAGTGATTCGCCCAATGAGTCCTTGATAATTAGTCATTTTCAGCCAATTTTCTGGATTTTTGAAAATTTCACTTTTTTGTGAAAATATCCACTAAATGAGGGAATAATATGTGTGAGGGTAGCCCAGGAGAGTTCCAAATGTGTGTGGGTAGCATATATATCCCACGGGGGTAAAATTGAAAAAGGTTGAAAAAATTTTTTTTTTGGACTTAGTCATTTTTCCGGCGTTTATCAGACTTTCAGATAGGGGAAATGTCAGTGAGTGTTCTGGTTTCAGTTCCAGAGTGATTCGCCCAATGAGTCCTTGATATTTAGTCGTTTTCAGCCAATTTTCTGGATTTTTGAAAATTTCACTTTTTTGTGAAAATATACACTAAATGAGGGAATAATATGTGTGAGGGTACCCCAGGAGAGTTCCAAATGTGTGTGGGTAGAATATATATCCCACGGGGGTAAAATTGAAAAAAGTTGAAAAAAAAATTTTTTTGGACTTAGTCATTTTTCCAGCGTTTATCAGACTTTCAGATAGGAGAAATGTTAGTGAGCGTTCAGATTTCAGTTCCAGAGTGATTCGCCCAATGAGTCCTTGATATTTATTCATTTTCAGCCAATTTCCTGGATTTTTGAAAATTTCACTTTTTTGTGAAAATATCCACTAAATGAGGGAATAATATGTGTGAGGGTACCCCAGGAGAGTTCCAAATGTGTGTGGGTAGAATATATATCCCACGGGGGTAAAATTGAAAAAAGTTGAAAACATTTTTTTTTTGGACTTAGTCATTTTTCCGGCGTTTATCAGACTTTCAGATAGGGGAAATGTCAGTGAGTGTTCTGGTTTCAGTTCCAGAGTGATTCGCCCAATGAGTCCTTGATATTTAGTCGCTTTCAGCCAATTTTCTGGATTTTTGAAAATTTCACTGTTTTGTGAAAATATCCACTAAATGAGGGAATAATGTGTGAGGGTACCCCAGGAGAGTTCCAAATGTGTGTGGGTAGAATATATATCCCATGGGGGTAAAATTGAAAAAAGTTGAAAAAAATTATTTCTTGGACTTAGTCATTTTTCCGGCGTTTATCAGACTTTCAGATAGGGGAAATGTCAGTGAGCGTTCCGATTTCAGTTCCAGAGCGATTCTCCCAATGAGTCCTTGATATTTAGTCGTTTTCAGCCAATTTTCTGGATTTTTGAAAATTTCACTTTTTTGTGAAAATATCCACTAAATGAGGGAATAATATGTGTGAGGGTACCCCAGGAGAGTTTCAAATGTGTGTGGGTAGAATATATATCCCACGGGGGTAAAATTGAAAAAAGTTGAAAAAAAAATTTTTTTGGACTTAGTCATTTTTCCAGCGTTTATCCGACTTTCAGATAGGAGAAATGTCAGTGAGCGTTCATATTTCAGTTCCAGAGTGATTCCCCAATGAGTCCTTGATATTTAGTCATTTTCAGCCAATTTTCTGAATTTTTGAAAATTTCACTTTTTTGTGAAAATATCCACTAAATGAGGGAATAATATGTGTGAGGGTACCCCAGGAGAGTTCCAAATGTGTGTGGGTAGCATATATATCCCACGGGGGTAAAATTGAAAAAAGTTGAAAAAATTTTTTTTTTGGACTTAGTCATTTTTCTGGCGTTTATCAGACTTTCAGATAGGGGAAATGTCAGTGAGTGTTCTGGTTTCAGTTCCAGAGTGATTCGCCCAATGAGTCCTTGATATTTAGTCGTTTTCAGCCAATTTTCTGGATTTTTGAAAATTTCACTTTTTTGTGAAAATATCCACTAAATGAGGGAATAATATGTGTGAGGGTACCCCAGGAGAGTTCCAAATGTGTGTGGGTAGAATATATATCCCACGGGGGTAAAATTGAAAAAAGTTGAAAAAATTTTTTTTTTGGACTTAGTCATTTTTCCGGCGTTTATCAGACTTTCAGATAGGGGAAATGTCAGTGAGTGTTCTGGTTTCAGTTCCAGAGTGATTCGCCCAATGAGTCCTTGATATTTAGTCGCTTTCAGCCAATTTTCTGGATTTTTGAAAATTTCACTTTTTTGTGAAAATATCCACTAAATGAGGGAATAATATGTGTGAGGGTACCCCAGGAGAGTTCCAAATGTGTGTGGGTAGAATATATATCCCACGGGGGTAAAATTGAAAAAAGTTGAAAAAAAAATTTTTTTGGACTTAGTCATTTTTCCAGCGTTTATCCGACTTTCAGATAGGAGAAATGTCAGTGAGCGTTCAGATTTCAGTTCCAGAGTGATTCGCCCAATGAGTCCTTGATATTTTGTCGCTTTCAGCCAATTTTCTGGATTTTTGAAAATTTCACTTTTTTGTGAAAATATCCACTAAATGAGGGAATAATATGTGTGAGGGTACCCCAGGAGAGTTCCAAATGTGTGTGGGTAGAATATATATCCCACGGGGGTAAAATTGAAAAAAGTTGAAAAAAAAATTTTTTTGGACTTAGTCATTTTTCCAGCGTTTATCCGACTTTCAGATAGGAGAAATGTCAGTGAGCGTTCAGATTTCAGTTCCAGAGTGATTCCCCAATGAGTCCTTGATATTTAGTCGTTTTCAGCCAATTTTCTGGATTTTTGAAAATTTCACTTTTTTGTGAAAATATCCACTAAATGAGGGAAAAATATGTGTGAGGGTACCCCAGGAGAGTACCAAATGTGTGTGGGTAGAATATATATCCCAAGGGGGTAAAATTGAAAAAAGTTGAAAAAAAATTTTTTGAGGACTTTGTAATTTTTCCGCCGTTTATCAGACTTTCAGATAGGAGAAATGTCAGTGAGCGTTCAGATTTCAGTTCCAGAGCGATTCGCCCAATGAGTCCTTGATATTTAGTCATTTTCAGCCAATTTTCTGGATTTTTGAAAATTTCCCTTTTTTGTGAAAATATCCACTAAATGAGGGAATAATATGTGTGAGGGTACCCCAGGAGAGTTCCAAATGTGTGTGTTTAGAATATATATCCCACGGGGGTAAAAGTGAAAAAAGTTAAAAAAATTTTTTTTTTGGACTTAGTCATTTTTTCGGCGTTTATAAGTCTTTCAGATAGGAGAAATGACAGTCAGCATTCAGATTTCAGTTCCAGAGTGATTTGCCCAATGAGTCCTAGATATTTAGTCATTTTCAGCCAATTTTCTGGATTTTTGAAAATGTTACTTTTTTGTGAAAATATCCACTAAATGAGGGAATAATATGTGTGAGGGTACCCCAGGAGAGTTCCAAATGTGTGTGGGTAGAATATATATCCCACGGGGGTAAAAGTGAAAAAAGTTAAAAAGTTTAAAAAATTTTTTTTTTGGACTTAGTCATTTTTCCGGCGTTTATCAGACTATCAGATAAGGGAAATGTCAGTGAGAGTTCCGATTTCAGTTCCAGAGCGATTCGCCCAATGAGTCCTTGATATTTAGTCGTTTTCAGTCAATTTTCTGGATTTTTGAAAATTTCACTTTTTTGTGAAAATATCCACTAAATGAGGGAATAATATGTGTGAGGGTACCCCAGGAGAGTTCCAAATGTGTGTGGGTAGAATATATATCCCACGGGGGTAAAAGTGAAAAAAGTTTAAAAAATTTTTTTTTTGGACTTTGTAATTTTTCCGCCGTTTATCAGACTTTCAGATAGGAGAAATGTCAGTGAGCATTCCGATTTCAGTTCCAGAGCGATTCGCCCAATGAGTCCTTGATATTTAGTCGTTTTCAGCCAATTTTCTGGATTTTTGAAACTGTTGCTTTTTTGTGAAAATATCCACTAAATGAGGGAAAAATATGTGTGAGGGTACCCCAGGAGAGTTCCAAATGTGTGTGGGTAGAATATATATCCCACGGGGGTAAAATTGAAAAAAGCTGAAAAAAATTTTTTTTTGGACTTTGTAATTTTTCCGCCGTTTATCAGACTTTCAGATAGGAGAAATGTCAGTGAGCGTTCAGATTTCAGTTCCAGAGCGATTCGCCCAATGAGTCCTTGATATTTAGTCATTTTCAGCCAATTTTCTGGATTTTTGAAAATTTCCCTTTTTTGTGAAAATATACACTAAATGAGGGAATAATATGTGTGAGGGTAGCCCAGGAGAGTTCCAAATGTGTGTGTTTAGAATATATATCCCACGGGGGTAAAATTGAAAAGAGTTGAAAAAAATTATTCTTTGGACTTAGTCATTTTTCCGGCGTTTATCAGACTTTCAGATAGGGGAAATGTCAGTGAGCGTTTCGATTTCAGTTCCAGAGCGATTCGCCCAATGAGTCCTTGATATTTAGTCATTTTCAGCCAATTTTCTGGATTTTTGAAAATTTCCCTTTTTTGTGAAAATATACACTAAATGAGGGAATAATATGTGTGAGGGTACCCCAGGAGAGTTCCAAATGTGGGTGGGTAGAATATATAACCCACGTGTGTAAAATTGAAAAAAGTTGCAAAAAATTTTTTTGGGGACTTTGTTATTTTTCCGGCGTTTATCAGACTTTCAGATAGGGGAAATGTGAGTGAGCGTTTCAATTTCAGTTCCAGAGCGATTCGCCCAATGAGTCCTTGATATTTAGTCGTTTTCAGCCAATTTTCAGAATTTTTGAAAATTTCACTTTTTTGTGAAAATATCCACTAAATGAGGGAATAATATGTGTGAGGGTAACCCAGGAGAGTTCCAAATGTGTGTGGGTAGAATATATATCCCAAGGGGGTAAAATTGAAAAAAGTTGAAAAAAAATTTTTTGGGGACTTAGTTATTTTTCCGGCATTTATCAGACTTTCAGATAGGGGAAATGTCAGTGAGCGTTTCAATTTCAGTTCCAGAGCGATTCGCCCAATGAGTCATTGATATTTAGTCGTTTTCAGCCAATTTTCTGGATTTTTGAAAATTTCCCTTTTTTGTGAAAATATACACTAAATGAGGGAATAATATGTGTGAGGGTACCCCAGGAGAGTTCCAAATGTGGGTGGGTAGAATATATAACCCACGTGTGTAAAATTGAAAAAAGTTGCAAAAAATTTTTTTGGGGACTTTGTTATTTTTCCGGCGTTTATCAGACTTTCAGATAGGGGAAATGTGAGTGAGCGTTTCAATTTCAGTTCCAGAGCGATTCCCCAATGAGTCCTTGATATTTAGTCGTTTTCAGCCAATTTTCAGAATTTTTGAAAATTTCACTTTTTTGTGAAAATATCCACTAAATGAGGGAATAATATGTGTGAGGGTAACCCAGGAGAGTTCCAAATGTGTGTGGGTAGAATATATATCCCAAGGGGGTAAAATTGAAAAAAGTTGAAAAAAAATTTTTTGGGGACTTAGTTATTTTTCCGGCATTTATCAGACTTTCAGATAGGGGAAATGTCAGTGAGCGTTTCAATTTCAGTTCCAGAGCGATTCGCCCAATGAGTCATTGATATTTAGTCGTTTTCAGCCAATTTTCTGGATTTTTGAAAATTTCACTTTTTTGTGAAAATATCCACT
Source organism: Phyllobates terribilis (assembly GCF_046119375.1). Lineage (NCBI taxonomy): Eukaryota > Metazoa > Chordata > Amphibia > Anura > Dendrobatidae > Phyllobates > Phyllobates terribilis. The sequence continues at coordinate 12,659,563 of NW_027362791.1, read as the reverse complement.
AAATGAGGGAATAATATGTGTGAGGGTACCCCAGGAGAGTTCCAAATGTGTGTGTTTAGAATATATATCCCACGGGGGTAAAATTGAAAAGAGTTGAAAAAAATTATTCTTTGGACTTAGTCATTTTTCCGGCATTTATCAGACTTTCAGATAGGGGAAATGTCAGTGAGCATTCAGATTTCAGTTCCAGAGCGATTCGCCCAATGAGTCCTTGATATTTAGTCGTTTTCAGCCAATTTTCTGGATTTTTGAAACTGTTGCTTTTTTGTGAAAATATCCACTAAATGAGGGAAAAATATGTGTGAGGGTACCCCAGGAGAGTTCCAAATGTGTGTGGGTAGAATATATATCCCACGGGGGTAAAATTGAAAAAAGCTGAAAAAAATTTTTTTTTGGACTTTGTAATTTTTCCGCCGTTTATCAGACTTTCAGATAGGAGAAATGTCAGTGAGCGTTCAGATTTCAGTTCCAGAGCGATTCGCCCAATGAGTCCTTGATATTTAGTCATTTTCAGCCAATTTTCTGGATTTTTGAAAATTTCCCTTTTTTGTGAAAATATACACTAAATGAGGGAATAATATGTGTGAGGGTAGCCCAGGAGAGTTCCAAATGTGTGTGTTTAGAATATATATCCCACGGGGGTAAAATTGAAAAGAGTTGAAAAAAATTATTCTTTGGACTTAGTCATTTTTCCGGCGTTTATCAGACTTTCAGATAGGGGAAATGTCAGTGAGCGTTTCGATTTCAGTTCCAGAGCGATTCGCACAATGAGTCCTTGATATTTAGTCATTTTCAGCCAATTTTCTGGATTTTTGAAAATTTCCCTTTTTTGTGAAAATATACACTAAATGAGGGAATAATATGTGTGAGGGTACCCCAGGAGAGTTCCAAATGTGTGTGGGTAGAATATGTATCCCACGGGGGTAAAATTGAAAAAAGTTGAAAAAAATTTTTTTGGGGACTTAGTTATTTTTCTGGCATTTATCAGACTTTCAGTTAGGGGAAATGTCAGTGAGTGTTCCGATTTCAGTTCCAGAGCGATTCGCCCAATGAGTTCTTGATATTTAGTCGTTTTCAGCCAATTTTCTGGATTTTTGAAAATTTCACTTTTTTGTGAAAATATCCACTAAATGAGGGAATAATATGTGTGAGGGTACCCCAGGAGAGTTCCAAATGTGGGTGGGTAGAATATATAACCCACGTGTGTAAAATTGAAAAAAGTTGCAAAAAATTTTTTTGGGGACTTTGTTATTTTTCCGGCGTTTATCAGACTTTCAGATAGGGGAAATGTGAGTGAGCGTTTCAATTTCAGTTCCAGAGCGATTCGCCCAATGAGTCCTTGATATTTAGTCGTTTTCAGCCAATTTTCAGAATTTTTGAAAATTTCACTTTTTTGTGAAAATATCCACTAAATGAGGGAATAATATGTGTGAGGGTAACCCAGGAGAGTTCCAAATGTGTGTGGGTAGAATATATATCCCAAGGGGGTAAAATTGAAAAAAGTTGAAAAAAAATTTTTTGGGGACTTAGTTATTTTTCCGGCATTTATCAGACTTTCAGATAGGGGAAATGTCAGTGAGCGTTTCAATTTCAGTTCCAGAGCGATTCGCCCAATGAGTCATTGATATTTAGTCGTTTTCAGCCAATTTTCTGGATTTTTGAAAATTTCACTTTTTTGTGAAAATATCCACTAAATGAGGGAATAATATGTGTGAGGGTACCCCAGGAGAGTTCCAAATGTGTGTGTTTAGAATATATATCCCACGGGGGTAAAATTGAAAAGAGTTGAAAAAAATTATTCTTTGGACTTAGTCATTTTTCCGGCATTTATCAGACTTTCAGATAGGGGAAATGTCAGTGAGCATTCAGATTTCAGTTCCAGAGCGATTCGCCCAATGAGTCCTTGATATTTAGTCGTATTCAGCCAATTTTCTGGATTTTTGAAAATTTCACTTTTTTGTGAAAATATCCACTAAATGAGGGAATAATATGTGTGAGGGTACCCCAGGAGAGTTCCAAATGTGTGTGGGTAGAATATATATGTCCCACGGGGGTAAAATTGAAAAAAGCTGAAAAAAATTTTTTTTTGGACTTTGTAATTTTTCCGTCGTTTATCAGACGTTCAGATAGGAGAAATGTCAGTGAGCGTTCAGATTTCAGTTCCAGAGCGATTCGCCCAATGAGTCCTTGATATTTAGTCATTTTCAGCCAATTTTCTGGATTTTTGAAAATTTCCCTTTTTTGTGAAAATATCCACTAAATGAGGGAATAATATGTGTCAGGGTACCCCAGGAGAGTTCCAAATGTGTGTGGGTAGAATATATATGTCCCACTGGGGTAAAATTGAAAAAAGCTGAAAAAAATTTTTTTTGGACTTTGTAATTTTTCCGCCGTTTCTCAGACTTTCAGATAGGAGAAATGTCAGTGAGCGTTCAGATTTCAGTTCCAGAGCGATTCGCCCAATGAGTCCTTGATATTTAGTAATTTTCATCCAATTTTCTGGATTTTTGAAAATTTCCCTTTTTTTGTGAAAATATCCACTAAATGAGGGAATAATATGTGTGAGGGTACCCCAGGAGAGTTCCAAAATGTGTGTGTTTAGATTATATATCCCACGGGGGTAAAATTGAAAAAAGTTGAAAAAAATTATTTTTTGGACTTAGTCATTTTTCCGGCGTTTATCACACTTTCAGATAGGGGAAATGTGAGTGAGCGTTTCGATTTCAGTTCCAGAGTGATTCGCCCAATGAGTCCTTGATATTTAGTCGTTTTCAGCCAATTTTTTGGATTTTTGAAAATTTCACTTTTTTGTGAAAATATCCACTAAATGAGAGAAAAATATGTGTGAGGGTACCCCAGGAAAGTTCCAAATTTGTGTGGGTAGAATATATATCCCACGGGGGTAAAATTGAAAAAAGTTGAAAAAAATTTTGGGGGGACTTAGTTATTTTTCTGGCATTTATCAGACTTTCAGATAGGGGAAATGTCAGTGAGTGTTCCGATTTCAGTTCCAGAGCGATTCGCCCAATGAGTCCTTGATATTTAGTCGTTTTCAGCCAATTTTCTGGATTTTTGAAAATTTCACTTTTTTGTGAAAATATCCACTAAATGAGGGAAAAATATGTGTGAGGGTACCCCAGGAGAGCTCCAAATGTGTGTGGGTAGAATATATATCCCAAGGGGGTAAAATTGAAAAAAGCTGAAAAAAATTTTTTTTTGGACTTTGTAATTTTTCCACCGTTTATCAGACTTTCAGATAGGAGAAATGTCAGTGAGCGTTCAGATTTCAGTTCCAGAGCGATTCGCCCAATGAGTCCTTGATATTTAGTCGTTTTCAGCCAATTTCTGGATTTTTGAAAATTTCACTTTTTTGTGAAAATATCCACTAAATGAGGGAATAATATGTGTGAGGGTACCCCAGGAGAGTTCCAAATGTGTGTGGGTAGAATATATATCCCACGGGGGTAAAATTTAAAAAAGTTGCAAAAATTTTTTTTTGGGACTTTGTTATTTTTCTGGCATTTATCAGACTTTCAGATAGGAGAAATGTCAGTGAGCGTACCGATTTCAGTTCCAGAGCGATTCGCCCAATGAGTCCTTGATATTTAGTCGTTTTCAGCCAATTTTCTGGATTTTTGAAAATGTTCCTTTTTTGTGAAAATATCCACTAAATGAGGGAATAATATGTGTGAGGGTAGCCCAGGAGAGTTCCAAATGTGTGTGGGTAGAATATATATCCCACGGGGGTAAAAGTGAAAAAAGTTTTAAAAATTTTTTTTTTGGACTTAGTCATTTTTCCAGCGTTTATCAGACTATCAGATAGGGGAAATGTCAGTGAGAGTTCCGATTTCAGTTCCAGAGCAATTTGCCCAATGAGTCCTTGATATTTAGTCGTTTTCAGCCAATTTTCTGGATTTTTGAAAATTTCACTTTTTTGTGAAAATATCCACTAAATGAGGGAATAATATGTGTGAGGGTACCCCAGGAGAGTTCCAAATGTGTGTGGGTAGAATATATATACCACGGGGGTAAAATTCAAAAAAGGTGAAAAAAATTTTTTTTTGGACTTTGTAATCTTTCCGGCGTTTATCAGACTTTCAGATAGGAGAAATGTCAGTGAGCGTTCAGATTTCTCTTCCAGAGCGATTCGCCCAATGAGTCCTTGATATTTAGTCATTTTCAGCCAATTTTCTGGATTTTTGAAATTTTCCCTTTTTTGTGAAAATATCCACTAAATGAGGGAATATTATGTGTGAGGGTATCCCAGGAGAGTTCCAAATGTGTGTGGGTAGAATATATATCCCACGGGAGTAAAACTGAAAAAAGTTGAAAACAAATTTTTTTTGGACTTAGTCATTTTTTCGGCGTTTATCAGACTTTCAGATAGGAGAAATGTCAGTGAGCGTTCCGATTTCAGTTCCAAAGCGATTCGCGCAATGAGTCCTTGATATTTAGTCATTTTCAGCCAATTTTCTGGATTTTTGAAAATTTCACTTTTTTGTGAAAATATCCACTAAATGAGGTAATAATATGTGTGAGGGTACCCCAGGAGAGTTCCAAATGTGTGTGGGTAGAATATATATCCCACGGGGGAAAAATTAAAAAAAGTTTAAAAAAAATTTTTTGGGGACTTAGTTATTTTTCCGGCGTTTATCAGACTTTCAGATAGGGGAAATGTCAGTGAGCATTCAGATTTCAGCTCCAGAGCAATTCACCCAATGAGTCCTTGATATTTAGTCATTTTCAGCCAATTTTCTGGATTTTTGAAAATTTCACTTTTTTGTGAAAATATCCACTAAATGAGGGAATAATATGTGTGAGGGTACCCCAGGAGAGTTCCAAATGTGTGTGGGTAGAATATATATCCCACGGGGGTAAAATTGAAAAAAGCTCAAAAAAATTTTTTTTTGGACTTTGTAATTTTTCCGCCGTTTATCAGACTTTCATATAGGAGAAATGTCAGTGAGCATTCAGATTTCAGTTCCAAAGCGATTCACCCAATGAGTCCTTGATATTTAGTCGTTTTCAGCCAATATTCTGGATTTTTGAAAATTTCACTTTTTTGTGAAAATATCCACTAAATGAGGGAATAATATGTGTGAGGGTACCCCAGGAGAGTTCCAAATGTGTGTGGGTAGAATATATATCCCGCGGGGGTAAAATTGAAAAAAGTTGAAAAAAAATTTTTTTGGGACTTAGTAATTTTTCCGGCGTTTATCAGACTTTCAGATAGGGGAAATGTCAGTGAGCGTTCCGATTTCAGTTCCAGAGCGATTCACCCAATGAGTCCTTGATATTTAGTCATTTTCAGCCAATTTTCTGGATTTTTGAAAATTTCACTTTTTTGTGAAAATATCCACTAAATGAGGGAATAATATGTGTGAGGGTACCCCAGGAGAGTTCCAAATGTGTGTGGGTAGAATATATATCCCACGGGGGTAAAATTGAAAAAAGCTGAAAAATATTTTTTTTTCGACTTTGCAATTTTTCCGCCGTTTATCAGACTTTCATATAGGAGAAATGTCAGTGAGCATTCAGATTTCAGTTCCAAAGCGATTCACCCAATGAGTCTTTCATATTTAGTCGTTTTCAGCCAATTTTCTGGATTTTGGAAAATTTTACTTTTTTGTGAAAATATCCACTAAATGAGGGAATAATATGTGTGAGGGTACCCCAGCAGAGTTCCAAATGTGTGTGGGTAGAATATATATCCCATGGGGGTAAAAGTGAAAAAAGTTTAAAAAATTTTTTTTTTGGACTTAGTCATTTTTCCGGCGTTTATCAGACTTTCAGATAGGGGAAATGTCAGTGAGCATTCCGATTTCAGTTCCAGAGCGATTCGCCCAATGAGTCCTTGATATTTAGTCGTTTTCAGCCAATTTTCTGGATTTTTGAAAATTTTACTTTTTTGTGAAAATATCCACTAAATGAGGGAATAATATGTATGAGGGTACCCCAGGAGAGTTCCAAATGTGTGTGGGTAGAATATATATGCCACGGGGGTAAAATTGAAAAAAGTTGAAAAAAATTTTTTTTTGGACTTTGTAATTTTTCAGGCGTTTATCAGACTTTCAGATAGGAGAAATGTCAGTGATGGTTCAGATTTCAGTTCCAGAGCGATTCGCCCAATGAGTCCTTGATATTTAGTCATTTTCAGCCAATTTTCTGGATTTTTGAAAATTTCACTTTTTTGTGAAAATATCCACTAAATGAGGGAAAAATATGTGTGAGGGTACCCCAGGAGAGTTCCAAATGTGTGTGGGTAGAATATATATCCCACGGGGGTAAAATTGAAAAAAGCTGAAAAAAATTTTTTTGGGGACTTAGTTATTTTTCCGGCATTTATCAGACTTTCAGATAGGGGAAATGTCAGTGAGCGTTCCGATTTCAGTTCCAGAGCGATTCGCCCAATGAGTCCTTGATATTTAGTCGTTTTCAGCCAATTTTCTGGATTTTTGAAAATTTAACTTTTTTGTGAAAATATCCACTAAATGAGGGAATAATATGTGTGAGGGTACCCCAGGAGAGTTCCAAATGTGCGTGGGTAGAATATATATGCCACGGGGGTAAAATTGAAAAAAGTTGAAAAAAAATTTTTTTGGGACTTTGTAATTTTTCTGGCGTTTATCAGACTTTCAGATAGGAGAAATGTCAGTGATGGTTCAGATTTCAGTTCCAGAGCGATTCGCCCAATGAGTCCTTGATATTTAGTCGTTTTCAGCCAATTTTCTGGATTTTTGAAAATTTCACTTTTTTGTGAAAATATCCACTAAATGAGGGAATAATATGTGTGAGGGTACCCCAGGAGAGTTCCAAATGTGTGTGCGTAGAATATATATCCCACGGGGGTAAAATTGAAAAAAGTTGAAAACAAATTTTTTTTGGACTTAATCATTTTTCCGGCGTTTATCAGACTTTCAGATAGGGGAAATGTCAGTGAGCATTCCGATTTCAGTTCCAGAGTGATCCGCCCAATGAGTCCTTGATATTTAGTCGTTTTCAGCCAATATTTTTGATTTTTGAAAATTTCACTTTTTTGTGAAAATATCCACTAAATGAAGGAATAATATGTGTGAGGGTACCCCAGGAGAGTTCCAAATGTGTGTGGGTAGAATATATATCCCACGGGGGTAAAATTGAAAAAAGCTGAAAAAAATTTTTTTTTGGACTTTGTAATTTTTCCGCCGTTTATCAGACTTTCATATAGGAGAAATGTCAGTGAGCATTCAGATTTCAGTTCCAGAGTGATTCGCCCAATGATTCCTTGATATTTAGTCGTTTTCAGCCAATTTTCTGGATTTTTGAAAATTTTACTTTTTTTGTGAAAATATCCACTAAATGAGGGAATAATATGTGTGAGGGTACCCCAGGAGAGTTCCAAATGTGTGTGGGTAGAATATATATGCCACGGGGGTAAAATTGAAAAAAGTTGAAAAAAAAATTTTTCGGGACTTTGTAATTTTTCAGGTGTTTATCAGACTTTCAGATAGGAGAAATGTCAGTGATGGTTCAGATTTCAGTTCCAGAGCGATTCGCCCAATGAGTCCTTGATATTTAGTCGTTTTCAGCCAATTTTCTGGATTTTTGAAAATTTCATTTTTTGTGAAAATATCCACTAAATGAGGGAATAATATGTGTGAGGGTACCCCAGGAGAGTTCCAAATGTGTGTGGGTAGAATATATATCCCACGGGGGTAAAATTGAAAAAAGTTGAAAACAAATTTTTTTTGGACTTAGTCATTTTTCCGGCGTTTATCAGACTTTCAGATAGGAGAAATGTCAGTGAGGGTTCAGATTTCAGTTCCAGAGCGATTCGCCCAATGAGTCCTTGATATTTAGTCGTTTTCAGCCAATATTCTGGATTTTTGAAAATTTCACTTTTTTGTGAAAATATCCACTAAATGAGGGAATAATATGTGTGAGGGTACCCCAGGAGAGTTCCAAATGTGTGTGGGTAGAATATATATCCCGCGGGGGTAAAATTGAAAAAAGTTGAAAAACATTTTTTTTGGGACTTAGTAATTTTTCCGGCGTTTATCAGACTTTCAGATAGGGGAAATGTCAGTGAGCGTTCAGATTTCAGTTCCAGAGCGATTCACCCAATGAGTCCTTGATATTTAGTCATTTTCAGCCAATTTTCTGGATTTTTGAAAATTTCACTTTTTTGTGAAAATATCCACTAAATGAGGGAATAATATGTGTGAGGGTACCCCATGAGAGTTCCAAATGTGTGTGGGTAGAATATATATCCCACGGGGGTAAAATTGAAAAAAGTTGAAATAAATTTTTTTTTGGGACTTTGTAATTTTTCTGCCGTTTATCAGACTTTCAGATAGGAGAAATGTCAGTGAGCGTTCAGATTTCAGTTCCAGAGTGATTCGCCCAATGAGTCCTTGATATTTAGTCGTTTTCAGCCAATTTTCTGGATTTTTGAAAATTTTACTTTTTTGTGAAAATATCCACTAAATGAGGGAATAATATGTGTGAGGGTACCCCAGGAGAGTTCCAAATGTGTGTGGGTAGAATATATATCCCACGGGGGTAAAATTGAAAAAAGCTGAAAAATATTTTTTTTTGGACTTTGCAATTTTTCCGCCGTTTATCAGACTTTCATATAGGAGAAATGTCAGTGAGCATTCAGATTTCAGTTCCAAAGCGATTCACCCAATGAGTCCTTCATATTTAGTCGTTTTCAGCCAATTTTCTGGATTTTTGAAAATTTTACTTTTTTGTGAAAATATCCACTAAATGAGGGAATAATATGTGTGAGGGTACCCCAGGAGAGTTCCAAATGTGTGTGGGTAGAATATATATGCCACGGGGGTAAAATTGAAAAAAGTTGAAAAAAATTTTTTTTTGGACTTTGTAATTTTTCAGGCGTTTATCAGACTTTCAGATAGGAGAAATGTCAGTGATGGTTCAGATTTCAGTTCCAGAGCGATTCGCCCAATGAGTCCTTGATATTTAGTCGTTTTCAGCCAATTTTCTGGATTTTTGAAAATTTCACTTTTTTTGTGAAAATATCCACTAAATGAGGGAAAAATATGTGTGAGGGTACCCCAGGAGAGTTCCAAATGTGTGTGGGTAGAATATATATCCCACGGGGGTAAAATTGAAAAAAGTTGAAAAAAATTTTTTTGGGGACTTAGTTATTTTTCCGGCATTTATCAGACTTTCAGATAGGGGAAATGTCAGTGAGCGTTCCGATTTCAGTTCCAGAGCGATTCGCCCAATGAGTCCTTGATATTTAGTCGTTTTCAGCCAATTTTCTGGATTTTTGAAAATTTCACTTTTTTGTGAAAATATCCACTAAATGAGGGAATAATATGTGTGAGGGTACCCCAGGAGAGTTCCAAATGTGTGTGGGTAGAATATATATCCCACGTTGGTAAAATTGAAAAAAAGTTGAAAACAAATTTTTTTTGGACTTAATCATTTTTCCGGCGTTTATCAGACTTTCAGATAGGGGAAATGTCAGTGAGCATTCCGATTTCAGTTCCAGAGTGATCCGCCCAATGAGTCCTTGATATTTAGTCGTTTTCAGCCAATATTTTTGATTTTTGAAAATTTCACTTTTTTGTGAAAATATCCACTAAATGAAGGAATAAAATGTGTGAGGGTACCCCAGGAGAGTTCCAAATGTGTGTTGGTAGAATATATATCCCACGGGGGTAAAATTGAAAAAAGTTGAAAAAAAATTTTTTTGGGACTTAGTTATTTTTCCGGCGTTTATCAGATTTTCAGATAGGGGAAATGTCAGTGAGCATTCCGATTTCAGTTCCAGAGCGATTCGCCCAATGAGCCCTTGATATTTAGTCATTTTCAGCCAATTTTCTGGATTTTTGAAAATTTCACTTTTTTGTGAAAATATCCACTAAATGAGGGAATAATATGTGTGAGGGTACCCCAGGAGAGTTCCAAATGTGTGTGGGTAGAATATATATCCCACGGGGGTAAAATTGAAAAAAGTTGAAAAAAATTTTTTGGGGGACGTAGTTATTTTTCCGGCATTTATCAGACTTTCAGATAGGGGAAATGTCAGTGAGCGTTCAGATTTCAGTTCCAGAGCGATTCACCCAATGAGTCCTTGATATTTAGTCATTTTCAGCCAATTTTCTGGATTTTTGAAAATTTCACTTTTTTGTGAAAATATCCACTAAATGAGGGAATAATATGTGTGAGGGTACCCCAGGAGAGTTCCAAATGTGTGTGGGTAGAATATATATCCCACGGGGGTAAAATTGAAAAAAGCTGAAAAATATTTTTTTTTGGACTTTGCAATTTTTCCGCCGTTTATCAGACTTTCAGATAGGAGAAATGTCAGTGAGCATTCAGATTTCAGTTCCAAAGCGATTCACCCAATGAGTCCTTCATATTTAGTCATTTTCAGCCAATTTTCTGGATTTTTGAAAATTTCCCTTTTTTGTGAAAATATGCACTAAATGAGGGAATAATATGTGTGAGGGTACCCCAGGAGAGTTCCAAATGTGTGTGGGTAGAATATATATCCCACGGGGGTAAAATTGAAAAAAGTTTAAAAAATTTTTTTTTTGGGACTTTGTAATTTTTCTGCCGTTTATCAGACTTTCAGATAGGAGAAATGTCAGTGAGCGTTCAGATTTCAGTTCCAGAGTGATTCGCCCTATGAGTCTTTGATATTTAGTCGTTTTCAGCCAATTTTCTGGATTTTTGAAAATTTTACTTTTTTGTGAAAATATCCACTAAATGAGGGAATAATATGTGTGAGGGTACCCCAGCAGAGTTCCAAATGTGTGTGGGTAGAATATATATCCCACGGGGGTAAAAGTGAAAAAAGTTTAAAAAAATTTTTTTTTGGACTTAGTCATTTTTCCGGCGTTTATCAGACTTTCAGATAGGGGAAATGTCAGTGAGCATTCCGATTTCAGTTCCAGAGCGATTCGCCCAATGAGTCCTTGATATTTAGTCGTTTTCAGCCAATTTTCTGGATTTTTGAAAATTTTACTTTTTTGTGAAAATATCCACTAAATGAGGGAATAATATGTGTGAGGGTACCCCAGGAGAGTTCCAAATGTGTGTGGGTAGAATATATATGCCACGGGGGTAAAATTGAAAAAAGTTTAAAAAAATTTTTTTTTGGACTTTGTAATTTTTCAGGCGTTTATCAGACTTTCAGATAGGAGAAATGTCAGTGATGGTTCAGATTTCAGTTCCAGAGCGATTCGCCCAATGAGTCCTTGATATTTAGTCGTTTTCAGCCAATTTTCTGGATTTTTGAAAATTTCACTTTTTTGTGAAAATATCCACTAAATGAGGGAATAATATGTGTGAGGGTACCCCAGGAGAGTTCCAAATGTGTGTGGGTAGAATATATATCCCACGGGGGTAAAATTGAAAAAAGTTGAAAACAAATTTTTTTTGGACTTAATCATTTTTCCGGCGTTTATCAGACTTTCAGATAGGGGAAATGTCAGTGAGCATTCCGATTTCAGTTCCAGAGTGATCCGCCCAATGAGTCCTTGATATTTAGTCGTTTTCAGCCAATATTTTTGATTTTTGAAAATTTCACTTTTTTGTGAAAATATCCACTAAATGAAGGAATAAAATGTGTGAGGGTACCCCAGGAGAGTTCCAAATGTGTGTGGGTAGAATATATATCCCACGGGGGTAAAATTGAAAAAAGTTGAAAAAAAATTTTTTTGGGACTTAGTTATTTTTCCGGCGTTTATCAGATTTTCAGATAGGGGAAATGTCAGTGAGCATTCCGATTTCAGTTCCAGAGCGATTCGCCCAATGAGCCCTTGATATTTAGTCATTTTCAGCCAATTTTCTGGATTTTTGAAAATTTCACTTTTTTGTGAAAATATCCACTAAATGAGGGAATAATATGTGTGAGGGTACCCCAGGAGAGTTCCAAATGTGTGTGGGTAGAATATATATCCCACGGGGGTAAAATTGAAAAAAGTTGAAAAAATTTTTTTTTGGGACTTTGGAATTTTTCTGTTGTTTATCAGACTTTCAGATAGGAGAAATGTCAGTGAGCGTTCAGATTTCAGTTCCAGAGTGATTCGCCCAATGAGTCCTTGATATTTAGTCGTTTTAAGCCAATTTTCTGGATTTTTGAAAATTTAACTTTTTTGTGAAAATATCCACTACATGAGGGAATAATATGTGTGAGGGTACCCCAGGAGAGTTCCAAATGTGTGTGGGTAGAATATATATGCCACGGGGGTAAAATTGAAAAAAGTTGAAAAAAATTTTTTTTTGGACTTTGTAATTTTTCAGGCGTTTATCAGACTTTCAGATAGGAGAAATGTCAGTGATGGTTCAGATTTCAGTTCCAGAGCGATTCGCCCAATGAGTCCTTGATATTTAGTCGTTTTCAGCCAATTTTCTGGATTTTTGAAAATTTCACTTTTTTGTGAAAATATCCACTAAATGAGGGAATAATATGTGTGAGGGTACCCCAGGAGAGTTCCAACTGTGTGTGGGTAGAATATATATCCCACGGGGGTAAAATTGAAAAAAGTTTAAAAAAAATTTTTTTGGGACTTAGTTATTTTTCCGGCGTTTATCAGACTTTCAGATAGGGGAAATGTCAGTTAGCATACCGATTTCAGTTCCAGAGCGATTCGCCCAATGAGTCCTTGATATTTAGTCGTTTTCAGCCAATATTTTGGATTTTTGAAAATTTCACTTTTTTGTGAAAATATCCACTAAATGAAGGAATAATATGTGTGAGGGTACCCCAGGAGAGTTCCAAATGTGTGTGGGTAGAATATATATCCCACGGGGGTAAAATTGAAAAAAGCTGAAAAAAATTTTTTTTTGGACTTTGTAATTTTTCCGCCGTTTATCAGACTTTCAGATAGGGGAAATGTCAGTGAGTGTTCTGATTTCAGTTCCAGAGCGATTCGCCCAATGAGTCCTTGATATTTAGTCATTTTCAGCCAATTTTCTGGATTTGTGAAAATTTCACTTTTTTGTGAAAATATCCACTAAATGAGGGAATAATATGTGTGAGGGTACCCCAGGAGAGTTCCAAATGTGTGTGGGTAGAATATATATCCCACGGGGGTAAAATTGAAAATAGTTGAAAAAAATTTTTTTTGGGACTTAGTAATTTTTCCGGCGTTTATCAGACTTTCAGCTAGGGTAAATGTCAGTGAGCGTTCCGATTTCAGTTCCAGAGCGATTCACCCAATGATTCCTTGATATTTAGTCGTTTTCAGCCAATTTTCTGGATTTTTGAAAATTTCACTTTTTTGTGAAAATATCCACTAAATGAGGGAATAATATGTGTGAGGGTACCCCAGGAGAGTTCCAAATGTGTGTGGGTAGAATATATATCCCACGGGGTTAAAAGTGAAAAAAGTTGAAAAAAATTTTTTTTTGGACTTAGTCATTTTTCCGGCGTTTATCAGACTTTCAGATAGGGGAAATGTCAGTGAGCATTCGGATTTCAGTTCCAGAGCGATTCGCCCAATGAGTCCTTGATATTTAGTCGTTTTCAGACAATTTTCTGGATTTTTGAAAATTTCACTTTTTTGTGAAAATGTCCACTAAATGAGGGAATAATATGTGTGAGGGTACCCCAGGAGAGTTCCAAATGTGTGTGGATAGAATATATATCCCACGGGGGTAAAATTGAAAAAAGTTGAAAACAAATTTTTTTTGGACTTAGTCATTTATCCGACGTTTATCAGACTTTCAGATAGGGGAAATGTCAGTGAGCGTTCCGATTTCAGTTCCAGAGCGATTCGCCCAATGATTCCTTGATATTTAGTCGTTTTCAGCCAATTTTCTGGATTTTTGAAAATGTCACTTTTTGGTGAAAATATCAACTAAATGAGGGAATAATATGTGTGAGGGTACCCCAGGAGAGTTCCAAATGTGTGTGGGTAGAATATATATCCCGCGGGGGTAAAATTGAAAAAAGTTGAAAAAAAATTTTTTTGGGACTTAGTAATTTTTCTGGCTTTTATCAGACTTTCAGATAGGGGAAATGTCAGTGAGTGTTCTGATTTCAGTTCCACAGCGATTCGCCCTATGAGTCCTTGATATTTAGTCGTTTTCAGCCAATTTTCTGGATTTTTGAAAATTTCACTTTTTTGTGAAAATATCAACTAAATGAGGGAATAATATGTGTGAGGGTACCCCAGGAGAGTTCCAAATGTGTGTGGGTAAAATATATATCCCACGGGGGTAAAATTGAAAAAAGTTGAAAACAAATTTTTTTTGGACTTAGTCATTTTTCCGGCGTTTATCAGACTTTCAAATAGGGGAAATGTCTGTGAGCATTCCGATTTCAGTTCCAGAGCGATTCGCCCAATGAGTCCTTGATATTTAGTCGTTTTCAGCCAATATTTTGGATTTTTGAAAATTTCACTTTTTTATGAAAATATCCACTAAATGAGGGAATAATATGTGTGAGGGTACCCCAGGAGAGTTCCAAATGTGTGTGGGTAGAATATATATCCAGCGGGGGTAAAAGTGAAAAAAGTTGAAAAAAATTTTTTTTGGGACTTAGTAATTTTTCCGGCGTTTATCAGACTTTCAGATAGGGGAAATGTCAGTGAGTGTTCTGATTTCAGTTCCAGAGCGATTCGCCCAATGAGTCCTTGATATTTAGTCGTTTTCAGCCAATTTTCTGGATTTTTGAAAATTTCACTTTTTTGTGAAAATATCAACTAAATGAGGGAATAATATGTGTGAGGGTACCCCAGGAGAGTTCCAAATGTGTGTGGGTAGAATATATATCCCACGGGGGTAAAATTGAAAAAAGTTGAAAAAAATTTTTTTTGGGACTTAGTTATTTTTCCGGCGTTTATCAGACTTTCAGATAGGGGAAATGTCAGTGAGCATTCCGATTTCAGTTCCAGAGCGATTCGCCCAATGAGTCCTTGATATTTAGTCGTTTTCAGCCAATTTTCTGGATTTTTGAAAATGTCACTTTTTTGTGAAAATATCCGCTAAATAAGGGAATAATATGTGTGAGGGTACCCCAGGAGAGTTCCAAATGTGTGTGGGTAGAATATATATCCCGCGGGGGTAAAATTGAAAAAAGTTGAAAAAAAATTTTTTTGGGACCTAGTAATTTTTCCGGCGTTCATCAGACTTTCAGATACGGTAAATGTCAGTGAGCGTTCCGATTTCAGTTCCAGAGCGATTCGCCCAATGAGTCCTTCATATTTAGTCGTTTTTAGCCAATTTTCTGGATGTTTGAAAATTTCACTTTTTTGTGAAAATATCCACTAAATGAGGGAATAATATGTGTGAGGGTACCCCAGGAGAGTTCCAAATGTGTGTGGGCAGAATATGTATCCCACGGGGGTAAAATTGAAAAAAGTTGAAAAAAAATTTTTTTGGGACATAGTAATTTTTCCGGCGTTTATCAGAATTGCAGATAGGGGAAATGTCAGTGAGCGTTCCGATTTCAGTTCCAGAGGGATTCGCCCAATGAGTCCTTGATATTTAGTCATTTTCAGCCAATTTTCTGGATTTTTGGAAATTTCACTTTTTTGTGAAAATATCCACTAAATGAGGGAATAATATGTGTGAGGGTACCCCAGGAGAGTTCCAAATGTGTGTGGGTAGAATATATATCCCGCGGGGGTAAAAGTGAAAAAAGTTAAAAAAAAATTTTTTTGGGACTTAGTTATTTTTCCGGCGTTCATCAGACTTTCAGATAGGGGAAATGTCAGTGAGCATTCCGATTTCAGTTCCAGAGCGATTCGCCCAATGAGTCCTTGATATTTAGTCGTTTTCAGCCAATTTTCTGGATTTTTGAAAATGTCACTTTTTTGTGAAAATATCCGCTAAATGAGGGAATAATATGTGTGAGGGTACCCCAGGAGAGTTCCAAATGTGTGTGGGTAGAATATATATCCCGCGGGGGTAAAATTGAAAAAAGTTGAAAAAAAATTTTTTTGGGACCTAGTAATTTTTCCGGCGTTCATCAGACTTTCAGATAGGGTAAATGTCAGTGAGCGTTCCGATTTCAGTTCCAGAGCGATTCGCCCAATGAGTCCTTGATATTTAGTCGTTTTCAGCCAATTTTCTGGATTTTTGAAAATATCACTTTTTTGTGAAAATATCCACTAAATGAGGGAATAATATGTGTGAGGGTACCCCAGGAGAGTTCCAAATGTGTGTGGGTAGAATATATATCCCGCGGGGGTAAAATTGAAAAAAGTTGAAAAAAAATTTTTTTGGGACTTAGTAATTTTTCTGGCGTTTATCAGACTTTCAGATAGGGGAAATGTCAGTGAGTGTTCTGATTTCAGTTCCAGAGCGATTCGCCCAATGAGTCCTTGATATTTAGTCGTTTTCAGCCAATTTTCTGGATTTTTGAAAATTTCACTTTTTTGTGAAAATATCAACTAAATGAGGGAATAATATGTGTGAGGGTACCCCAGGAGAGTTCCAAATGTGTGTGGGTAGAGTATATATCCCACGGGGGTAAAATTGAAAAAAGTTGAAAAAAAATTTTTTTGGGACTTAGTTATTTTTCCGGCGTTCATCAGACTTTCAGATAGGGGAAATGTCAGTGAGTGTTCTGATTTCAGTTCCAGAGCGATTCGCCCAATGAGTCCTTGATATTTAGTCGTTTTCAGCCAATTTTCTGGATTTTTGAAAATTTCACTTTTTTGTGAAAATATCAACTAAATGAGGGAATAATATGTGTGAGGGTACCCCAGGAGAGTTCCAAATGTGTGTGGGCAGAATATGTATCCCACGGGGGTAAAAGTGAAAAAAGTTGAAAAAAATTTTTTTTGGGACTTAGTAATTTTTCCGGCGTTTATCACACTATCAGGTAGGGGAAATGTCAGTGAGAGTTCCGATTTCAGTTCCAGAGCGATTCGCCCAATGAGTCCTTGATATTTAGTCGTTTTCAGCCAATTTTCTGGATTTTTGAAAATGTCACTTTTTTGTGAAAATATCCGCTAAATGAGGGAATAATATGTGTGAGGGTACCCCAGGAGAGTTCCAAATGTGTGTGGGTAGAATATATATCCCGCGGGGGTAAAATTGAAAAAAGTTGAAAAAAAATTTTTTTGGGACCTAGTAATTTTTCCGGCGTTCATCAGACTTTCAGATAGGGTAAGTGTCAGTGAGCGTTCCGATTTCAGTTCCAGAGCGATTCGCCCAATGAGTCCTTGATATTTAGTCGTTTTCAGCCAATATTTTGGATTTTTGAAAATTTCACTTTTTTATGAAAATATCCACTAAATGAGGGAATAATATGTGTGAGGGTACCCCAGGAGAGTTCCAAATGTGTGTGGGTAGAATATATATCCCGCGGGGGTAAAAGTGAAAAAAGTTGAAAAAAATTTTTTTTGGGACTTAGTAATTTTTCCGGCGTTTATCAGACTTTCAGATACGGTAAATGTCAGTGAGCGTTCCGATTTCAGTTCCAGAGCGATTCGCCCAATGAGTCCTTGATATTTAGTCGTTTTCAGCCAATTTTCTGGATTTTTGGAAATTTCACTTTTTTGTGAAAATATCCACTAAATGAGGGAATAATATGTGTGAGGGTACCCCAGGAGAGTTCCAAATGTGTGTGGGTAGAATATATATCCCGAGGGGGTAAAATTGAAAAAAGTTGAAAAAAAATTTTTTTGGGACTTAGTTATTTTTCCGGCGTTCATCAGACTTTCAGATAGGGGAAATGTCAGTGAGTGTTCTGATTTCAGTTCCAGAGCGATTCGCCCAATGAGTCCTTGATATTTAGTCGTTTTCAGCCAATTTTCTGGATTTTTGAAAATTTCACTTTTTTGTGAAAATATCAACTAAATGAGGGAATAATATGTGTGAGGGTACCTCAGGAGAGTTCCAAATGTGTGTGGGTAGAATATATATCCCACGGGGGTAAAATTGAAAAAAGTTGAAAACAAATTTTTTTTGGACTTAGTAATTTTTCCGGCGTTCATCAGACTTTCAGATAGGGGAAATGTCAGTGAGCATTCCGATTTCAGTTCCAGAGCGATTTGCCCAATGAGTCCTTGATATTTAGTCGTTTTCAGCCAATTTTCTGGATTTTTGAAAATTTCACTTTTTTGTGAAAATATCAACTAAATGAGGGAATAATATGTGTGAGGGTACCCCAGGAGAGTTCCAAATGTGTGTGGGTAGAATATATATCCCACGGGGGTAAAATTGAAAAAAGTTGAAAAAAATTTTTTTTGGGACTTAGTTATTTTTCCGGCGTTTATCAGACTTTCAGATAGGGGAAATGTCAGTGAGCATTCCGATTTCAGTTCCAGAGCGATTTGCCCAATGAGTCCTTGATATTTAGTCGTTTTCAGCCAATTTTCTGGATTTTTGAAAATTTCACTTTTTTGTGAAAATATCAACTAAATGAGGGAATAATATGTGTGAGGGTACCCCAGGAGAGTTCCAAATGTGTGTGGGTAGAATATATATCCCACGGGGGTAAAATTGAAAAAAGTTGAAAAAAATTTTTTTTTGGACTTAGTCATTTTTCCGGCGTTTATCACACTATCAGGTAGGGGAAATGTCAGTGAGAGTTCCGATTTCAGTTCCAGAGCGATTCCCCAATGAGTCCTTGATATTTAGTCGTTTTCAGCCAATTTTCTGGATTTTTGAAAATTTCACTTTTTTGTGAAAATATCCACTAAATGAGGGAATAATATGTGTGAGGGTACCCCAGGAGAGTTCCAAATGTGTGTGGGTAGAATATATATCCCGCGGGGGTAAAATTGAAAAAAGTTGAAAAAAATTTTTTTTGGGACTTAGTTATTTTTCCGGCGTTCATCAGACTTTCAGATAGGGGAAATGTCAGTGAGTGTTCTGATTTCAGTTCCAGAGCGATTCGCCCAATGAGTCCTTGATATTTAGTCGTTTTCAGCCAATTTTCTGGATTTTTGAAAATTTCACTTTTTTGTGAAAATATCAACTAAATGAGGGAATAATATGTGTGAGGGTACCCCAGGAGAGTTCCAAATGTGTGTGGGTAGAATATATATCCCACGGGGGTAAAATTGAAAAAAGTTGAAAACAAATTTTTTTTGGACTTAGTCATTTTTCCGGCGTTTATCACACTATCAGGTAGGGGAAATGTCAGTGAGCATTCCGATTTCAGTTCCAGAGCGATTCGCCCAATGAGTCCTTGATATTTAGTCGTTTTCAGCCAATTTTCTGGATTTTTGAAAATGTCACTTTTTTGTGAAAATATCCGCTAAATGAGGGAATAATATGTGTCAGGGTACCCCAGGAGAGTTCCAAATGTGTGTGGGTAGAATATATATCCCGCGGGGGTAAAATTGAAAAAAGTTGAAAAAAAATTTTTTTGGGACCTAGTAATTTTTCCGGCGTTCATCAGACTTTCAGATAGGGTAAGTGTCAGTGAGCGTTCCGATTTCAGTTCCAGAGCGATTCGCCCAATGAGTCCTTGATATTTAGTCGTTTTCAGCCAATATTTTGGATTTTTGAAAATTTCACTTTTTTATGAAAATATCCACTAAATGAGGGAATAATATGTGTGAGGGTACCCCAGGAGAGTTCCAAATGTGTGTGGGTAGAATATATATCCCGCGGGGGTAAAAGTGAAAAAAGTTGAAAAAATTTTTTTTGGGACTTAGTAATTTTTCCGGCGTTTATCAGACTTTCAGATAGGGTAAATGTCAGTGAGTGTTCTGATTTCAGTTCCAGAGCGATTCGCCCAATGAGTCCTTGATATTTAGTCGTTTTCAGCCAATTTTCTGGATTTTTGAAAATTTCACTTTTTTGTGAAAATATCAACTAAATGAGGGAATAATATGTGTGAGGGTACCCCAGGAGAGTTCCAAATGTGTGTGGGTAGAATATATATCCAACGGGGATAAAATTGAAAAAAGTTGAAAAAAAATTTTTTTGGGACTTAGTTATTTTTCCGGCGTTTATCAGACTTTCAGATAGGGGAAATGTCAGTGAGCATTCCGATTTCAGTTCCAGAGCGATTCGCCCAATGAGTCCTTGATATTTAGTCGTTTTCAGCCAATTTTCTGGATTTTTGAAAATGTCACTTTTTTGTGAAAATATCCGCTAAATGAGGGAATAATATGTGTGAGGGTACCCCAGGAGAGTTCCAAATGTGTGTGGGTAGAATATATATCCCGCGGGGGTAAAATTGAAAAAAGTTGAAAAAAAATTTTTTTGGGACCTAGTAATTTTTCCGGCGTTCATCAGACTTTCAGATACGGTAAATGTCAGTGAGCGTTCCGATTTCAGTTCCAGAGCGATTCGCCCAATGAGTCCTTGATATTTAGTCGTTTTCAGCCAATTTTCTGGATTTTTGGAAATTTCACTTTTTTGTGAAAATATCCACTAAATGAGGGAATAATATGTGTGAGGGTACCCCAGGAGAGTTCCAAATGTGTGTGGGTAGAATATATATCCCGCGGGGGTAAAAGTGAAAAAAGTTGAAAAAAAATTTTTTTGGGACTTAGTCATTTTTCCGGCGTTTATCAGACTTTCAGATAGGGGAAATGTCAGTGAGCGTTCCGATTTCAGTTCCAGAGGGATTCGCCCAATGAGTCCTTGATATTTAGTCGTTTTCAGCCAATTTTCTGGATTTTTGAAAATTTCACTTTTTTGTGAAAATATCAACTAAATGAGGGAATAATATGTGTGAGGGTACCCCAGGAGAGTTCCAAATGTGTGTGGGTAGAATATATATCCCACGGGGGTAAAATTGAAAAAAGTTGAAAACAAATTTTTTTTGGACTTAGTAATTTTTCCCGCGTTTATCACACTATCAGGTAGGGGAAATGTCAGTGAGCATTCCGATTTCAGTTCCAGAGCGATTCGCCCAATGAGTCCTTGATATTTAGTCGTTTTCAGCCAATTTTCTGGATTTTTGAAAATGTCACTTTTTTGTGAAAATATCCGCTAAATGAGGGAATAATATGTGTGAGGGTACCCCAGGAGAGTTCCAAATGTGTGTGGGTAGAATATATATCCCGCGGGGGTAAAATTGAAAAAAGTTGAAAAAAAATTTTTTTGGGACCTAGTAATTATTCCGGCGTTCATCAGACTTTCAGATAGGGTAAATGTCAGTGAGCGTTCCGATTTCAGTTCCAGAGCGATTCGCCCAATGAGTCCTTGATATTTAGTCGTTTTCAGCCAATTTTCTGGATTTTTGAAAATTTCACTTTTTTGTGAAAATGTCCACTAAATGAGGGAATAATATGTGTGAGGGTACCCCAGGAGAGTTCCAAATGTGTGTGGGTAGAATATATATCCCGCGGGGGTAAAATTGAAAAAAGTTGAAAAAAAATTTTTTGGGGACTTAGTTATTTTTCCGGCGTTCATCAGACTTTCAGATAGGGGAAATGTCAGTGAGTGTTCTGATTGCAGTTCCAGAGCGATTCGCCCAATGAGTCCTTGATATTTAGTCGTTTTCAGCCAATTTTCTGGATTTTTGAAAATTTCACTTTTTTGTGAAAATATCAACTAAATGAGGGAATAATATGTGTGAGGGTACCCCAGGAGAGTTCCAAATGTGTGTGGGTAGAATATATATCCCACGGGGGTAAAATTGAAAAAAGTTGAAAACAAATTTTTTTTGGACTTAGTCATTTTTCCGGCGTTTATCACACTATCAGGTAGGGGAAATGTCAGTGAGCATTCCGATTTCAGTTCCAGAGCGATTCGCCCAATGAGTCCTTGATATTTAGTCGTTTTCAGCCAATTTTCTGGATTTTTGAAAATGTCACTTTTTTGTGAAAATATCCGCTAAATGAGGGAATAATATGTGTCAGGGTACCCCAGGAGAGTTCCAAATGTGTGTGGGTAGAATATATATCCCGCGGGGGTAAAATTGAAAAAAGTTGAAAAAAAATTTTTTTGGGACCTAGTAATTTTTCCGGCGTTCATCAGACTTTCAGATAGGGTAAATGTCATTGAGCGTTCCGATTTCAGTTCCAGAGCGATTCGCCCAATGAGTAAATGATATTTAGTCGTTTTCAGCCAATATTTTGGATTTTTGAAAATTTCACTTTTTTGTGAAAATATCCACTAAATGAGGGAATAATATGTGTGAGGGTACCCCAGGAGAGTTCCAAATGTGTGTGGGTAGAATATATATCCCACGGGAGTAAAATTGAAAAAAGTTGAAAAAAATTTTTTTTTCTACTTAGTCATTTTTCCGGCGTTTATCAGACTTTCAGATAGGGGAAATGTCAGTGAGCATTCCGATTTCAGTTCCAGAGCGATTCGCCCAATGAGTAAATGATATTTAGTCGTTTTCAGCCAATATTTTGGATTTTTGAAAATTTCACTTTTTTGTGAAAATATCCACTAAATGAGGGAATAATATGTGTGAGGGTACCCCAGGAGAGTTCCAAATGTGTGTGAGTAGAATATATATCCCACGGGGGTAAAATTGAAAAAAGTTGAAAAAAATTTTTTTGGGGACTTAGTCATTTTTCCGGCGTTTATCAGACTTTCAGATAGGGGAAATGTCAGTGAGTGTTCTGATTTCAGTTCCAGAGCGATTCGCCCAATGAGTCCTTGATATTTAGTCGTTTTCAGCCAATTTTCTGGATTTTTGAAAATTTCACTTTTTTGTGAAAATGTCCACTTAATGAGGGAATATTATGTGTGAGGGTACCCCAGGAGAGTTCCAAATGTGTGTGGGTAGAATATATATCCCACGGGGGTAAAATTGAAAAAAGTTGAAAACAAATTTTTTTTGGACTTAGTCATTTTTGCGGCGTTTATCAGACTTTCAAATAGGGGAAATGTCAGTGAGCATTCCGATTTCAGTTCCAGAGCGATTAGCCCAATGAGTCCTTGACATTTAGTCGTTTTCAGCCAATATTTTGGATTTTTGAAAATTTCACGTTTTTGTGAAAATATCCACTAAATGAGGGAATAATATGTGTGAGGGTACCCCAGGAGAGTTCCAAATGTGTGTGGGTAGAATATATATCCCACGGGGGTAAAAGTGAAAAAAGTTGAAAAAATTTTTTTTTTGGACTTAGTCATTTTTCGGGCGTTTATCACACTATCAGGTGGGGGAAATGTCAGTGAGAGTTCCGATTTCAGTTCCAGAGCAATACGCCCAATGAGTCCTTTATATTTAGTCGTTTTCAGCCAATTTTCTGGATTTTTGAAAATTTCACTTTTTTGTGAAAATGTCCACTAAATGAGGGAATAATATGTGTGAGGGTACCCCAGGAAAGTTCCAAATGTGTGTGGGTAGAATATATTTCCCGCGGGGGTAAAATTGAAAAAGTTGAAAAAAATTTTTTTTGGGACTTAGTAATTTTTCCGGCGTTTATCAGACTTTCAGATAGGGGAAATGTCAGTGAGCGTTCCGATTTCAGTTCCAGAGCGATTCGCCCAATGAGTCCTTGATATTTAGTCGTTTTCAGCCAATATTTTGGATTTTTGAAAATTTCACTTTTTTGTGAAAATATCCACTAAATGAGGGAATAATATGTGTGAGGGTACCCCAGGAGAGTTCCAAATGTGTGTGGGTAGAATATATATCCCACGGGAGTAAAATTGAAAAAAGTTGAAAAAATTTTTTTTTTCTACTTAGTCATTTTTCCGGTGTTTATCAGGCTTTCAGATAGGGGAAATGTCAGTGAGCGTTCCGATTTCAGTTCCAGAGCGATTCGCCCAATGAGTCCTTGATATTTAGTCGTTTTCAGCCAATTTTCTAGATTTTTGAAAATTTCACTTTTTTGTGAAAATGTCCACTAAATGAGGGAATAATATGTGTGTGGGTACCCCAGGAGAGTTCCAAATGTGTGTGGGTAGAATATATATCCCGCGTGGGTAAAATTGAAAAAAGTTGAAAAAATTTTTTTTTGGGACTTAATAATTTTTCCGGCGTTTATCAGACTTTCAGATAGGAGAAATGTCAGTGAGTGTTCTGATTTCAGTTCCAGAGCGATTCGCCCAATGAGTCCATGATATTTAGTCGTTTTCAGACAATTTTCTGGATTTTTGAAAATTTCACTTTTTTTGTGAAAATGTCCACTTAATGAGGGAATATTATGTGTGAGGGTACCCCAGGAGAGTTCCAAATGTGTGTGGGTAGAATATATATCCCACGGGGGTAAAATTGAAAAAAGTTGAAAACAAATTTTTTTTGGACTTAGTCATTTTTCCGGCGTTTATCAGACTTTCAAATAGGGGAAATGTCAGTGAGCATTCCGATTTCAGTTCCAGAGCGATTAGCCCAATGAGTCCTTGACATTTAGTCGTTTTCAGCCAATATTTTGGATTTTTGAAAATTTCACGTTTTTGTGAAAATATCCGCTAAATGAGGGAATAATATGTGTGAGGGTACCCCAGGAGAGTTCCAAATGTGTGTGGGTAGAATATATATCCCGCGGGGGTAAAATTGAAAAAAGTTGAAAAAAAATTTTTTTGGGACCTAGTAATTATTCCGGCGTTCATCAGACTTTCAGATAGGGTAAATGTCAGTGAGCGTTCCGATTTCAGTTCCAGAGCGATTCGCCCAATGAGTCCTTGATATTTAGTCGTTTTCAGCCAATTTTCTGGATTTTTGAAAATTTCACTTTTTTGTGAAAATGTCCACTAAATGAGGGAATAATATGTGTGAGGGTACCCCAGGAGAGTTCCAAATGTGTGTGGGTAGAATATATATCCCGCGGGGGTAAAATTGAAAAAAGTTGAAAAAAAATTTTTTGGGGACTTAGTTATTTTTCCGGCGTTCATCAGACTTTCAGATAGGGGAAATGTCAGTGAGTGTTCTGATTGCAGTTCCAGAGCGATTCGCCCAATGAGTCCTTGATATTTAGTCGTTTTCAGCCAATTTTCTGGATTTTTGAAAATTTCACTTTTTTGTGAAAATATCAACTAAATGAGGGAATAATATGTGTGAGGGTACCCCAGGAGAGTTCCAAATGTGTGTGGGTAGAATATATATCCCACGGGGGTAAAATTGAAAAAAGTTGAAAACAAATTTTTTTTGGACTTAGTCATTTTTCCGGCGTTTATCACACTATCAGGTAGGGGAAATGTCAGTGAGCATTCCGATTTCAGTTCCAGAGCGATTCGCCCAATGAGTCCTTGATATTTAGTCGTTTTCAGCCAATTTTCTGGATTTTTGAAAATGTCACTTTTTTGTGAAAATATCCGCTAAATGAGGGAATAATATGTGTCAGGGTACCCCAGGAGAGTTCCAAATGTGTGTGGGTAGAATATATATCCCGCGGGGGTAAAATTGAAAAAAGTTGAAAAAAAATTTTTTTGGGACCTAGTAATTTTTCCGGCGTTCATCAGACTTTCAGATAGGGTAAATGTCATTGAGCGTTCCGATTTCAGTTCCAGAGCGATTCGCCCAATGAGTAAATGATATTTAGTCGTTTTCAGCCAATATTTTGGATTTTTGAAAATTTCACTTTTTTGTGAAAATATCCACTAAATGAGGGAATAATATGTGTGAGGGTACCCCAGGAGAGTTCCAAATGTGTGTGGGTAGAATATATATCCCACGGGAGTAAAATTGAAAAAAGTTGAAAAAAATTTTTTTTTCTACTTAGTCATTTTTCCGGCGTTTATCAGACTTTCAGATAGGGGAAATGTCAGTGAGCATTCCGATTTCAGTTCCAGAGCGATTCGCCCAATGAGTAAATGATATTTAGTCGTTTTCAGCCAATATTTTGGATTTTTGAAAATTTCACTTTTTTGTGAAAATATCCACTAAATGAGGGAATAATATGTGTGAGGGTACCCCAGGAGAGTTCCAAATGTGTGTGAGTAGAATATATATCCCACGGGGGTAAAATTGAAAAAAGTTGAAAAAAATTTTTTTGGGGACTTAGTCATTTTTCCGGCGTTTATCAGACTTTCAGATAGGGGAAATGTCAGTGAGTGTTCTGATTTCAGTTCCAGAGCGATTCGCCCAATGAGTCCTTGATATTTAGTCGTTTTCAGCCAATTTTCTGGATTTTTGAAAATTTCACTTTTTTGTGAAAATGTCCACTTAATGAGGGAATATTATGTGTGAGGGTACCCCAGGAGAGTTCCAAATGTGTGTGGGTAGAATATATATCCCACGGGGGTAAAATTGAAAAAAGTTGAAAACAAATTTTTTTTGGACTTAGTCATTTTTGCGGCGTTTATCAGACTTTCAAATAGGGGAAATGTCAGTGAGCATTCCGATTTCAGTTCCAGAGCGATTAGCCCAATGAGTCCTTGACATTTAGTCGTTTTCAGCCAATATTTTGGATTTTTGAAAATTTCACGTTTTTGTGAAAATATCCACTAAATGAGGGAATAATATGTGTGAGGGTACCCCAGGAGAGTTCCAAATGTGTGTGGGTAGAATATATATCCCACGGGGGTAAAAGTGAAAAAAGTTGAAAAAATTTTTTTTTTGGACTTAGTCATTTTTCGGGCGTTTATCACACTATCAGGTGGGGGAAATGTCAGTGAGAGTTCCGATTTCAGTTCCAGAGCAATACGCCCAATGAGTCCTTTATATTTAGTCGTTTTCAGCCAATTTTCTGGATTTTTGAAAATTTCACTTTTTTGTGAAAATGTCCACTAAATGAGGGAATAATATGTGTGAGGGTACCCCAGGAAAGTTCCAAATGTGTGTGGGTAGAATATATTTCCCGCGGGGGTAAAATTGAAAAAGTTGAAAAAAATTTTTTTTGGGACTTAGTAATTTTTCCGGCGTTTATCAGACTTTCAGATAGGGGAAATGTCAGTGAGCGTTCCGATTTCAGTTCCAGAGCGATTCGCCCAATGAGTCCTTGATATTTAGTCGTTTTCAGCCAATATTTTGGATTTTTGAAAATTTCACTTTTTTGTGAAAATATCCACTAAATGAGGGAATAATATGTGTGAGGGTACCCCAGGAGAGTTCCAAATGTGTGTGGGTAGAATATATATCCCACGGGAGTAAAATTGAAAAAAGTTGAAAAAATTTTTTTTTTCTACTTAGTCATTTTTCCGGTGTTTATCAGGCTTTCAGATAGGGGAAATGTCAGTGAGCGTTCCGATTTCAGTTCCAGAGCGATTCGCCCAATGAGTCCTTGATATTTAGTCGTTTTCAGCCAATTTTCTAGATTTTTGAAAATTTCACTTTTTTGTGAAAATGTCCACTAAATGAGGGAATAATATGTGTGTGGGTACCCCAGGAGAGTTCCAAATGTGTGTGGGTAGAATATATATCCCGCGTGGGTAAAATTGAAAAAAGTTGAAAAAATTTTTTTTTGGGACTTAATAATTTTTCCGGCGTTTATCAGACTTTCAGATAGGAGAAATGTCAGTGAGTGTTCTGATTTCAGTTCCAGAGCGATTCGCCCAATGAGTCCATGATATTTAGTCGTTTTCAGACAATTTTCTGGATTTTTGAAAATTTCACTTTTTTTGTGAAAATGTCCACTTAATGAGGGAATATTATGTGTGAGGGTACCCCAGGAGAGTTCCAAATGTGTGTGGGTAGAATATATATCCCACGGGGGTAAAATTGAAAAAAGTTGAAAACAAATTTTTTTTGGACTTAGTCATTTTTCCGGCGTTTATCAGACTTTCAAATAGGGGAAATGTCAGTGAGCATTCCGATTTCAGTTCCAGAGCGATTAGCCCAATGAGTCCTTGACATTTAGTCGTTTTCAGCCAATATTTTGGATTTTTGAAAATTTCACGTTTTTGTGAAAATATCCACTAAATGAGGGAATAATATGTGTGAGGGTACCCCAGGAGAGTTCCAAATGTGTGTGGGTAGAATATATATCCCACGGGGGTAAAATTGAAAAGAGTTGAAAAAATTTTTTTTGGGGACTTAGTCATTTTTCCGGCGTTTATCAGACTTTCAGATAGGGGAAATGTCAGTGAGCATTCCGATTTCAGTTCCAGAGCGATTCGCCCACTGAGTCCTTGATATTTCGTCGTTTTCAGCCAATATTTTGGATTTTTGAAAATTTCACTTTTTGTGAAAATATCCACTAAATGAGGGAATAATATGTGTGAGGGTACCCCAGGAGAGTTCCAAATGTGTGTGGGTAGAATATATATCCCACGGGGGTAAAATTGAAAAAAGTTGAAAAAAATTTTTTGGGGGACTTAGTAATTTTTCCGGCGTTTATCAGACTTTCAGATAGGGGAAATGTCAGTGAGTGTTCTGATTTCAGTTCCAGAGCGATTCGCCCAATGAGTCCTTGATATTTAGTCGTTTTCAGCCAATTTTCTGGATTTTTGAAAATTTCACTTTTTTGTGAAAATGTCCACTAAATGAGGGAATAATATGTGTGAGGATACCCCAGGAAAGTTCCAAATGTGTGTGGGTAGAATATATTTCCCGCGGGGGTAAAATTGAAAAAAGTTGAAAAAAAAATTTTTTGGGACTTAGTAATTTTTCCGGCGTTTATCAGACTTTCAGATAGGGGAAATGTCAGTGAGCGTTCCGATTTCAGTTCCAGAGCGATTCGCCCAATGAGTCCTTGATATTTAGTCGTTTTCAGCCAATATTTTGGATTTTTGAAAATTTCACTTTTTTGTGAAAATATCCACTAAATGAGGGAATAATATGTGTGAGGGTACCCCAGGAGAGTTCCAAATGTGTGTGGGTAGAATATATATCCCACGGGAGTAAAATTGAAAAAAGTTGAAAAATTTTTTTTTTTCTACTTAGTCATTTTTCCGGCGTTTATCAGACTTTCAGATAGGGGAAATGTCAGTGAGCGTTCCGATTTCAGTTCCAGAGCGATTCGCCCAATGAGTCCTTGATATTTAGTCGTTTTCAGCCAATTTTCTGGATTTTTGAAAATTTCACTTTTTTGTGAAAATGTCCACTAAATGAGGGAATAATATGTGTGAGGGTACCCCAGGAGAGTTCCAAATGTGTGTGGGTAGAATATATATCCCGCGTGGGTAAAATTGAAAAAAGTTGAAAAAAATTTTTTTTGGGACTTAATAATTTTTCCGGCGTTTATCAGACTTTCAGATAGGGGAAATGTCAGTGAGCATTCCGATTTCAGTTCCAGAGCGATTCGCCCAATGAGTAAATGACATTTAGTCGTTTTCAGCCAATATTTTGGATTTTTGAAAATTTCACTTTTTTGTGAAAATATCCACTAAATGAGGGAATAATATGTGTGAGGGTACCCCAGGAGAGTTCCAAATGTGTGTGGGTAGAATATATATCCCGCGGGGGTAAAATTGAAAAAAGTTGAAAAAAAATATTTTTTGGACTTAGTCATTTTTCCGGCGTTTATCAGACTTTCAGATAGGGGAAATGTCAGTGAGCATTCCGATTTCAGTTCCAGAGCGATTCGCCCAATGAGCCTTGATATTTAGTTGTTTTCAGCCAATTTTCTGGATTTTTGAAATTTTCACTTTTTTGTGAAAATATCCACTAAATGAGGGAATAATATGTGTGAGGGTACCCTAGGAGAGTTCCAAATGTGTGTGGGTAGAATATATATCCCACGGAGGTAAAATTGAAAAAAGTTTAAAAAAATTTTTTTTTGGACTTAGTCATTTTTCCGGCGTTTATCAGACTTTCAGATAGGGGAAATATCAGTGAGTGTTCTGGTTTCAGTTCCAGACCAATTCGCCCAATGAGTCCTTGATATTTAGTCGTTTTCAGCCAATATTTTGGATTTTTGAAAATTTCACTTTTTTGCGAAAATATCCACTAAATGAGGGAATAATCTGTGTGAGGGTACCCTAGGAGAATTCCAAATGTGTGTGGGTAGAATATATATCCCACGGGGGTAAAATTGAAAAAAGTTTAAAAAATTTTTTTTTTGGACTTAGTCATTTTTCCGGCGTTTATCAGACTTTCAGATAGGGGAAATGTCAGTGAGCGTTCTGATTTCAGTTCCAGAGCGATTCGCCCAATGAGTCCTTGATATTTAGTCGTTTTCAGCCAATTTTCTGAATTTTTGAAAATTTTACTTTTTTGTGAAAATATCCACTAAATGAGGGAATAATATGTGTGAGGGTACCCCAGGAGAGTTCCAAATGTGTGTGGGTAGAATATATATCCCGCGGGGGTAAAATTGAAAAAAGTTGAAAAAATTTTTTTTTGGGACTTAATAATTTTTCCGGCGTTTATCAGACTTTCAGATAGGGGAAATGTCAGTGAGCGTTCCGATTTCAGTTCCAGAGCGATTCTCCCAATGAGTCCTTGATATTTAGTCGTTTTCAGCCAATTTTCTGAATTTTTGAAAATTTTACTTTTTTGTGAAAATATCCACTAAATGAGGGAATAATATGTGTGAGGGTACCCCAGGAGAGTTCCAAACGTATGTGGGTAGAATATATATCCCACGGGGGTAAAATTGAAAAAAGTTGAAAAAAATTATTTTTTGGACTCAGTCATTTTTCCGGCGTTTATCAGACTTTCAGATAGGGGAAATGTCAGTGAGCGTTCCGATTTCAGTTCCAGAGCGATTGGCCCAATGAGTCCTTGATGTTTAGTCGTTTTCAGCCAATTTTCTGGATTTTTGAAAATTTCACTTTTTTTGTGAAAATATCCACTAAATGAGGGAATAATATGTGTGAGGGTACCCCAGGAGAGTTCCAAATATGTGTGGGTAGAATTTATATCCCACGGGGGTAAAAGTGAAAAAACTTGAAAAAATTTTTTTTTTGAACTTTGTCATTTTTCCGGCGTTTATCAGACTCTCAGATAGGGGAAATGTCAGTGAGGGTTCTGGTTTCAATTCCAGAGCAATTCGCCCAATGAGTCCTTGATATTTAGTCGTTTTCAGCCAATTTTCTCCATTTTTGAAAATTTCACTTTTTTGGGAAAATGTCCACTAAATGAGGGAATAATATGTGTGAGGGTACCCCAGGAGAGTTCCAAATGTGTGTGGGTAGAATTTATATCCCACGGGGTAAAAGTGAAAAAACTTGAAAAAAATTTTTTCTTGGACTTAGTCATTTTTCCGGCGTTTATCAGACTTTCAGATAGGGGAAATGTCAGTGAGCCTTCCGATTTCAGTTCCAGAGCGATTCGCCCAATGAGTCCTTGATATTTAGTCGTTTTCAGCTAATATTTTGGATTTTTGAAAATTTCACTTTTTTGTGAAAATATAAACTAAATGAGGGAATAATATGTGTGAGGGTACCCCAGGAGAGTTCCAAATGTGTGTGGATAGAATATATATCCCACGGGGTAAAATTGAAAAAAGTTGAAAATTTTCTTTTTTTTGGACTTAGTCATTTTTCAGGCGTTTATCAGACTTTCAGATAGGGGAAATGTCAGTGAGCATTTAGATTTCAGTTCCAGAGCGATTCGCCCAATGACTCCTTGATATTTAGTCGTTTTCAGCCAATTTTCTGGATTTTTGAAAATTTCACTTTTTTGTGAAAATATCCACTAAATGAGGGAATAATATGTGTGAGAGTACCCCAGGAGAGTTCCAAATGTGTGTGGGTAGAATATATATCCCACGGGGTAAAATTTAAAAAAGGTTAAAAAAAATTTTTCTTGGACTTAGTCATTTTTCTGCGGTTTATCGGACTTTCAGACAGGGGAAATGTCAGTGAGCGTTCCGATTTCAGTTCTAGAGCAATTCGACCAATGAGTCCTTTATATTTAGTCGTTTTCAGCAAATTTTCTGGATTTTTGAAAATTTCACTTTTTTTGTGAAAATGTCCACTAAATGAGGGAATAATATGTGTGAGGGTACCCTAGGAGAGTTCCAAATGTGTGTGGGTAGAATATATATCCCACGGGGGTAAAATTGAAAAAAGTTTAAAAAATTTTTTTTTTGGACTTAGTCATTTTTCCGGCGTTTATCAGACTTTCAGATAGGGGAAATATCAGTGAGCGTTCCGATTTCAGTTCCAGAGCGATTCGCCCAATGAGTCCTTGATATTTAGTCATTTTCAGCCAATTTTCTGGATTTTTGAAAATTTCACTTTTTTGTGAAAATATCCACTAAATGATGGAATAATATGTGTGAGGGTACCCCAGGAGAGTTCCAAATGTGTGTGGGTAGAATATATATCCCACGGGAGTAAAATTGAAAAAAGTTGAAAAAAATTTTTTTTGGACTTAATAATTTTTCCGGCGTTTATCAGACTTTCAGATAGGGGAAATGTCAGTGAGCATTCCGATTTCAGTTCCAGAGCGATTCGCCCAATGAGTAAATGACATTTAGTCGTTTTCAGCCAATATTTTGGATTTTTGAAAATTTCACTTTTTTGTGAAAATATCCACTAAATGAGGGAATAATATGTGTGAGGGTACCCCAGGAGAGTTCCAAATGTGTGTGGGTAGAATATATATCCCGCGGGGGTAAAATTGAAAAAAGTTGAAAAAAAATATTTTTTGGACTTAGTCATTTTTCCGGCGTTTATCAGACTTTCAGATAGGGGAAATGTCAGTGAGCATTCCGATTTCAGTTCCAGAGCGATTCGCCCAATGAGCCTTGATATTTAGTTGTTTTCAGCCAATTTTCTGGATTTTTGAAATTTTCACTTTTTTGTGAAAATATCCACTAAATGAGGGAATAATATGTGTGAGGGTACCCTAGGAGAGTTCCAAATGTGTGTGGGTAGAATATATATCCCACGGAGGTAAAATTGAAAAAAGTTTAAAAAAATTTTTTTTTGGACTTAGTCATTTTTCCGGCGTTTATCAGACTTTCAGATAGGGGAAATATCAGTGAGTGTTATGATTTCAGTTCCAGACCAATTCGCCCAATGAGTCCTTGATATTTAGTCGTTTTCAGCCAATATTTTGGATTTTTGAAAATTTCACTTTTTTGCGAAAATATCCACTAAATGAGGGAATAATCTGTGTGAGGGTACCCTAGGAGAATTCCAAATGTGTGTGGGTAGAATATATATCCCACGGGGGTAAAATTGAAAAAAGTTTAAAAAATTTTTTTTTTGGACTTAGTCATTTTTCCGGCGTTTATCAGACTTTCAGATAGGGGAAATATCAGTGAGCGTTCCGATTTCAGTTCCAGAGCGATTCGCCCAATGAGTCCTTGATATTTAGTCGTTTTCAGCCAATTTTCTGGATTTTTGAAAATTTACTTTTTTGTGAAAATATCCACTAAATGAGGGAATAATATGTGTGAGGGTACCCCAGGAGAGTTCCAAATGTGTGTGGGTAGAATATATATCCCACGGGGGTAAAATTGAAAAAAGTTGAAAAATTTTTTTTTTTCTACTTAGTCATTTTTACGGCGTTTATCAGACTTTCAGATAGGGGAAATGTCAGTGAGCGTTCTGATTTCAGTTCCAGAGCGATTCGCCCAATGAGTCCTTGATATTTAGTCGTTTTCAGCCAATTTTCTGAATTTTTGAAAATTTTACTTTTTTGTGAAAATATCCACTAAATGAGGGAATAATATGTGTGAGGGTACCCCAGGAGAGTTCCAAATGTGTGTGGGTAGAATATATATCCCGCGGGGGTAAAATTGAAAAAAGTTGAAAAAATTTTTTTTTGGGACTTAATAATTTTTCCGGCGTTTATCAGACTTTCAGATAGGGGAAATGTCAGTGAGCGTTCCGATTTCAGTTCCAGAGCGATTCTCCCAATGAGTCCTTGATATTTAGTCGTTTTCAGCCAATTTTCTGAATTTTTGAAAATTTTACTTTTTTGTGAAAATATCCACTAAATGAGGGAATAATATGTGTGAGGGTACCCCAGGAGAGTTCCAAATGTGTGTGGGTAGAATATATATCCCGCGGGGGTAAAATTGAAAAAAGTTGAAAAAAATTTTTTTTGGGACTTAATAATTTTTCCGCCGTTTATCAGACTTTCAGATAGGGGAAATGTCAGTGAGCATTCCGATTTCAGTTCCAGAGCGATTCGCCCAATGAGTCCTTGATATTTAGTCGTTTTCAGCCAATATTTTGGATTTTTGAAATTTTCACTTTTTTGTGAAAATATCCACTAAATGAGGGAATAATATGTGGGAGGGTACCCCAGGAGAGTTCCAAATGTGTGTGGGTAGAATATATGTCCCACGGGGGTAAAATTGAAAAAAGTTGAAAAAATTTTTTTTTTTGATTTAGTCATTTTTCCGGCGTTTATCAGACTTTCAGATAGGGGAAATGTCAGTGAGTGTTCTGGTTTCAGTTCCAGAGCGATTCGCCCAATGAGTCCTTGATATTGAGTCGTTTTCAGCCAGTTTTCTGGATTTTTGAAAATTTCACTTTTTTGTGAAAATATTCACTAAATGAGGGAATAATATGTGTGAGGGTACCCCAGGAGAGTTCCAAACGTATGTGGGTAGAATATATATCCCACGGGGGTAAAATTGAAAAAAGTTGAAAAAAATTATTTTTTGGACTCAGTCATTTTTCCGGCGTTTATCAGACTTTCAGATAGGGGAAATGTCAGTGAGCGTTCCGATTTCAGTTCCAGAGCGATTGGCCCAATGAGTCCTTGATGTTTAGTCGTTTTCAGCCAATTTTCTGGATTTTTGAAAATTTCACTTTTTTTGTGAAAATATCCACTAAATGAGGGAATAATATGTGTGAGGGTACCCCAGGAGAGTTCCAAATATGTGTGGGTAGAATTTATATCCCACGGGGGTAAAAGTGAAAAAACTTGAAAAAATTTTTTTTTTGAACTTTGTCATTTTTCCGGCGTTTATCAGACTCTCAGATAGGGGAAATGTCAGTGAGGGTTCTGGTTTCAATTCCAGAGCAATTCGCCCAATGAGTCCTTGATATTTAGTCGTTTTCAGCCAATTTTCTCCATTTTTGAAAATTTCACTTTTTTGGGAAAATGTCCACTAAATGAGGGAATAATATGTGTGAGGGTACCCCAGGAGAGTTCCAAATGTGTGTGGGTAGAATTTATATCCCACGGGGTAAAAGTGAAAAAACTTGAAAAAAATTTTTTCTTGGACTTAGTCATTTTTCCGGCGTTTATCAGACTTTCAGATAGGGGAAATGTCAGTGAGCCTTCCGATTTCAGTTCCAGAGCGATTCGCCCAATGAGTCCTTGATATTTAGTCGTTTTCAGCTAATATTTTGGATTTTTGAAAATTTCACTTTTTTGTGAAAATATAAACTAAATGAGGGAATAATATGTGTGAGGGTACCCCAGGAGAGTTCCAAATGTGTGTGGATAGAATATATATCCCACGGGGTAAAATTGAAAAAAGTTGAAAATTTTCTTTTTTTTGGACTTAGTCATTTTTCAGGCGTTTATCAGACTTTCAGATAGGGGAAATGTCAGTGAGCATTTAGATTTCAGTTCCAGAGCGATTCGCCCAATGACTCCTTGATATTTAGTCGTTTTCAGCCAATTTTCTGGATTTTTGAAAATTTCACTTTTTTGTGAAAATATCCACTAAATGAGGGAATAATATGTGTGAGAGTACCCCAGGAGAGTTCCAAATGTGTGTGGGTAGAATATATATCCCACGGGGTAAAATTTAAAAAAGGTTAAAAAAAATTTTTCTTGGACTTAGTCATTTTTCTGCGGTTTATCGGACTTTCAGACAGGGGAAATGTCAGTGAGCGTTCCGATTTCAGTTCTAGAGCAATTCGACCAATGAGTCCTTTATATTTAGTCGTTTTCAGCAAATTTTCTGGATTTTTGAAAATTTCACTTTTTTTGTGAAAATGTCCACTAAATGAGGGAATAATATGTGTGAGGGTACCCTAGGAGAGTTCCAAATGTGTGTGGGTAGAATATATATCCCACGGGGGTAAAATTGAAAAAAGTTTAAAAAATTTTTTTTTTGGACTTAGTCATTTTTCCGGCGTTTATCAGACTTTCAGATAGGGGAAATATCAGTGAGCGTTCCGATTTCAGTTCCAGAGCGATTCGCCCAATGAGTCCTTGATATTTAGTCATTTTCAGCCAATTTTCTGGATTTTTGAAAATTTCACTTTTTTGTGAAAATATCCACTAAATGATGGAATAATATGTGTGAGGGTACCCCAGGAGAGTTCCAAATGTGTGTGGGTAGAATATATATCCCACGGGAGTAAAATTGAAAAAAGTTGAAAAAAATTTTTTTTGGACTTAGTTATTTTTCCGGCGTTTTTCAGACTTTCAGATAGGGGAAATGTCAGTGAGCGTTCCGATTTCAGTTCCAGAGTGATTCGCCCAATGAGTCCTTTATGTATAGTCGTTTTCAGCCAATCTTCTGGATTTTTGAAAATTTCACTTTTTTTGTGAAAATATCCACTAAATGAGGGAATAATATGTGTGAGGGTACCCCAGGAGAGTTCCAAATGTGTGTGGGTAGAATATATATCCCGCGGAGGTAAAATTGAAAAAAGTTTAAAAAAATTTTTTTTTGGACTTAGTTATTTTTCCGGCGATAATCAGACTTTCAGATAGGGGAAATGTCAGTGAGTGTTCTGGTTTCAGTTCCAGAGCGATTTGCCCAATGAGTCCTTGATATTTAGTCGTTTTCAGCCAATTTTCTGGATTTTTGAAAATTTCACTTTTTTGTGAAAATATCCACAAAATGAGGGAATAATATCTGTGAGGGTATCCCAGGAGACTTCCAAATGTGTGTGGGTAGAATATATATCCCACGGGGTAAAATTGAAAAAAGTTTAAAAACATTTTTTTTTGGACTTAGTTATTTTTCCGGCGTTTATCAGACTTTCAGATAGGGAAAATGTCAGTGACCATTCTGATTTCAGTTCCAGAGCGATTCGCCCAATGAGTCCTTGATATTTAGTCGTTTTCAGCCAATTTTCAGGATTTTTGAAAATTTTACTTTTTTGTGAAAATATCCACTAAATGAGGGAATAATATGTGTGAATGTACCCCAGGAGAGTTCCAAATGTGTGTGGGTAGAATATATATCCCACGGGGGTAAAATTGAAAAAAGTTGAAAAACATTTTTTTTTGGACTTAGTCATTTCTCCGGCGATTATCAGACTTTCAGATAGAGGAAATATCAGTGAGCGTTCCGATTTCAGTTCCAGAGCGGTTCGCCCAATGAGTCCTTGATATTTAGTCGTTTTCTGCCAATTTTCTGGATTTTTGAAAATTTCACTTTTTTGTGAAAATATCCACAAAATGAGGGAATAATATGTGTGAGGGTACCCCAGGAGAGTTCCAAATGTGTGTGGGTAGAATATATATCCCACGGGGTAAAATTGAAAAAAGTTTAAAAAAATTTTTTTTTGGACTTCGTAATTTCTCCGGCGTTTATCAGACTTTCAGATAGGGTAAATGTCAGTGAGCGTTCCGATTTCAGTTCTAGAGCAATTCGACCAATGAGTCCTTGATATTTAGTCGTTTTCAGCCAATTTTCTGGATTTTTGAAAATTTCACTTTTTTGTGAAAATATCTACTAAATGAGGGAATAATATGTGTGAGGGTACCCCAGGAGAGTTCCAAATGTGTGTGGGTAGAATATATATCCCACGGGGGTAAAATTGAAAAAAGTTGAAAAAAATTTTTTTTGGGACTTACTTATTTTTCCGGCGTTTATCAGACTTTCAGATAGGGGAAATGTCAGTGAGCGTTCCGATTTCAGTTCCAGAGCGATTCGCCCAATGAGTCCTTGATATTTTGTCGTTTTCAGCCAATTTTCTGGATTTTTGAAAATTTCACTTTTTTGTGAAAATATCCACTAAATGAGGGAATAATATGTGTGAGGGTACCCCAGGAGAGTTCCAAATGTGTGTGGGTAGAATATATATCCCACGGGGGTAAAATTGAAAAAAGTTGAAAAACATTTTTTTTTGGACTTAGTCATTTCTCCGGCGTTTATCAGACTTTCAGATAGAGGAAATATCAGTGAGCGTTCCGATTTCAGTTCCAGAGCGATTCGCCCATTGAGTCCTTGATATTTAGTCGTTTT
The DNA here is from genome assembly GCF_046119375.1 of Phyllobates terribilis. Taxonomy (NCBI): domain Eukaryota; kingdom Metazoa; phylum Chordata; class Amphibia; order Anura; family Dendrobatidae; genus Phyllobates; species Phyllobates terribilis. The sequence goes on along the minus strand of NW_027362791.1, from coordinate 12,621,830 downwards.
CAGCCAATTTTCTGGATTTTTGAAAATTTCACTTTTTTGTGAAAATATCCACAAAATGAGGGAATAATATGTGTGAGTGTACCCCAGGAGAGTTCCAAATGTGTGTGGGTAGAATATATATCCCACGGGGGTAAAATTGAAAAAAGTTGAAAAACATTTTTTTTTGGACTTAGTCATTTCTCCGGCGTTTATCAGACTTTCATATAGAGGAAATATCAGTGAGCGTTCCGATTTCACTTCCAGAGCGATTCGCCCAATGAGTCCTTGATATTTAGTCGTTTTCTGCCAATTTTCTGGATTTTTGAAAATTTCACTTTTTTGTGAAAATATCCACAAAATGAGGGAATAATATGTGTGAGGGTACCCCAGGAGAGTTCCAAATGTGTGTGGGTAGAATATATATCCCACGGGGTAAAATTGAAAAAAGTTTAAAAAAATTTTTTTTTGGACTTCGTAATTTCTCCGGCGTTTATCAGACTTTCAGATAGGGTAAATGTCAGTGAGCGTTCCGATTTCAGTTCTAGATCAATTCGACCAATGAGTCCTTGATATTTAGTCGTTTTCAGCCAATTTTCTGGATTTTTGAAAATTTCACTTTTTTGTGAAAATATCCACTAAATGAGGGAATAATATGTGTGAGGGTACCCCAGGAGAGTTCCAAATGTGTGTGGGTAGAATATATATCCCACGGGGGTAAAATTGAAAAAAGTTGAAAAAAATTTTTTTTTGGACTTACTTATTTTTCCGGCGTTTATCAGACTTTCAGATAGGGGAAATGTCAGTGAGCGTTCCGATTTCAGTTCCAGAGCGATTCGCCCAATGAGTCCTTGATATTTTGTCGTTTTCAGCCAATTTTCTGGATTTTTGAAAATTTCACTTTTTTGTGAAAATATCCACTAAATGAGGGAATAATATGTGTGAGGGTACCCCAGGAGAGTTCCAAATGTGTGTGGGTAGAATATATATCCCACGGGGGTAAAATTGAAAAAAGTTGAAAAACATTTTTTTTTGGACTTAGTCATTTCTCCGGCGTTTATCAGACTTTCAGATAGAGGAAATATCAGTGAGCGTTCCGATTTCAGTTCCAGAGCGATTCGCCCATTGAGTCCTTGATATTTAGTCGTTTTCAGCCAATTTTCTGGATTTTTGAAAATTTCACTTTTTTGTGAAAATATCCACAAAATGAGGGAATAATATGTGTGAGGGTACCCCAGGAGAGTTCCAAATGTGTGTGGGTAGAATATATATCCCACGGGGTAAAATTTAAAAAAGTTGAAAATTTTCTTTTTTTTGGACTTAGTCATTTTTCCGGCGTTTATCAGACTTTCAGATAGGGGAAATGTCAGTGAGCATTCCGATTTCAGTTCCAGAGCGATTCGCCCAATGACTCCTTGATATTTTGTCGTTTTCAGCCAATTTTCTGGATTTTTGAAAATTTCACTTTTTTGTGAAAATATCTACAAAATGAGGGAATAATATGTGTGAGGGTACCCCAGGAGAGTTCCAACTGTGTGTGGGTAGAATATATATCCCACGGGGGAAAAATTGAAAAAAGTTGAAAAACATTTTTTTTTGGACTTAGTAATTTCTCCGGCGTTTATCAGACTTTCAGATAGGGGAAATGTCAGTGAGCATTCCGATTTCAGTTCCAGAGCGATTCGCCCAATGAGTCCTTGATATTTAGTCGTTTTCAGCCGATTTTCTGGATTTTTGAAAATTTCACTTTTTTGTGAAAATATCCACTAAATGAGGGAATAATATGTGTGAGGGTACCCCAGGAGAGTTCCAAATGTGTGTGGGTAGAATATATATCCCACGGGGGTAAAATTGAAAAAAGTTGAAAAACATTTTTTTTTGGACTTAGTCATTTTTCCTGCGTTTATCAGACTTTCAGATAGGGGAAATGTCAGTGAGCGTTCCAATTTCAGTTCCAGAGCGATTCGCCCAATGAGTCCTTGATATTTAGTCGTTTTCTGCCAATTTTCTGGATTTTTGAAAATTTCACTTTTTTGTGAAAATATCCACTAAATGAGGGAATAATATGTGTGAGTGTACCCCAGGAGAGTTCCAAATGTGTGTGGGTAGAATATATATCCCACGGGGGTAAAATTGAAAAAAGTTGAAAAACATTTTTTTTTGGACTTAGTCATTTCTCCGGCGTTTATCAGACTTTCATATAGAGGAAATATCAGTGAGCGTTCCGATTTCACTTCCAGAGCGATTCGCCCAATGAGTCCTTGATATTTAGTCGTTTTCTGCCAATTTTCTGGATTTTTGAAAATTTCACTTTTTTGTGAAAATATCCACAAAATGAGGGAATAATATGTGTGAGGGTACCCCAGGAGAGTTCCAAATGTGTGTGGGTAGAATATATATCCCACGGGGTAAAATTGAAAAAAGTTGCAAAAAATTTTTTTTTGGACTTCGTAATTTCTCCGGCGTTTATCAGACTTTCAGATAGGGTAAATGTCAGTGAGCGTTCCGATTTCAGTTCTAGAGCAATTCGACCAATGAGTCCTTGATATTTAGTCGTTTTCAGCCAATTTTCAGAATTTTTGAAAATTTCACTTTTTTGTGAAAATATCCACTAAATGAGGGAATAATATGTGTGAGGGTACCCCAGGAGAGTTCCAAATGTGTGTGGGTAGAATATATATCCCACGGGGGTAAAATTGAAAAAAGTTGAAAAAAATTTTTTTTTGGACTTACTTATTTTTCCGGCGTTCATCAGACTTTCAGATAGGGGAAATGTCAGTGAGCGTTCCGATTTCAGTTCCAGAGCGATTCGCCCAATGAGTCCTTGATATTTAGTCGTTTTCTGCCAATTTTCTGGATTTTTGAAAATTTCACTTTTTTGTGAAAATATCCACAAAATGAGGGAATAATATGTGTGAGGGTACCCCAGGAGAATTCCAAATGTGTGTGGGTAGAATATATATCCCACGGGGTAAAATTTAAAAAAGTTGAAAATTTTTTTTTTTTTGGACTTAGTCATTTCTCCGGCGTTTATCAGACTTTCAGATAGAGGAAATATCAGTGAGCGTTCCGATTTCAGTTCCAGAGCGATTCGCCCATTGAGTCCTTGATATTTAGTCGTTTTCAGCCAATTTTCTGGATTTTTGAAAATTTCACTTTTTTGTGAAAATATCCACAAAATGAGGGAATAATATGTGTGAGGGTACCCCAGGAGAGTTCCAAATGTGTGTGGGTAGAATATATATCCCACGGGGTAAAATTTAAAAAAGTTGAAAATTTTCTTTTTTTTGGACTTAGTCATTTTTCCGGCGTTTATCAGACTTTCAGATAGGGGAAATGTCAGTGAGCATTCCGATTTCAGTTCCAGAGCGATTCGCCCAATGACTCCTTGATATTTTGTCGTTTTCAGCCAATTTTCTGGATTTTTGAAAATTTCACTTTTTTGTGAAAATATCTACAAAATGAGGGAATAATATGTGTGAGGGTACCCCAGGAGAGTTCCAACTGTGTGTGGGTAGAATATATATCCCACGGGGGAAAAATTGAAAAAAGTTGAAAAACATTTTTTTTTGGACTTAGTAATTTCTCCGGCGTTTATCAGACTTTCAGATAGGGGAAATGTCAGTGAGCATTCCGATTTCAGTTCCAGAGCGATTCGCCCAATGAGTCCTTGATATTTAGTCGTTTTCAGCCGATTTTCTGGATTTTTGAAAATTTCACTTTTTTGTGAAAATATCCACTAAATGAGGGAATAATATGTGTGAGGGTACCCCAGGAGAGTTCCAAATGTGTGTGGGTAGAATATATATCCCACGGGGGTAAAATTGAAAAAAGTTGAAAAACATTTTTTTTTGGACTTAGTCATTTTTCCTGCGTTTATCAGACTTTCAGATAGGGGAAATGTCAGTGAGCGTTCCAATTTCAGTTCCAGAGCGATTCGCCCAATGAGTCCTTGATATTTAGTCGTTTTCTGCCAATTTTCTGGATTTTTGAAAATTTCACTTTTTTGTGAAAATATCCACTAAATGAGGGAATAATATGTGTGAGTGTACCCCAGGAGAGTTCCAAATGTGTGTGGGTAGAATATATATCCCACGGGGGTAAAATTGAAAAAAGTTGAAAAACATTTTTTTTTGGACTTAGTCATTTCTCCGGCGTTTATCAGACTTTCATATAGAGGAAATATCAGTGAGCGTTCCGATTTCAGTTCCAGAGCGATTCGCCCAATGAGTCCTTGATATTTAGTCGTTTTCTGCCAATTTTCTGGATTTTTGAAAATTTCACTTTTTTGTGAAAATATCCACAAAATGAGGGAATAATATGTGTGAGGGTACCCCAGGAGAGTTCCAAATGTGTGTGGGTAGAATATATATCCCACGGGGTAAAATTGAAAAAAGTTTAAAAAAATTTTTTTTTGGACTTCGTAATTTCTCCGGCGTTTATCAGACTTTCAGATAGGGTAAATGTCAGTGAGCGTTCCGATTTCAGTTCTAGAGCAATTCGACCAATGAGTCCTTGATATTTAGTCGTTTTCAGCCAATTTTCTGGATTTTTGAAAATTTCACTTTTTTGTGAAAATATCCACTAAATGAGGGAATAATATGTGTGAGGGTACCCCAGGAGAGTTCCAAATGTGTGTGGGTAGAATATATATCCCACGGAGGTAAAATTGAAAAAAGTTGAAAAACATTTTTTTTTGGACTTAGTCATTTCTCCGGCGTTTATCAGACTTTCAGATAGAGGAAATATCAGTGAGCGTTCCGATTTCAGTTCCAGAGCGATTCGCCCATTGAGTCCTTGATATTTAGTCGTTTTCAGCCAATTTTCTGGATTTTTGAAAATTTCACTTTTTTGTGAAAATATCCACAAAATGAGGGAATAATATGTGTGAGGGTACCCCAGGAGAGTTCCAAATGTGTGCGGGTAGAATATATATCCCACGGGGTAAAATTTAAAAAAGTTGAAAATTTTCTTTTTTTTGGACTTAGTCATTTTTCCGGCGTTTATCAGACTTTCAGATAGGGGAAATGTCAGTGAGCATTCCGATTTCAGTTCCAGAGCGATTCGCCCAATGACTCCTTGATATTTTGTCGTTTTCAGCCAATTTTCTGGATTTTTGAAAATTTCACTTTTTTGTGAAAATATCTACAAAATGAGAAAATAATATGTGTGAGGGTACCCCAGGAGAGTTCCAACTGTGTGTGGGTAGAATATATATCCCACGGGGGAAAAATTGAAAAAAGTTGAAAAACATTTTTTTTTGGACTTAGTAATTTCTCCGGCGTTTATCAGACTTTCAGATAGGGGAAATGTCAGTGAGCATTCCGATTTCAGTTCCAGAGCGATTCGCCCAATGAGTCCTTGATATTTAGTCGTTTTCAGCCGATTTTCTGGATTTTTGAAAATTTCACTTTTTTGTGAAAATATCCACTAAATGAGGGAATAATTTGTGTGAGGGTACCCCAGGAGAGTTCCAAATGTGTGTGGGTAGAATATATATCCCACGGGGTAAAATTGAAAAAAGATGAAAATTTTCTTTTTTTTGGACTTAGTCATTTTTCCTGCGTTTATCAGACTTTCAGATAGGGGAAATGTCAGTGAGCGTTCCAATTTCAGTTCCAGAGCGATACGCCCAATGAGTCCTTGATATTTAGTCGTTTTCAGCCAATATTTTGGATTTTTGAAAATTTCACTTTTTTGCGAAAATATCCACTAAATGAGGGAATAATATGTGTGAGGGTACGCCAGGAGAGTTGCAAATGTGTGTGGGTAGAATATATATCCCACGGGGTAAAATTTATAAAAGTTTTAAAAAACATTTTCTTGGACTTAGTCATTTTTCCGGCGTTTATCAGACTTTCAGATAGAGGAAATGTCAGTGAGCATTACGATTTCAGTTCCAGAGTGATTCGCCCAATGAGTCCTTGATATTTTGTCGTTTTCAGCCAATATTTTGGATTTTTGAAAATTTCACTTTTTTGTGAAAATATCCACTAAATGAGGGAATAATATGTGTGAGGGTACCCCAGGAGAGTTCCAAATGTGTGTGGGTAGAATATATATCCCACGGGGTAAAATTGAAAAAGTTGAAAATTTTTTTTTTTTGGACTTAGTCATTTTTCCGGCGTTTATCAGACTTTCAGATAGGGGAAATGTCAGTGAGTGTTCGGATTTCAGTTCTAGAGCGATTCGCCCAATGAGTCCTTGATATTTAGTCGTTTTCAGCCAATAATTTGGATTTTTGAAAATTTCACTTTTTTGTGAAAATATCCACAAAATGAGGGAATAATATCTGTGAGGGTATCCCAGGAGAGTTCCAAATGTGTGTGGGTAGAATATATATCCCACGGGGTAAAATTGAAAAAAGTTGAAAAAAATTTTTTTTTGGACTTAGTCATTTTTCCAGCATTTATCAGACTTTCAGATAGGGCAAATATCAGTGAGCGTACCGATTTCAGTTCCAGAGCGATTCGCCCAATGAGTCCTTGATATTTAGTCGTTTTCAGCTAATATTTTGGATTTTTGAAAATTTCACTTTTTTGTGAAAATATCCACTAAATCAGGGAATAATATGTGTGAGGGTACCCTAGGAGAGTTCCAAATGTGTGTGGGTAGAATATATATCCCACGGGGTAAAATTGAAAAAGTTGAAAATTATTATTTTTTGGACTTAGTCATTTTTCTGGCGTTTATAAGACTTTCAGATAGGGCAAATATCAGTGAGCGTTCCGATTTCAGTTCCAGAGCGATTCGCCCAATGAGTCCTTGATATTTAGTTTTTTTCAGCCAATTTTCTGGATTTTTGAAAATTTCACTTTTTTGTGAAAATATCCACTAAATGAGGGAATAATATGTGTGAGGGTACCCAAGGAGAGTTCCAAATGTGTGTGGGTAGAATATATATCCCACGGGATAAAATTTTAAAAAGTTTAAAAAATGTTTTTCTTGGACTCAGTCATTTTTCCGGCGTTTATCAGACTTTCAGATAGGGGAAATGTCAGTGAGCATTCCGATTTCAGTTCCAGAGCGATTCGCCCAATGAGTATGTGATATTTAGTCGTTTTCAGCCAATATTTTGGATTTTTGAAAATTTCACTTTTTTGTGAAAATATCCACTAAATGAGGGAATAATATATGTGAGGGTACCCCAGGAGAGTGCCAAATGTGTGTGGGTAGAATATATATCCCAAGGGGTAAAATTGAAAAAAGTTGAAAAATTTTTTTTTTTGGACTTAGTCATTTTTCCTGCGTTTATCAGACTTTCAGATAGGGGAAATGTCAGTGAGCGTTCCAATTTCAGTTCCAGAGCGATTCGCCCAATGAGTCCTTGATATTTAGTCGTTTTCAGCCAATATTTTGGATTTTTGAAAATTTCACTTTTTTGCGAAATTATCCACTAAATGAGGGAATAATATGTGTGAGGGTACGCCAGGAGAGTTGCAAATGTGTGTGGGTAGAATATATATCCCACGCGGTAAAATTTATAAAAGTTTTAAAAAAATTTTTCTTGGACTTAGTCATTTTTCCGGCGTTTATCAGACTTTCAGATAGGGGAAATGTCAGTGAGCATTCCGATTTCAGTTCCAGAGCGATTCGCCCAATGAGTCCTTGATATTTAGTTTTTCTCAGCCAATTTTCTGGATTTTTGAAAATTTCACTTTTTTGTGAAAACATCCACTAAATGAGGGAATAATATGTGTGAGGGTACCCAAGGAGAGTTCCAAATATGTGTGGGTAGAATGTATATCCCACGGGGTAAAATTTAAAAAAGTTTAAAAACATTTTTTTTTGGACTTAGTAATTTTTCCAGCGTTTATCAGACTTTCAGATAGGGGAAATGTCAGTGAGCATTCTGATTTCAGTTCCAGAGAGATTCGCCCAATGAATCGTTGATATTTAGTCGTTTTCAGCCAATTTTCTGGATTTTTGAAAATTTCACTTTCTTGCGAAAATATCCACTAAATGAGGGAATAATATGTGTGAGGGTACCCCAGAAGAGTGCCAAATGTGTGTGGGTAGAATATATATCCCAAGGTTAAAATTGAAAAAAGTTGAACATTTTTTTTTTTTGGACTTAGTCATTTTTCCTGCGTTTATCAGACTTTCAGATAGGGCAAATATCAGTGAGCATTCCGATTTCAGTTCCAGAGCGATTCGCCCAATGAGTCCTTGATATTTAGTCGTTTTCAGCCGATTTTCTGGATTTTTGAAAATTTCACTTTTTTGTGAAAATATCCACTAAATGAGGGAATAATATGTGTGAGGGTACCCCAGGAGAGTTCCAAATGTGTGTGGGTAGAATATATATCCCACGGGGGTAAAATTGAAAAAGTTGAAAAACATTTTTTTTTGGACTTAGTCATTTTTCCTGCGTTTATCAGACTTTCAGATAGGGGAAATGTCAGTGAGCGTTCCAATTTCAGTTCCAGAGTGATTCGCCCAATGAGTCCTTGATATTTAGGCGTTTTCAGCCGATATTTTGGATTTTTGAAAATTTCACTTTTTTGCGAAATTATCCACTAAATGAGGGAATAATATGTGTGAGGGTACGCCAGGAGAGTTGCAAATGTGTGTGGGTAGAATATATATCCCACGGGGTAAAATTTATAAAAGTTTTAAAAAAAAATTTCTTGGACTTAGTCATTTTTCCGGCGTTCATCAGACTTTCAGATAGGGGAAATGTCAGTGAGCGTTCCGATTTCAGTTCCAGAGCGATTCGCCCAATGAATCCTTGATATTTAGTCGTTTTCAGCCAATATTTTGGATTTTTGAAAATTTCACTTTTTTGTGAAAATATCCACAAAATGAGGGAATAATATCTGTGAGGGTATCCCAGGAGAGTTCCAAATGTGTGTGGGTAGAATATATATCCCACGGGGTAAAATTGAAAAAAGTTGAAAAAAATTTTTTTTTGGACTTAGTCATTTTTCCAGCATTTATCAGACTTTCAGATAGGGCAAATATCAGTGAGCGTACCGATTTCAGTTCCAGAGCGATTCGCCCAATGAGTCCTTGATATTTAGTCGTTTTCAGCTAATATTTTGGATTTTTGAAAATTTCACTTTTTTGTGAAAATATCCACTAAATCAGGGAATAATATGTGTGAGGGTACCCTAGGAGAGTTCCAAATGTGTGTGGGTAGAATATATATCCCACGGGGTAAAATTGAAAAAGTTGAAAATTATTATTTTTTGGACTTAGTCATTTTTCTGGCGTTTATAAGACTTTCAGATAGGGCAAATATCAGTGAGCGTTCCGATTTCAGTTCCAGAGCGATTCGCCCAATGAGTCCTTGATATTTAGTTTTTTTCAGCCAATTTTCTGGATTTTTGAAAATTTCACTTTTTTGTGAAAATATCCACTAAATGAGGGAATAATATGTGTGAGGGTACCCAAGGAGAGTTCCAAATGTGTGTGGGTAGAATATATATCCCACGGGATAAAATTTTAAAAAGTTTAAAAAATGTTTTTCTTGGACTCAGTCATTTTTCCGGCGTTTATCAGACTTTCAGATAGGGGAAATGTCAGTGAGCATTCCGATTTCAGTTCCAGAGCGATTCGCCCAATGAGTATTTGATATTTAGTCGTTTTCAGCCAATATTTTGGATTTTTGAAAATTTCACTTTTTTGTGAAAATATCCACTAAATGAGGGAATAATATATGTGAGGGTACCCCAGGAGAGTGCCAAATGTGTGTGGGTAGAATATATATCCCAAGGGGTAAAATTGAAAAAAGTTGAAAAATTTTTTTTTTTGGACTTAGTCATTTTTCCTGCGTTTATCAGACTTTCAGATAGGGGAAATGTCAGTGAGCGTTCCAATTTCAGTTCCAGAGCGATTCGCCCAATGAGTCCTTGATATTTAGTCGTTTTCAGCCAATATTTTGGATTTTTGAAAATTTCACTTTTTTGCGAAATTATCCACTAAATGAGGGAATAATATGTGTGAGGGTACGCCAGGAGAGTTGCAAATGTGTGTGGGTAGAATATATATCCCACGCGGTAAAATTTATAAAAGTTTTAAAAAAAAATTTCTTGGACTTAGTCATTTTTCCGGCGTTTATCAGACTTTCAGATAGGGGAAATGTCAGTGAGCATTCCGATTTCAGTTCCAGAGCGATTCGCCCAATGAGTCCTTGATATTTAGTTTTTCTCAGCCAATTTTCTGGATTTTTGAAAATTTCACTTTTTTGTGAAAACATCCACTAAATGAGGGAATAATATGTGTGAGGGTACCCAAGGAGAGTTCCAAATATGTGTGGGTAGAATGTATATCCCACGGGGTAAAATTTAAAAAAGTTTAAAAACATTTTTTTTTGGACTTAGTAATTTTTCCAGCGTTTATCAGACTTTCAGATAGGGGAAATGTCAGTGAGCATTCTGATTTCAGTTCCAGAGAGATTCGCCCAATGAATCGTTGATATTTAGTCGTTTTCAGCCAATTTTCTGGATTTTTGAAAATTTCACTTTCTTGCGAAAATATCCACTAAATGAGGGAATAATATGTGTGAGGGTACCCCAGAAGAGTGCCAAATGTGTGTGGGTAGAATATATATCCCAAGGTTAAAATTGAAAAAAGTTGAACATTTTTTTTTTTTGGACTTAGTAATTTTTCCAGCGTTTATCAGACTTTCAGATAGGGGAAATGTCAGTGAGCGTTCCGATTTCAGTTCCAGAGCGATTCGCCCAATGAATCCTTGATATTTAGTCGTTTTCAGCCAATATTTTGGATTTTTGAAAATTTCACTTTTTTGTGAAAATATCCACTAAATGAGGGAATAATATGTGTGAGGGTACCAAAGGAGAGTTCCAAATGTGTGTGGGTAGAATATATATCCCACGGGGTAAAATTGAAAAAGTTGAAAATTATTTTTTTTTGGACTTAGTCATTTTTCCGGCGTTTATCAGACTTTCAGATAGGGCAAATATCAGTGAGCGTTCCGATTTCAGTTCCAGAGCGATTCGCCCAATGAGTCCTTGATATTTAGTTTTTTTCAGCCAATTTTCTGGATTTTTGAAAATTTCACTTTTTTGTGAAAATATCCACTAAATGAGGGAATAAAATGTGTGAGGGTACCCCAGGAGAGTTCCAAATGTGTGTGGGTAGAATATATATCCCACGGGGGTAAAATTGAAAAAAGTTAAAAAACATTTTTTTTGGACTTAGTAATTTTTCCAGCGTTTATCAGACTTTCAGATAGGGGCAATGTCAGTGAGCATTCCGATTTCAGTTCCAGAGCGATTCGCCCAATGAGTCCTTGATATTTAGTCGTTTTCAGCCAATTTTCCAGATTTTTGAAAATTTCACTTTTTTGCGAAAATATCCACTAAATGAGGGAATAATATGTGTGAGGGTACCCCAGGAGAGTTCCAAATGTGTGTGGGTAGAATATGTATCCCACGGGGTAAAATTTAAAAAAGTTTACAATTTTTTTTTCTTGGACTTAGTCATTTTTCCGGCGTTTATCAGACTTTCAGATAGGGGAAATGTCAGTGAGCGTTCCGATTTCAGTTCCAGAGCGATTCGACCAATGAGTCCTTGATATTTAGTCGTTTTCAGCCAATTTTCTGGATTTTTGAAAATTTCACTTTTTTGTGAAAATATCCACTAAATGAGGGAATAATATGTGTGAGGGTGCCCCAGGAGAGTTCCAAATGTGTGTGGGTAGAATATATATCCCACGGGGTAAAATTGAAAAAGTTGAAAATTATTATTTTTTGGACTTAGTCATTTTTCCGGCGTTTATCAGACTTTCAGATAGGGCAAATATCAGTGAGCGTTCCGATTTCAGTTCCAGAGCGATTCGCCCAATGAGTCCTTGATATTTAGTCGTTTTCAGCCAATATTTTGGATTTTTGAAAATTTCACTTTTTTTGTGAAAATATCCACTAAATGAGGGAATAATATATGTGAGGGTACCCCAGGAGAGTTCCAAATGTGTGTGGGTAGAATATATATCCCACGGGGTAAAATTGAAAAAAGTTTTAAAAAAATTTTTTTTGGACTTAGTAATTTCTCCGGCGTTTATCAGACTTTCAGATAGGGGAAATGTCAGTGAGCATTCCGATTTCAGTTCCAGAGCGATTCGCCCAATGAGTCCTTGATATTTAGTTGTTTTCAGCCAATTTTCTGGATTTTTGAAAATTTCAGTTTTTTGTGAAAATATCCACTAAATGAGGGAATAATATGTGTGAGTGTACCCCAGGAGAGTTCCAAATGTGTGTGGGTAGAATATATATCCCACGGGGTAAAATTGAAAAAAGTTTAAAAAAATTTTTTTTGGACTTAGTAATTTCTCCGCCGTTTATCAGACTTTCAGATAGGGGAAATGTCAGTGAGCATTCCGATTTCAATTCCAGAGCGATTCGCCCAATGAGTCCTTGATATTTAGTCGTTTTCAGACAATATTTTGGATTTTTGAAAATTTCACTTTTTTTGTGAAAATATCCACTAAATGAGGGAATAATATGTGTGAGGGTACCCCAGGAGAGTACCAAATGTGTGTGGGTAGAATATATATCCCACGGGGTAAAATTGAAAAAAGTTGAAAATTATTTTTTTTTGGACTTAGTCATTTTTCCTGCGTTTATCAGACTTTCAGATAGGGCAAATATCAGTGAGCATTCCGATTTCAGTTCCAGAGCGATTCGCCCAATGAGTCCTTGATATTTAGTCGTTTTCAGCCAATTTTCTGGATTTTTGAAAATTTCACTTTTTTGTGAAAATATCCACTAAATGAGGGAATAATATGTGTGAGGGTACCCCAGGAGAGTTCCAAATGTGTGTGGGTAGAATATATATCCCACGAGGTTAAAATTGAAAAAGGTTGAAAAACATTTTTTTTTGGACTTAGTCATTTCTCCGGCGTTTATCAGACTTTCAGATAGGGGAAATGTCAGTGAGCATTCCGATTTCAGTTCCAGAGCGATTCGCCCAATGAGTCCTTGATATTTAGTCGTTTTCAGCCAATTTTCTGGATTTTTGAAAATTTCAGTTTTTTGTGAAAATATCCACTAAATGAGGGAATAATATGTGTGAGGGTACCCCAGGAGAGTTCCAAATGTGTGTGGGTAGAATATATATCCCACGGGGTAAAATTGAAAAAAGTTTAAAAAAATTTTTTTTGGACTTAGTAATTTCTCCGCCGTTTATCAGACTTTCAGATAGGGGAAATGTCAGTGAGCATTCCGATTTCAATTCCAGAGCGATTCGCCCAATGAGTCCTTGATATTTAGTCGTTTTCAGACAATATTTTGGATTTTTGAAAATTTCACTTTTTTGTGAAAATATCCACTAAATGAGGGAATAATATGTGTGAGGGTACCCCAGGAGAGTTCCAAATGTGTGTGGGTAGAATATATATCCCACGGGGTAAAATTGAAAAAAGTTTAAAAAAATTTTTTTTGGACTTAGTAATTTCTCCGCGGTTTATCAGACTTTCAGATAGGGGAAATGTCAGTGAGCATTCCGATTTCAATTCCAGAGCGATTCGCCCAATGAGTCCTTGATATTTAGTCGTTTTCAGAGAATATTTTGGATTTTTGAAAATTTCACTTTTTTGTGAAAATATCCACTAAATGAGGGAATAATATGTGTGAGGGTACCCCAGGAGAGTACCAAATGTGTGTGGGTAGAATATATATCCCACGGGGTAAAATTGAAAAAAGTTGAAAATTATTTTTTTTTGGACTTAGTCATTTTTCCTGCGTTTATCAGACTTTCAGATAGGGCAAATATCAGTGAGCATTCCGATTTCAGTTCCAGAGCGATTCGCCCAATGAGTCCTTGATATTTAGTCGTTTTCAGCCAATTTTCTGGATTTTTGAAAATTTCACTTTTTTGTGAAAATATCCACTAAATGAGGGAATAATATGTGTGAGGGTACCCCAGGAGAGTTCCAAATGTGTGTGGGTAGAATATATATCCCACGAGGTTAAAATTGAAAAAGGTTGAAAAACATTTTTTTTTGGACTTAGTCATTTCTCCGGCGTTTATCAGACTTTCAGATAGGGGAAATGTCAATGAGCATTCCGATTTCAGTTCCAGAGCGATTCGCCCAATGAGTCCTTGATATTTAGTCGTTTTCAGCCAATTTTCTGGATTTTTGAAAATTTCAGTTTTTTGTGAAAATATCCACTAAATGAGGGAATAATATGTGTGAGGGTTACCCAGGAGAGTTCCAAATGTGTGTGGGTAGAATATATATCCCACGGGGGTAAAATTGAAAAAAGTTGAAAAACATTTTTTTTTGGACTTAGTAATTTTTCCTGCGTTTATCAGACTTTCAGATAGGGGAAATGTCAGTGAGCGTTCCAATTTCAGTTCCAGAGCGATTCGCCCAATGAGTCCTTGATATTTAGTCGTTTTCAGCCAATATTTTGGATTTTTGAAAGTTTCCCTTTTTTGCGAAAATCTCCACTAAATGAGGGAATAATATGTGTGAGGGTACGCCAGGAGAGTTGCAAATGTGTGTGGGTAGAATATATATCCCACGGGGTAAAATTTATAAAAGTTTTAAAAAAAATTTTCTTGGACTTAGTCATTTTCCCGGCGTTTATCAGACTTTCAGATAGGGGAAATGTCAGTGAGCGTTCCGATTTCAGTTCCAGAGCGATTCGCCCAATGAGTCCTTGATATTTAGTCGTTTTCAGCCAATATTTTGGATTTTTGAAAATTTCACTTTTTTGTGAAAATATCCACTAAATGAGGGAATAATATGTGTGAGGGTACCCCAGGAGAGTTCCAAATGTGTGTGGGTAGAATATATATCCCACGGGGTAAAATTGAAAAAAGTTTAAAATTTTCTTTTTTTTGGACTTAGTCATTTTTCCGGCGTTTATCAGACTTTCAGATAGGGGAAATGGCAGTGAGCATTCCGATTTAAGTTCCAGAGCGATTCGCCCAATGAGTCCTTGATATTTAGTCGTTTTCAGCCAATATTTTGGCTTTTGAAAATTTCACTTTTTTGTGAAAATATCCACTAAATGAGGGAATAATATATGTGAGGGTACCCCAGGAGAGTTCCAAATGTGTGTGGGTAGAATATATATCCCACGGGGTAAAATTGAAAAAAGTTGAAAATTTTTTTTTTTGGACTTAGTCATTTTTCCTGCGTTCATCAGACTGTCAGATAGGGCAAATATCAGTGAGCATTCCGATTTCAGTTCCAGAGCGATTCGCCCAATGAATCCTTGATATTTAGTCGTTTTCAGCCAATTTTCTGGATTTTTGAAAATTTCACTTTTTTGTTAAAATATCCACTAAATGAGGGAATAATATGTGTGAGGGAACCCCTGGAGAGTTCCAAATGTGTGTGGGTAGAATATATATCCCACGGGGTAAAATTGAAAAAAGTTTTAAAAAAATTTTTTTTGGACTTAGTAATTTCTCCGGCGTTTATCAGACTTTCAGATAGGGGAAATGTCAGTGAGCATTCCGATTTCAGTTCCAGAGCGATTCGCCCAATGAGTCCTTAATATTTAGTCGTTTTCAGCCAATTTTCTGGATTTTTGAAAATTTCAGTTTTTTGTGAAAATATCCACTAAATGGGGAATAATATGTGTGAGGGTACCCCAGGAGAGTTCCAAATGTGTGTGGGTAGAATATATATCCCACGGGGTAAAATTGAAAAAAGTTGAAAAACATTTTTTTTTGGACTCAGTAATTTCTCCGGCGTTTATCAGACTTTCAGATCGGGGAAATGTCAGTGAGCATTCCAATTTCAATTCCAGAGCGATTCGCCCAATGAGTCCTTGATATTTAGTCGTTTTCAGCCAATATTTTGGATTTTTGAAAATTTCACTTTTTTGTGAAAATATCCACTAAATGAGGGAATAATATGTGTGAGGGTACCCCAGGAGAGTACCAAATGTGTGTCGGTAGAATATATATCCCACGGGATAAAATTGAAAAAAGTTGAAAATTTTTTTTTTTGGACTTAGTCATTTTTCCTGCGTTTATCAGACTTTCAGATAGGGCAAATATCAGTGAGCATTCCGATTTCAGTTCCAGAGCGATTCGCCCAATGAGTCCTTGATATTTAGTCGTTTTCAGCCAATTTTCTGGATTTTTGAAAATTTCACTTTTTTGTGAAAATATCCACTAAATGAGGGAATAATATGTGTGAGGGTACCCCAGGAGAGTTCCAAATGTGTGTGGGTAGAATATATATCCCACGAGGTTAAAATTGAAAAAGGTTGAAAAACATTTTTTTTTGGACTTAGTCATTTCTCCGGCGTTTATCAGACTTTCAGATAGGGGAAATGTCAGTGAGCATTCCGATTTCAGTTCCAGAGCGATTCGCCCAATGAGTCCTTGATATTTAGTCGTTTTCAGCCAATTTTCTGGATTTTTGAAAATTTCAGTTTTTTGTGAAAATATCCACTAAATGAGGGAATAATATGTGTGAGGGTACCCCAGGAGAGTTCCAAATGTGTGTGGGTAGAATATATATCCCACGGGGTAAAATTGAAAAAAGTTTAAAAAAATTTTTTTTTGGACTTAGTAATTTCTCCGGCGTTTATCAGACTTTCAGATGGGGGAAATGTCAGTGAGCATTCCGATTTCAATTCCAGAGCGATTCGCCCAATGAGTCCTTGATATTTAGTCGTTTTCAGCCAATATTTTGGATTTTTGAAAATTTCACTTTTTTGTGAAAATATCCACTAAATGAGGGAATAATATGTGTGAGGGTACCCCAGGAGAGTTCCAAATGTGTGTGGGTAGAATATATATCCCACGGGGTAAAATTGAAAAAAGTTTAAAAAAATTTTTTTTTGGACTTAGTAATTTCTCCGGCGTTTATCAGACTTTCAGATGGGGGAAATGTCAGTGAGCATTCCGATTTCAATTCCAGAGCGATTCGCCCAATGAGTCCTTGATATTTAGTCGTTTTCAGCCAATATTTTGGATTTTGGAAATTTCACTTTTTTGTGAAAATATCCACTAAATGAGGGAATAATATGTGTGAGGGTACCCCAGGAGAGTTCCAAATGTGTGTGGGTAGAATATATATCCCACGGGGTAAAATTGAAAAAAGTTGAAAAACATTTTTTTTTGGACTTAGTAATTTTTCCTGCGTTTATCAGACTTTCAGATAGGGGAAATGTCAGTGATCGTTCCAATTTCAGTTCCAGATCGATTCGCCCAATGAGTCCTTGATATTTAGTCGTTTTCAGCCAATATTTTGGATTTTTGAAAGTTTCACTTTTTTGCGAAAATATCCACTAAATGAGGGAATAATATGTGTGAGTGTACGCCAGGAGAGTTGCAAATGTGTGTGGGTAGAATATATATCCCACGGGGTAAAATTTATAAAAGTTTTAAAAAAAAATTTCTTGGACTTAGTCATTTTTCCGGCGTTTATCAGACTTTCAGATAGGGGAAATGTCAGTGAGCATTCCGATTTCAGTTCCAGAGCGATTCGCCCAATGAGTCCTTGATATTTAGTCGTTTACAGCCAATATTTTGGATTTTTGAAAATTTCACTTTTTTGTGAAAATATCCACTAAATGAGGGAATAATATGTGTGAGGGTACCCCAGGAGAGCTCCAAATGTGTGTGGGTAGAATATATATCCCACGGGGTAAAATTTAAAAAAGTTTAAAAAATTTTTTTCTTGGACTTAGTCATTTTTCCGGGGTTTATCAGACTTTCAGATAGGGGAAATGTCAGTGAGCGTTCCGATTTCAGTTCCAGAGCGATTCTCCCAATGAGTCCTTGATATTTAGTTGTTTTCAGCCAATATTTTGGCTTTTGAAAATTTCACTTTTTTGTGAAAATATCCACTAAATGAGGGAATAATATATTTGAGGGTACCCCAGGAGAGTTCCAAATGTGTGTGGGTAGAATATATATCCCACGGGGTAAATTGAAAACAGTTTAAAAAAATTTTTTTTTGGACTTAGTAATTTCTCCGGCGTTTATCAGACTTTCAGATCGGGGAAATGTCAGTGAGCATTCCGATTTCAATTCCAGAGCGATTCGCCCAATGAGTCCTTGATATTTAGTCGTTTTCAGCCAATATTTTGAATTTTTGAAAATTTCACTTTTTTGTGAAAATATCCACTAAATGAGGGAATAATATGTGTGAGGGTACCCCAGGAGAGTTCCAAATGTGTGTGGGTAGAATATATATCCCACGGGGGTAAAATTGAAAAAAGTTGAAAAACATTTTTTTTTGGACTTAGTAATTTTTCCTGCGTTTATCAGACTTTCAGATAGGGGAAATGTCAGTGAGCGTTCCGATTTCAGTTCCAGAGCGATTCGCCCAATGAGTCCTTGATATTTAGTCGTTTTCAGCCAATATTTTGGATTTTTGAAAGTTTCACTTTTTTGCGAAAATATCCACTAAATGAGGGAATAATATGTGTGAGGGTACGCCAGGAGAGTTGCAAATGTGTGTGGGTAGAATATATATCCCACGGGGTAAAATTTATAAATGTTTTAAAAAAAATTTTCTTGGACTTAGTCATTTTCCCGGCGTTTATCAGACTTTCAGATAGGGTAAATGTCAGTGAGCGTTCCGATTTCAGTTCCAGAGCGATTCGCCCAATGAGTCCTTGATATTTAGTCGTTTTCAGCCAATATTTTTGATTTTTGAAAATTTCACTTTTTTGTGAAAATATCCACTAATTGAGGGAATAATATGTGTGAGGGTACCCCAGGAGAGTTCCAAATGTGTGTGGGTAGAATATATATCCCACGGGGTAAAATTGAAAAAAGTTTAAAATTTTCTTTTTTTTGGACTTAGTCATTTTTCCGGCGTTTATCAGACTTTCAGATAGGGCAAATATCAGTGAGCGTTCCGATTTCAGTTCCAGAGCGGTTCGCCCAATGAGTCCTTAATATTTATTCGTTCTCAGCCAATTTTCTGGATTTTTGAAAATTTCACTTTTTTGCGAAAATATCCACTAAATGAGGGAATAATATGTGTGAGTGTACGCCAGGAGAGTTGCAAATGTGTGTGGGTAGAATATATATCCCACGGGGTAAAATTTATAAAAGTTTTAAAAAAAAATTTCTTGGACTTAGTCATTTTTCCGGCGTTTATCAGACTTTCAGATAGTGGAAATGTCAGTGAGCATTCCGATTTCAGTTCCAGAGCGATTCGCCCAATGAGTCCTTGATATTTAGTCGTTTACAGCCAATATTTTGGATTTTTGAAAATTTCACTTTTTTGTGAAAATATCCACTAAATGAGGGAATAATATGTGTGAGGGTACCCCAGGAGAGCTCCAAATGTGTGTGGGTAGAATATATATCCCACGGGGTAAAATTGAAAAAAGTTTAAAATTTTCTTTTTTTTGGACTTAGTCATTTTTCCGGCGTTTATCAGACTTTCAGATAGGGCAAATATCAGTGAGCGTTCCGATTTCAGTTCCAGAGCGGTTCGCCCAATAAGTCCTTAATATTTATTCGTTCTCAGCCAATTTTCTGGATTTTGAAAATTTCACTTTTTTGTGAAAATATCCACTAAATGAGGGAATAATATGTGTGAGGGTACCCCAGGAGAGTTCCAAATGTGTGTGGGTAGAATATATATCCCACGGGGTAAAATTGAAAAAAGTTTTAAAAAAATTTTTTTTGGACTTAGTAATTTCTCCGGCGTTTATCAGACTTTCAGATAGGGGAAATGTCAGTGAGCATTCCGATTTCAGTTCCAGAGCGATTCGCCCAATGAGTCCTTGATATTTAGTCGTTTTCAGACAATATTTTGGATTTTTGAAAATTTCACTTTTTAGTGAAAATATCCACTAAATGAGGGAATAATATGTGTGAGGGTACCCCAGGAGAGTACCAAATGTGTGTGGGTAGAATATATATCCCACGGGGTAAAATTGAAAAAAGTTGAAAATTATTTTTTTTTGGACTTAGTCATTTTTCCTGCGTTTATCAGACTTTCAGATAGGGCAAATATCAGTGAGCATTCCGATTTCAGTTCCAGAGCGATTCGCCCAATGAGTCCTTGATATTTAGTCGTTTTCAGACAATTTTCTGGATTTTTGAAAATTTCACTTTTTTGTGAAAATATCCACTAAATGAGGGAATAATATGTGTGAGGGTACCACAGGAGAGTTCCAAATGTGTGTGGGTAGAATATATATCCCACGGGGGTAAAATTGAAAAAAGTTGAAAAACATTTTTTTTTGGATTTAGTAATTTTTCCGGCGTTTATCAGACTTTCAGATAGGGGAAATGTCAGTGAGCGTTCCGATTTCAGTTCCAGAGCGATTCGCCCAATGAATCCTTAATATTTAGTCGTTTTCAGCTAATATTTTGGATTTTTGAAAATTTCACTTTTTTGTGAAAATATTCACTAAATGAGGGAATAATATGTGTGAGGGTACCCCAGGAGAGTTCCAAATGTGTGTGGGTAGAATATATATCCCACGGGGTAAAATTTAAAAAAGTTTAAAAAAAATTTTTCTTGGACTTAGTCATTTTTCCGGGGTTTATCAGACTTTCAGATAGGGGAAATGTCAGTGAGCGTTCCGATTTCAGTTCCAGAGCGATTCGACCAATGAGTCCTTGATATTTAGTCGTTTTCAGCCAATTTTCTGGATTTTTGAAAATTTCACTTTTTTGTGAAAATATCCACTAAATGAGGGAATAATATGTGTGAGGGTACCCCAGGAGAGTTCCAAATGTGTGTGGGTAGAATATATATCCCACGGGGGTAAAATTGAAAAAAGTTGAAAAACATTTTTTTTTGGACTTAGTAATTTCTCCGGCGTTTATCAGACTTTCAGATCGGGGAAATGTCAGTGAGCATTCCGATTTCAATTCCAGAGCGATTCGCCCAATGAGTCCTTGATATTTAGTCGTTTTCAGCCAATATTTTGGATTTTTGAAAATTTCACTTTTTTGTGAAAATATCCACTAAATGAGGGAATAATATGTGTGAGGGTACCCCAGGAGAGTGCCAAATGTGTGTGGGTAGAATATATATCCCACGGGATAAAATTGAAAAAAGTTGAAAATTTTTTTTTTTGGACTTAGTCATTTTTCCTGCGTTTATCAGACTTTCAGATAGGGCAAATATCAGTGAGCATTCCGATTTCAGTTCCAGAGCGATTCGCCCAATGAGTCCTTGATATTTAGTCGTTTTCAGCCAATTTTCTGTATTTTTGGAAATTTCACTTTTTTGTGAAAATATCCACTAAATGAGGGAATAATATGTGTGAGGGTACCACAGGAGAGTTCCAAATGTGTGTGGGTAGAATATATATCCCACGGGGGTAAAATTGAAAAAAGTTGAAAAACATTTTTTTTTGGACTTAGTCATTTTTCCGGCGTTTATCAGACTTTCAGATAGGGGAAATGTCAGTGAGCGTTCCGATTTCAGTTCCAGAGAGATTCGCCCAATGAATCCTTAATATTTAGTCGTTTTCAGCCAATATTTTGGATTTTTGAAAATTTCACTTTTTTGTGAAAATATCCACTAAATGAGGGAATAATATGTGTGAGGGTACCCCAGGAGAGTTCCAAATGTGTGTGGGTAGAATATATATCCCACGGGGTAAAATTGAAAAAAGTTGAAAAATTTTTTTTTTGGACTTAGTCATTTTTCCTGCGTTCATCAGACTGTCAGATAGGGCAAATATCAGTGAGCATTCCGATTTCAGTTCCAGAGCGATTCGCCCAATGAATCCTTGATATTTAGTCGTTTTCAGACAATATTTTGGATTTTTGAAAATTTCACTTTTTAGTGAAAATATCCACTAAATGAGGGAATAATATGTGTGAGGGTACCCCAGGAGAGCTCCAAATGTGTGTGGGTAGAATATATATCCCACGGGGTAAAATTGAAAAAAGTTTAAAATTTTCTTTTTTTTGGACTTAGTCATTTTTCCGGCGTTTATCAGACTTTCAGATAGGGCAAATATCAGTGAGCGTTCCGATTTCAGTTCCAGAGCGGTTCGCCCAATAAGTCCTTAATATTTATTCGTTCTCAGCCAATTTTCTGGATTTTGAAAATTTCACTTTTTTGTGAAAATATCCACTAAATGAGGGAATAATATGTGTGAGGGTACCCCAGGAGAGTTCCAAATGTGTGTGGGTAGAATATATATCCCACGGGGTAAAATTGAAAAAAGTTTTAAAAAAATTTTTTTTGGACTTAGTAATTTCTCCGGCGTTTATCAGACTTTCAGATAGGGGAAATGTCAGTGAGCATTCCGATTTCAGTTCCAGAGCGATTCGCCCAATGAGTCCTTGATATTTAGTCGTTTTCAGACAATATTTTGGATTTTTGAAAATTTCACTTTTTAGTGAAAATATCCACTAAATGAGGGAATAATATGTGTGAGGGTACCCCAGGAGAGTACCAAATGTGTGTGGGTAGAATATATATCCCACGGGGTAAAATTGAAAAAAGTTGAAAATTATTTTTTTTTGGACTTAGTCATTTTTCCTGCGTTTATCAGACTTTCAGATAGGGCAAATATCAGTGAGCATTCCGATTTCAGTTCCAGAGCGATTCGCCCAATGAGTCCTTGATATTTAGTCGTTTTCAGACAATTTTCTGGATTTTTGAAAATTTCACTTTTTTGTGAAAATATCCACTAAATGAGGGAATAATATGTGTGAGGGTACCACAGGAGAGTTCCAAATGTGTGTGGGTAGAATATATATCCCACGGGGGTAAAATTGAAAAAAGTTGAAAAACATTTTTTTTTGGATTTAGTAATTTTTCCGGCGTTTATCAGACTTTCAGATAGGGGAAATGTCAGTGAGCGTTCCGATTTCAGTTCCAGAGCGATTCGCCCAATGAATCCTTAATATTTAGTCGTTTTCAGCTAATATTTTGGATTTTTGAAAATTTCACTTTTTTGTGAAAATATTCACTAAATGAGGGAATAATATGTGTGAGGGTACCCCAGGAGAGTTCCAAATGTGTGTGGGTAGAATATATATCCCACGGGGTAAAATTTAAAAAAGTTTAAAAAAAATTTTTCTTGGACTTAGTCATTTTTCCGGGGTTTATCAGACTTTCAGATAGGGGAAATGTCAGTGAGCGTTCCGATTTCAGTTCCAGAGCGATTCGACCAATGAGTCCTTGATATTTAGTCGTTTTCAGCCAATTTTCTGGATTTTTGAAAATTTCACTTTTTTGTGAAAATATCCACTAAATGAGGGAATAATATGTGTGAGGGTACCCCAGGAGAGTTCCAAATGTGTGTGGGTAGAATATATATCCCACGGGGGTAAAATTGAAAAAAGTTGAAAAACATTTTTTTTTGGACTTAGTAATTTCTCCGGCGTTTATCAGACTTTCAGATCGGGGAAATGTCAGTGAGCATTCCGATTTCAATTCCAGAGCGATTCGCCCAATGAGTCCTTGATATTTAGTCGTTTTCAGCCAATATTTTGGATTTTTGAAAATTTCACTTTTTTGTGAAAATATCCACTAAATGAGGGAATAATATGTGTGAGGGTACCCCAGGAGAGTGCCAAATGTGTGTGGGTAGAATATATATCCCACGGGATAAAATTGAAAAAAGTTGAAAATTTTTTTTTTTGGACTTAGTCATTTTTCCTGCGTTTATCAGACTTTCAGATAGGGCAAATATCAGTGAGCATTCCGATTTCAGTTCCAGAGCGATTCGCCCAATGAGTCCTTGATATTTAGTCGTTTTCAGCCAATTTTCTGTATTTTTGGAAATTTCACTTTTTTGTGAAAATATCCACTAAATGAGGGAATAATATGTGTGAGGGTACCACAGGAGAGTTCCAAATGTGTGTGGGTAGAATATATATCCCACGGGGGTAAAATTGAAAAAAGTTGAAAAACATTTTTTTTTGGACTTAGTCATTTTTCCGGCGTTTATCAGACTTTCAGATAGGGGAAATGTCAGTGAGCGTTCCGATTTCAGTTCCAGAGAGATTCGCCCAATGAATCCTTAATATTTAGTCGTTTTCAGCCAATATTTTGGATTTTTGAAAATTTCACTTTTTTGTGAAAATATCCACTAAATGAGGGAATAATATGTGTGAGGGTACCCCAGGAGAGTTCCAAATGTGTGTGGGTAGAATATATATCCCACGGGGTAAAATTGAAAAAAGTTGAAAAATTTTTTTTTTGGACTTAGTCATTTTTCCTGCGTTCATCAGACTGTCAGATAGGGCAAATATCAGTGAGCATTCCGATTTCAGTTCCAGAGCGATTCGCCCAATGAATCCTTGATATTTAGTCGTTTTCAGCCAATTTTCTGGATTTTTGAAAATTTCACTTTTTTGTTAAAATATCCACTAAATGAGGGAATAATATGTGTGAGGGAACCCCTGGAGAGTTCCAAATGTGTGTGGGTAGAATATATATCCCACGGGGTAAAATTGAAAAAAGTTTTAAAAAAAATTTTTTTGGACTTAGTAATTTCTCCTGCGTTTATCAGACTTTCAGATAGGGCAAATATCAGTGAGCATTCCGATTTCAGTTCCAGAGCGATTCGCCCAATGAGTCCTTGATATTTAGTCGTTTTCAGCCAATTTTCTGGATTTTTGAAAATTTCACTTTTTTGTGAAAATATCCACTAAATGAGGGAATAATATGTGTGAGGGTACCCCAGGAGAGTTCCAAATGTGTGTGGGTAGAATATATATCCCACGAGGTTAAAATTGAAAAAGGGTGAAAAACATTTTTTTTTGGACTTAGTCATTTCTCCGGCGTTTATCAGACTTTCAGATAGGGGAAATGTCAGTGAGCATTCCGATTTCAGTTCCAGAGCGATTCGCCCAATGAGTCCTTGATATTTAGTCGTTTTCAGCCAATTTTCTGGATTTTTGAAAATTTCAGTTTTTTGTGAAAATATCCACTAAATGAGGGAATAATATGTGTGAGGGTACCCCAGGAGAGTTCCAAATGTGTGTGGGTAGAATATATATCCCACGGGGTAAAATTGAAAAAAGTTTAAAAAAATTTTTTTTTGGACTTAGTAATTTCTCCGGCGTTTATCAGACTTTCAGATCGGGGAAATGTCAGTGAGCATTCCGATTTCAATTCCAGAGCGATTCGCCCAATGAGTCCTTGATATTTAGTCGTTTTCAGCCAATATTTTGGATTTTTGAAAATTTCACTTTTTTGTGAAAATATCCACTAAATGAGGGAATAATATGTGTGAGGGTACCCCAGGAGAGTTCCAAATGTGTGTGGGTAGAATATATATCCCACGGGGTAAAATTGAAAAAAGTTGAAAAACATTTTTTTTTGGACTTAGTAATTTTTCCTGCGTTTATCAGACTTTCAGATAGGGGAAATGTCAGTGAGCGTTCCAATTTCAGTTCCAGATCGATTCGCCCAATGAGTCCTTGATATTTAGTCGTTTTCAGCCAATATTTTGGATTTTTGAAAGTTTCACTTTTTTGCGAAAATATCCACTAAATGAGGGAATAATATGTGTGAGTGTACGCCAGGAGAGTTGCAAATGTGTGTGGGTAGAATATATATCCCACGGGGTAAAATTTATAAAAGTTTTAAAAAAAAATTTCTTGGACTTAGTCATTTTTCCTGCGTTTATCAGACTTTCAGATAGGGGAAATGTCAGTGAGCGTTCCAATTTCAGTTCCAGATCGATTCGCCCAATGAGTCCTTGATATTTAGTCGTTTTCAGCCAATATTTTGGATTTTTGAAAGTTTCACTTTTTTGCGAAAATATCCACTAAATGAGGGAATAATATGTGTGAGTGTACGCCAGGAGAGTTGCAAATGTGTGTGGGTAGAATATATATCCCACGGGGTAAAATTTATAAAAGTTTTAAAAAAAAATTTCTTGGACTTAGTCATTTTTCCTGCGTTTATCAGACTTTCAGATAGGGGAAATGTCAGTGAGCGTTCCAATTTCAGTTCCAGATCGATTCGCCCAATGAGTCCTTGATATTTAGTCGTTTACAGCCAATATTTTGGATTTTTGAAAATTTCACTTTTTTGTGAAAATATCCACTAAATGAGGGAATAATATGTGTGAGGGTACCCCAGGAGTGCTCCAAATGTGTGTGGGTAGAATATATATCCCACGGGGTAAAATTGAAAAAAGTTTAAAATTTTCTTTTTTTTGGACTTAGTCATTTTTCCGGCGTTTATCAGACTTTCAGATAGGGCAAATATCAGTGAGCGTTCCGATTTCAGTTCCAGAGCGGTTCGCCCAATGAGTCCTTAATATTTATTCGTTCTCAGCCAATTTTCTGGATTTTTGAAAATTTCACTTTTTTGTGAAAATATCCACTAAATGAGGGAATAATATGTGTGAGGGTACCCCAGGAGAGTTCCAAATGTGTGTGGGTAGAATATATATCCCACGGGGTAAAATTGAAAAAAGTTTTAAAAAAATTTTTTTTGGACTTAGTAATTTCTCCGGCGTTTATCAGACTTTCAGATAGGGGAAATGTCAGTGAGCATTCCGATTTCAGTTCCAGAGCGATTCGCCCAATGAGTCCTTGATATTTAGTCGTTTTCAGACAATATTTTGGATTTTTGAAAATTTCACTTTTTTGTGAAAATATCCACTAAATGAGGGAATAATATGTGTGAGGGTACCCCAGGAGAGTACCAAATGTGTGTGGGTAGAATATATATCCCACGGGGTAAAATTGAAAAAAGTTGAAAATTATTTTTTTTTGGACTTAGTCATTTTTCCTGCGTTTATCAGACTTTCAGATAGGGCAAATATCAGTGAGCATTCCGATTTCAGTTCCAGAGCGATTCGCCCAATGAGTCCTTGATATTTAGTCGTTTTCAGACAATTTTCTGGATTTTTGAAAATTTCACTTTTTTGTGAAAATATCCACTAAATGAGGGAATAATATGTGTGAGGGTACCACAGGAGAGTTCCAAATGTGTGTGGGTAGAATATATATCCCACGGGGGTAAAATTGAAAAAAGTTGAAAAACATTTTTTTTTGGATTTAGTAATTTTTCCGGCGTTTATCAGACTTTCAGATAGGGGAAATGTCAGTGAGCGTTCCGATTTCATTTCCAGAGCGATTCGCCCAATGAATCCTTAATATTTAGTCGTTTTCAGCTAATATTTTGGATTTTTGAAAATTTCACTTTTTTGTGAAAATATTCACTAAATGAGGGAATAATATGTGTGAGGGTACCCCAGGAGAGTTCCAAATGTGTGTGGGTAGAATATATATCCCACGGGGTAAAATTTAAAAAAGTTTAAAAAAAATTTTTCTTGGACTTAGTCATTTTTCCGGGGTTTATCAGACTTTCAGATAGGGGAAATGTCAGTGAGCGTTCCGATTTCAGTTCCAGAGCGATTCGACCAATGAGTCCTTGATATTTAGTCGTTTTCAGCCAATTTTCTGGATTTTTGAAAATTTCACTTTTTTGTGAAAATATCCACTAAATGAGGGAATAATATGTGTGAGGGTACCCCAGGAGAGTTCCAAATGTGTGTGGGTAGAATATATATCCCACGGGGGTAAAATTGAAAAAAGTTGAAAAACATTTTTTTTTGGACTTAGTAATTTCTCCGGCGTTTATCAGACTTTCAGATCGGGGAAATGTCAGTGAGCATTCCGATTTCAATTCCAGAGCGATTCGCCCAATGAGTCCTTGATATTTAGTCGTTTTCAGCCAATATTTTGGATTTTTGAAAATTTCACTTTTTTGTGAAAATATCCACTAAATGAGGGAATAATATGTTTGAGGGTACCCCAGGAGAGTGCCAAATGTGTGTGGGTAGAATATATATCCCACGGGATAAAATTGAAAAAAGTTGAAAATTTTTTTTTTTGGACTTAGTCATTTTTCCTGCGTTTATCAGACTTTCAGATAGGGCAAATATCAGTGAGCATTCCGATTTCAGTTCCAGAGCGATTCGCCCAATGAGTCCTTGATATTTAGTCGTTTTCAGCCAATTTTCTGTATTTTTGGAAATTTCACTTTTTTGTGAAAATATCCACTAAATGAGGGAATAATATGTGTGAGGGTACCACAGGAGAGTTCCAAATGTGTGTGGGTAGAATATATATCCCACGGGGGTAAAATTGAAAAAAGTTGAAAAACATTTTTTTTTGGACTTAGTCATTTTTCCGGCGTTTATCAGACTTTCAGATAGGGGAAATGTCAGTGAGCGTTCCGATTTCAGTTCCAGAGAGATTCGCCCAATGAATCCTTAATATTTAGTCGTTTTCAGCCAATATTTTGGATTTTTGAAAATTTCACTTTTTTGTGAAAATATCCACTAAATGAGGGAATAATATGTGTGAGGGTACCCCAGGAGAGTTCCAAATGTGTGTGGGTAGAATATATATCCCACGGGGGTAAAATTTAAAAAAGTTTAAAAAATTTTTTTCTTGGACTTAGTCATTTTTCCGGGGTTTATCAGACTTTCAGATAGGGGAAATGTCAGTGAGCGTTCCGATTTCAGTTCCAGAGCGATTCTCCCAATGAGTCCTTGATATTTAGTCGTTTTCAGCCAAGTTTCTGGATTTTTGAAAATTTCACTTTTTTGTGAAAATATCCACTAAATGAGGGAATAATATGTGTGAGGGTACCCCAGGAGAGTTCCAAATGTGTGTGGGTAGAATATATATCCCACGGGGGTAAAATTGAAAAAAGTTGAAAAACATTTTTTTTTGGACTTAGTCATTTCTCCGGCGTTTATGAGACTTTCAGATAGGGGAAATGTCAGTGAGCATTCCGATTTAAGTTCCAGAGCGATTCGCCCAATGAGTCCTTGATATTTAGTCGTTTTCAGCCAATATTTTGGCTTTTGAAAATTTCACTTTTTTGTGAAAATATCCACTAAATGAGGGAATAATATATTTGAGGGTACCCCAGGAGAGTTCCAAATGTGTGTGGGTAGAATATATATCCCACGGGGTAAAATTGAAAAAAGTTGAAAATTATTTTTTTTTGGACTTAGTCATTTTTCCTGCGTTCATCAGACTTTCAGATAGGGCAAATATCAGTGAGCATTCCGATTTCAGTTCCAGAGCGATTCGCACAATGAATCCTTGATATTTAGTCGTTTTCAGCCAATTTTCTGGATTTTTGAAAATTTCACTTTTTTGTTAAAATATCCACTAAATGAGGGAATAATATGTGTGAGGGTACCCCAGGAGAGTTCCAAATGTGTGTGGGTAGAATATATATCCCACGGGGTAAAATTGAAAAAAGTTTTAAAAAAATTTTTTTTGGACTTAGTAATTTCTCCGGCGTTTATCAGACTTTCAGATAGGGGAAATGTCAGTGAGCATTCCGATTTCAGTTCCAGAGCGATTCGCCCAATGAGTCCTTGATATTTAGTCGTTTTCAGACAATATTTTGGATTTTTGAAAATTTCACTTTTTTGTGAAAATATCCACTAAATGAGGGAATAATATGTGTGAGGGTACTCCAGGAGAGTACCAAATGTGTGTGGGTAGAATATATATCCCACGGGGTAAAAGTGAAAAAAGTTGAAAATTATTTTTTTTTGGACTTAGTCATTTTTCCTGCGTTTATCAGACTTTCAGATAGGGCAAATATCAGTGAGCATTCCGATTTCAGTTCCAGAGCGATTCGCCCAATGAGTCCTTGATATTTAGTCGTTTTCAGACAATTTTCTGGATTTTTGAAAATTTCACTTTTTTGTGAAAATATCCACTAAATGAGGGAATAATATGTGTGAGGGTACCACAGGAGAGTTCCAAATGTGTGTGGGTAGAATATATATCCCACGGGGGTAAAATTGAAAAAAGTTGAAAAACATTTTTTTTTGGATTTAGTAATTTTTCCGGCGTTTATCAGACTTTCAGATAGGGGAAATGTCAGTGAGTGTTCCGATTTCAGTTCCAGAGCGATTCGCCCAATGAATCCTTAATATTTAGTCGTTTTCAGCTAATATTTTGGATTTTTGAAAATTTCACTTTTTTGTGAAAATATTCACTAAATGAGGGAATAATATGTGTGAGGGTACCCCAGGAGAGTTCCAAATGTGTGTGGGTAGAATATATATCCCACGGGGTAAAATTTAAAAAAGTTTAAAAAAAAATTTTCTTGGACTTAGTCATTTTTCCGGGGTTTATCAGACTTTCAGATAGGGGAAATGTCAGTGAGCGTTCCGATTTCAGTTCCAGAGCGATTCGACCAATGAGTCCTTGATATTTAGTCGTTTTCAGCCAATTTTCTGGATTTTTGAAAATTTCACTTTTTTGTGAAAATATCCACTAAATGAGGGAATAATATGTGTGAGGGTACCCCAGGAGAGTTCCAAATGTGTGTGGGTAGAATATATATCCCACGGGGGTAAAATTGAAAAAAGTTGAAAAACATTTTTTTTTGGATTTAGTAATTTTTCCGGCGTTTATCAGACTTTCAGATAGGGGAAATGTCAGTGAGCGTTCCGATTTCAGTTCCAGAGAGATTCGCCCAATGAATCCTTAATATTTAGTCGTTTTCAGCCAATATTTTGGATTTTTGAAAATTTCACTTTTTTGTGAAAATATCCACTAAATGAGGGAATAATATGTGTGAGGGTACCCCAGGAGAGTTTCAAATGTGTGTGGGTAGAATATATATCCCACGGGGTAAAATTTAAAAAAGTTTAAAAAAAATTTTTCTTGGACTTAGTCATTTTTCCGGGGTTTATCAGACTTTCAGATAGGGGAAATGTCAGTGAGCGTTCCGATTTCAGTTCCAGAGCGATTCTCCCAATGAGTCCTTGATATTTAGTCGTTTTCAGCCAATATTTTGGATTTTTGAAAATTTCACTTTTTTGTGAAAATATCCACTAAATGAGGGAATAATATGTGTGAGGGTACCCCAGGAGAGTTCCAAATGTGTGTGGGTAGAATATATATCCCACGGCGTAAAATTTAAAAAAGTTTAAAACATTTTTTTCTTGGACTTAGTCATTTTTCCGGGGTTTATCAGACTTTCAGATAGGGGAAATGTCAGTGAGCGTTCCGATTTCAGTTCCAGAGCGATTCGACCAATGAGTCCTTGATATTTAGTCGTTTTCAGCCAAGTTTCTGCATTTTTGAAAATTTCACTTTTTTGTGAAAATATCCACTAAATGAGGGAATAATATGTGTGAGGGTACCCCAGGAGAGTTCCAAATGTGTGTGGGTAGAATATATATCCCACGGGGGTAAAATTGAAAAAAGTTGAAAAACATTTTTTTTTGGACTTAGTCATTTCTCCAGCGTTTATCAGACTTTCAGATAGGGGAAATGTCAGTGAGCATTCCGATTTCAGTTCCAGAACGATTCGCCCAATGAGTCCTTGATATTTAGTTGTTTTCAGCCAATATTTTGGCTTTTGAAAATTTCACTTTTTTGTGAAAATATCCACTAAATGAGGGAATAATATATGTGAGGGTACCCCAGGAGAGTTCCAAATGTGTGTGGGTAGAATATATATCCCACGGGGTAAAATTGAAAAAAAGTTGAAAAATTTTTTTTTTTGGACTTAGTCATTTTTCCTGCGTTCATCACACTTTCAGATAGGGCAAATATCAGTGAGCATTCCGATTTCAGTTCCAGAGCGATTCGCCCAATGAGTCCTTGATATTTAGTCGTTTTCAGCCAATTTTCTGGATTTTTGAAAATTTCAGTTTTTTGTGAAAATATCCACTAAATGAGGGAATAATATGTGTGAGGGTACCCCAGGAGAGTTCCAAATGTGTGTGGGTAGAATATATATCCCACGGGTAAAATTGAAAAAAGTTTAAAAAAATTTTTTTTTGGACTTAGTAATTTCTCCGGCGTTTATCAGACTTTCAGATCGGGGAAATGTCAGTGAGCATTCCGATTTCAATTCCAGAGCTATTCGCCCAATGAGTCCTTGATATTTAGTCGTTTTCAGCCAATATTTTGGATTTTTGAAAATTTCACTTTTTTGTGAAAATATCCACTAAATGAGGGAATAATATGTGTGAGGGTACCCCAGGAGAGTACCAAATGTGTGTGGGTAGAATATATATCCCACGGGGTAAAATTGAAAAAAGTTGAAAATTTTTTTATTTGGACTTAGTCATTTTTCCTGCGTTTATCAGACTTTCAGATAGGGCAAATATCAGTGAGCATTCCGATTTCAGTTCCAGAGCGATTCGCCCAATGAGTCCTTGATATTTAGTCGTTTTCAGCCAATTTTCTGTATTTTTGGAAATTTCACTTTTTTGTGAAAATATCCACTAAATGAGGGAATAATATGTGTGAGGGTACCACAGGAGAGTTCCAAATGTGTGTGGGTAGAATATATATCCCACGGGGGTAAAATTGAAAAAAGTTGAAAAACATTTTTTTTTGGATTTAGTAATTTTTCCGGCGTTTATCAGACTTTCAGATAGGGGAAATGTCAGTGAGCATTCCGATTTCAATTCCAGAGCGATTCGCCCAATGAGTCCTTGATATTTAGTCGTTTTCAGCCAATATTTTGGATTTTTGAAAATTTCACTTTTTTGTGAAAATATCCACTAAATGAGGGAATAATATGTGTGAGGGTACCCCAGGAGAGTGCCAAATGTGTGTGGGTAGAATATATATCCCACGGGATAAAATTGAAAAAAGTTTAAAAAATTTTTTTTTTGGACTTAGTCATTTTTCCGGGGTTTATCAGACTTTCAGATAGGGGAAATGTCAGTGAGCGTTCCGATTTCAGTTCCAGAGCGATTCTCCCAATGAGTCCTTGATATTTAGTTGTTTTCAGCCAATATTTTGGCTTTTGAAAATTTCACTTTTTTGTGAAAATATCCACTAAATGAGGGAATAATATATGTGAGGGTACCCCAGGAGAGTTCCAAATGTGTGTGGGTAGAATATATATCCCACGGGGTAAAATTTAAAAAAGTTGAAAAATTTTTTTTTTTGGACTTAGTCATTTTTCCTGCGTTCATCACACTTTCAGATAGGGCAAATATCAGTGAGCATTCCGATTTCAGTTCCAGAGCGATTCGCCCAATGAGTCCTTGATATTTAGTCGTTTTCAGCCAATTTTCTGGATTTTTGAAAATTTCAGTTTTTTGTGAAAATATCCACTAAATGAGGGAATAATATGTGTGAGGGTACCCCAGGAGAGTTCCAAATGTGTGTGGGTAGAATATATATCCCACGGGTAAAATTGAAAAAAGTTTAAAAAAATTTTTTTTTGGACTTAGTAATTTCTCCGGCGTTTATCAGACTTTCAGATCGGGGAAATGTCAGTGAGCATTCCGATTTCAATTCCAGAGCTATTCGCCCAATGAGTCCTTGATATTTAGTCGTTTTCAGCCAATATTTTGGATTTTTGAAAATTTCACTTTTTTGTGAAAATATCCACTAAATGAGGGAATAATATGTGTGAGGGTACCCCAGGAGAGTACCAAATGTGTGTGGGTAGAATATATATCCCACGGGGTAAAATTGAAAAAAGTTGAAAATTTTTTTATTTGGACTTAGTCATTTTTCCTGCGTTTATCAGACTTTCAGATAGGGCAAATATCAGTGAGCATTCCGATTTCAGTTCCAGAGCGATTCGCCCAATGAGTCCTTGATATTTAGTCGTTTTCAGCCAATTTTCTGTATTTTTGGAAATTTCACTTTTTTGTGAAAATATCCACTAAATGAGGGAATAATATGTGTGAGGGTACCACAGGAGAGTTCCAAATGTGTGTGGGTAGAATATATATCCCACGGGGGTAAAATTGAAAAAAGTTGAAAAACATTTTTTTTTGGACTTAGTCATTTTTCCGGCGTTTATCAGACTTTCAGATAGGGGAAATGTCAGTGAGCGTTCCGATTTCAGTTCCAGAGCGATTCGCCCAATGAGTCCTTGATATTTAGTCATTTTCAGCCAATATTTTGGATTTTTGAAAATTTCACTTTTTTGTGAAAATATCCACTAAATGAGGGAATAATATGTGTGAGGGTACCACAGGAGAGTACCAAATGTGTTTGGGTAGAATATATATCCCACGGGATAAAATTGAAAAAAGTTGAAAATTTTTCTTTTTGGACTTAGTCATTTTTCCGGCGTTTATCAGACTTTCAGATAGGGGAAATGTCAGTGAGCATTCCGATTTCAGTTCCAGAGCGATTCGCCCAATGAGTCCTTGAAATTTCGTCGTTTTCAGCCAATATTTTGGATTTTTGAAAATTTCACTTTTTTGTGAAAATATCCACTAAATGAGGGAATAATATGTGTGAGGGTACCCCAGGAGAGTTCCAAATGTGTGTGGGTAGAATATATATCCCACGGAGTAAAATTTAAAAAAGTTTAAAAAAATTTTTTCTTGGACTTAGTCATTTTTCCGGGGTTTATCAGACTTTCAGATAGGGGAAATGTCAGTGAGCGTTCCGATTTCAGTTCCAGAGCGATTCGACCAATGAGTCCTTGATATTTAGTCGTTTTCAGCCAATTTTCTGGATTTTTGAAAATTTCACTTTTTTGTGAAAATATCCACTAAATGAGGGAATAATATGTGTGAGGGTACCCCAGGAGAGTTCCAAATGTGTGTGGGTAGAATATATATCCCACGGGGGTAAAATTGAAAAAAGTTGAAAAACATTTTTTTTTGGACTTAGTCATTTCTCCAGCGTTTATCAGACTTTCAGATAGGGGAAATGTCAGTGAGCATTCCGATTTCAGTTCCAGAGCGATTCGCCCAATGAATCCTTGATATTTAGTCGTTTTCAGCCAATTTTCTGGATGTTTGAAAATTTCACTTTTTTGTTAAAATATCCACTAAATGAGGGAATAATATGTGTGAGGGTACCCCAGGAGAGTTCCAAATGTGTGTGGGTAGAATATATATCCCACGGGGTAAAATTGAAAAAAGTTTTAAAAAAATTTTTTTTGGACTTAGTAATTTCTCCGGCGTTTATCAGACTTTCAGATAGGGGAAATGTCAGTGAGCATTCCGATTTCTGTTCCAGAGCGATTCGCCCAACAATGAGTCCTTGATATTTAGTCGTTTTCAGCCAATTTTCTGGATTTTTGAAAATTTCACTTTTTTGTGAAAATATCCACTAAATGATTGAATAATATGTGTGAGGGTACCCCAGGAGAGTTCCAAATGTGTGTGGGTAGAATATATATCCCACGGGGTAAAATTGAAAAAAGTTTAAAAAAATTTTTTTTTGGACTTAGTAATTTCTCCAGCGTTTATCAGACTTTCAGATAGGGGAAATGTCAGTGAGCATTCCGATTTCAATTCCAGAGCGATTCTCCCAATGAGTCCTTGATATTTAGTCGTTTTCAGCCAATATTTTGGATTTTTGAAAATTTCACTTTTTTGTGAAAATATCCACTAAATGAGGGAATAATATGTGTGAGGGTACCCCAGGAGAGTACCAAATGTGTGTGGGTAGAATATATATCCCACGGGGTAAAATTGAAAAAAGTTGAAAATTATTTTTTTTTGGACTTAGTCATTTTTCCTGCGTTTATCAGACTTTCAGATAGGGCAAATATCAGTGAGCATTCCGATTTCAGTTCCAGAGCCATTCGCCCAATGAGTCCTTGATATTTAGTCGTTTTCAGCCAATTTTCTGGATTTTTGAAAATTTCACTTTTTTGTGAAAATATCCACTAAATGAGGGAATAATATTTGTGAGGGTACCACAGGAGAGTTCCAAATGTGTGTGGGTAGAATATATATCCCACGGGGGTAAAATTGAAAAAAGTTGAAAAACATTTTTTTTTTGGACTTAGTCATTTTTCCAGCGTTTATCAGACTTTCAGATAGGGGAAATGTCAGTGAGCGTTCCGATTTCAGTTTCAGAGCGATTCGCCCAATGAATCCTTGATATTTAGTCGTTTTCAGCCAATATTTTGGATTTTTGAAAATTTCACTTTTTTGTGAAAATATCCACTAAATGAGGGAATAATATGTGTGAGGGTACCCCAGGAGAGTACCAAATGTGTGTGGGTAGAATATATATCCCACGGGGTAAAATTGAAAAAAGTTTTAAAAAAATTTTTTTTGGACTTAGTAATTTCTCTGGCGTTTATCAGACTTTCAGATAGGGGAAATGTCAGTGAGCATTCCGATTTCAGTTCCAGAGCGATTCGCCCAATGAGTCTTTGATATTTAGTCGTTTTCAGCCAATTTTCGGGATTTTTGAAAATTTCAGTTTTTTGTGAAAATATCCACTAAATGAGGGAATAATATGTGTGAGGTTACCCCAGGAGAGTTCCAAATGTGTGTGGGTAGAATATATATCCCACGGGGTAAAATTGAAAAAAGTTTAAAAAACTTTTTTCTTGGACTTAGTCATTTTTCCGGCGTTTATCAGACTTTTAGATAGGAGAAATGTCAGTGAGCATTCCGATTTCAGTTCCAGAGCGATTCGTCCAATGAGTCCTTGATATTTAGTCGTTTTCAGCCAATATTTTGGATTTTTGAAAATTTCACTTTTTTGTGAAAATATCCACTAAATGAGGGAATAATATGTGTGAGGGTACCCAGGAGAGTTCCAAATGTGTGTGGGTAGAATATATATCCCACGGGGTAAAATTGAAAAAAGTTGAAAAACATTTTTTTTTGGACTTAGTAATTTTTCCAGCGTTTATCAGACTTTCAGATAGGGGAAATGTCAGTGAGCATTCCGATTTCTGTTCCAGAGCGATTTGCCCAACAATGAGTCCTTGATATTTAGTCGTTTTCAGCCAATTTTCTGGATTTTTGAAAATTTCACTTTTTTGTGAAAATATCCACTGAATCATTGAATAATATGTGTGAGGGTACCCCAGGAGAGTTCCAAATGTGTGTGGGTAGAATATATATCCCACGGGGTAAAATTGAAAAAAGTTTAAAAAAATTTTTTTTTGGACTTAGTAATTTCTCCAGCGTTTATCAGACTTTCAGATAGGGGAAATGTCAGTGAGCATTCCGATTTCAATTCCAGAGCGATTCTCCCAATGAGTCCTTGATATTTAGTCGTTTTCAGCCAATATTTTGGATTTTTGAAAATTTCACTTTTTTGTGAAAATATCCACTAAATGAGGGAATAATATGTGTGAGGGTACCCCAGGAGAGTACCAAATGTGTGTGGGTAGAATATATATCCCACGGGGTAAAATTGAAAAAAGTTGAAAATTATTTTTTTTTGGACTTAGTCATTTTTCCTGCGTTTATCAGACTTTCAGATAGGGAAATATCAGTGAGCATTCCGATTTCAGTTCCAGAGCGATTCGCCCAATGAGTCCTTGATATTTAGTCGTTTTCAGCCAATTTTCTGGATTTTTGAAAATTTCACTTTTTTGTGAAAATATCCACTAAATGAGGGAATAATATTTGTGAGGGTACCCCAGGAGAGTTCCAAATGTGTGTGGGTAGAATATATATCCCACGGGGTAAAATTGAAAAAAGTTTAAATTTTTTTTTGGACTTAGTAATTTCTCTGGCGTTTATCAGACTTTCAGATAGGGGAAATGTCAGTGAGCATTCCGATTTCAATTCCAGAGCGATTCGCCCAATGAGTCCTTGATATTTAGTCGTTTTCAGCCAATTTTCTGGATTTTTGAAAATTTCACTTTTTTGTTAAAATATCCACTAAATGAGGGAATAATATGTGTGAGGTACCCCAGGAGAGTTCCAAATGTGTGTGGGTAGAATATATATCCCACGGGGGTAAAATTGAAAAAAGTTTTAAAAAAATTTTTTTTGGACTTAGTAATTTCTCCGGCGTTTATCAGACTTTCAGATAGGGGAAATGTCAGTGAGCATTCTGATTTCTGTTCCAGAGCGATTCGCCCAACAATGAGTCCTTGATATTTAGTCGTTTTCAGCCAATTTTCTGGATTTTTGAAAATTTCACTTTTTTGTAAAAATATCCACTAAATGAGGGAATAATATGTGTGAGGGTACCCCAGGAGAGTTCCAAATGTGTGTGGGTAGAATATATATCCCACGGGGGTAAAATTGAAAAAAGTTGAAAAACATTTTTTTTTGGACTTAGTAATTTTTCCAGCGTTTATCAGACTTTCAGATAGGGGAAATGTCAGTGAGCATTCCGATTTCAGTTCCAGAGCGATTCGCCCAATGAATCCTTGATATTTATTGGTTTAAGCCAATTTTCTGGTTGTTTGAAAATTTCACTTTTTTGTTAAAATATCCACTAAATGAGGGAATAATATGTGTGAGGGTACATCAGGAGAGTTCCAAATGTGTGTGGGTAGAATATATATCCCACGGGGTAAAATTGAAAAAAGTTTAAAAACATTTTTTTTTGGACTTAGTCATTTTTCCGGCGTTTATCAGACTTTCAGATAGGGGAAATGTCAGTGAGCGTTCCGATTTCAGTTCCAGAGCGATTCGCCCAATGAATCCTTAATAGTTAGTCGTTTTCAGCCAATATTTTGGATATTTGAAAATTCACTTTTTTGTGAAAATATCCACTAAATGAGGGAATAATATGTGTGAGGGTACCCCAGGAGAGTTCCAAATGTGTGTGGGTAGAATCTATATCCCACGGGGTAAAATTGAAAAAAATTAAAAATTTTCTTTTTTTTGGACTTAGTCATTTTTCCGGCGTTTATCAGACTTTCAGATAGGTCAAATATCAGTGAGCGTTCCGATTTCAGTTCCAGAGCGGTTCGCCGAATGAGTCCTTAATATTTATTCGTTCTCAGCCAATTTTCTGGATTTTTGAAAATTTCACTTTTTTGTGAAAATATCCACTAAATGATTGAATAATATGTGTGAGGGTACCCCAGGAGAGTTCCAAATGTGTGTGGGTAGAATATATATCCCACGGGGTAAAATTGAAAAAAGTTTTAAAAAAATTTTTTTTGGACTTAGTAATTTCTCCGGCGTTTATCAGACTTTCAGATAGGGGAAATGTCAGTGAGCATTCCGATTTCTGTTCCAGAGCGATTCGCCCAATGAGTCCTTGATATTTAGTCGTTTTCAGCCAATTTTCTGGATTTTTGAAAATTTCACTTTTTTGTGAAAATATCCACTAAATGATTGAATAATATGTGTGAGGGTACCCCAGGAGAGTTCCAAATGTGTGTGGGTAGAATATATATCCCACGGGGTAAAATTGAAAAAAGTTTAAAAAAATTTTTTTTTGGACTTAGTAATTTCTCCAGCGTTTATCAGACTTTCAGATAGGGGAAATGTCAGTGAGCATTCCGATTTCAATTTCAGATCGATTCTCCCAATGAGTCCTTGATATTTAGTCGTTTTCAGCCAATATTTTGGATTTTTGAAAATTTCACTTTTTTGTGAAAATATCCACTAAATGAGGGAATAATATGTGTGAGGGTACCCCAGGAGAGTACCAAATGTGTGTGGGTAGAATATATATCCCACGGGGTAAAATTGAAAAAAGTTGAAAATTTTTTTTTTTTGGACTTAGTCATTTTTCCTGCGTTTATCAGACTTTCAGATAGGGCAAATATCAGTGAGCATTCCGATTTCAGTTCCAGAGCGATTCGCTCAATGAGTCCTTGATATTTAGTCGTTTTCAGCCAATTTTCTGGATTTTTGAAAATTTCACTTTTTTGTGAAAATATCCACTAAATGAGGGAATAATATTTGTGAGGGTACCACAGGAGAGTTCCAAATGTGTGTGGGTAGAATATATATCCCACGGGGGTAAAATTGAAAAAAGTTGAAAAACATTTTTTTTTGGACTTAGTCATTTTTCCGGCGTTTATCAGACTTTCAGATAGGGGAAATGTCAGTGAGCGTTCCGATTTCAGTTCCAGAGCGATTCGCCCAATGAATCCTTGATATTTAGTCGTTTTCAGCCAATTTTCTGGATGTTTGAAAATTTCACTTTTTTGTTAAAATATCCACTAAATGAGGGAATAATATGTGTGAGGGTACACCAGGAGAGTTCCAAATGTGTGTGGGTAGAATATATATCCCACGCGGGCAAAATTGAAAAAGGTTGAAAAACATTTTTTTTTGGACATAGTCATTTCTCCGGCGTTTATCAGACTTTCAGATAGGGGAAATGTCAGTGAGCATTCCGATTTCAGTTCCAGAGCGATTCGCTCAATGAATCCTTGATATTTAGTCGTTTTCAGCCAATTTTCTGGATTTTTGAAAATTTCACTTTTTTGTTAAAATATCCACTAAATGAGGGAATAATATGTGTGAGGTACCCCAGGAGAGTTCCAAATGTGTGTGGG
This sequence comes from Phyllobates terribilis, assembly GCF_046119375.1. NCBI lineage: Eukaryota > Metazoa > Chordata > Amphibia > Anura > Dendrobatidae > Phyllobates > Phyllobates terribilis. The sequence goes on along the minus strand of NW_027362791.1, from coordinate 12,581,797 downwards.
TAGAATATATATCCCACGGGGGTAAAATTGAAAAAAGTTTTAAAAAAATTTTTTTTGGACTTAGTAATTTCTCCGGCGTTTATCAGACTTTCAGATAGGGGAAATGTCAGTGAGCATTCTGATTTCTGTTCCAGAGCGATTCGCCCAACAATGAGTCCTTGATATTTAGTCGTTTTCAGCCAATTTTCTGGATTTTTGAAAATTTCACTTTTTTGTAAAAATATCCACTAAATGAGGGAATAATATGTGTGAGGGTACCCCAGGAGAGTTCCAAATGTGTGTGGGTAGAATATATATCCCACGGGGGTAAAATTGAAAAAAGTTGAAAAACATTTTTTTTTGGACTTAGTAATTTTTCCGGCGTTTATCAGACTTTCACATAGGGGAAATGTCAGTGAGCATTCCAATTTCAGTTCCAGAGCGATTCGCCCAATGAATCCTTGATATTTAGTCGTTTTCAGCCAATTTTCTGGTTGTTTGAAAATTTCACTTTTTTGTTAAAATATCCACTAAATGAGGGAATAATATGTGTGAGGGTACACCAGGAGAGTTCCAAATGTGTGTGGGTAGAATATATATCCCACGGGGTAAAATTGAAAAAAGTTTAAAAACATTTTTTTTTGGACTTAGTCATTTTTCCGGCGTTGATCAGACTTTCAGATAGGGGAAATGTCAGTGAGCGTTCCGATTTCAGTTCCAGAGCGATTCGCCCAATGAATCCTTAATAGTTAGTCGTTTTCAGCCAATATTTTGGATATTTGAAAATTCACTTTTTTGTGAAAATATCCACTAAATGAGGGAATAATATGTGTGAGGGTACCCCAGGAGAGTTCCAAATGTGTGTGGGTAGAATCTATATCCCACGGGGTAAAATTGAAAAAAATTAAAAATTTTCTTTTTTTTGGACTTAGTCATTTCTCCGGCGTTTATCAGAGTTTCAGATAGGGGAAATGTCAGTGAGCATTCCGATTTCTGTTCCAGAGCGATTCGCCCAATGAGTCCTTGATATTTAGTCGTTTTCAGCCAATTTTCTGGATTTTTGAAAATTTCACTTTTTTGTGAAAATATCCACTAAATGATTGAATAATATGTGTGAGGGTACCCCAGGAGAGTTCCAAATGTGTGTGGGTAGAATATATATCCCACGGGGTAAAATTGAAAAAAGTTTAAAAAAATTTTTTTTTGGACTTAGTAATTTCTCCAGCGTTTATCAGACTTTCAGATAGGGGAAATGTCAGTGAGCATTCCGATTTCAATTCCAGAGCGATTCTCCCAATGAGTCCTTGATATTTAGTCGTTTTCAGCCAATATTTTGGATTTTTGAAAATTTCACTTTTTTGTGAAAATATCCACTAAATGAGGGAATAATATGTGTGAGGGTACCCCAGGAGAGTACCAAATGTGTGTGGGTAGAATATATATCCCACGGGGTAAAATTGAAAAAAGTTGAAAATTATTTTTTTTTGGACTTAGTCATTTTTCCTGCGTTTATCAGACTTTCAGATAGGGCAAATATCAGTGAGCATTCCGATTTCAGTTCCAGAGCGATTCGCTCAATGAGTCCTTGATATTTAGTCGTTTTCAGCCAATTTTCTGGATTTTTGAAAATTTCACTTTTTTGTGAAAATATCCACTAAATGAGGGAATAATATTTGTGAGGGTACCCCAGGAGAGTACCAAATGTGTGTGGGTAGAATATATATCCCACGGGGTAAAATTGAAAAAAGTTGAAAATTATTTTTTTTTTGGACTTAGTCATTTTTCCTGCGTTTATCAGACTTTCAGATAGGGCAAATATCAGTGAGCATTCCGATTTCAGTTCCAGAGCGATTCGCCCAATGAGTCCTTGATATTTAGTCGTTTTCAGCCAATTTTCTGGATTTTTGAAAATTTCACTTTTTTGTGAAAATATCCACTAAATGAGGGAATAATATTTGTGAGGGTACCCCAGGAGAGTACCAAATGTGTGTGGGTAGAATATATATCCCACGGGGTAAAATTGAAAAAAGTTGAAAATTATTTTTTTTTTGGACTTAGTCATTTTTCCGGCGTTTATCAGACTTTCAGATAGGGGAAATGTCAGTGAGCGTTCCGATTTCAGTTCCAGAGCGATTCGCCCAATGAATCCTTAATATTTAGTCGTTTTCAGCCAATATTTTTTATTTTAAAATTTCACTTTTTTGTGAAAATATCCACTAAATGAGGGAATAATATGTGTGAGGGTACCCCAGGAGAGTTCCAAATGTGTGTGAGTAGAATATATATCCCACGGGGTAAAATTGAAAAAAGTTTTTAAAAAAATTTTTTTTGGACTTAGTAATTTCTCCGGCGTTTATCAGACTTTCAGATAGGGCAAATATCAGTGAGCATTCCGATTTCAGTTCCAGAGCGATTCGCCCAATGAGTCCTTGATATTTAGTCGTTTTCAGCCAATTTTCTGGATTTTTGAAAATTTCACTTTTTTGTGAAAATATCCACTAAATGAGGGAATAATATGTGTGAGGGTACCACAGGAGAGTTCCAAATGTGTGTGGGTAGAATATATATCCCACGGAGGTAAAATTGAAAAAAGTTGAAAAACATTTTTTTTTTGAATTAGTCATTTTTCCGGCGTTTATCAGACTTTCAGATGGGGGAAATATCAGTGAGCGTTCCGATTTCAGTTCCAGAGCGATTCGACCAATGAATCCTTAATATTTAGTCGTTTTCAGCCAATATTTTGGATTTTTGAAAATTTCCCTTTTTTGTGAAAATATCCACTAAATGAAGGAATAATATGTGTGAGGGTACCCCAGGAGAGTTCCAAATGTGTGTGGGTAGAATCTATATCCCACGGGGTAAAATTGAAAAAAGTTAAAAAATTTTGTTTTTTTTGGACTTAGTCATTTTTCCGGCGTTTATCAGACTTTCAGATAGGGCAAATATCAGTGAGCATTCCGATTTCAGTTCCAGAGCGATTCGCCCAATGAGTCCTTGATATTTAGTCGTTTTCAGCCAATTTTCTGGATTTTTGAAAATTTCACTTTTTTGTTAAAATATCCACTAAATGAGGGAATAATATGTGTGAGGTTACCCCAGTAGAGTTCCAAATGTGTGTGGGTAGAATATATATCCCACGGGGTAAAATTGAAAAAAGTTTTAAAAAAATTTTTTTGGGACTTAGTAATTTCTCCGGCGTTTATCAGACTTTCAGATAGGGGAAATGTCAGTGAGCATTCCGATTTCAGTTCCAGAGCGATTCGCCCAATGAGTCCTTGATATTTAGTCGTTTTCAGCCAATATTTTGGATTTTTGAAAATATTACTTTTTTGTGAAAATATCCACTAAATGAGGGAATAATATGTGTGAGGGTACCCCAGGAGAGTTCCAAATGTGTGTGGGTAGAATATATATCCCACGGGGTAAAATTTAAAAAAGTTTAAAAAAAATTTTTCTTGGACTTAGTCATTTTTCCGGGGTTTATCAGACTTTCAGATAGGGGAAATGTCAGTGAGCGTTCCGATTTCAGTTCCAGAGCGATTCGACCAATGAGTCCTTGATATTTAGTCGTTTTCAGCCAATTTTCTGGATTTTTGAAAATTTCAGTTTTTTGTGAAAATATCCACTAAATGAGGGAATAATATGTGTGAGGGTACCACAGGAGAGTTCCAAATGTGTGTGGGTAGAATATATATCCCACGGAGGTAAAATTGAAAAAAGTTGAAAAACATTTTTTTTTTGAATTAGTCATTTTTCCGGCGTTTATCAGACTTTCAGATGGGGGAAATATCAGTGAGCGTTCCGATTTCAGTTCCAGAGCGATTCGACCAATGAATCCTTAATATTTAGTCGTTTTCAGCCAATATTTTGGATTTTTGAAAATTTCACTTTTTTGTGAAAATATCCACTAAATGAAGGAATAATATGTGTGAGGGTACCCCAGGAGAGTTCCAAATGTGTGTGGGTAGAATCTATATCCCACGGGGTAAAATTGAAAAAAGTTAAAAATTTTTGTTTTTTTTGGACTTAGTCATTTTTCCGGCGTTTATCAGACTTTCAGATAGGGCAAATATCAGTGAGCATTCTGATTTCAGTTCCAGAGCGATTCGCCCAATGAGTCCTTGATATTTAGTCGTTTTCAGCCAATTTTCTGGATTTTTGAAAATTTCACTTTTTTGTTAAAATATCCACTAAATGAGGGAATAATATGTGTGAGGGTACCCCAGGAGAGTTCCAAATGTGTGTGGGTAGAATATATATCCCACGGGGTAAAATTGAAAAAAGTTTTAAAAAAATTTTTTTGGGACTTAGTAATTTCTCCGGCGTTTATCAGATTTTCAGATAGGGGAAATGTCAGTGAGCATTCCGATTTCAGTTCCAGAGCGATTCGCCCAATGAGTTCTTGATATTTAGTCGTTTTCAGCCAATTTTCTGGATTTTTGAAAATTTCAGTTTTTTGTGAAATATCCACTAAATGAGGGAATAATATGTGTGAGGGTACCCCAGGAGAGTTCCAAATGTGTGTGGGTAGAATATATATCCCACGGGGTAAAATTGAAAAAAGTTTAAAAAAATTTTTTTTTGGACTTAGTGATTTCTCTGGCGTTTATCAGATTTTCAGATAGGGGAAATGTCAGTGAGCATTCCGATTTCAATTCCAGAGCGATTCGCCCAATGAGTCCTTGATATTTAGTCGTTTTCAGCCAATATTTTGGATTTTTGAAAATATTACTTTTTTGTGAAAATATCCACTAAATGAGGGAATAATATGTGTGAGGGTACCCCAGGAGAGTTCCAAATGTGTGTGGGTAGAATATATATCCCACGGGGTAAAATTTAAAAAAGTTTAAAAACAATTTTTCTTGGACTTAGTCATTTTTCCGGGGTTTATCAGACTTTCAGATAGGGGAAATGTCAGTGAGCGTTCCGATTTCAGTTCCAGAGCGATTCGACCAATGAGTCCTTGATATTTAGTCGTTTTCAGCCAATTTTCTGGATTTTTGAAAATTTCACTTTTTTGTAAAAATATCCACTAAATGAGGGAATAATATGTGTGAGGGTACCCCAGGAGAGTTCCAAATGTGTGTGGGTAGAATATATATCCCACGGGGGTAAAATTGAAAAAAGTTGAAAAACATTTTTTTTTGGACTTAGTAATTTTTCCAGCGTTTATCAGACTTTCAGATAGGGGAAATGTCAGTGAGCTTTCCGATTTCAGTTCCAGAGCGATTCGCCCAATGAATCCTTGATATTTAGTCGTTTTCAGCCAATTTTCTGGATGTTTGAAAATTTCACTTTTTTGTTAAAATATCCACTAAATGAGGGAATAATATGTGTGAGGTACCCCAGGAGAGTTCCTAATGTGTGTGGGTAGAATATATATCCCACGGGGGTAAAATTGAAAAAAGTTTTAAAAAAATTTTTTTTGGACTTAGTAATTTCTCCGGCGTTTATCAGACTTTCAGATAGGGGAAATGTCAGTGAGCATTCCGATTTCAGTTCCAGAGCGATTCGCCCAATGAGTCCTTGATATTTAGTCGTTTTCAGCCAATTTTCTGGATTTTTGAAAATTTCAGTTTTTTGTGAAATATCCACTAAATGAGGGATTAATATGTGTGAGGGTACCCCAGGAGAGATCCAAATGTGTGTGGGTAGAATATATATCCCACGGGGTAAAATTGAAAAAAGTTTAAAAAAATTTTTTTTTGGACTTAGTAATTTCTCTGGCGTTTATCAGACTTTCAGATAGGGGAAATGTCAGTGAGCATTCCGATTTCAATTCCAGAGCGATTCGCCCAATGAGTCCTTGATATTTAGTCGTTTTCAGCCAATATTTTGGATTTTTGAAAATATTACTTTTTTGTGAAAATATCCACTAAATGAGGGAATAATATGTGTGAGGGTACCCCAGGAGAGTTCCAAATGTGTGTGGGTAGAATATATATCCCACGGGGTAAAATTTAAAAAAGTTTAAAAAAATTTTTTCTTGGACTTAGTCATTTTTCCGGGGTTTATCAGACTTTCAGATAGGGGAAATGTCAGTGAGCGTTCCGATTTCAGTTCCAGAGCGATTCGACCAATGAGTCCTTGATATTTAGTCGTTTTCAGCCAATTTTCTGGATTTTTGAAAATTTCACTTTTTTGTAAAAATATCCACTAAATGAGGGAATAATATGTGTGAGGGTACCCCAGGAGAGTTCCAAATGTGTGTGGGTAGAATATATATCCCACGGGGGTAAAATTGAAAAAAGTTGAAAAACATTTTTTTTTGGACTTAGTAATTTTTCCAGTGTTTATCAGACTTTCAGATAGGGGAAATGTCAGTGAGCATTCCGATTTCAGTTCCAGAGCGATTCGCCCAATGAATCCTTGATATTTAGTCGTTTTCAGCCAATTTTCTGGATGTTTGAAAATTTCACTTTTTTGTTAAAATATCCACTAAATGAGGGAATAATATGTGTGAGGGTACACCGGGAGAGTTCCAAATGTGTGTGGGTAGAATATATATCCCACGGGGTTAAAATTGAAAAAGGTTGAAAAACATTTTTTTTTGGACATAGTCATTTCTCCGGCGTTTATCAGACTTTCAGATAGGGGAAATGTCAGTGAGCCTTCCGATTTCAGTTCCAGAGCGATTCGCCCAATGAATCCTTGATATTTAGTCGTTTTCAGCCAATTTTCTGGATTTTTGAAAATTTCACTTTTTTGTTAAAATATCCACTAAATGAGGGAATAATATGTGTGAGGTACCCCAGGAGAGTTCCTAATGTGTGTGGGTAGAATATATATCCCACGGGGGTAAAATTGAAAAAAGTTTTAAAAAAATTTTTTTTGGACTTAGTAATTTCTCCGGCATTTATCAGACTTTCAGATAGGGGAAATGTCAGTGAGCATTCCGATTTCAGTTCCAGAGCGATTCGCCCAATGAGTCCTTGATATTTAGTCGTTTTCAGCCAATTTTCTGGATTTTTGAAAATTTCAGTTTTTTGTGAAAATATCCACTAAATGAGGGAATAATATGTGTGAGGGTACCCCAGGAGAGTTCCAAATGTGTGTGGGTAGAATATAAATCCCACGGGGTAAAATTGAAAAAAGTTTAAAAACAGTTTTTTTTGGACTTAGTCATTTTTCCGGCGTTTATCAGACTTTCAGATAGGGGAAATGTCAGTGAGCGTTCCGATTTCAGTTCCAGAGCGATTCGCCCAATGAATCCTTAATAATTAGTCGTTTTCAGCCAATATTTTGGATATTTGAAAATTCACTTTTTTGTGAAAATATCCACTAAATGAGGGAATAATATGTGTGAGGGTACCCCAGGAGAGTTCCAAATGTGTGTGGGTAGAATCTATATCCCACGGGGTAAAATTGAAAAAAATTAAAAATTTTCTTTTTTTTGGACTTAGTCATTTTTCCGGCGTTTATCAGACTTTCAGATAGGTCAAATATCAGTGAGCGTTCCGATTTCAGTTCCAGAGCGGTTCGCCCAATGAGTCCTTAATATTTATTCGTTCTCAGCCAATTTTCTGGATTTTTGAAAATTTCACTTTTTTGTGAAAATATCCACTAAATGAGGGAATAATATGTGTGAGGGTACACCAGGAGAGTTCCAAATGTGTGTGGGTAGAATATATATCCCACGGGGTAAAATTGAAAAAAGTTTTAAAAAATTTTTTTTTGGACTTAGTAATTTCTCCGGCGTTTATCAGACTTTCAGATAGGGGAAATGTCAGTGAGCATTCCGATTTCTGTTCCAGAGCGATTCGCCCAATGAGTCCTTGATATTTAGTCGTTTTCAGCCAATCTTCTGGATTTTTGAAAATTTCACTTTTTTGTGAAAATATCCACTAAATGATTGAATAATATGTGTGAGGGTACCCCAGGAGAGTTCCAAATGTGTGGGTAGAATATATATCCCACGGGGTAAAATTGAAAAAAGTTGAAAAATATTTTTTTTTGGACTTAGTCATTTTTCCTGCGTTTATCAGACTTTCAGATAGGGCAAATATCAGTGAGCATTCCGATTTCAGTTCCAGAGCGATTCGCTCAATGAGTCCTTGATATTTAGTCATTTTCAGCCAATTTTCTGGATTTTTGAAAATTTCACTTTTTTGTGAAAATATCCACTAAATGAGGGAATAATATGTGTGAGGGTACCCCAGGAGAGTTCCAAATGTGTGTGGGTAGAATATATATCCCACGGGGGTAAAATTGAAAAAAGTTGAAAAACATTTTTTTTTGGACTTAGTCATTTTTCCGGCGTTTATCAGACTTTCAGATAGGGCAAATATCAGTGAGCATTCCGATTTCAGTTCCAGAGCGATTCGCCCAATGAATCCTTGATATTTAGTCGTTTTCAGCCAATTTTCTGGATTTTTGAAAATTTCACTTTTTTGTTAAAATATCCACTAAATGAGGGAATAATATGTGTGAGGTACCCCAGGAGAGTTCCTAATGTGTGTGGGTAGAATATATATCCCACGGGGGTAAAATTGAAAAAAGTTTTAAAAAAATTTTTTTTGGACTTAGTAATTTCTCCGGCATTTATCAGACTTTCAGATAGGGGAAATGTCAGTGAGCATTCCGATTTCAGTTCCAGAGCGATTCGCCCAATGAGTCCTTGATATTTAGTCGTTTTCAGCCAATTTTCTGGATTTTTGAAAATTTCAGTTTTTTGTGAAAATATCCACTAAATGAGGGAATAATATGTGTGAGGGTACCCCAGGAGAGTTCCAAATGTGTGTGGGTAGAATATAAATCCCACGGGGTAAAATTGAAAAAAGTTTAAAAACAGTTTTTTTTGGACTTAGTCATTTTTCCGGCGTTTATCAGACTTTCAGATAGGGGAAATGTCAGTGAGCGTTCCGATTTCAGTTCCAGAGCGATTCGCCCAATGAATCCTTAATAATTAGTCGTTTTCAGCCAATATTTTGGATATTTGAAAATTCACTTTTTTGTGAAAATATCCACTAAATGAGGGAATAATATGTGTGAGGGTACCCCAGGAGAGTTCCAAATGTGTGTGGGTAGAATCTATATCCCACGGGGTAAAATTGAAAAAAATTAAAAATTTTCTTTTTTTTGGACTTAGTCATTTTTCCGGCGTTTATCAGACTTTCAGATAGGTCAAATATCAGTGAGCGTTCCGATTTCAGTTCCAGAGCGGTTCGCCCAATGAGTCCTTAATATTTATTCGTTCTCAGCCAATTTTCTGGATTTTTGAAAATTTCACTTTTTTGTGAAAATATCCACTAAATGAGGGAATAATATGTGTGAGGGTACACCAGGAGAGTTCCAAATGTGTGTGGGTAGAATATATATCCCACGGGGTAAAATTGAAAAAAGTTTTAAAAAATTTTTTTTTGGACTTAGTAATTTCTCCGGCGTTTATCAGACTTTCAGATAGGGGAAATGTCAGTGAGCATTCCGATTTCTGTTCCAGAGCGATTCGCCCAATGAGTCCTTGATATTTAGTCGTTTTCAGCCAATCTTCTGGATTTTTGAAAATTTCACTTTTTTGTGAAAATATCCACTAAATGATTGAATAATATGTGTGAGGGTACCCCAGGAGAGTTCCAAATGTGTGGGTAGAATATATATCCCACGGGGTAAAATTGAAAAAAGTTGAAAAATATTTTTTTTTGGACTTAGTCATTTTTCCTGCGTTTATCAGACTTTCAGATAGGGCAAATATCAGTGAGCATTCCGATTTCAGTTCCAGAGCGATTCGCTCAATGAGTCCTTGATATTTAGTCATTTTCAGCCAATTTTCTGGATTTTTGAAAATTTCACTTTTTTGTGAAAATATCCACTAAATGAGGGAATAATATGTGTGAGGGTACCCCAGGAGAGTTCCAAATGTGTGTGGGTAGAATATATATCCCACGGGGGTAAAATTGAAAAAAGTTGAAAAACATTTTTTTTTGGACTTAGTCATTTTTCCGGCGTTTATCAGACTTTCAGATAGGGCAAATATCAGTGAGCATTCCGATTTCAGTTCCAGAGCGATTCGCCCAATGAGTCCTTGATATTTAGTCGTTTTCAGCCAATTTTCTGGATTTTTGAAAATTTTACTTTTTTGTGAAAATATCCACTATATGAGGGAATAATATTTGTGAGGGTACCACAGGAGAGTTCCAAATGTGTGTGGGTAGAATATATATCCCACGGGGGTAAAATTGAAAAAAGTTGAAAAACATTTTTTTTTGGACTTAGTCATTTTCCCGGCGTTTATCAGACTTTCAGATAGGGGAAATGTCAGTGAGCGTTCAATTTCAGTTCCAGAGCGATTCGCCCAATGAATCCTTAATATTTAGTGGTTTTCAGCCAATATTTAGGATTTTTGAAAATTTCACTTTTTTGTGAAAATATCCACTAAATGAGGGAATAATATGTGTGAGTGTACCCCAGGAGAGTTCCAAATGTGTGTGGGTAGAATATATATCCCACGGGGTAAAATAGAAAAAAGTTTAAAAAAATTTTTTCTTGGACTTAGTCATTTTTCCGGCGTTTATCAGACTTTCAGATAGGGGAAATGTCAGTGAGCGTTCCGATTTCAGTTCCAGAGCGATTCGCCCAATGAATCCTTAATATTTAGTCGTTTTCAGCCAATATTTTGGATTTTTGAAAATTTCACTTTTTTGTGAAAATATCCACTAAATGAGGGAATAATATGTGTGAGGGTACCCCAGGAGAGTTCCAAATGTGTGTGGGTAGAATTTATATCCCACGGGGTAAAATAGAAAAAAGTTTAAAAAAATTTTTTCTTGGACTTAGTCATTTTTCCGGCGTTTATCAGACTTTCAGATAGGGGAAATGTCAGTGAGCATTCCGATTTCAGTTCCAGAGCGATTCGCCCAATGAGTCCTTGATATTTAGTCGTTTTCAGCCAATATTTTGGATTTTTGAAAATTTCACTTTTTTATGAAAATATCCACTAAATGAGGGAATAATATATGTGACGGTACCCCAGGAGAGTTCCAAATGTGTGTGGGTAGAATATATATCCCACGGTGTAAAATTTAAAAAAGTTGAAAATTTTTTTTTTTTGGACTTAGTCATTTTTCCTGCGTTTATCAGACTTTCAGATAGGGCAAATATCAGTGAGCATTCCGATTTCAGTTCCAGAGCAATTCGCCCAATGAGTCCTTGATATTTAGTCGTTTTCAGCCAATATTTTGGATTTTTGAAAATTTCACTTTTTTGTGAAAATGTCCACTAAATGAGGGAATAATATGTGTGAGGGTACCCCAGGAGAGTTCCAAATGTGTGTGGGTAGAATATATATCCCACGGGGTAAAATTTAAAAAAGTTAAAAAAAATTTTTTCTTGGACTTAGTCATTTTTCCGGGGTTTATCAGACTTTCAGATAGGGGAAATGTCAGTGAGCATTCCGATTTCAGTTCCAGAGCGATTCGCCCAATGAGTCCTTGATATTTAGTCGTTTTCAGACAATTTTCTGGATTTTTGAAAATTTCACTTTTTTGTTAAAATATCCACTAAATGAGGGAATAATATGTGTGAGGTACCCCAGGAGAGTTCCTAATGTGTGTGGGTAGAATATATATCCCACGGGGGTAAAATTGAAAAAAGTTTTAAAAAAATTTTTTTTGGACTTAGTAATTTCTCCGGCGTTTATCAGACTTTCAGATAGGGGAAATGTCAGTGAGCATTCCGATTTCAGTTCCAGAGTGATTCGTCCAATGAGTCCTTGATATTTAGTCGTTTTCAGCCAATTTTCTGGATTTTTGAAAATTTCAGTTTTTTGTGAAAATATCCACTAAATGAGGGAATAATATGTGTGAGGGTACCCCAGGAGAGTTCCAAATGTGTGTGGGTAGAATATATATCCCACGGGGTAAAATTGAAAAAAGTTTTAAAAAAATTTTTTTTGGACTTAGTAATTTCTCCGGCGTTTATCAGACTTTCAGATAGGGGAAATGTCAGTGAGCATTCCGATTTCTGTTCCAGAGCGATTCGCCCAATGAGTCCTTGATATTTAGTCGTTTTCAGCCAATATTCTGGATTTTTGAAAATTTCACTTTTTTGTGAAAATATCCACTAAATGATTGAATAATATGTGTGAGGGTACCCCAGGAGAGTTCCAAATGTGTGTGGGTAGAATATATATCCCACGGGGTAAAATTGAAAAAAGTTGAAAATTATTTTTTTTTGGACTTAGTCATTTTTCCTGCGTTTATCAGACTTTCAGATAGGGCAAATATCAGTGAGCATTCCGATTTCAGTTCCAGAGCGATTCGCTCAATGAGTCCTTGATATTTAGTCGTTTTCAGCCAATTTTCTGGATTTTTGAAAATTTCACTTTTTTGTGAAAATATCCACTAAATGAGGGAATAATATTTGTGAGGGTACCACAGGAGAGTTCCAAATGTGTGTGGGTAGAATATATATCCCACGGGGGTAAAATTGAAAAAAGTTGAAAAACATTTTTTTTTGGACTTAGTCATTTTTCCGGCGTTTATCAGACTTTCAGATAGGGGAAATGTCAGTGAGCGTTCCGATTTCAGTTCCAGAGCGATTCGTTCAATGAATCCTTAATATTTAGTCGTTTGAAGCCAATATTTTGGATTTTTGAAAATTTCACTTTTTTGTGAAAATATCCACTAAATGAGGGAATAATATGTGTGAGGGTACCCCAGGAGAGTACCAAATGTGTGTGGGTAGAATATATATCCCACGGGGTAAAATTGAAAAAAGTTGAAAATTATTTTTTTTTGGACTTAGTCATTTTTCCTGCGTTTATCAGACTTTCAGATAGGGCAAATATCAGTGAGCATTCCGATTTCAGTTCCAGAGCGATTCGCCCAATGAGTCCTTGATATTTAGTCGTTTTCAGCCAATTTTCTGGATTTTTGAAAATTTTACTTTTTTGTGAAAATATCCACTATATGAGGGAATAATATTTGTGAGGGTACCACAGGAGAGTTCCAAATGTGTGTGGGTAGAATATATATCCCACGGGGTAAAATTTAAAAAAGTTAAAAAAAATTTTTTCTTGGACTTAGTCATTTTTCCGGGGTTTATCAGACTTTCAGATAGGGGAAATGTCAGTGAGCATTCCGATTTCAGTTCCAGAGCGATTCGCCCAATGAATCCTTGATATTTAGTCGTTTTCAGCCAATTTTCTGGATTTTTGAAAATTTCACTTTTTTGTTAAAATATCCACTAAATGAGGGAATAATATGTGTGAGGTACCCCAGGAGAGTTCCTAATGTGTGTGGGTAGAATATATATCCCACGGGGGTAAAATTGAAAAAAGTTTTAAAAAAATTTTTTTTGGACTTAGTAATTTCTCCGGCGTTTATCAGACTTTCAGATAGGGGAAATGTCAGTGAGCATTCCGATTTCAGTTCCAGAGTGATTCGTCCAATGAGTCCTTGATATTTAGTCGTTTTCAGCCAATTTTCTGGATTTTTGAAAATTTCAGTTTTTTGTGAAAATATCCACTAAATGAGGGAATAATATGTGTGAGGGTACCCCAGGAGAGTTCCAAATGTGTGTGGGTAGAATCTATATCCCACGGGGTAAAATTGAAAAAAATTAAAAATTTTCTTTTTTTTGGACTTAGTCATTTTTCCGGCGTTTATCAGACTTTCAGATAGGTCAAATATCAGTGAGCGTTCCGATTTCAGTTCCAGAGCGGTTCGCCCAATGAGTCCTTAATATTTATTCGTTCTCAGCCAATTTTCTGGATTTTTGAAAATTTCACTTTTTTGTGAAAATATCCACTAAATGAGGGAATAATATGTGTGAGGGTACACCAGGAGAGTTCCAAATGTGTGTGGGTAGAATATATATCCCACGGGGTAAAATTGAAAAAAGTTTTAAAAAAATTTTTTTTGGACTTAGTAATTTCTCCGGCGTTTATCAGACTTTCAGATAGGGGAAATGTCAGTGAGCATTCCGATTTCTGTTCCAGAGCGATTCGCCCAATGAGTCCTTGATATTTAGTCGTTTTCAGCCAATATTCTGGATTTTTGAAAATTTCACTTTTTTGTGAAAATATCCACTAAATGATTGAATAATATGTGTGAGGGTACCCCAGGAGAGTTCCAAATGTGTGTGGGTAGAATATATATCCCACGGGGTAAAATTGAAAAAAGTTGAAAATTATTTTTTTTTGGACTTAGTCATTTTTCCTGCGTTTATCAGACTTTCAGATAGGGCAAATATCAGTGAGCATTCCGATTTCAGTTCCAGAGCGATTCGCTCAATGAGTCCTTGATATTTAGTCGTTTTCAGCCAATTTTCTGGATTTTTGAAAATTTCACTTTTTTGTGAAAATATCCACTAAATGAGGGAATAATATTTGTGAGGGTACCACAGGAGAGTTCCAAATGTGTGTGGGTAGAATATATATCCCACGGGGGTAAAATTGAAAAAAGTTGAAAAACATTTTTTTTTGGACTTAGTCATTTTTCCGGCGTTTATCAGACTTTCAGATAGGGGAAATGTCAGTGAGCGTTCCGATTTCAGTTCCAGAGCGATTCGCCCAATGAATCCTTAATATTTAGTCGTTTGCAGCCAATATTTTGGATTTTTGAAAATTTCACTTTTTTGTGAAAATATCCACTAAATGAGGGAATAATATGTGTGAGGGTACCCCAGGAGAGTACCAAATGTGTGTGGGTAGAATATATATCCCACGGGGTAAAATTGAAAAAAGTTGAAAATTATTTTTTTTTGGACTTAGTCATTTTTCCTGCGTTTATCAGACTTTCAGATAGGGCAAATATCAGTGAGCATTCCGATTTCAGTTCCAGAGCGATTCGCCCAATGAGTCCTTGATATTTAGTCGTTTTCAGCCAATTTTCTGGATTTTTGAAAATTTTACTTTTTTGGGAAAATATCCACTATATGAGGGAATAATATTTGTGAGGGTACCACAGGAGAGTTCCAAATGTGTGTGGGTAGAATATATATCCCACGGGGGTAAAATTGAAAAAAGTTGAAAAACATTTTTTTTTGGACTTAGTCATTTTTCCGGCGTTTATCAGACTTTCAGATAGGGGAAATGTCAGTGAGCGTTCGATTTCAGTTCCAGAGCGATTCGCCCAATGAATCCTTAATATTTAGTCGTTTTCAGCCAATATTTAGGATTTTTGAAAATTTCACTTTTTTGTGAAAATATCCACTAAATGAGGGAATAATATGTGTGAGTGTACCCCAGGAGAGTTCCAAATGTGTGTGGGTAGAATATATATCCCACGGGGTAAAATAGAAAAAAGTTTAAAAAATTTTTTTCTTGGACTTAGGCATTTTTCCGGCGTTTATCAGACTTTCAGATAGGGGAAATGTCAGTGAGCGTTCCGATTTCAGTTCCAGAGCGATTCGCCCAATGAGTCCTTGATATTTAGTCGTTTTCAGACAATATTTTTTATTTTTGAAAATTTCACTTTTTTGTGAAAATATCCACTAAATGAGGGAATAATATGTGTGAGGGTACCCCAGGAGAGTTCCAAATGTGTGTGAGTAGAATATATATCCCACGGGGTAAAATTGAAAAAAGTTTTAAAAAAATTTTTTTTGGACTTAGTAATTTCTCCGGCGTTTATCAGACTTTCAGATAGGGGAAATGTCAGTGAGCATTCCGATTTCAGTTCCAGAGTGATTCGCCCAATGAGTCCTTGATATTTAGTCGTTTTCAGCCAATTTTCTGGATTTTTGAAAATTTCATTTTTTTGTGAAAATATCCACTAAATGAGGGAATAATATGTGTGAGAGTACCCCAGGAGAGTACCAAATGTGTGTGGGTAGAATATATATCCCACGGGGTAAAATTGAAAAAAGTTGAAAATTATTTTTTTTTGGACTTAGTCATTTTTCCTGCGTTTATCAGACTTTCAGATAGGGCAAATATCAGTGAGCATTCCGATTTCAGTTCCAGAGCGATTCGCCCAATGAGTCCTTGATATTTAGTCGTTTTCAGCCAATTTTCTGGATTTTTGAAAATTTCTCTTTTTTGTGAAAATATCCACTAAATGAGGGAATAATATGTGTGAGGGTACCACAGGAGAGTTCCAAATGTGTGTGGGTAGAATATATATCCCACGGGGTAAAATAGAAAAAAGTTTAAAAAAAATTTTTCTTGGATTTAGTCATTTTTCCGGCGTTTATCAGACTTTCAGATAGGGGAAATGTCAGTGAGCATTCCGATTTCAGTTCCAGAGCGATTCGCCCAATGAGTCCTTGATATTTAGTCGTTTTCAGCCAATATTTTGGATTTTTGAAAATTTCACTTTTTTGTGAAAATATCCACTAAATGAGGGAATAATATGTGTGAGGGTACCCCAGGAGAGTTCCAAATGTGTGTGGGTAGAATCTATATCCCACGGGGTAAAATTGAAAAAAGTTAAAAATTTTCTTTTTTTTGGACTTTGTCATTTTTCCGGCGTTTATCAGACTTTCAGATAGGGCAAATATCAGTGAGCATTCCGATTTCAGTTCCAGAGCGATTCGCCCAATGAGTCCTTGATATTTAGTCGTTTTCAGCCAATTTTCTGGATTTTTGAAAATTTCAGTTTTTTGTGAAAATATCCACTAAATGAGGGAATAATATGTGTGAGGGTACCCCAGGAGAGTTCCAAATGTGTGTGGGTAGAATATATATCCCACGGGGTAAAATTGAAAAAAGTTTTAAAAATAATTTTTTGGGACTCAGTAATTTCTCCGGCGTTTATCAGACTTTCAGATAGGGGAAATGTCAGTGAGCATTCCGATTTCAGTTCCAGAGCGATTCGCCCAATGAGTCCTTGATATTTAGTCGTTTTCAGCCAATTTTCTGGATTTTTGAAAATTTCAGTTTTTTGTGAAAATATCCACTAAATGAGGGAATAATATGTGTGAGGGTACCCCAGGAGAGTTCCAAATGTGTGTGGGTAGAATATATATCCCACGGGGTAAAATAGAAAAAAGTTTAAAAAAATTTTTTCTTGGACTTAGTCATTTTTCCGGCGTTTATCAGACTTTCAGATAGGGGAAATGTCAGTGAGCATTCCGATTTCAGTTCCAGTGCGATTCGCCCAATGAGTCCTTAATATTTAGTCGTTTTCAGACAATATTTTTTATTTTTGAAAATTTCACTTGTTTGTGAAAATATCCACTAAATGAGGGAATAATATGTGTGAGGGTACCCCAGGAGAGTTCCAAATGTGTGTGAGTAGAATATATATCCCACGGGGTAAAATTGAAAAAAGTTTTAAAAAAATTTTTTTTGGACTTAGTAATTTCTCCGGCGTTTATCAGACTTTCAGATAGGGGAAATGTCAGTGAGCATTCCGATTTCAGTTCCAGAGTGATTCGCCCAATGAGTCCTTGATATTTAGTCGTTTTCAGCCAATTTTCTGGATTTTTGAAAATTTCATTTTTTTGTGAAAATATCCACTAAATGAGGGAATAATATGTGTGAGAGTACCCCAGGAGAGTACCAAATGTGTGTGGGTAGAATATATATCCCACGGGGTAAAATTGAAAAAAGTTGAAAATTATTTTTTTTTGGACTTAGTCATTTTTCCTGCGTTTATCAGACTTTCAGATAGGGCAAATATCAGTGAGCATTCCGATTTCAGTTCCAGAGCGATTCGCCCAATGAGTCCTTGATATTTAGTCGTTTTCAGCCAATTTTCTGGATTTTTGAAAATTTCACTTTTTTGTGAAAATATCCACTAAATGAGGGAATAATATGTGTGAGGGTACCACAGGAGAGTTCCAAATGTGTGTGGGTAGAATATATATCCCACGGGGTAAAATAGAAAAAAGTTTAAAAAAAAATTTTCTTGGACTTAGTCATTTTTCCGGCGTTTATCAGACTTTCAGATAGGGGAAATGTCAGTGAGCATTCCGATTTCAGTTCCAGAGCGATTCGCCCAATGGGTCCTTGATATTTAGTCGTTTTCAGCCAATATTTTGGATTTTTGAAAATTTCACTTTTTTGTGAAAATATCCACTAAATGAGGGAATAATATGTGTGAGGGTACCCCAGGAGAGTTCCAAATGTGTGTGGGTAGAATCTATATCCCACGGGGTAAAATTGAAAAAAGTTAAAAATTTTCTTTTTTTTGGACTTTGTCATTTTTCCGGCGTTTATCAGACTTTCAGATAGGGCAAATATCAGTGAGCATTCCGATTTCAGTTCCAGAGCGATTCGCCCAATGAGTCCTTGATATTTAGTCGTTTTCAGCCAATTTTCTGGATTTTTGAAAATTTCAGTTTTTTGTGAAAATATCCACTAAATGAGGGAATAATATGTGTGAGGGTACCCCAGGAGAGTTCCAAATGTGTGTGGGTAGAATATATATCCCACGGGGTAAAATTGAAAAAAGTTTTAAAAAAATTTTTTTGGGACTCAGTAATTTCTCCGGCGTTTATCAGACTTTCAGATAGGGGAAATGTCAGTGAGCATTCCGATTTCAGTTCCACAGCGATTCGCCCAATGAGTCCTTGATATTTAGTCGTTTTCAGCCAATTTTCTGGATTTTTGAAAATTTCAGTTTTTTGTGAAAATATCCACTAAATGAGGGAATAATATGTGTGAGGGTACCCCAGGAGAGTTCCAAATGTGTGTGGGTAGAATATATATCCCACGGGGTAAAATTGAAAAAAGTTTAAAAAATTTTTTGGGGACTTAGTAATTTCTCCGGCGTTTATCAGACTTTCAGATAGGGGAAATGTCAGTGAGCATTCCGATTTCAATTCCAGAGCGATTCGCCCAATGAGTCCTTGATATTTAGTCGTTTTCAGCCAATATTTTGGATTTTTGAAAATATTACTTTTTTTGAAAATATCCACTAAATGAGGGAATAATATGTGTGAGGGTACCCCAGGAGAGTTCCAAATGTGTGTGGGTAGAATATATATCCCACGGGGTAAAATTTAAAAAAGTTTAAAAAATTTTTTTCTTGGACTTAGTCATTTTTCCGGCGTTTATCAGACTTTCAGATAGGGGAAATGTCAGTGAGCATTCCGATTTCAATTCCAGAGCGATTCGCCCAATGAGTCCTTGATATTTAGTCGTTTTCAGCCAATTTTCTGGATTTTTGAAAATTTCACTTTTTTGTAAAAATATCCACTAAATGAGGGAATAATATGTGTGAGGGTACCCCAGGAGAGTTCCAAATGTGTGTGGGTAGAATATATATCCCACGGGGGTAAAATTGAAAAAAGTTGAAAAACATTTTTTTTTGGACTTAGTAATTTTTCCAGCGTTTATCAGACTTTCAGATAGGGGAAATGTCAGTGAGCATTCCGATTTCAGTTCCAGAGCGATTCGCCCAATGAATCCTTGATATTTAGTCGTTTTCAGCCAATTTTCTGGATGTTTGAAAATTTCACTTTTTTGTTAAAATATCCACTAAATGAGGGAATAATATGTGTGAGGGTACACCAGGAGAGTTCCAAATGTGTGTGGGTAGAATATATATCCAACGGGGTTAAAACTGAAAAAGGTTGAAAAACATTTTTTTTTTGGACATAGTCATTTCTCCGGCGTTTATCAGACTTTCAGATAGGGGAAATGTCAGTGAGCATTCCGATTTCAGTTCCAGAGCGATTCGCCCAATGAATCCTTGATATTTAGTCGTTTTCAGCCAATTTTCTGGATTTTTGAAAATTTCACTTTTTTGTTAAAATATCCACTAAATGAGGGAATAATATGTGTGAGGTACCCCAGGAGAGTTCCAAATGTGTGTGGGTAGAATATATATCCCACGGGGGTAAAATTGAAAAAAGTTTTAAAAAAAATTTTTTTGGACTTAGTAATTTCTCCGGCGTTTATCAGACTTTCAGATAGGGGAAATGTCAGTGAGCATTCCGATTTCAGTTCCAGAGCGATTCGCCCAATGAGTCCTTGATATTTAGTCGTTTTCAGCCAATTTTCTGGATTTTTGAAAATTTCAGTTTCTTGTGAAAATATCCACTAAATGAGGGAATAATATGTGTGAGGGTACCCCAGGAGAGTTCCAAATGTGTGTGGGTAGAATATAAATCCCACGGGGTAAAATTGAAAAAAGTTTAAAAACATTTTTTTTTGGACTTAGTCATTTTTCCGGCGTTTATCAGACTTTCAGATAGGGGAAATGTCAGTGAGCGTTCCGATTTCAGTTCCAGAGCGATTCGCCCAATGAATCCTTAATATTTAGTCGTTTTCAGCCAATATTTTGGATTTTTGAAAATTTCACCTTTTTTTGAAAATATCTACTAAATGAGGGAATAATATGTGTGAGGGTACCCCAGGAGAGTTCCAAATGTGTGTGGGTAGAATATATATCCCACGGGGTAAAATAGAAAAAAGTTTAAAAAATTTTTTTCTTGGACTTAGTCATTTTTCCGGCGTTTATCAGACTTTCAGATAGGGGAAATGTCAGTGAGCATTTCGATTTCAGTTCCAGAGCGATTCGCCCAATGAGTCCTTGATATTTAGTCGTTTTCAGCCAATATTTTGGATTTTTGAAAATTTCACTTTTTTGTGAAAATATCCACTAAATGAGGGAATAATATATGTGACGGTACCCCAGGAGAGTTCCAAATGTGTGTGGGTAGAATATATATCCCACGGGGTAAAATTGAAAAAAGTTGAAAATTATTTTTTTTTGGACTTAGTCATTTTTCCTGCGTTTATCAGACTTTCAGATAGGGCAAATATCAGTGAGCATTCCGATTTCAGTTCCAGAGCGATTCGCCCAATGAGTCCTTGATATTTAGTCGTTTTCAGCCAATTTTCTGGATTTTTGAAAATTTCTCTTTTTTGTGAAAATATCCACTAAATGAGGGAATAATATGTGTGAGGGTACCACAGGAGAGTTCCAAATGTGTGTGGGTAGAATATATATCCCACGGGGTAAAATAGAAAAAAGTTTAAAAAAAAATTTTCTTGGATTTAGTCATTTTTCCGGCGTTTATCAGACTTTCAGATAGGGGAAATGTCAGTGAGCATTCCGATTTCAGTTCCAGAGCGATTCGCCCAATGAGTCCTTGATATTTAGTCGTTTTCAGCCAATATTTTGGATTTTTGAAAATTTCACTTTTTTGTGAAAATATCCACTAAATGAGGGAATAATATGTGTGAGGGTACCCCAGGAGAGTTCCAAATGTGTGTGGGTAGAATCTATATCCCACGGGGTAAAATTGAAAAAAGTTAAAAATTTTCTTTTTTTTGGACTTTGTCATTTTTCCGGCGTTTATCAGACTTTCAGATAGGGCAAATATCAGTGAGCATTCCGATTTCAGTTCCAGAGCGATTCGCCCAATGAGTCCTTGATATTTAGTCGTTTTCAGCCAATTTTCTGGATTTTTGAAAATTTCAGTTTTTTGTGAAAATATCCACTAAATGAGGGAATAATATGTGTGAGGGTACCCCAGGAGAGTTCCAAATGTGTGTGGGTAGAATATATATCCCACGGGGTAAAATTGAAAAAAGTTTTAAAAAAAATTTTTTGGGACTCAGTAATTTCTCCGGCGTTTATCAGACTTTCAGATAGGGGAAATGTCAGTGAGCATTCCGATTTCAGTTCCAGAGCGATTCGCCCAATGAGTCCTTGATATTTAGTCGTTTTCAGCCAATTTTCTGGATTTTTGAAAATTTCAGTTTTTTGTGAAAATATCCACTAAATGAGGGAATAATATGTGTGAGGGTACCCCAGGAGAGTTCCAAATGTGTGTGGGTAGAATATATATCCCACGGGGTAAAATAGAAAAAAGTTTAAAAAAATTTTTTCTTGGACTTAGTCATTTTTCCGGCGTTTATCAGACTTTCAGATAGGGGAAATGTCAGTGAGCATTCCGATTTCAGTTCCAGTGCGATTCGCCCAATGAGTCCTTAATATTTAGTCGTTTTCAGACAATATTTTTTATTTTTGAAAATTTCACTTGTTTGTGAAAATATCCACTAAATGAGGGAATAATATGTGTGAGGGTACCCCAGGAGAGTTCCAAATGTGTGTGAGTAGAATATATATCCCACGGGGTAAAATTGAAAAAAGTTTTAAAAAAATTTTTTTTGGACTTAGTAATTTCTCCGGCGTTTATCAGACTTTCAGATAGGGGAAATGTCAGTGAGCATTCCGATTTCAGTTCCAGAGTGATTCGCCCAATGAGTCCTTGATATTTAGTCGTTTTCAGCCAATTTTCTGGATTTTTGAAAATTTCATTTTTTTGTGAAAATATCCACTAAATGAGGGAATAATATGTGTGAGAGTACCCCAGGAGAGTACCAAATGTGTGTGGGTAGAATATATATCCCACGGGGTAAAATTGAAAAAAGTTGAAAATTATTTTTTTTTGGACTTAGTCATTTTTCCTGCGTTTATCAGACTTTCAGATAGGGCAAATATCAGTGAGCATTCCGATTTCAGTTCCAGAGCGATTCGCCCAATGAGTCCTTGATATTTAGTCGTTTTCAGCCAATTTTCTGGATTTTTGAAAATTTCACTTTTTTGTGAAAATATCCACTAAATGAGGGAATAATATGTGTGAGGGTACCACAGGAGAGTTCCAAATGTGTGTGGGTAGAATATATATCCCACGGGGTAAAATAGAAAAAAGTTTAAAAAAAAATTTTCTTGGACTTAGTCATTTTTCCGGCGTTTATCAGACTTTCAGATAGGGGAAATGTCAGTGAGCATTCCGATTTCAGTTCCAGAGCGATTCGCCCAATGGGTCCTTGATATTTAGTCGTTTTCAGCCAATATTTTGGATTTTTGAAAATTTCACTTTTTTGTGAAAATATCCACTAAATGAGGGAATAATATGTGTGAGGGTACCCCAGGAGAGTTCCAAATGTGTGTGGGTAGAATCTATATCCCACGGGGTAAAATTGAAAAAAGTTAAAAATTTTCTTTTTTTTGGACTTTGTCATTTTTCCGGCGTTTATCAGACTTTCAGATAGGGCAAATATCAGTGAGCATTCCGATTTCAGTTCCAGAGCGATTCGCCCAATGAGTCCTTGATATTTAGTCGTTTTCAGCCAATTTTCTGGATTTTTGAAAATTTCAGTTTTTTGTGAAAATATCCACTAAATGAGGGAATAATATGTGTGAGGGTACCCCAGGAGAGTTCCAAATGTGTGTGGGTAGAATATATATCCCACGGGGTAAAATTGAAAAAAGTTTTAAAAAAATTTTTTTGGGACTCAGTAATTTCTCCGGCGTTTATCAGACTTTCAGATAGGGGAAATGTCAGTGAGCATTCCGATTTCAGTTCCACAGCGATTCGCCCAATGAGTCCTTGATATTTAGTCGTTTTCAGCCAATTTTCTGGATTTTTGAAAATTTCAGTTTTTTGTGAAAATATCCACTAAATGAGGGAATAATATGTGTGAGGGTACCCCAGGAGAGTTCCAAATGTGTGTGGGTAGAATATATATCCCACGGGGTAAAATTGAAAAAAGTTTAAAAAATTTTTTGGGGACTTAGTAATTTCTCCGGCGTTTATCAGACTTTCAGATAGGGGAAATGTCAGTGAGCATTCCGATTTCAATTCCAGAGCGATTCGCCCAATGAGTCCTTGATATTTAGTCGTTTTCAGCCAATATTTTGGATTTTTGAAAATATTACTTTTTTTGAAAATATCCACTAAATGAGGGAATAATATGTGTGAGGGTACCCCAGGAGAGTTCCAAATGTGTGTGGGTAGAATATATATCCCACGGGGTAAAATTTAAAAAAGTTTAAAAAATTTTTTTCTTGGACTTAGTCATTTTTCCGGCGTTTATCAGACTTTCAGATAGGGGAAATGTCAGTGAGCATTCCGATTTCAATTCCAGAGCGATTCGCCCAATGAGTCCTTGATATTTAGTCGTTTTCAGCCAATTTTCTGGATTTTTGAAAATTTCACTTTTTTGTAAAAATATCCACTAAATGAGGGAATAATATGTGTGAGGGTACCCCAGGAGAGTTCCAAATGTGTGTGGGTAGAATATATATCCCACGGGGGTAAAATTGAAAAAAGTTGAAAAACATTTTTTTTTGGACTTAGTAATTTTTCCAGCGTTTATCAGACTTTCAGATAGGGGAAATGTCAGTGAGCATTCCGATTTCAGTTCCAGAGCGATTCGCCCAATGAATCCTTGATATTTAGTCGTTTTCAGCCAATTTTCTGGATGTTTGAAAATTTCACTTTTTTGTTAAAATATCCACTAAATGAGGGAATAATATGTGTGAGGGTACACCAGGAGAGTTCCAAATGTGTGTGGGTAGAATATATATCCAACGGGGTTAAAACTGAAAAAGGTTGAAAAACATTTTTTTTTTGGACATAGTCATTTCTCCGGCGTTTATCAGACTTTCAGATAGGGGAAATGTCAGTGAGCATTCCGATTTCAGTTCCAGAGCGATTCGCCCAATGAATCCTTGATATTTAGTCGTTTTCAGCCAATTTTCTGGATTTTTGAAAATTTCACTTTTTTGTTAAAATATCCACTAAATGAGGGAATAATATGTGTGAGGTACCCCAGGAGAGTTCCAAATGTGTGTGGGTAGAATATATATCCCACGGGGGTAAAATTGAAAAAAGTTTTAAAAAAAATTTTTTTGGACTTAGTAATTTCTCCGGCGTTTATCAGACTTTCAGATAGGGGAAATGTCAGTGAGCATTCCGATTTCAGTTCCAGAGCGATTCGCCCAATGAGTCCTTGATATTTAGTCGTTTTCAGCCAATTTTCTGGATTTTTGAAAATTTCAGTTTCTTGTGAAAATATCCACTAAATGAGGGAATAATATGTGTGAGGGTACCCCAGGAGAGTTCCAAATGTGTGTGGGTAGAATATAAATCCCACGGGGTAAAATTGAAAAAAGTTTAAAAACATTTTTTTTTGGACTTAGTCATTTTTCCGGCGTTTATCAGACTTTCAGATAGGGGAAATGTCAGTGAGCGTTCCGATTTCAGTTCCAGAGCGATTCGCCCAATGAATCCTTAATATTTAGTCGTTTTCAGCCAATATTTTGGATTTTTGAAAATTTCACCTTTTTTTGAAAATATCTACTAAATGAGGGAATAATATGTGTGAGGGTACCCCAGGAGAGTTCCAAATGTGTGTGGGTAGAATATATATCCCACGGGGTAAAATAGAAAAAAGTTTAAAAAATTTTTTTCTTGGACTTAGTCATTTTTCCGGCGTTTATCAGACTTTCAGATAGGGGAAATGTCAGTGAGCATTTCGATTTCAGTTCCAGAGCGATTCGCCCAATGAGTCCTTGATATTTAGTCGTTTTCAGCCAATATTTTGGATTTTTGAAAATTTCACTTTTTTGTGAAAATATCCACTAAATGAGGGAATAATATATGTGACGGTACCCCAGGAGAGTTCCAAATGTGTGTGGGTAGAATATATATCCCACGGGGTAAAATTGAAAAAAGTTGAAAATTATTTTTTTTTGGACTTAGTCATTTTTCCTGCGTTTATCAGACTTTCAGATAGGGCAAATATCAGTGAGCATTCCGATTTCAGTTCCAGAGCGATTCGCCCAATGAGTCCTTGATATTTAGTCGTTTTCAGCCAATTTTCTGGATTTTTGAAAATTTCTCTTTTTTGTGAAAATATCCACTAAATGAGGGAATAATATGTGTGAGGGTACCACAGGAGAGTTCCAAATGTGTGTGGGTAGAATATATATCCCACGGGGTAAAATAGAAAAAAGTTTAAAAAAAAATTTTCTTGGATTTAGTCATTTTTCCGGCGTTTATCAGACTTTCAGATAGGGGAAATGTCAGTGAGCATTCCGATTTCAGTTCCAGAGCGATTCGCCCAATGAGTCCTTGATATTTAGTCGTTTTCAGCCAATATTTTGGATTTTTGAAAATTTCACTTTTTTGTGAAAATATCCACTAAATGAGGGAATAATATGTGTGAGGGTACCCCAGGAGAGTTCCAAATGTGTGTGGGTAGAATCTATATCCCACGGGGTAAAATTGAAAAAAGTTAAAAATTTTCTTTTTTTTGGACTTTGTCATTTTTCCGGCGTTTATCAGACTTTCAGATAGGGCAAATATCAGTGAGCATTCCGATTTCAGTTCCAGAGCGATTCGCCCAATGAGTCCTTGATATTTAGTCGTTTTCAGCCAATTTTCTGGATTTTTGAAAATTTCAGTTTTTTGTGAAAATATCCACTAAATGAGGGAATAATATGTGTGAGGGTACCCCAGGAGAGTTCCAAATGTGTGTGGGTAGAATATATATCCCACGGGGTAAAATTGAAAAAAGTTTTAAAAAAAATTTTTTGGGACTCAGTAATTTCTCCGGCGTTTATCAGACTTTCAGATAGGGGAAATGTCAGTGAGCATTCCGATTTCAGTTCCAGAGCGATTCGCCCAATGAGTCCTTGATATTTAGTCGTTTTCAGCCAATTTTCTGGATTTTTGAAAATTTCAGTTTTTTGTGAAAATATCCACTAAATGAGGGAATAATATGTGTGAGGGTACCCCAGGAGAGTTCCAAATGTGTGTGGGTAGAATATATATCCCACGGGGTAAAATAGAAAAAAGTTTAAAAAAATTTTTTCTTGGACTTAGTCATTTTTCCGGCGTTTATCAGACTTTCAGATAGGGGAAATGTCAGTGAGCATTCCGATTTCAGTTCCAGTGCGATTCGCCCAATGAGTCCTTAATATTTAGTCGTTTTCAGACAATATTTTTTATTTTTGAAAATTTCACTTGTTTGTGAAAATATCCACTAAATGAGGGAATAATATGTGTGAGGGTACCCCAGGAGAGTTCCAAATGTGTGTGAGTAGAATATATATCCCACGGGGTAAAATTGAAAAAAGTTTTAAAAAAATTTTTTTTGGACTTAGTAATTTCTCCGGCGTTTATCAGACTTTCAGATAGGGGAAATGTCAGTGAGCATTCCGATTTCAGTTCCAGAGTGATTCGCCCAATGAGTCCTTGATATTTAGTCGTTTTCAGCCAATTTTCTGGATTTTTGAAAATTTCATTTTTTTGTGAAAATATCCACTAAATGAGGGAATAATATGTGTGAGAGTACCCCAGGAGAGTACCAAATGTGTGTGGGTAGAATATATATCCCACGGGGTAAAATTGAAAAAAGTTGAAAATTATTTTTTTTTGGACTTAGTCATTTTTCCTGCGTTTATCAGACTTTCAGATAGGGCAAATATCAGTGAGCATTCCGATTTCAGTTCCAGAGCGATTCGCCCAATGAGTCCTTGATATTTAGTCGTTTTCAGCCAATTTTCTGGATTTTTGAAAATTTCACTTTTTTGTGAAAATATCCACTAAATGAGGGAATAATATGTGTGAGGGTACCACAGGAGAGTTCCAAATGTGTGTGGGTAGAATATATATCCCACGGGGTAAAATAGAAAAAAGTTTAAAAAAAAATTTTCTTGGACTTAGTCATTTTTCCGGCGTTTATCAGACTTTCAGATAGGGGAAATGTCAGTGAGCATTCCGATTTCAGTTCCAGAGCGATTCGCCCAATGGGTCCTTGATATTTAGTCGTTTTCAGCCAATATTTTGGATTTTTGAAAATTTCACTTTTTTGTGAAAATATCCACTAAATGAGGGAATAATATGTGTGAGGGTACCCCAGGAGAGTTCCAAATGTGTGTGGGTAGAATCTATATCCCACGGGGTAAAATTGAAAAAAGTTAAAAATTTTCTTTTTTTTGGACTTTGTCATTTTTCCGGCGTTTATCAGACTTTCAGATAGGGCAAATATCAGTGAGCATTCCGATTTCAGTTCCAGAGCGATTCGCCCAATGAGTCCTTGATATTTAGTCGTTTTCAGCCAATTTTCTGGATTTTTGAAAATTTCAGTTTTTTGTGAAAATATCCACTAAATGAGGGAATAATATGTGTGAGGGTACCCCAGGAGAGTTCCAAATGTGTGTGGGTAGAATATATATCCCACGGGGTAAAATTGAAAAAAGTTTTAAAAAAATTTTTTTGGGACTCAGTAATTTCTCCGGCGTTTATCAGACTTTCAGATAGGGGAAATGTCAGTGAGCATTCCGATTTCAGTTCCACAGCGATTCGCCCAATGAGTCCTTGATATTTAGTCGTTTTCAGCCAATTTTCTGGATTTTTGAAAATTTCAGTTTTTTGTGAAAATATCCACTAAATGAGGGAATAATATGTGTGAGGGTACCCCAGGAGAGTTCCAAATGTGTGTGGGTAGAATATATATCCCACGGGGTAAAATTGAAAAAAGTTTAAAAAATTTTTTGGGGACTTAGTAATTTCTCCGGCGTTTATCAGACTTTCAGATAGGGGAAATGTCAGTGAGCATTCCGATTTCAATTCCAGAGCGATTCGCCCAATGAGTCCTTGATATTTAGTCGTTTTCAGCCAATATTTTGGATTTTTGAAAATATTACTTTTTTTGAAAATATCCACTAAATGAGGGAATAATATGTGTGAGGGTACCCCAGGAGAGTTCCAAATGTGTGTGGGTAGAATATATATCCCACGGGGTAAAATTTAAAAAAGTTTAAAAAATTTTTTTCTTGGACTTAGTCATTTTTCCGGCGTTTATCAGACTTTCAGATAGGGGAAATGTCAGTGAGCATTCCGATTTCAATTCCAGAGCGATTCGCCCAATGAGTCCTTGATATTTAGTCGTTTTCAGCCAATTTTCTGGATTTTTGAAAATTTCACTTTTTTGTAAAAATATCCACTAAATGAGGGAATAATATGTGTGAGGGTACCCCAGGAGAGTTCCAAATGTGTGTGGGTAGAATATATATCCCACGGGGGTAAAATTGAAAAAAGTTGAAAAACATTTTTTTTTGGACTTAGTAATTTTTCCAGCGTTTATCAGACTTTCAGATAGGGGAAATGTCAGTGAGCATTCCGATTTCAGTTCCAGAGCGATTCGCCCAATGAATCCTTGATATTTAGTCGTTTTCAGCCAATTTTCTGGATGTTTGAAAATTTCACTTTTTTGTTAAAATATCCACTAAATGAGGGAATAATATGTGTGAGGGTACACCAGGAGAGTTCCAAATGTGTGTGGGTAGAATATATATCCAACGGGGTTAAAACTGAAAAAGGTTGAAAAACATTTTTTTTTTGGACATAGTCATTTCTCCGGCGTTTATCAGACTTTCAGATAGGGGAAATGTCAGTGAGCATTCCGATTTCAGTTCCAGAGCGATTCGCCCAATGAATCCTTGATATTTAGTCGTTTTCAGCCAATTTTCTGGATTTTTGAAAATTTCACTTTTTTGTTAAAATATCCACTAAATGAGGGAATAATATGTGTGAGGTACCCCAGGAGAGTTCCAAATGTGTGTGGGTAGAATATATATCCCACGGGGGTAAAATTGAAAAAAGTTTTAAAAAACATTTTTTTTTGGACTTAGTAATTTCTCCGGCGTTTATCAGACTTTCAGATAGGGGAAATGTCAGTGAGCATTCCGATTTCAGTTCCAGAGCGATTCGCCCAATGAGTCCTTGATATTTAGTCGTTTTCAGCCAATTTTCTGGATTTTTGAAAATTTCAGTTTCTTGTGAAAATATCCACTAAATGAGGGAATAATATGTGTGAGGGTACCCCAGGAGAGTTCCAAATGTGTGTGGGTAGAATATAAATCCCACGGGGTAAAATTGAAAAAAGTTTAAAAACATTTTTTTTTGGACTTAGTCATTTTTCCGGCGTTTATCAGACTTTCAGATAGGGGAAATGTCAGTGAGCGTTCCGATTTCAGTTCCAGAGCGATTCGCCCAATGAATCCTTAATATTTAGTCGTTTTCAGCCAATATTTTGGATTTTTGAAAATTTCACCTTTTTTTGAAAATATCTACTAAATGAGGGAATAATATGTGTGAGGGTACCCCAGGAGAGTTCCAAATGTGTGTGGGTAGAATATATATCCCACGGGGTAAAATAGAAAAAAGTTTAAAAAATTTTTTTCTTGGACTTAGTCATTTTTCCGGCGTTTATCAGACTTTCAGATAGGGGAAATGTCAGTGAGCATTTCGATTTCAGTTCCAGAGCGATTCGCCCAATGAGTCCTTGATATTTAGTCGTTTTCAGCCAATATTTTGGATTTTTGAAAATTTCACTTTTTTGTGAAAATATCCACTAAATGAGGGAATAATATATGTGACGGTACCCCAGGAGAGTTCCAAATGTGTGTGGGTAGAATATATATCCCACGGGGTAAAATTTAAAAAAGTTGAAAATTTTTTTTTTTTGGACTTAGTCATTTTTCCTGCGTTTATCAGACTTTCAGATAGGGCAAATATCAGTGAGCATTCCGATTTCAGTTCCAGAGCAATTCGCCCAATGAGTCCTTGATATTTAGTCGTTTTCAGCCAATTTTCTGGATTTTTGAAAATTTCACTTTTTTGTGAAAATATCCACTAAATGAGGGAATAATATGTGTGAGGGTACCCCAGGAGAGTTCCAAATGTGTGTGGGTAGAATATATATCCCACGGGGTAAAATTTAAAAAAGTTTAAAAAATTTTTTTCTTGGACTTAGTCATTTTTCCGGCGTTTATCAGACTTTCAGATAGGGGAAATGTCAGTGAGCGTTCCGATTTCATTTCCAGAGCGATTCGCCCAATGAGTCCTTGATATTTAGTCGTTTTCAGCCAATATTTTGGATTTTTGAAAATTTCACTTTCTTGTGAAAATGTCCACTAAATGAGGGAATAATATATGTGATGGTACCCCAGGAGAGTTCCAAATGTGTGTGGGTAGAATATATATCCCACGGGGTAAAATTTAAAAAAGTTGAAAATTTTTTTTTTTTGACTTAGTCATTTTTCCTGCGTTTATCAGACTTTCAGATAGGGCAAATATCAGTGAGCATTCCGATTTCAGTTCCAGAGCAATTCGCCCAATGAGTCCTTGATATTTAGTCGTTTTCAGCCAATTTTCTGGATTTTTGAAAATTTCACTTTTTTGTGAAAATATCCACTAAATGAGGGAATAATATGTGTGAGGGTACCCCAGGAGAGTTCCAAATGTGTGTGGGTAGAATATATATCCCACGGGGTAAAATTTAAAAAAGTTTAAAAAAAAATTTTCTTGGACTTAGTCATTTTTCCGGCGTTTATCAGACTTTCAGATAGGGGAAATGTCAGTGAGCGTTCCGATTTCAGTTCCAGAGCGATTCGCCCAATGAGTCCTTGATATTTAGTCGTTTTCAGCCAATATTTTGGATTTTTGAAAATTTCACTTTTTTGTGAAAATGTCCACTAAATGAGGGAATAATATATGTGAGGGTACCCCAGGAGAGTTCCAAATGTGTGTGGGTAGAATATATATCCCACGGCGTAAAATTGAAAAAAGTTTAAAAAATTTTTTTCTTGGACTTAGTCATTTTTCCGGGGTTTATCAGACTTTCAGATAGGGGAAATGTCAGTGAGCGTTCCGATTTCAGTTCCAGAGCGATTCGACCAATGAGTCCTTGATATTTAGTCGTTTTCAGCCAATATTTTGGATTTTTGAAAATTTCACTTTTTTGTGAAAATATCCACTAAATGAGGGAATAATATGTGTGAGGGTACCCCAGGAGAGTTCCAAATGTGTGTGGGTAGAATATATATCCCACGGGGTAAAATAGAAAAAAGTTTAAAAAATTTTTTTCTTGGACTTAGTCATTTTTCCGGCGTTTATCAGACTTTCAGATAGGGGAAATGTCAGTGAGCATTCCGATTTCAGTTCCAGAGCGATTCGCCCAATGAGTCCTTGATATTTAGTCGTTTTCAGCCAATATTTTTTATTTTTGAAAATTTCACTTTTTTGTGAAAATATCCACTAAATGAGGGAATAATATGTGTGAGGGTACCCCAGGAGAGTTCCAAATGTGTGTGAGTAGAATATATATCCCACGGGGTAAAATTGAAAAAAGTTTTAAAAAAATTTTTTTTGGACTTCGTAATTTCTCCGGCGTTTATCAGACTTTCAGATAGGGGAAATGTCAGTGAGCATTCCGATTTCAGTTCCAGAGTGATTCACCCAATGAGTCCTTGATATTTAATCGTTTTCAGCCAATTTTCTGGATTTTTGAAAATTTCAGTTTTTTGTGAAAATATCCACTAAATGAGGGAATAATATGTGTGAGAGTACCCCAGGAGAGTACCAAATGTGTGTGGGTAGAATATATATCCCACGGGGTAAAATTGAAAAAAGTTGAAAATTATTTTTTTTTGGACTTAGTCATTTTTACTGCGTTTATCAGACATTCAGATAGGGCAAATATCAGTGAGCATTCCGATTTCAGTTCCAGAGCGATTCGCCCAATGAGTCCTTGATATTTAGTCGTTTTCAGCCAATTTTCTGGATTTTTGAAAATTTCACTTTTTTGTGAAAATATCCACTAAATGAGGGAATAATATGTGTGAGGGTACCACAGGAGAGTTCCAAATGTGTGTGGGTAGAATATATATCCCACGGGGTAAAATAGAAAAAAGTTTAAAAAATTTTTTTCTTGGACTTAGTCATTTTTCCGGCGTTTATCAGACTTTCAGATAGGGGAAATGTCAGTGAGCATTCCGATTTCAGTTCCAGAGCGATTCGCCCAATGAGTCCTTGATATTTAGTCGTTTTCAGCCAATATTTTGGATTTTTGAAAATTTCACTTTTTTGTGAAAATATCCACTAAATGAGGGAATAATATGTGTGAGGGTACCCCAGGAGAGTTCCAAATGTGTGTGGGTAGAATCTATATCCCATGGGGTAAAATTGAAAAAAGTTAAAAATTTTCTTTTTTTTGGACTTTGTCATTTTTCCGGCGTTTATCAGACTTTCAGATAGGGCAAATATCAGTGAGCATTCCGATTTCAGTTCCAGAGCGATTCGCCCAATGAGTCCTTGATATTTAGTCGTTTTCAGCCAATTTTCTGGATTTTTGAAAATTTCACTTTTTTGTTAAAATATCCACTAAATGAGGGAATAATATGTGTGAGGGTACCCCAGGAGAGTTCCAAATGTGTGTGGGTAGAATATATATCCCACGGGGTAAAATTGAAAAAAGTTTTAAAAAAATTTTTTTGGGACTTAGTAATTTCTCCGGCGTTTATCAGACTTTCAGATAGGGGAAATGTCAGTGAGCATTCCGATTTCAGTTCCAGAGCGATTCGCCCAATGAGTCCTTGATATTTAGTCGTTTTCAGCCAATTTTCTGGATTTTTGAAAATTTCAGTTTTTTGTGAAAATATCCACTAAATGAGGGAATAATATGTGTGAGGGTACCCCAGGAGAGTTCCAAATGTGTGTGGGTAGAATCTATATCCCACGGGGTAAAATTGAAAAAAGTTAAAAATTTTCTTTTTTTTGGACTTTGTCATTTTTCCGGCGTTTATCAGACTTTCAGATAGGGCAAATATCAGTGAGCATTCCGATTTCAGTTCCAGAGCGATTCGCCCAATGAGTCCTTGATATTTAGTCGTTTTCAGCCAATATTTTTTATTTTTGAAAATTTCACTTTTTTGTGAAAATATCCACTAAATGAGGGAATAATATGTGTGAGGGTACCCCAGGAGAGTTCCAAATGTGTGTGAGTAGAATATATATCCCACGGGGTAAAATTGAAAAAAGTTTTAAAAAAATTTTTTTTGGACTTCGTAATTTCTCCGGCGTTTATCAGACTTTCAGATAGGGGAAATGTCAGTGAGCATTCCGATTTCAGTTCCAGAGTGATTCACCCAATGAGTCCTTGATATTTAATCGTTTTCAGCCAATTTTCTGGATTTTTGAAAATTTCAGTTTTTTGTGAAAATATCCACTAAATGAGGGAATAATATGTGTGAGAGTACCCCAGGAGAGTACCAAATGTGTGTGGGTAGAATATATATCCCACGGGGTAAAATTGAAAAAAGTTGAAAATTATTTTTTTTTGGACTTAGTCATTTTTACTGCGTTTATCAGACATTCAGAGAGGGCAAATATCAGTGAGCATTCCGATTTCAGTTCCAGAGCGATTCGCCCAATGAGTCCTTGATATTTAGTCGTTTTCAGCCAATTTTCTGGATTTTTGAAAATTTCACTTTTTTGTGAAAATATCCACTAAATGAGGGAATAATATGTGTGAGGGTACCACAGGAGAGTTCCAAATGTGTGTGGGTAGAATATATATCCCACGGGGTAAAATAGAAAAAAGTTTAAAAAATTTTTTTCTTGGACTTAGTCATTTTTCCGGCGTTTATCAGACTTTCAGATAGGGGAAATGTCAGTGAGCATTCCGATTTCAGTTCCAGAGCGATTCGCCCAATGAGTCCTTGATATTTAGTCGTTTTCAGCCAATATTTTGGATTTTTGAAAATTTCACTTTTTTGTGAAAATATCCACTAAATGAGGGAATAATATGTGTGAGGGTACCCCAGGAGAGTTCCAAATGTGTGTGGGTAGAATCTATATCCCATGGGGTAAAATTGAAAAAAGTTAAAAATTTTCTTTTTTTTGGACTTTGTCATTTTTCCGGCGTTTATCAGACTTTCAGATAGGGCAAATATCAGTGAGCATTCCGATTTCAGTTCCAGAGCGATTCGCCCAATGAGTCCTTGATATTTAGTCGTTTTCAGCCAATTTTCTGGATTTTTGAAAATTTAACTTTTTTGTGAAAATATCCACTAAATGAGGGAATAATATGTGTGAGGGTACCCCAGGAGAGTTCCAAATGTGTGTGGGTAGAATATATATCCCACGGGGTAAAATTTAAAAAAGTTTAAAAAATTTTTTTCTTGGACTTAGTCATTTTTCCGGCGTTTATCAGACTTTCAGATAGGGGAAATGTCAGTGAGCGTTCCGATTTCATTTCCAGAGCGATTCGCCCAATGAGTCCTTGATATTTAGTCGTTTTCAGCCAATATTTTGGATTTTTGAAAATTTCACTTTCTTGTGAAAATGTCCACTAAATGAGGGAATAATATATGTGATGGTACCCCAGGAGAGTTCCAAATGTGTGTGGGTAGAATATATATCCCACGGGGTAAAATTTAAAAAAGTTGAAAATTTTTTTTTTTTGACTTAGTCATTTTTCCTGCGTTTATCAGACTTTCAGATAGGGCAAATATCAGTGAGCATTCCGATTTCAGTTCCAGAGCAATTCGCCCAATGAGTCCTTGATATTTAGTCGTTTTCAGCCAATTTTCTGGATTTTTGAAAATTTCACTTTTTTGTGAAAATATCCACTAAATGAGGGAATAATATGTGTGAGGGTACCCCAGGAGAGTTCCAAATGTGTGTGGGTAGAATATATATCCCACGGGGTAAAATTTAAAAAAGTTTAAAAAAAAATTTTCTTGGACTTAGTCATTTTTCCGGCGTTTATCAGACTTTCAGATAGGGGAAATGTCAGTGAGCGTTCCGATTTCAGTTCCAGAGCGATTCGCCCAATGAGTCCTTGATATTTAGTCGTTTTCAGCCAATATTTTGGATTTTTGAAAATTTCACTTTTTTGTGAAAATGTCCACTAAATGAGGGAATAATATATGTGAGGGTACCCCAGGAGAGTTCCAAATGTGTGTGGGTAGAATATATATCCCACGGCGTAAAATTGAAAAAAGTTTAAAAAATTTTTTTCTTGGACTTAGTCATTTTTCCGGGGTTTATCAGACTTTCAGATAGGGGAAATGTCAGTGAGCGTTCCGATTTCAGTTCCAGAGCGATTCGACCAATGAGTCCTTGATATTTAGTCGTTTTCAGCCAATATTTTGGATTTTTGAAAATTTCACTTTTTTGTGAAAATATCCACTAAATGAGGGAATAATATGTGTGAGGGTACCCCAGGAGAGTTCCAAATGTGTGTGGGTAGAATATATATCCCACGGGGTAAAATAGAAAAAAGTTTAAAAAATTTTTTTCTTGGACTTAGTCATTTTTCCGGCGTTTATCAGACTTTCAGATAGGGGAAATGTCAGTGAGCATTCCGATTTCAGTTCCAGAGCGATTCGCCCAATGAGTCCTTGATATTTAGTCGTTTTCAGCCAATATTTTTTATTTTTGAAAATTTCACTTTTTTGTGAAAATATCCACTAAATGAGGGAATAATATGTGTGAGGGTACCCCAGGAGAGTTCCAAATGTGTGTGAGTAGAATATATATCCCACGGGGTAAAATTGAAAAAAGTTTTAAAAAAATTTTTTTTGGACTTCGTAATTTCTCCGGCGTTTATCAGACTTTCAGATAGGGGAAATGTCAGTGAGCATTCCGATTTCAGTTCCAGAGTGATTCACCCAATGAGTCCTTGATATTTAATCGTTTTCAGCCAATTTTCTGGATTTTTGAAAATTTCAGTTTTTTGTGAAAATATCCACTAAATGAGGGAATAATATGTGTGAGAGTACCCCAGGAGAGTACCAAATGTGTGTGGGTAGAATATATATCCCACGGGGTAAAATTGAAAAAAGTTGAAAATTATTTTTTTTTGGACTTAGTCATTTTTACTGCGTTTATCAGACATTCAGATAGGGCAAATATCAGTGAGCATTCCGATTTCAGTTCCAGAGCGATTCGCCCAATGAGTCCTTGATATTTAGTCGTTTTCAGCCAATTTTCTGGATTTTTGAAAATTTCACTTTTTTGTGAAAATATCCACTAAATGAGGGAATAATATGTGTGAGGGTACCACAGGAGAGTTCCAAATGTGTGTGGGTAGAATATATATCCCACGGGGTAAAATAGAAAAAAGTTTAAAAAATTTTTTTCTTGGACTTAGTCATTTTTCCGGCGTTTATCAGACTTTCAGATAGGGGAAATGTCAGTGAGCATTCCGATTTCAGTTCCAGAGCGATTCGCCCAATGAGTCCTTGATATTTAGTCGTTTTCAGCCAATATTTTGGATTTTTGAAAATTTCACTTTTTTGTGAAAATATCCACTAAATGAGGGAATAATATGTGTGAGGGTACCCCAGGAGAGTTCCAAATGTGTGTGGGTAGAATCTATATCCCATGGGGTAAAATTGAAAAAAGTTAAAAATTTTCTTTTTTTTGGACTTTGTCATTTTTCCGGCGTTTATCAGACTTTCAGATAGGGCAAATATCAGTGAGCATTCCGATTTCAGTTCCAGAGCGATTCGCCCAATGAGTCCTTGATATTTAGTCGTTTTCAGCCAATTTTCTGGATTTTTGAAAATTTCACTTTTTTGTTAAAATATCCACTAAATGAGGGAATAATATGTGTGAGGGTACCCCAGGAGAGTTCCAAATGTGTGTGGGTAGAATATATATCCCACGGGGTAAAATTGAAAAAAGTTTTAAAAAAATTTTTTTGGGACTTAGTAATTTCTCCGGCGTTTATCAGACTTTCAGATAGGGGAAATGTCAGTGAGCATTCCGATTTCAGTTCCAGAGCGATTCGCCCAATGAGTCCTTGATATTTAGTCGTTTTCAGCCAATTTTCTGGATTTTTGAAAATTTCAGTTTTTTGTGAAAATATCCACTAAATGAGGGAATAATATGTGTGAGGGTACCCCAGGAGAGTTCCAAATGTGTGTGGGTAGAATCTATATCCCACGGGGTAAAATTGAAAAAAGTTAAAAATTTTCTTTTTTTTGGACTTTGTCATTTTTCCGGCGTTTATCAGACTTTCAGATAGGGCAAATATCAGTGAGCATTCCGATTTCAGTTCCAGAGCGATTCGCCCAATGAGTCCTTGATATTTAGTCGTTTTCAGCCAATATTTTTTATTTTTGAAAATTTCACTTTTTTGTGAAAATATCCACTAAATGAGGGAATAATATGTGTGAGGGTACCCCAGGAGAGTTCCAAATGTGTGTGAGTAGAATATATATCCCACGGGGTAAAATTGAAAAAAGTTTTAAAAAAATTTTTTTTGGACTTCGTAATTTCTCCGGCGTTTATCAGACTTTCAGATAGGGGAAATGTCAGTGAGCATTCCGATTTCAGTTCCAGAGTGATTCACCCAATGAGTCCTTGATATTTAATCATTTTCAGCCAATTTTCTGGATTTTTGAAAATTTCAGTTTTTTGTGAAAATATCCACTAAATGAGGGAATAATATGTGTGAGAGTACCCCAGGAGAGTACCAAATGTGTGTGGGTAGAATATATATCCCACGGGGTAAAATTGAAAAAAGTTGAAAATTATTTTTTTTTGGACTTAGTCATTTTTACTGCGTTTATCAGACATTCAGATAGGGCAAATATCAGTGAGCATTCCGATTTCAGTTCCAGAGCGATTCGCCCAATGAGTCCTTGATATTTAGTCGTTTTCAGCCAATTTTCTGGATTTTTGAAAATTTCACTTTTTTGTGAAAATATCCACTAAATGAGGGAATAATATGTGTGAGGGTACCACAGGAGAGTTCCAAATGTGTGTGGGTAGAATATATATCCCACGGGGTAAAATAGAAAAAAGTTTAAAAAATTTTTTTCTTGGACTTAGTCATTTTTCCGGCGTTTATCAGACTTTCAGATAGGGGAAATGTCAGTGAGCATTCCGATTTCAGTTCCAGAGCGATTCGCCCAATGAGTCCTTGATATTTAGTCGTTTTCAGCCAATATTTTGGATTTTTGAAAATTTCACTTTTTTGTGAAAATATCCACTAAATGAGGGAATAATATGTGTGAGGGTACCCCAGGAGAGTTCCAAATGTGTGTGGGTAGAATCTATATCCCATGGGGTAAAATTGAAAAAAGTTAAAAATTTTCTTTTTTTTGGACTTTGTCATTTTTCCGGCGTTTATCAGACTTTCAGATAGGGCAAATATCAGTGAGCATTCCGATTTCAGTTCCAGAGCGATTCGCCCAATGAGTCCTTGATATTTAGTCGTTTTCAGCCAATTTTCTGGATTTTTGAAAATTTAACTTTTTTGTTAAAATATCCACTAAATGAGGGAATAATATGTGTGAGGGTACCCCAGGAGAGTTCCAAATGTGTGTGGGTAGAATATATATCCCACGGGGTAAAATTGAAAAAAGTTTTAAAAAAATTTTTTTGGGACTTAGTAATTTCTCCGGCGTTTATCAGACTTTCAGATAGGGGAAATGTCAGTGAGCATTCCGATTTCAGTTCCAGAGCGATTCGCCCAATGAGTCCTTGATATTTAGTCGTTTTCAGCCAATTTTCTGGATTTTTGAAAATTTCAGTTTTTTGTGAAAATATCCACTAAATGAGGGAATAATATGTGTGAGGGTACCCCAGGAGAGTTCCAAATGTGTGTGGGTAGAATCTATATCCCACGGGGTAAAATTGAAAAAAGTTAAAAATTTTCTTTTTTTTGGACTTTGTCATTTTTCCGGCGTTTATCAGACTTTCAGATAGGGCAAATATCAGTGAGCATTCCGATTTCAGTTCCAGAGCGATTCGCCCAATGAGTCCTTGATATTTAGTCGTTTTCAGCCAATATTTTGGATTTTTGAAAATTTCACTTTTTTGTGAAAATATCCACTAAATGAGGGAATAATATGTGTGAGGGTACCCCAGGAGAGTTCCAAATGTGTGTGGGTAGAATATATATCCCACGGGGTAAAATAGAAAAAAGTTTAAAAAATTTTTTCTTGGACTTAGTCATTTTTCCGGCGTTTATCAGACTTTCAGATAGGGGAAATGTCAGTGAGCATTCCGATTTCAGTTCCAGAGCGATTCGCCCAATGAGTCCTTGATATTTAGTCGTTTTCAGCCAATTTTCTGGATTTTTGAAAATTTCACTTTTTTGTTAAAATATCCACTAAATGAGGGAATAATATGTGTGAGGGTACCCCAGGAGAGTTCCAAATGTGTGTGGGTAGAATATATATCCCATGGGGTAAAATTTAAAAAAGTTTAAAAAAATTTTTTCTTGGACTTAGTCATGTTTCCGGGGTTTATCAGACTTTCAGATAGGGGAAATGTCAGTGAGCGTTCCGATTTCAGTTCCAGAGCGATTCGACCAATGAGTCCTTGATATTTAGTCGTTTTCAGCCAATATTTTGGATTTTTGAAAATTTCACTTTTTTGCGAAAATATCCACTAAATGAGGGAATAATATGTGTGAGGGTACCCCAGGAGAGTTCCAAATGTGTGTGGGTAGAATATATATCCCACGGGGTAAAATAGAAAAAAGTTTAAAAAAATTTTTCTTGGACTTAGTCATTTTTCCGGCGTTTATCAGACTTTCAGATAGGGGAAATGTCAGTGAGCATTCCGATTTCAGTTCCAGAGTGATTCGCCCAATGAGTCCTTGATATTTAGTCGTTTTCAGCCAATATTTTTTATTTTTGAAAATTTCACTTTTTTGTGAAAATATCCACTAAATGAGGGAATAATATGTGTGAGGGTACCCCAGGAGAGTTCCAAATGTGTGTGAGTAGAATATATATCCCACGGGGTAAAATTGAAAAAAGTTTTAAAAAAATTTTTTTTGGACTTAGTAATTTCTCCGGCGTTTATCAGACTTTCAGATAGGGGAAATGTCAGTGAGCATTCCGATTTCAGTTCCAGAGTGATTCACCCAATGAGTCCTTGATATTTAATCGTTTTCAGCCAATTTTCTGGATTTTTGAAAATTTCAGTTTTTTGTGAAAATATCCACTAAATGAGGGAATAATATGTGTGAGAGTACCCCAGGAGAGTACCAAATGTGTGTGGGTAGAATATATATCCCACGGGGTAAAATTGAAAAAAGTTGAAAATTATTTTTTTTTGGACTTAGTCATTTTTCCTGCGTTTATCAGACTTTCAGATAGGGCAAATATCAGTGAGCATTCCGATTTCAGTTCCAGAGCGATTCGCCCAATGAGTCCTTGATATTTAGTCGTTTTCAGCCAATTTTCTGGATTTTTGAAAATTTCACTTTTTTGTGAAAATATCCACTAAATGAGGGAATAATATGTGTGAGGGTACCACAGGAGAGTTCCAAATGTGTGTGGGTAGAATATATATCCCACGGGGTAAAATAGAAAAAAGTTTAAAAAAATTTTTTCTTGGACTTAGTCATTTTTCCGGCGTTTATCAGACTTTCAGATAGGGGAAATGTCAGTGAGCATTCCGATTTCAGTTCCAGAGCGATTCGCCCAATGAGTCCTTGATATTTAGTCGTTTTCAGCCAATATTTTGAATTTTTGAAAATTTCACTTTTTTGTGAAAATATCCACTAAATGAGGGAATAATATGTGTGAGGGTACCCCAGGAGAGTTCCAAATGTGTGTGGGTAGAATCTATATCCCACGGGGTAAAATTGAAAAAAGTTAAAAATTTTCTTTTTTTTGGACTTTGTCATTTTTCCGGCGTTTATCAGACTTTCAGATAGGGCAAATATCAGTGAGCATTCCGATTTCAGTTCCAGAGCGATTCGCCCAATGAGTCCTTGATATTTAGTCGTTTTCAGCC
Source organism: Phyllobates terribilis (assembly GCF_046119375.1). NCBI lineage: Eukaryota > Metazoa > Chordata > Amphibia > Anura > Dendrobatidae > Phyllobates > Phyllobates terribilis. The sequence continues at coordinate 12,540,568 of NW_027362791.1, read as the reverse complement.
AATTTTCTGGATTTTTGAAAATTTCACTTTTTTGTTAAAATATCCACTAAATGAGGGAATAATATGTGTGAGGGTACCCCAGGAGAGTTCCAAATGTGTGTGGGTAGAATATATATCCCACGGGGTAAAATTGAAAAAGTTTTAAAAAAATTTTTTTGGGACTTAGTAATTTCTCCGGCGTTTATCAGACTTTCAGATAGGGGAAATGTCAGTGAGTATTCCGATTTCAGTTCCAGAGCGATTCGCCCAATGAGTCCTTGATATTTAGTCGTTTTCAGCCAATTTTCTGGATTTTTGAAAATTTCATTTTTTTGTGAAAATATCCACTAAATGAGGGAATAATATGTGTGAGGGTACCCCAGGAGAGTTCCAAATGTGTGTGGGTAGAATATATATCCCACGGGGTAAAATTGAAAAAAGTTTAAAAATTTTTTTTGGGACTTAGTAATTTCTCCGGCGTTTATCAGACTTTCAGATAGGGGAAATGTCAGTGAGCATTCCGATTTCAATTCCAGAGCGATTCGCCCAATGAGTCCATGATATTTAGTCGTTTTCAGCCAATATTTTGGATTTTTGAAAATATTACTTTTTTGTGAAAATATCCACTAAATGAGGGAATAATATGTGTGAGGGTACCACAGGAGAGTTCCAAATGTGTGTGGGTAGAATATATATCCCACGGGGTAAAATTGAAAAAAGTTTAAAAAAAATTTTTCTTGGACTTAGTCATTTTTCCGGGGTTTATCAGACTTTCAGATAGGGGAAATGTCAGTAAGCGTTCCGATTTCAGTTCCAGAGCGATTCGCCCAATGAATCCTTGATATTTAGTCGTTTTCAGCCAATTTTCTGGATGTTTGAAAATTTCACTTTTTTGTTAAAATATCCACTAAATGAGGGAATAATATGTGTGAGGGTACACCAGGAGAGTTCCAAATGTGTGTGGGTAGAATATATATCCCACGGGGTTAAAATTGAAAAAGGTTGAAAAACATTTTTTTTTGGACATAGTCATTTCTCCCGCGTTTATCAGACTTTCAGATAGGGGAAATGTCAGTGAGCATTCCGATTTCAGTTCCAGAGCGATTCGCCCAATGAGTCCTTGATATTTAGTCGTTTTCAGCCAATATTTTGGATTTTTGAAAATTTCAGTTTTTTGTGAAAATATCCACTAAATGAGGGAATATGTGTGAGGGTACCCCAGGAGAGTTCCAAATGTGTGTGGGTAGAATATAAATCCCACGGGGTAAAATTGAAAAAAGTTTAAAAACATTTTTTTTTGGACTTAGTCATTTTTCCGGCGTTTATCAGACTTTCAGATAGGGGAAATGTCATTGAGAGTTCCGATTTCAGTTCCAGAGCGATTCGCCCAATGAATCCTTAATATTTAGTCGTTTTCAGCCAATATTTTGGATTTTTGAAAATTCACTTTTTTGTGAAAATATCCACTAAATGAGGGAATAATATGTGTGAGGGTACCCCAGGAGAGTTCCAAATGTGTGTGGGTAGAATCTATATCCCACGGGGTAAAATTGAAAAAAATTAAAAATTTTCTTTTTTTTGGACTTAGTCATTTTTCCGGCGTTTATCAGACTTTCAGATAGGTCAAATATCAGTGAGCGTTCCGATTTCAGTTCCAGAGCGGTTCGCCCAATGAGTCCTTAATATTTATTCGTTCTCAGCCAATTTTCTGGATTTTTGAAAATTTCACTTTTTTGTGAAAATATCCACTATATGAGGGAATAATATTTGTGAGGGTACCCCAGGAGAGTTCCAAATGTGTGTGGGTAGAATTTATATCCCACGGGGTAAAATAGAAAAAAGTTTAAAAAAATTTTTTCTTGGACTTAGTCATTTTTCCGGCGTTTATCAGACTTTCAGATAGGGGAAATGTCAGTGAGCATTCCGATTTCAGTTCCAGAGCGATTCGCCCAATGAGTCCTTGATATTTAGTCGTTTTCAGCCAATATTTTTTATTTTTGAAAATTTCACTTTTTTGTGAAAATATCCACTAAATGAGGGAATAATATGTGTGAGGGTACCCCAGGAGAGTTCCAAATGTGTGTGAGTAGAATATATATCCCACGGGGTAAAATTGAAAAAAGTTTTAAAAAAAATTTTTTTGGACTTAGTAATTTCTCCGGCGTTTATCAGACTTTCAGATAGGGGAAATGTCAGTGAGCATTCCGATTTCAGTTCCAGAGTGATTCGCCCAATGAGTCCTTGATATTTAGTCGTTTTCAGCCAATTTTCTGGATTTTTGAAAATTTCAGTTTTTTGTGAAAATATCCACTAAATGAGGGAATAATATGTGTGAGAGTACCCCAGGAGAGTTCCAAATGTGTGTGGGTAGAATATATATCCCACGGGGTAAAATTGAAAAAAGTTGAAAATTATTTTTTTTTGGACTTAGTCGTTTTTCCTGCGTTTATCAGACTTTCAGATAGGGCAAATATCAGTGAGCATTCCGATTTCAGTTCCAGAGCGATTCGCCCAATGAGTCCTTGATATTTAGTCGTTTTCAGCCAATTTTCTGGATTTTTGAAAATTTCACTTTTTTGTGAAAATATCCACTAAATGAGGGAATAATATGTGTGAGGGTACCACAGGAGAGTTCCAAATGTGTGTGGGTAGAATATATATCCCACGGAGGTAAAATTGAAAAAAGTTGAAAAACATTTTTTTTTGGACTTAGTCATTTTTCCGGCGTTTATCAGACTTTCAGATGGGGGAAATGTCAGTGAGCATTCCGATTTCAGTTCCAGAGCGATTCGACCAATGAATCCTTAATATTTAGTCGTTTTCAGCCAATATTTTGGATTTTTGAAAATTTCACTTTTTTGTGAAAATATCCACTAAATGAGGGAATAATATGTGTGAGGGTACCCCAGGAGAGTTCCAAATGTGTGTGGGTAGAATATATATCCCACGGGGGTAAAATTGAAAAAAGTTGAAAAACATTTTTTTTTGGACTTAGTAATTTTTCCAGCGTTTATCAGACTTTCAGATAGGGGAAATGTCAGTGAGCATTCCGATTTCAGTTCCAGAGCGATTCGCCCAATGAGTCCTTGATATTTAGTCGTTTTCAGCCAATATTTTTTATTTTTGAAAATTTCACTTTTTTGTGAAAATATCCACTAAATGAGGGAATAATATGTGTGAGGATACCCCAGGAGAGTTCCAAATGTGTGTGAGTAGAATATATATCCCACGGGGTAAAATTGAAAAAAGTTTTAAAAAAAATTTTTTTGGACTTAGTAATTTCTCCGGCGTTTATCAGACTTTCAGATAGGGGAAATGTCAGTGAGCATTCCGATTTCAGTTCCAGAGTGATTCACCCAATGAGACCTTGATATTTAGTCGTTTTCAGCCAATTTTCTGGATTTTTGAAAATTTCAGTTTTTTGTGAAAATATCCACTAAATGAGGGAATAATATGTGTGAGAGTACCCCAGGAGAGTTCCAAATGTGTGTGGGTAGAATATATATCCCACGGGGTAAAATTGAAAAAAGTTGAAAATTATTTTTTTTTGGACTTAGTCATTTTTCCTGCGTTTATCAGACTTTCAGATAGGGCAAATATCAGTGAGCATTCCGATTTCAGTTCCAGAGCGATTCGCCCAATGAGTCCTTGATATTTAGTCGTTTTCAGCCAATTTTCTGGATTTTTGAAAATTTCACTTTTTTGTGAAAATATCCACTAAATGAGGGAATAATATGTGTGAGGGTACCCCAGGAGAGTTCCAAATGTGTGTGGGTAGAATCTATATCCCACGGGGTAAAATTGAAAAAAGTTAAAAATTTTCTTTTTTTTGGACTTAGTCATTTTTCCGGCGTTTATCAGACTTTCAGATAGGGCAAATATCAGTGAGCATTCCGATTTCAGTTCCAGAGCGATTCGCCCAATGAGTCCTTGATATTTAGTCGTTTTCAGCCAATTTTCTGGATTTTTGAAAATTTCACTTTTTTGTTAAAATATCCACTAAATGAGGGAATAATATGTGTGAGGGTACCCCAGGAGAGTTCCAAATGTGTGTGGGTAGAATATATATCCCACGGGGTAAAATTGAAAAAAGTTTTAAAAAAATTTTTTGGGACTAAGTAATTTCTCCGGCGTTTATCAGACTTTCAGATAGGGGAAATGTCAGTGAGCATTCCGATTTCAGTTCCAGAGCGATTCGCCCAATGAGTCCTTGATATTTAGTCGTTTTCAGCCAATTTTCTGGATTTTTGAAAATTTCAGTTTTTTGTGAAAATGTCCACTAAATGAGGGAATAATATGTGTGAGGGTACCCCAGGAGAGTTCCAAATGTGTGTGGGTAGAATATATATCCCACGGGGTAAAATTGAAAAAAGTTTAAAAAAATTTTTTTTTGGACTTAGTAATTTCTCCGGCGTTTATCAGACTTTCAGATAGGGGAAATGTCAGTGAGCATTCCGATTTCAATTCCAGAGCGATTCGCCCAATGAGTCCTTGATATTTAGTCGTTTTCAGCCAATATTTTGGATTTTTGAAAATATTACTTTTTTGTGAAAACATCCACTAAATGAGGGAATAATATGTGTGAGGGTACCCCAGGAGAGTTCCAAATGTGTGTGGGTAGAATATATATCCCACGGGGTAAAATTGAAAAAAGTTTAAAAAAAATTTTTCTTGGACTTAGTCATTTTTCCGGGGTTTATCAGACTTTCAGATAGGGGAAATGTCAGTGAGCGTTCCGATTTCAGTTCCAGACCGATTCGACCAATGAGTCCTTGATATTTAGTCGTTTTCAGCCAATTTTCTGGATTTTTGAAAATTTCACTTTTTTGTAAAAATATCCACTAAATGAGGGAATAATATGTGTGAGGGTACCCCAGGAGAGTTCCAAATGTGTGTGGGTAGAATATATATCCCACGGGGTAAAATTGAAAAAAGTTTAAAAAATTTTTTTCTTGGACTTAGTCATTTTTCCGGGGTTTATCAGACTTTCAGATAGGGGAAATGTCAGTGAGCATTCCGATTTCAGTTCCAGAGCGATTCGCCCAATGAATCCTTGATATTTAGTCGTTTTCAGCCAATTTTCTGGATTTTTGAAAATTTCACTTTTTTGTGAAAATATCCACTAAATGAGGGAATAATATGTGTGAGGGTACCCCAGGAGAGTTCCAAATGTGTGTGGGTAGAATATATATCCCACGGGGTAAAATTGAAAAAAGTTTAAAAAAATTTTTTTTTGGACTTAGTAATTTCTCCGGCGTTTATCAGACTTTCAGATAGGGGAAATGTCAGTGAGCATTCCGATTTCAATTCCAGAGCGATTCGCCCAATGAGTCCTTGATATTTAGTCGTTTTCAGCCAATATTTTGGATTTTTGAAAATTTCACTTTTTTGTGAAAATATCCACTAAATAAGGGAATAATATGTGTGAGGGTACCCCAGGAGAGTACCAAATGTGTGTGGGTAGAATATATATCCCACGGGGTAAAATTGAAAAAAGTTGAAAAACATTTTTTTTTGGACTTAGTCATTTTTCCGGCGTTTATCAGACTTTCAGATAGGGGAAATGTCAGTGAGCGTTCCGATTTCAGTTCCAGAGCGATTCGACCAATGAGTCCTTGATATTTAGTCGTTTTCAGCCAATTTTCTGGATTTTTGAAAATTTCACTTTTTTGTAAAAATATCCACTAAATGAGGGAATAATATGTGTGAGGGTACCCCAGGAGAGTTCCAAATGTGTGTGGGTAGAATATATATCCCACGGGGGTAAAATTGAAAAAAGTTGAAAAACATTTTTTTTTGGACATAGTCATTTCTCCGGCGTTTATCAGACTTTCAGATAGGGGAAATGTCAGTGAGCATTCCGATTTCAGTTCCAGAGCGATTCGCCCAATGAATCCTTGATATTTAGTCGTTTTCAGCCAATTTTCTGGATGTTTGAAAATTTCACTTTTTTGTTAAAATATCCACTAAATGAGGGAATAATATGTGTGAGGGTACACCAGAAGAGTTCCAAATGTGTGTGGGTAGAATATATATCCCACGGGGTTAAAATTGAAAAAGGTTGAAAAACATTTTTTTTTGGACATAGTCATTTTTACGGCGTTTATCAGACTTTCAGATAGGGGAAATGTCAGTGAGCGTTCTGATTTCAGTTCCAGAGCGATTCGCCCAATGTGTCCTTGATATTTAGTCGTTTTCAGCCAATATTTTGGATTTTTGAAAATTTCACTTTTTTGTGAAAATATCCACTAAATGAGGGAATAATATGTGTGAGGGTACCCCAGGAGAGTTCCAAATGTGTGTGGGTAGAATATATATCCCACGGGGTAAAATTGAAAAAAGTTTAAAAAAAATTTTTCTTGGACTTAGTCATTTTTCCGGGGTTTATCAGACTTTCAGATAGGGGAAATGTCAGTGAGCGTTCCGATTTCAGTTCCAGAGCGATTCGACCAATGAATCCTTAATATTTAGTAGTTTTCAGCCAATATTTTGGATTTTTGAAAATTTCACTTTTTTGTGAAAATATCCACTAAATGAGGGAATAATATGTGTGAGGGTACCCCAGGAGAGTTCCAAATGTGTGTGGGTAGAATATATATCCCACGGGGGTAAAATTGAAAAAAGTTGAAAAACATTTTTTTTTGGACTTAGTAATTTTTCCAGCGTTTATCAGACTTTCAGATAGGGGAAATGTCAGTGAGCATTCCGATTTCAGTTCCAGAGCGATTCGACCAATGAATCCTTAATATTTAGTCGTTTTCAGCCAATATTTTGGATTTTTGAAAATTTCACATTTTTGTGAAAATATCCACTAAATGAGGGAATAATATGTGTGAGGGTACCCCAGGAGAGTTCCAAATGTGTGTGGGTAGAATCTATATCCCACGGGGTAAAATTGAAAAAAGTTAAAAATTTTCTTTTTTTTGGACTTAGTCATTTTTCCGGCGTTTATCAGACTTTCAGATAGGGCAAATATCAGTGAGCATTCCGATTTCAGTTCCAGAGCGATTCGCCCAATGAGTCCTTGATATTTAGTCGTTTTCAGCCAATTTTCTGGATTTTTGAAAATTTCACTTTTTTGTTAAAATATCCACTAAATGAGGGAATAATATGTGTGAGGGTACCCCAGGAGAGTTCCAAATGTGTGTGGGTAGAATATATATCCCACGGGGTAAAATTGAAAAAAGTTTAAAAAAATTTTTTTTTGGACTTAGTAATTTCTCCGGCGTTTATCAGACTTTCAGATAGGGGAAATGTCAGTGAGCATTCCGATTTCAATTCCAGAGCGATTCGCCCAATGAGTCCTTGATATTTAGTCGTTTTCAGCCAATATTTTGGATTTTTGAAAATTTCACTTTTTTGTTAAAATATCCACTAAATGAGGGAATAATATGTGTGAGGGTACCCCAGGAGAGTTCCAAATGTGTGTGGGTAGAATATATATCCCACGGGGTAAAATTGAAAAAAGTTTTAAAAAAATTTTTTGGGACTAAGTAATTTCTCCGGCGTTTATCAGACTTTCAGATAGGGGAAATGTCAGTGAGCATTCCGATTTCAGTTCCAGAGCGATTCGCCCAATGAGTCCTTGATATTTAGTCGTTTTCAGCCAATTTTCTGGATTTTTGAAAATTTCAGTTTTTTGTGAAAATGTCCACTAAATGAGGGAATAATATGTGTGAGGGTACCCCAGGAGAGTTCCAAATGTGTGTGGGTAGAATATATATCCCACGGGGTAAAATTGAAAAAAGTTTAAAAAAATTTTTTTTTGGACTTAGTAATTTCTCCGGCGTTTATCAGACTTTCAGATAGGGGAAATGTCAGTGAGCATTCCGATTTCAATTCCAGAGCGATTCGCCCAATGAGTCCTTGATATTTAGTCGTTTTCAGCCAATATTTTGGATTTTTGAAAATATTACTTTTTTGTGAAAATATCCACTAAATGAGGGAATAATATGTGTGAGGGTACCCCAGGAGAGTTCCAAATGTGTGTGGGTAGAATATATATCCCACGGGGTAAAATTGAAAAAAGTTTAAAAAAAATTTTTCTTGGACTTAGTCATTTTTCCGGCGTTTATCAGACTTTCAGATAGGGGAAATGTCAGTGAGCATTCCGATTTCAGTTCCAGAGCGATTTGCCCAATGAGTCCTTGATATTTAGTCGTTTTCAGCCAATTTTCTGGATTTTTGAAAATTTCAGTTTTTTGTGAAAATATCCACTAAATGAGGGAATAATATGTGTGAGGGTACCCCAGGAGAGTTCCAAATGTGTGTGGGTAGAATATATATCCCACGGGGTAAAATTGAAAAAAGTTTAAAAAATTTTTTTTTTGGACTTAGTAATTTCTCCGGCGTTTATCAGACTTTCAGATAGGGGAAATGTCAGTGAGCATTCCGATTTCAATTCCAGAGCGATTCGCCCAATGAGTCCTTGATATTTAGTCGTTTTCAGCCAATATTTTGGATTTTTGAAAATATTACTTTTTTGTGAAAATATCCACTAAATGAGGGAATAATATGTGTGAGGGTACCCCAGGAGAGTTCCAAATGTGTGTGGGTAGAATATATATCCCACGGGGTAAAATTGAAAAAAGTTTAAAAAAAATTTTTCTTGGACTTAGTCATTTTTCCGGCGTTTATCAGACTTTCAGATAGGGGAAATGTCAGTGAGCATTCCGATTTCAGTTCCAGAGCGATTTGCCCAATGAGTCCTTGATATTTAGTCGTTTTCAGCCAATTTTCTGGATTTTTGAAAATTTCAGTTTTTTGTGAAAATATCCACTAAATGAGGGAATAATATGTGTGAGGGTACCCCAGGAGAGTTCCAAATGTGTGTGGGTAGAATATATATCCCACGGGGTAAAATTGAAAAAAGTTTAAAAAATTTTTTTTTTGGACTTAGTAATTTCTCCGGCGTTTATCAGACTTTCAGATAGGGGAAATGTCAGTGAGCATTCCGATTTCAATTCCAGAGCGATTCGCCCAATGAGTCCTTGATATTTAGTCGTTTTCAGCCAATATTTTGGATTTTTGAAAATTTCACTTTTTTGTGAAAATATCCACTAAATAAGGGAATAATATGTGTGAGGGTACCCCAGGAGAGTTCCAAATGTGTGTGGGTAGAATATATATCCCACGGGGGTAAAATTGAAAAAAGTTGAAAAACATTTTTTTTTGGACATAGTCATTTCTCCGGCGTTTATCAGACTTTCAGATAGGGGAAATGTCAGTGAGGATTCCGATTTCAGTTCCAGAGCGATTCGCCCAATGAATCCTTGATATTTAGTCGTTTTCAGCCAATTTTCTGGATGTTTGAAAATTTCACTTTTTTGTTTAAATATCCACTAAATGAGGGAATAATATGTGTGAGGGTACACCAGAAGAGTTCCAAATGTGTGTGGGTAGAATATATATCCCACGGGGTTAAAATTGAAAAAGGTTGAAAAACATTTTTTTTTTGGACATAGTCATTTTTCCGGGGTATATCAGACTTTCAGATAGGGGAAATGTCAGTGAGCGTTCCGATTTCAGTTCCAGAGCGATTCGACCAATGAGTCCTTGATATTTAGTCGTTTTCAGGCAATTTTCTGGATTTTTGAAAATTTCACTTTTTTGTGAAAATATCCACTAAATGAGGGAATAATATGTGTGAGGGTACCCCAGGAGAGTTCCAAATGTGTGTGGGTAGAATATATATCCCACGGGGGTAAAATTGAAAAAAGTTGAAAAACATTTTTTTTTGGAATTAGTAATTTTTCCAGCTTTTATCAGAATTTCAGATAGGGGAAATGTCAGTGAGCATTACGATTTCAGTTCCAGAGCGATTCGCCCAATGAATCCTTGATATTTAGTCGTTTTCAGCCAATTTTCTGGATTTTTGAAAATTTCACTTTTTTGTTAAAATATCCACTAAATGAGGGAATAATATGTGTGAGGGTACCCCAGGAGAGTTCCAAATGTGTGTGGGTAGAATATATATCCCACGGGGTTAAAATTGAAAAAGGTTGAAAAACATTTTTTTTTGGACTTAGTAATTTCTCCGGCGTTTATCAGACTTTCAGATAGGGGAAATGTCAGTGAGCATTCCGATTTCAGTTCCAGAGTGATTCGCCCAATGAATCCTTAATATTTAGTCGTTTTCAGACAATTTTCTGGATTTTTGAAAATTTCACTTTTTTGTTAAAATATCCACTAAATGAGGGAATAATATGTGTGAGGGTACCCCAGGAGCGTTCCAAATGTGTGTGGGTAGAATATATATAACACGGGGTAAAATAGAAAAAAGTTTAAAAAATTTTTTTCTTGGACTTAGTCATTTTTCCGGCGTTTATCAGACTTTCAGATAGGGGAAATGTCAGTGAGCATTCCGATTTCAGTTCCAGAGCGATTCGCCCAATGAGTCCTTGATATTTAGTCGTTTTCAGCCAATATTTTGGATTCTTGAAAATTTCACTTTTTTGTGAAAATATCCACTAAATGAGGGAATAATATGTGTGAGGGTACCCCAGGAGAGTTCCAAATGTGTGTGGGTAGAATATATATCCCACGGGGTAAAATAGAAAAAAGTTTAAAAATTTTTATTCTTGGACTTAGTCATTTTTCCGGGGTATATCAGACTTTCAGATAGGGGAAATGTCAGTGAGCGTTCCGATTTCAGTTCCAGAGCGATTCGACCAATGAGTCCTTGATATTTAGTCGTTTTCAGCCAATTTTCTGGATTTTTGAAAATTTCACTTTTTTGTGAAAATATCCACTAAATGAGGGAATAATATGTGTGAGGGTACCCCAGGAGAGTTCCAAATGTGTGTGGGTAGAATATATATCCCACGGGGTAAAATTGAAAAAAGTTTAAAAATTTTTTTTTTTTATTTAGTAATTTCTCCGGCGTTTATCAGACTTTCAGATAGGGGAAATGTCAGTGAGGGTTCCGATTTCAGTTCCAGAGCGATTCGCCCAATGAATCCTTAATATTTAGTCGCTTTCAGCCAATATTTTGGATTTTTGAAAATTTCACTTTTTTGTGAAAATATCCACTAAATGAGGGAATAATATGTGTGAGGGTACCCCAGGAGAGTTCCAAATGTGTGTGGGTAGAATATATATCCCACAGGGGTAAAATTGAAAAAAGTTGAAAAACATTTTTTTTTGGACTTAGTCATTTTTCCGGCGTTTATCAGACTTTCAGATAGGGGAAATGTCAATGTGCGTTCCGATTTCAGTTCCAGAGCGATTCGCCCAATGAATCCTTAATATTTAGTCGTTTTCAGCCAATATTTTGGATTTTTGAAAATTTCACTTTTTTGTGAAAATATCCACTAAATGAGGGAATAATATGTGTGAGGGTACCCCAGGAGAGTTCCAAATGTGTGTGGGTAGAATATATATCCCACAGGGGTAAAATTGAAAAAAGTTGAAAAACATTTTTTTTTGGGACTTAGTCATTTTTCCGGCGTTTATCAGACTTTCAGATAGAGGAAATGTCAGTGAGCGTTCCGATTTCAGTTCCAGAGCGATTCGCCCAATGAGTCCTTATATTTAGTCGTTTTCAGCCAATATTTTGGATTTTTGAAAATTTCACTTTTTTGTGAAAATATCCACTAAATGAGGGAATAATATGTGTGAGGGTACCCCAGGAGAGTACCAAATGTGTGTGGGTAGAATATATATCCCACGGGGTAAAATTGAAAAAAGTTGAAAAACCTTTTTTTTTGGACTTAGTCATTTTTCCGGCGTTTATCAGACTTTCAGATAGGGGAAATGTCAGTGAGCGTTCCGATTTCAGTTCCAGAGCGATTCGCCCAATGTGTCCTTGATATTTAGTCGTTTTCAGCCAATATTTTGGATTTTTGAAAATTTCACTTTTTTGTGAAAATATCCACTAAATGAGGGAATAATATGTGTGAGGGTACCCCAGGAGAGTTCCAAATGTGTGTGGGTAGAATATATATCCCACGGGGTAAAATAGAAAAAAGTTTAAAAATTTTTATTCTTGGACTTAGTCATTTTTCCGGGGTATATCAGACTTTCAGATAGGGGAAATGTCAGTGAGCGTTCCGATTTCAGTTCCAGAGCGATTTGCCCAATGAGTCCTTGATATTTAGTCGTTTTCAGCCAATTTTCTGGATTTTTGAAAATTTCAGTTTTTTGTGAAAATATCCACTAAATGAGGGAATAATATGTGTGAGGGTACCCCAGGAGAGTTCCAAATGTGTGTGGGTAGAATATATATCCCACGGGGTAAAATTGAAAAAAGTTTAAAAAATTTTTTTTTTGGACTTAGTAATTTCTCCGGCGTTTATCAGACTTTCAGATAGGGGAAATGTCAGTGAGCATTCCGATTTCAATTCCAGAGCGATTCGCCCAATGAGTCCTTGATATTTAGTCGTTTTCAGCCAATATTTTGGATTTTTGAAAATTTCACTTTTTTGTGAAAATATCCACTAAATAAGGGAATAATATGTGTGAGGGTACCCCAGGAGAGTTCCAAATGTGTGTGGGTAGAATATATATCCCACGGGGGTAAAATTGAAAAAAGTTGAAAAACATTTTTTTTTGGACATAGTCATTTCTCCGGCGTTTATCAGACTTTCAGATAGGGGAAATGTCAGTGAGGATTCCGATTTCAGTTCCAGAGCGATTCGCCCAATGAATCCTTGATATTTAGTCGTTTTCAGCCAATTTTCTGGATGTTTGAAAATTTCACTTTTTTGTTTAAATATCCACTAAATGAGGGAATAATATGTGTGAGGGTACACCAGAAGAGTTCCAAATGTGTGTGGGTAGAATATATATCCCACGGGGTTAAAATTGAAAAAGGTTGAAAAACATTTTTTTTTTGGACATAGTCATTTTTCCGGGGTATATCAGACTTTCAGATAGGGGAAATGTCAGTGAGCGTTCCGATTTCAGTTCCAGAGCGATTCGACCAATGAGTCCTTGATATTTAGTCGTTTTCAGGCAATTTTCTGGATTTTTGAAAATTTCACTTTTTTGTGAAAATATCCACTAAATGAGGGAATAATATGTGTGAGGGTACCCCAGGAGAGTTCCAAATGTGTGTGGGTAGAATATATATCCCACGGGGGTAAAATTGAAAAAAGTTGAAAAACATTTTTTTTTGGAATTAGTAATTTTTCCAGCTTTTATCAGAATTTCAGATAGGGGAAATGTCAGTGAGCATTACGATTTCAGTTCCAGAGCGATTCGCCCAATGAATCCTTGATATTTAGTCGTTTTCAGCCAATTTTCTGGATTTTTGAAAATTTCACTTTTTTGTTAAAATATCCACTAAATGAGGGAATAATATGTGTGAGGGTACCCCAGGAGAGTTCCAAATGTGTGTGGGTAGAATATATATCCCACGGGGTTAAAATTGAAAAAGGTTGAAAAACATTTTTTTTTGGACTTAGTAATTTCTCCGGCGTTTATCAGACTTTCAGATAGGGGAAATGTCAGTGAGCATTCCGATTTCAGTTCCAGAGTGATTCGCCCAATGAATCCTTAATATTTAGTCGTTTTCAGACAATTTTCTGGATTTTTGAAAATTTCACTTTTTTGTTAAAATATCCACTAAATGAGGGAATAATATGTGTGAGGGTACCCCAGGAGCGTTCCAAATGTGTGTGGGTAGAATATATATAACACGGGGTAAAATAGAAAAAAGTTTAAAAAATTTTTTTCTTGGACTTAGTCATTTTTCCGGCGTTTATCAGACTTTCAGATAGGGGAAATGTCAGTGAGCATTCCGATTTCAGTTCCAGAGCGATTCGCCCAATGAGTCCTTGATATTTAGTCGTTTTCAGCCAATATTTTGGATTCTTGAAAATTTCACTTTTTTGTGAAAATATCCACTAAATGAGGGAATAATATGTGTGAGGGTACCCCAGGAGAGTTCCAAATGTGTGTGGGTAGAATATATATCCCACGGGGTAAAATAGAAAAAAGTTTAAAAATTTTTATTCTTGGACTTAGTCATTTTTCCGGGGTATATCAGACTTTCAGATAGGGGAAATGTCAGTGAGCGTTCCGATTTCAGTTCCAGAGCGATTCGACCAATGAGTCCTTGATATTTAGTCGTTTTCAGCCAATTTTCTGGATTTTTGAAAATTTCACTTTTTTGTGAAAATATCCACTAAATGAGGGAATAATATGTGTGAGGGTACCCCAGGAGAGTTCCAAATGTGTGTGGGTAGAATATATATCCCACGGGGTAAAATTGAAAAAAGTTTAAAAATTTTTTTTTTTTATTTAGTAATTTCTCCGGCGTTTATCAGACTTTCAGATAGGGGAAATGTCAGTGAGGGTTCCGATTTCAGTTCCAGAGCGATTCGCCCAATGAATCCTTAATATTTAGTCGCTTTCAGCCAATATTTTGGATTTTTGAAAATTTCACTTTTTTGTGAAAATATCCACTAAATGAGGGAATAATATGTGTGAGGGTACCCCAGGAGAGTTCCAAATGTGTGTGGGTAGAATATATATCCCACAGGGGTAAAATTGAAAAAAGTTGAAAAACATTTTTTTTTGGACTTAGTCATTTTTCCGGCGTTTATCAGACTTTCAGATAGGGGAAATGTCAATGTGCGTTCCGATTTCAGTTCCAGAGCGATTCGCCCAATGAATCCTTAATATTTAGTCGTTTTCAGCCAATATTTTGGATTTTTGAAAATTTCACTTTTTTGTGAAAATATCCACTAAATGAGGGAATAATATGTGTGAGGGTACCCCAGGAGAGTTCCAAATGTGTGTGGGTAGAATATATATCCCACAGGGGTAAAATTGAAAAAAGTTGAAAAACATTTTTTTTTGGGACTTAGTCATTTTTCCGGCGTTTATCAGACTTTCAGATAGAGGAAATGTCAGTGAGCGTTCCGATTTCAGTTCCAGAGCGATTCGCCCAATGAGTCCTTATATTTAGTCGTTTTCAGCCAATATTTTGGATTTTTGAAAATTTCACTTTTTTGTGAAAATATCCACTAAATGAGGGAATAATATGTGTGAGGGTACCCCAGGAGAGTACCAAATGTGTGTGGGTAGAATATATATCCCACGGGGTAAAATTGAAAAAAGTTGAAAAACCTTTTTTTTTGGACTTAGTCATTTTTCCGGCGTTTATCAGACTTTCAGATAGGGGAAATGTCAGTGAGCGTTCCGATTTCAGTTCCAGAGCGATTCGCCCAATGTGTCCTTGATATTTAGTCGTTTTCAGCCAATATTTTGGATTTTTGAAAATTTCACTTTTTTGTGAAAATATCCACTAAATGAGGGAATAATATGTGTGAGGGTACCCCAGGAGAGTTCCAAATGTGTGTGGGTAGAATATATATCCCACGGGGTAAAATAGAAAAAAGTTTAAAAATTTTTATTCTTGGACTTAGTCATTTTTCCGGGGTATATCAGACTTTCAGATAGGGGAAATGTCAGTGAGCGTTCCGATTTCAGTTCCAGAGCGATTCGACCAATGAGTCCTTGATATTTAGTCGTTTTCAGCCAATTTTCTGGATTTTTGAAAATTTCACTTTTTTGTGAAAATATCCACTAAATGAGGGAATAATATGTGTGAGGGTACCCCAGGAGAGTTCCAAATGTGTGTGGGTAGAATATATATCCCACGGGGGTAAAATTGAAAAAAGTTGAAAAACATTTTTTTTTGGAATTAGTAATTTTTCCGGCGTTTATCAGACTTTCAGATAGGGGAAATGTCAGTGAGCATTCCGATTTCAGTTCCAGAGCGATTCGCCCAATGAGTCCTTGATATTTAGTCGTTTTCAGCCAATATTTTGGATTTTTGAAAATTTCACTTTTTTGTTAAAATATCCACTAAATGAGGGAATAATATGTGTGAGGGTACCCCAGGAGAGTTCCAAATGTGTGTGGGTAGAATATATATCCCACGGGGTAAAATTGAAAAAAGTTTAAAAAAATTTTTTTTTTACTTAGTAATTTCTCCGGCGTTTATCAGACTTTCAGATAGGGGAAATGTCAGTGAGCATTCCGATTTCAGTTCCAGAGCGATTCGCCCAATGAGTCCTTGATATTTAGTCGTTTTCAGCCAATTTTCTGGATTTTTGAAAATTTCAGTTTTTTGTGAAAATATCCACTAAATGAGGGAATAATATGTGTGAGGGTACCCCAGGAGAGTTCCAAATGTGTGTGGGTAGAATATATATCCCACGGGGTAAAATTGAAAAAAGTTTAAAAAATTTTTTTTTTGGACTTAGTAATTTCTCCGGCGTTTATCAGACTTTCAGATAGGGGAAATGTCAGTGAGCATTCCGATTTCAATTCCAGAGCGATTCGCCCAATGAGTCCTTGATATTTAGTCATTTTCAGCCAATATTTTGGATTTTTGAAAATTTCACTTTTTTGTGAAAATATCCACTAAATGAGGGAATAATATGTGTGAGGGTACCCCAGGAGAGTACCAAATGTGTGTGGGTAGAATATATATCCCACGGGGTAAAATTGAAAAAAGTTGAAAAACATTTTTTTTTGGACTTAGTCATTTTTCCGGCGTTTATCAGACTTTCAGATAGGGGAAATGTCAGTGAGCGTTCCGATTTCAGTTCCAGAGCGATTCGCCCAATGAATCCTTGATATTTAGTCGTTTTCAGCCAATTTTCTGGATTTTTGAAAATTTCAGTTTTTTGTGAAAATATCTACTAAATGAGGGAATAATATGTGTGAGGGTACCCCAGGAGAGTTCCAAATGTGTGTGGGTAGAATATATATCCCACGGGGTAAAATTTAAAAAAGTTTAAAAAAATTTTTTTTTGGACTTAGTAATTTCTCCGGCGTTTATCAGACTTTCAGATAGGGAAATGTCAGTGAGCATTCCGATTTCAATTCCAGAGCGATTCGCCCAATGAATCCTTAATATTTAGTCGTTTTCAGCCAATATTTTGGATTTTTGAAAATTTCACTTTTTTGTGAAAATATCCACTAAATGAGGGAATAATATGTGTTAGGGAACCCCAGGAGAGTTCCAAATGTGTGTGGGTAGAATATATATCCCACGGGGTAAAATAGAAAAAAGTTTAAAAAATTTTTTTCTTGGACTTAGTCATTTCTCCGGCGTTTATCAGACTTTCAGATAGGGGAAATGTCACTGAGCGTTCCGATTTCAGTTCCAGAGCGATTCGACCAATGAGTCCTTGATATTTAGTCGTTTTCAGCCAATTTTCTGGATTTTTGAAAATTTCACTTTTTTGTGAAAATATCCACTAAATGAGGGAATAATATGTGTGAGGGTACCCCAGGAGAGTTCCAAATGTGTGTGGGTAGAATATATATCCCACGGGGGTAAAATTGAAAAAAGTTGAAAAACATTTTTTTTTGGACTTAGTCATTTTTACGGCGTTTATCAGACTTTCAGATAGGGGAAATGTCAGTGAGCGTTCCGATTTCAGTTCCAGAGCGATTCGACCAATGAGTCCTTGATATTTAGTCGTTTTCAGCCAATTTTCTGGATTTTTGAAAATTTCACTTTTTTGTGAAAATATCCACTAAATGAGGGAATAATATGTGTGAGGGTACCCCAGGAGAGTTCCAAATGTGTGTGGGTAGAATATATATCCCACGGGGGTAAAATTGAAAAAAGTTGAAAAACATTTTTTTTTGGAATTAGTAATTTTTCCGGCGTTTATCAGACTTTCAGATAGGGGAAATGTCAGTGAGCATTCCGATTTCAGTTCCAGAGCGATTCGCCCAATGAGTCCTTGATATTTAGTCGTTTTCAGCCAATATTTTGGATTTTTGAAAATTTCACTTTTTTGTTAAAATATCCACTAAATGAGGGAATAATATGTGTGAGGGTACCCCAGGAGAGTTCCAAATGTGTGTGGGTAGAATATATATCCCACGGGGGTAAAATTGAAAAAAGTTGAAAAACATTTTTTTTTGGAATTAGTAATTTTTCCGGCGTTTATCAGACTTTCAGATAGGGGAAATGTCAGTGAGCATTCCGATTTCAGTTCCAGAGCGATTCGCCCAATGAGTCCTTGATATTTAGTCGTTTTCAGCCAATATTTTGGATTTTTGAAAATTTCACTTTTTTGTTAAAATATCCACTAAATGAGGGAATAATATGTGTGAGGGTACCCCAGGAGAGTTCCAAATGTGTGTGGGTAGAATATATATCCCACGGGGTAAAATTGAAAAAAGTTTAAAAAAATTTTTTTTTTACTTAGTAATTTCTCCGGCGTTTATCAGACTTTCAGATAGGGGAAATGTCAGTGAGCATTCCGATTTCAGTTCCAGAGCGATTCGCCCAATGAGTCCTTGATATTTAGTCGTTTTCAGCCAATTTTCTGGATTTTTGAAAATTTCAGTTTTTTGTGAAAATATCCACTAAATGAGGGAATAATATGTGTGAGGGTACCCCAGGAGAGTACCAAATGTGTGTGGGTAGAATATATATCCCACGGGGTAAAATTGAAAAAAGTTGAAAAACATTTTTTTTTGGACTTAGTCATTTTTCCGGCGTTTATCAGACTTTCAGATAGGGGAAATGTCAGTGAGCGTTCCGATTTCAGTTCCAGAGCGATTCGCCCAATGAATCCTTGATATTTAGTCGTTTTCAGCCAATTTTCTGGATTTTTGAAAATTTCAGTTTTTTGTGAAAATATCTACTAAATGAGGGAATAATATGTGTGAGGGTACCCCAGGAGAGTTCCAAATGTGTGTGGGTAGAATATATATCCCACGGGGTAAAATTTAAAAAAGTTTAAAAAAATTTTTTTTTATACTTAGTAATTTCTCCGGCGTTTATCAGACTTTCAGATAGGGGAAATGTCAGTGAGCATTCCGATTTCAATTCCAGAGCGATTCGCCCAATGAATCCTTAATATTTAGTCGTTTTCAGCCAATATTTTGGATTTTTGAAAATTTCACTTTTTTGTGAAAATATCCACTAAATGAGGGAATAATATGTGTTAGGGTACCCCAGGAGAGTTCCAAATGTGTGTGGGTAGAATATATATCCCACGGGGTAAAATAGAAAAAAGTTTAAAAAATTTTTTTCTTGGACTTAGTCATTTCTCCGGCGTTTATCAGACTTTCAGATAGGGGAAATGTCACTGAGCGTTCCGATTTCAGTTCCAGAGCGATTCGACCAATGAGTCCTTGATATTTAGTCGTTTTCAGCCAATTTTCTGGATTTTTGAAAATTTCACTTTTTTGTGAAAATATCCACTAAATGAGGGAATAATATGTGTGAGGGTACCCCAGGAGAGTTCCAAATGTGTGTGGGTAGAATATATATCCCACGGGGGTAAAATTGAAAAAAGTTGAAAAACATTTTTTTTTGGACTTAGTCATTTTTACGGCGTTTATCAGACTTTCAGATAGGGGAAATGTCAGTGAGCGTTCTGATTTCAGTTCCAGAGCGATTCGCCCAATGTGTCCTTGATATTTAGTCGTTTTCAGCCAATATTTTGGATTTTTGAAAATTTCACTTTTTTGTGAAAATATCCACTAAATGAGGGAATAATATGTGTGAGGGTACCCCAGGAGAGTTCCAAATGTGTGTGGGTAGAATATATATCCCACGGGGTAAAATAGAAAAAAGTTTAAAAAATTTTATTCTTGGACTTAGTCATTTTTCCGGGGTATATCAGACTTTCAGATAGGGGAAATGTCAGTGAGCGTTCCGATTTCAGTTCCAGAGCGATTCGACCAATGAGTCCTTGATATTTAGTCGTTTTCAGCCAATTTTCTGGATTTTTGAAAATTTCACTTTTTTGTGAAAATATCCACTAAATGAGGGAATAATATGTGTGAGGGTACCCCAGGAGAGTTCCAAATGTGTGTGGGTAGAATATATATCCCACGGGGGTAAAATTGAAAAAAGTTGAAAAACATTTTTTTTTGGAATTAGTAATTTTTCCAGCTTTTATCAGACTTTCAGATAGGGGAAATGTCAGTGAGCATTACGATTTCAGTTCCAGAGCGATTCGCCCAATGAATCCTTGATATTTAGTCGTTTTCAGCCAATTTTCTGGATTTTTGAAAATTTCACTTTTTTGTTAAAATATCCACTAAATGAGGGAATAATATGTGTGAGGGTACCCCAGGAGAGTTCCAAATGTGTGTGGGTAGAATATATATCCCACAGGGGTAAAATTGAAAAAAGTTGAAAAACATTTTTTTTTGGACTTAGTCATTTTTCCGGCGTTTATCAGACTTTCAGATAGAGGAAATGTCAGTGAGCGTTCCGATTTCAGTTCCAGAGCGATTCGCCCAATGAGTCCTTATATTTAGTCGTTTTCAGCCAATATTTTGGATTTTTGAAAATTTCACTTTTTTGTGAAAATATCCACTAAATGAGGGAATAATATGTGTGAGGGTACCCCAGGAGAGTACCAAATGTGTGTGGGTAGAATATATATCCCACGGGGTAAAATTGAAAAAAGTTGAAAAACCTTTTTTTTTGGACTTAGTCATTTTTCCGGCGTTTATCAGACTTTCAGATAGGGGAAATGTCAGTGAGCGTTCCGATTTCAGTTCCAGAGCGATTCGCCCAATGTGTCCTTGATATTTAGTCGTTTTCAGCCAATATTTTGGATTTTTGAAAATTTCACTTTTTTGTGAAAATATCCACTAAATGAGGGAATAATATGTGTGAGGGTACCCCAGGAGAGTTCCAAATGTGTGTGGGTAGAATATATATCCCACGGGGTAAAATAGAAAAAAGTTTAAAAATTTTTATTCTTGGACTTAGTCATTTTTCCGGGGTATATCAGACTTTCAGATAGGGGAAATGTCAGTGAGCGTTCCGATTTCAGTTCCAGAGCGATTCGACCAATGAGTCCTTGATATTTAGTCGTTTTCAGCCAATTTTCTGGATTTTTGAAAATTTCACTTTTTTGTGAAAATATCCACTAAATGAGGGAATAATATGTGTGAGGGTACCCCAGGAGAGTTCCAAATGTGTGTGGGTAGAATATATATCCCACGGGGGTAAAATTGAAAAAAGTTGAAAAACATTTTTTTTTGGAATTAGTAATTTTTCCGGCGTTTATCAGACTTTCAGATAGGGGAAATGTCAGTGAGCATTCCGATTTCAATTCCAGAGCGATTCGCCCAATGAATCCTTAATATTTAGTCGTTTTCAGCCAATATTTTGGATTTTTGAAAATTTCACTTTTTTGTGAAAATATCCACTAAATGAGGGAATAATATGTGTTAGGGTACCCCAGGAGGGTTCCAAATGTGTGTGGGTAGAATATATATCCCACGGGGTAAAATAGAAAAAAGTTTAAAAAATTTTTTTCTTGGACTTAGTCATTTCTCCGGCGTTTATCAGACTTTCAGATAGGGGAAATGTCACTGAGCGTTCCGATTTCAGTTCCAGAGCGATTCGACCAATGAGTCCTTGATATTTAGTCGTTTTCAGCCAATTTTCTGGATTTTTGAAAATTTCACTTTTTTTGTGAAAATATCCACTAAATGAGGGAATAATATGTGTGAGGGTACCCCAGGAGAGTTCCAAATGTGTGTGGGTAGAATATATATCCCACGGGGGTAAAATTGAAAAAAGTTGAAAAACATTTTTTTTTGGACTTAGTCATTTTTACGGCGTTTATCAGACTTTCAGATAGGGGAAATGTCAGTGAGCGTTCCGATTTCAGTTCCAGAGCGATTCGACCAATGAGTCCTTGATATTTAGTCGTTTTCAGCCAATTTTCTGGATTTTTGAAAATTTCACTTTTTTGTGAAAATATCCACTAAATGAGGGAATAATATGTGTGAGGGTACCCCAGGAGAGTTCCAAATGTGTGTGGGTAGAATATATATCCCACGGGGGTAAAACTGAAAAAAGTTGAAAAACATTTTTTTTTGGAATTAGTAATTTTTCCGGCGTTTATCAGACTTTCAGATAGGGGAAATGTCAGTGAGCATTCCGATTTCAGTTCCAGAGCGATTCGCCCAATGAGTCCTTGATATTTAGTCGTTTTCAGCCAATATTTTGGATTTTTGAAAATTTCACTTTTTTGTTAAAATATCCACTAAATGAGGGAATAATATGTGTGAGGGTACCCCAGGAGAGTTCCAAATGTGTGTGGGTAGAATATATATCCCACGGGGTAAAATTGAAAAAAGTTTAAAAAAATTTTTTTTTTACTTAGTAATTTCTCCGGCGTTTATCAGACTTTCAGATAGGGGAAATGTCAGTGAGCATTCCGATTTCAGTTCCAGAGCGATTCGCCCAATGAATCCTTGATATTTAGTCGTTTTCAGCCAATTTTCTGGATTTTTGAAAATTTCACTTTTTTGTTAAAATATCCACTAAATGAGGGAATAATATGTGTGAGGGTACCCCAGGAGAGTTCCAAATGTGTGTGGGTAGAATATATATCCCACGGGGGTAAAATTGAAAAAAGTTGAAAAACATTTTTTTTTGGAATTAGTAATTTTTCCAGCTTTTATCAGACTTTCAGATAGGGGAAATGTCAGTGAGCATTACGATTTCAGTTCCAGAGCGATTCGCCCAATGAATCCTTGATATTTAGTCGTTTTCAGCCAATTTTCTGGATTTTTGAAAATTTCACTTTTTTGTTAAAATATCCACTAAATGAGGGAATAATATGTGTGAGGGTACCCCAGGAGAGTTCCAAATGTGTGTGGGTAGAATATATATCCCACAGGGGTAAAATTGAAAAAAGTTGAAAAACATTTTTTTTTGGACTTAGTCATTTTTCCGGCGTTTATCAGACTTTCAGATAGGGGAAATGTCAATGTGCGTTCCGATTTCAGTTCCAGAGCGATTCGCCCAATGAATCCTTAATATTTAGTCGTTTTCAGCCAATATTTTGGATTTTTGAAAATTTCACTTTTTTGTGAAAATATCCACTAAATGAGGGAATAATATGTGTGAGGGTACCCCAGGAGAGTTCCAAATGTGTGTGGGTAGAATATATATCCCACAGGGGTAAAATTGAAAAAAGTTGAAAAACATTTTTTTTTGGGACTTAGTCATTTTTCCGGCGTTTATCAGACTTTCAGATAGAGGAAATGTCAGTGAGCGTTCCGATTTCAGTTCCAGAGCGATTCGCCCAATGAGTCCTTATATTTAGTCGTTTTCAGCCAATATTTTGGATTTTTGAAAATTTCACTTTTTTGTGAAAATATCCACTAAATGAGGGAATAATATGTGTGAGGGTACCCCAGGAGAGTACCAAATGTGTGTGGGTAGAATATATATCCCACGGGGTAAAATTGAAAAAAGTTGAAAAACCTTTTTTTTTGGACTTAGTCATTTTTCCGGCGTTTATCAGACTTTCAGATAGGGGAAATGTCAGTGAGCGTTCCGATTTCAGTTCCAGAGCGATTCGCCCAATGTGTCCTTGATATTTAGTCGTTTTCAGCCAATATTTTGGATTTTTGAAAATTTCACTTTTTTGTGAAAATATCCACTAAATGAGGGAATAATATGTGTGAGGGTACCCCAGGAGAGTTCCAAATGTGTGTGGGTAGAATATATATCCCACGGGGTAAAATAGAAAAAAGTTTAAAAATTTTTATTCTTGGACTTAGTCATTTTTCCGGGGTATATCAGACTTTCAGATAGGGGAAATGTCAGTGAGCGTTCCGATTTCAGTTCCAGAGCGATTCGACCAATGAGTCCTTGATATTTAGTCGTTTTCAGCCAATTTTCTGGATTTTTGAAAATTTCACTTTTTTGTGAAAATATCCACTAAATGAGGGAATAATATGTGTGAGGGTACCCCAGGAGAGTTCCAAATGTGTGTGGGTAGAATATATATCCCACGGGGGTAAAATTGAAAAAAGTTGAAAAACATTTTTTTTTGGAATTAGTAATTTTTCCGGCGTTTATCAGACTTTCAGATAGGGGAAATGTCAGTGAGCATTCCGATTTCAATTCCAGAGCGATTCGCCCAATGAATCCTTAATATTTAGTCGTTTTCAGCCAATATTTTGGATTTTTGAAAATTTCACTTTTTTGTGAAAATATCCACTAAATGAGGGAATAATATGTGTTAGGGTACCCCAGGAGGGTTCCAAATGTGTGTGGGTAGAATATATATCCCACGGGGTAAAATAGAAAAAAGTTTAAAAATTTTTTTTCTTGGACTTAGTCATTTCTCCGGCGTTTATCAGACTTTCAGATAGGGGAAATGTCACTGAGCGTTCCGATTTCAGTTCCAGAGCGATTCGACCAATGAGTCCTTGATATTTAGTCGTTTTCAGCCAATTTTCTGGATTTTTGAAAATTTCACTTTTTTGTGAAAATATCCACTAAATGAGGGAATAATATGTGTGAGGGTACCCCAGGAGAGTTCCAAATGTGTGTGGGTAGAATATATATCCCACGGGGGTAAAATTGAAAAAAGTTGAAAAACATTTTTTTTTGGACTTAGTCATTTTTACGGCGTTTATCAGACTTTCAGATAGGGGAAATGTCAGTGAGCGTTCCGATTTCAGTTCCAGAGCGATTCGACCAATGAGTCCTTGATATTTAGTCGTTTTCAGCCAATTTTCTGGATTTTTGAAAATTTCACTTTTTTGTGAAAATATCCACTATATGAGGGAATAATATGTGTGAGGGTACCCCAGGAGAGTTCCAAATGTGTGTGGGTAGAATATATATCCCACGGGGGTAAAACTGAAAAAAGTTGAAAAACATTTTTTTTTGGAATTAGTAATTTTTCCGGCGTTTATCAGACTTTCAGATAGGGGAAATGTCAGTGAGCATTCCGATTTCAGTTCCAGAGCGATTCGCCCAATGAGTCCTTGATATTTAGTCGTTTTCAGCCAATATTTTGGATTTTTGAAAATTTCACTTTTTTGTTAAAATATCCACTAAATGAGGGAATAATATGTGTGAGGGTACCCCAGGAGAGTTCCAAATGTGTGTGGGTAGAATATATATCCCACGGGGTAAAATTGAAAAAAGTTTAAAAAAATTTTTTTTTTACTTAGTAATTTCTCCGGCGTTTATCAGACTTTCAGATAGGGGAAATGTCAGTGAGCATTCCGATTTCAGTTCCAGAGCGATTCGCCCAATGAGTCCTTGATATTTAGTCGTTTTCAGCCAATTTTCTGGATTTTTGAAAATTTCAGTTTTTTGTGAAAATATCCACTAAATGAGGGAATAATATGTGTGAGGGTACCCCAGGAGAGTACCAAATGTGTGTGGGTAGAATATATATCCCACGGGGTAAAATTGAAAAAAGTTGAAAAACATTTTTTTTTGGACTTAGTCATTTTTCCGGCGTTTATCAGACTTTCAGATAGGGGAAATGTCAGTGAGCGTTCCGATTTCAGTTCCAGAGCGATTCGCCCAATGAATCCTTGATATTTAGTCGTTTTCAGCCAATTTTCTGGATTTTTGAAAATTTCAGTTTTTTGTGAAAATATCTACTAAATGAGGGAATAATATGTGTGAGGGTACCCCAGGAGAGTTCCAAATGTGTGTGGGTAGAATATATATCCCACGGGGTAAAATTTAAAAAAGTTTAAAAAATTTTTTTTTTATACTTAGTAATTTCTCCGGCGTTTATCAGACTTTCAGATAGGGGAAATGTCAGTGAGCATTCCGATTTCAATTCCAGAGCGATTCGCCCAATGAATCCTTAATATTTAGTCGTTTTCAGCCAATATTTTGGATTTTTGAAAATTTCACTTTTTTGTGAAAATATCCACTAAATGAGGGAATAATATGTGTTAGGGTACCCCAGGAGAGTTCCAAATGTGTGTGGGTAGAATATATATCCCACGGGGTAAAATAGAAAAAAGTTTAAAAAATTTTTTTCTTGGACTTAGTCATTTCTGCGGCGTTTATCAGACTTTCAGATAGGGGAAATGTCACTGAGCGTTCCGATTTCAGTTCCAGAGCGATTCGACCAATGAGTCCTTGATATTTAGTCGTTTTCAGCCAATTTTCTGGATTTTTGAAAATTTCACTTTTTTGTGAAAATATCCACTAAATGAGGGAATAATATGTGTGAGGGTACCCCAGGAGAGTTCCAAATGTGTGTGGGTAGAATATATATCCCACGGGGGTAAAATTGAAAAAAGTTGAAAAACATTTTTTTTTGGAATTAGTAATTTTTCCAGCTTTTATCAGACTTTCAGATAGGGGAAATGTCAGTGAGCATTACGATTTCAGTTCCAGAGCGATTCGCCCAATGAATCCTTGATATTTAGTCGTTTTCAGCCAATTTTCTGGATTTTTGAAAATTTCACTTTTTTGTTAAAATATCCACTAAATGAGGGAATAATATGTGTGAGGGTACCCCAGGAGCGTTCCAAATGTGTGTGGGTAGAATATATATAACACGGGGTAAAATAGAAAAAAGTTTAAAAATTTTTTTTCTTGGACTTAGTCATTTTTCCGGCGTTTATCAGACTTTCAGATTGGGGAAATGTCAGTGAGCATTCCGATTTCAGTTCCAGAGCGATTCGCCCAATGAGTCCTTGATATTTAGTCGTTTTCAGCCAATATTTTGGATTTTTGAAAATTTCACTTTTTTGTTAAAATATCCACTAAATGAGGGAATAATATGTGTGAGGGTACCCCAGGAGAGTTCCAAATGTGTGTGGGTAGAATATATATCCCACGGGGTAAAATTGAAAAAAGTTTAAAAAAATTTTTTTTTTACTTAGTAATTTCTCCGGCGTTTATCAGACTTTCAGATAGGGGAAATGTCAGTGAGCATTCCGATTTCAGTTCCAGAGCGATTCGCCCAATGTGTCCTTGATATTTAGTCGTTTTCAGCCAATATTTTGGATTTTTGAAAATTTCACTTTTTTGTGAAAATATCCACTAAATGAGGGAATAATATGTGTGAGGGTACCCCAGGAGAGTTCCAAATGTGTGTGGGTAGAATATATATCCCACGGGGTAAAATAGAAAAAAGTTTAAAAATTTTTATTCTTGGACTTAGTCATTTTTCCGGGGTATATCAGACTTTCAGATAGGGGAAATGTCAGTGAGCGTTCCGATTTCAGTTCCAGAGCGATTCGACCAATGAGTCCTTGATATTTAGTCGTTTTCAGCCAATTTTCTGGATTTTTGAAAATTTCACTTTTTTGTGAAAATATCCACTAAATGAGGGAATAATATGTGTGAGGGTACCCCAGGAGAGTTCCAAATGTGTGTGGGTAGAATATATATCCCACGGGGTAAAATTGAAAAAAGTTTAAAAAATTTTTTTTTTTATTTAGTAATTTCTCCGGCGTTTATCAGACTTTCAGATAGGGGAAATGTCAGTGAGCATTCCGATTTCAGTTCCAGAGCGATTCGCCCAATGACTCCTTGATATTTAGTCGTTTTCAGCCAATTTTCTGGATTTTTGAAAATTTCAGTTTTTTGTGAAAATATCCACTAAATGAGGGAATAATATGTGTGAGGGTACCACAGGAGAGTTCCAAATGTTTGTGGGTAGAATATATATCCCACGGGGGTAAAATTGAAAAAAGTTGAAAAACATTTTTTTTTGGACTTAGTCATTTTTCCGGCGTTTATCAGACTTTCAGATAGGGGAAATGTCAATGAGGGTTCCGATTTCAGTTCCAGAGCGATTCGCCCAATGAATCCTTAATATTTAGTCGCTTTCAGCCAATATTTTGGATTTTTGAAAATTTCACTTTTTTGTGAAAATATCCACTAAATGAGGGAATAATATGTGTGAGGGTACCCCAGGAGAGTTCCAAATGTGTGTGGGTAGAATATATATCCCACAGGGGTAAAATTGAAAAAAGTTGAAAAACATTTTTTTTTGCACTTAGTCATTTTTCCGGCGTTTATCAGACTTTCAGATAGGGGAAATGTCAATGTGCGTTCCGATTTCAGTTCCAGAGCGATTCGCCCAATGAATCCTTAATATTTAGTCGTTTTCAGCCAATATTTTGGATTTTTGAAAATTTCACTTTTTTGTGAAAATATCCACTAAATGAGGGAATAATATGTGTGAGGGTACCCCAGGAGAGTTCCAAATGTGTGTGGGTAGAATATATATCCCACAGGGGTAAAATTGAAAAAAGTTGAAAAACATTTTTTTTTGGGACTTAGTCATTTTTCCGGCGTTTATCAGACTTTCAGATAGAGGAAATGTCAGTGAGCGTTCCGATTTCAGTTCCAGAGCGATTCGCCCAATGAGTCCTTATATTTAGTCGTTTTCAGACAATATTTTGGATTTTTGAAAATTTCACTTTTTTGTGAAAATATCCACTAAATGAGGGAATAGTATGTGTGAGGGTACCCCATGAGAGTTCCAAATGTGTGTGTGTAGAATATATATCCCACGGGGTAAAATAGAAAAAAGTTTAAAAAAATTTTTTCTTGGACTTAGTCATTTTTCCGGCGTTTATCAGACTTTCAGATAGGGGAAATGTCAGTGAGCATTCCGATTTCAATTCCAGAGCGATTCGCCCAATGAGTCCTTGATATTTAGTCGTTTTCAGCCAATATTTTGGATTTTTGAAAATATTACTTTTTTGTGAAAATATCCACTAAATGAGGGAATAATATGTGTGAGGGTACCCCAGGAGAGTTCCAAATGTGTGTGGGTAGAATATATATCCCACGGGGTAAAATTGAAAAAAGTTTAAAAAATTTTTTTTTTGGACTTAGTAATTTCTCCGGCGTTTATCAGACTTTCAGATAGGGGAAATGTCAGTGAGCATTCCGATTTCAATTCCAGACCGATTCGCCCAATGAGTCCTTGATATTTAGTCGTTTTCAGCCAATATTTTGGATTTTTGAAAATTTCACTTTTTTGTGAAAATATCCACTAAATGAGGGAATAATATGTGTGAGGGTACCCCAGGAGAGTACCAAATGTGTGTGGGTAGAATATATATCCCACGGGGTAAAATTGAAAAAAGTTGAAAAACCTTTTTTTTTGGACTTAGTCATTTTTCCGGCGTTTATCAGACTTTCAGATAGGGGAAATGTCAGTGAGCGTTCCGATTTCAGTTCCAGAGCGATTCGCCCAATGTGTCCTTGATATTTAGTCGTTTTCAGCCAATATTCTGGATTTTTGAAAATTTCACTTTTTTGTGAAAATATCCACTAAATGAGGGAATAATATGTGTGAGGGTACCCCAGGAGAGTTCCAAATGTGTGTGGGTAGAATATATATCCCACGGGGTAAAATAGAAAAAAGTTTAAAAATTTTTATTCTTGGACTTAGTCATTTTTCCGGGGTATATCAGACTTTCAGATAGGGGAAATGTCAGTGAGCGTTCCGATTTCAGTTCCAGAGCGATTCGACCAATGAGTCCTTGATATTTAGTCGTTTTCAGCCAATTTTCTGGATTTTTGAAAATTTCACTTTTTTGTGAAAATATCCACTAAATGAGGGAATAATATGTGTGAGGGTACCCCAGGAGAGTTCCAAATGTGTGTGGGTAGAATATATATCCCACGGGGTAAAATAGAAAAAAGTTTAAAAATTTTTATTCTTGGACTTAGTCATTTTTCCGGCGTTTATCAGACTTTCAGATTGGGGAAATGTCAGTGAGCATTCCGATTTCAGTTCCAGAGCTATTCGCCCAATGAGTCCTTGATATTTAGTCGTTTTCAGCCAATATTTTGGATTTTTGAAAATTTCACTTTTTTGTTAAAATATCCACTAAATGAGGGAATAATATGTGTGAGGGTACCCCAGGAGAGTTCCAAATGTGTGTGGGTAGAATATATATCCCACGGGGTAAAATTGAAAAAAGTTTAAAAAAATTTTTTTTTTACTTAGTAATTTCTCCGGCGTTTATCAGACTTTCAGATAGGGGAAATGTCAGTGAGCATTCCGATTTCAGTTCCAGAGCGATTCGCCCAATGTGTCCTTGATATTTAGTCGTTTTCAGCCAATATTTTGGATTTTTGAAAATTTCACTTTTTTGTGAAAATATCCACTAAATGAGGGAATAATATGTGTGAGGGTACCCCAGGAGAGTTCCAAATGTGTGTGGGTAGAATATATATCCCACGGGGTAAAATAGAAAAAAGTTTAAAAATTTTTATTCTTGGACTTAGTCATTTTTCCGGGGTATATCAGACTTTCAGATAGGGGAAATGTCAGTGAGCGTTCCGATTTCAGTTCCAGAGCGATTCGACCAATGAGTCCTTGATATTTAGTCGTTTTCAGCCAATTTTCTGGATTTTTGAAAATTTCACTTTTTTGTGAAAATATCCACTAAGTGAGGGAATAATATGTGTGAGGGTACCCCAGGAGAGTTCCAAATGTGTGTGGGTAGAATATATATCCCACGGGGGTAAAATTGAAAAAAGTTGAAAAACATTTTTTTTTGGAATTAGTAATTTTTCCGGCGTTTATCAGACTTTCAGATAGGGGAAATGTCAGTGAGCATTCCGATTTCAATTCCAGAGCGATTCGCCCAATGAATCCTTAATATTTAGTCGTTTTCAGCCAATATTTTGGATTTTTGAAAATTTCACTTTTTTGTGAAAATATCCACTAAATGAGGGAATAATATGTGTTAGGGTACCCCAGGAGGGTTCCAAATGTGTGTGGGTAGAATATATATCCCACGGGGTAAAATAGAAAAAAGTTTAAAAATTTTTTTTCTTGGACTTAGTCATTTCTCCGGCGTTTATCAGACTTTCAGATAGGGGAAATGTCACTGAGCGTTCCGATTTCAGTTCCAGAGCGATTCGACCAATGAGTCCTTGATATTTAGTCGTTTTCAGCCAATTTTCTGGATTTTTGAAAATTTCACTTTTTTGTGAAAATATCCACTAAATGAGGGAATAATATGTGTGAGGGTACCCCAGGAGAGTTCCAAATGTGTGTGGGTAGAATATATATCCCACGGGGGTAAAATTGAAAAAAGTTGAAAAACATTTTTTTTTGGACTTAGTCATTTTTACGGCGTTTATCAGACTTTCAGATAGGGGAAATGTCAGTGAGCGTTCCGATTTCAGTTCCAGAGCGATTCGACCAATGAGTCCTTGATATTTAGTCGTTTTCAGCCAATTTTCTGGATTTTTGAAAATTTCACTTTTTTGTGAAAATATCCACTAAATGAGGGAATAATATGTGTGAGGGTACCCCAGGAGAGTTCCAAATGTGTGTGGGTAGAATATATATCCCACGGGGGTAAAACTGAAAAAAGTTGAAAAACATTTTTTTTTGGAATTAGTAATTTTTCCGGCGTTTATCAGACTTTCAGATAGGGGAAATGTCAGTGAGCATTCCGATTTCAGTTCCAGAGCGATTCGCCCAATGAGTCCTTGATATTTAGTCGTTTTCAGCCAATATTTTGGATTTTTGAAAATTTCACTTTTTTGTTAAAATATCCACTAAATGAGGGAATAATATGTGTGAGGGTACCCCAGGAGAGTTCCAAATGTGTGTGGGTAGAATATATATCCCACGGGGTAAAATTGAAAAAAGTTTAAAAAAATTTTTTTTTTACTTAGTAATTTCTCCGGCGTTTATCAGACTTTCAGATAGGGGAAATGTCAGTGAGCATTCCGATTTCAGTTCCAGAGCGATTCGCCCAATGAATCCTTGATATTTAGTCGTTTTCAGCCAATTTTCTGGATTTTTGAAAATTTCACTTTTTTGTTAAAATATCCACTAAATGAGGGAATAATATGTGTGAGGGTACCCCAGGAGAGTTCCAAATGTGTGTGGGTAGAATATATATCCCACGGGGGTAAAATTGAAAAAAGTTGAAAAACATTTTTTTTTGGAATTAGTAATTTTTCCAGCTTTTATCAGACTTTCAGATAGGGGAAATGTCAGTGAGCATTACGATTTCAGTTCCAGAGCGATTCGCCCAATGAATCCTTGATATTTAGTCGTTTTCAGCCAATTTTCTGGATTTTTGAAAATTTCACTTTTTTGTTAAAATATCCACTAAATGAGGGAATAATATGTGTGAGGGTACCCCAGGAGAGTTCCAAATGTGTGTGGGTAGAATATATATCCCACAGGGGTAAAATTGAAAAAAGTTGAAAAACATTTTTTTTTGGACTTAGTCATTTTTCCGGCGTTTATCAGACTTTCAGATAGGGGAAATGTCAATGTGCGTTCCGATTTCAGTTCCAGAGCGATTCGCCCAATGAATCCTTAATATTTAGTCGTTTTCAGCCAATATTTTGGATTTTTGAAAATTTCACTTTTTTGTGAAAATATCCACTAAATGAGGGAATAATATGTGTGAGGGTACCCCAGGAGAGTTCCAAATGTGTGTGGGTAGAATATATATCCCACAGGGGTAAAATTGAAAAAAGTTGAAAAACATTTTTTTTTGGGACTTAGTCATTTTTCCGGCGTTTATCAGACTTTCAGATAGAGGAAATGTCAGTGAGCGTTCCGATTTCAGTTCCAGAGCGATTCGCCCAATGAGTCCTTATATTTAGTCGTTTTCAGCCAATATTTTGGATTTTTGAAAATTTCACTTTTTTGTGAAAATATCCACTAAATGAGGGAATAATATGTGTGAGGGTACCCCAGGAGAGTACCAAATGTGTGTGGGTAGAATATATATCCCACGGGGTAAAATTGAAAAAAGTTGAAAAACCTTTTTTTTTGGACTTAGTCATTTTTCCGGCGTTTATCAGACTTTCAGATAGGGGAAATGTCAGTGAGCGTTCCGATTTCAGTTCCAGAGCGATTCGCCCAATGTGTCCTTGATATTTAGTCGTTTTCAGCCAATATTTTGGATTTTTGAAAATTTCACTTTTTTGTGAAAATATCCACTAAATGAGGGAATAATATGTGTGAGGGTACCCCAGGAGAGTTCCAAATGTGTGTGGGTAGAATATATATCCCACGGGGTAAAATAGAAAAAAGTTTAAAAATTTTTATTCTTGGACTTAGTCATTTTTCCGGGGTATATCAGACTTTCAGATAGGGGAAATGTCAGTGAGCGTTCCGATTTCAGTTCCAGAGCGATTCGACCAATGAGTCCTTGATATTTAGTCGTTTTCAGCCAATTTTCTGGATTTTTGAAAATTTCACTTTTTTGTGAAAATATCCACTAAATGAGGGAATAATATGTGTGAGGGTACCCCAGGAGAGTTCCAAATGTGTGTGGGTAGAATATATATCCCACGGGGGTAAAATTGAAAAAAGTTGAAAAACATTTTTTTTTGGAATTAGTAATTTTTCCGGCGTTTATCAGACTTTCAGATAGGGGAAATGTCAGTGAGCATTCCGATTTCAATTCCAGAGCGATTCGCCCAATGAATCCTTAATATTTAGTCGTTTTCAGCCAATATTTTGGATTTTTGAAAATTTCACTTTTTTGTGAAAATATCCACTAAATGAGGGAATAATATGTGTTAGGGTACCCCAGGAGGGTTCCAAATGTGTGTGGGTAGAATATATATCCCACGGGGTAAAATAGAAAAAAGTTTAAAAAATTTTTTTCTTGGACTTAGTCATTTCTCCGGCGTTTATCAGACTTTCAGATAGGGGAAATGTCACTGAGCGTTCCGATTTCAGTTCCAGAGCGATTCGACCAATGAGTCCTTGATATTTAGTCGTTTTCAGCCAATTTTCTGGATTTTTGAAAATTTCACTTTTTTGTGAAAATATCCACTAAATGAGGGAATAATATGTGTGAGGGTACCCCAGGAGAGTTCCAAATGTGTGTGGGTAGAATATATATCCCACGGGGGTAAAATTGAAAAAAGTTGAAAAACATTTTTTTTTGGACTTAGTCATTTTTACGGCGTTTATCAGACTTTCAGATAGGGGAAATGTCAGTGAGCGTTCCGATTTCAGTTCCAGAGCGATTCGACCAATGAGTCCTTGATATTTAGTCGTTTTCAGCCAATTTTCTGGATTTTTGAAAATTTCACTTTTTTGTGAAAATATCCACTAAATGAGGGAATAATATGTGTGAGGGTACCCCAGGAGAGTTCCAAATGTGTGTGGGTAGAATATATATCCCACGGGGGTAAAACTGAAAAAAGTTGAAAAACATTTTTTTTTGGAATTAGTAATTTTTCCGGCGTTTATCAGACTTTCAGATAGGGGAAATGTCAGTGAGCATTCCGATTTCAGTTCCAGAGCGATTCGCCCAATGAGTCCTTGATATTTAGTCGTTTTCAGCCAATATTTTGGATTTTTGAAAATTTCACTTTTTTGTTAAAATATCCACTAAATGAGGGAATAATATGTGTGAGGGTACCCCAGGAGAGTTCCAAATGTGTGTGGGTAGAATATATATCCCACGGGGTAAAATTGAAAAAAGTTTAAAAAAATTTTTTTTTTACTTAGTAATTTCTCCGGCGTTTATCAGACTTTCAGATAGGGGAAATGTCAGTGAGCATTCCGATTTCAGTTCCAGAGCGATTCGCCCAATGAGTCCTTGATATTTAGTCGTTTTCAGCCAATTTTCTGGATTTTTGAAAATTTCAGTTTTTTGTGAAAATATCCACTAAATGAGGGAATAATATGTGTGAGGGTACCCCAGGAGAGTACCAAATGTGTGTGGGTAGAATATATATCCCACGGGGTAAAATTGAAAAAAGTTGAAAAACATTTTTTTTTGGACTTAGTCATTTTTCCGGCGTTTATCAGACTTTCAGATAGGGGAAATGTCAGTGAGCGTTCCGATTTCAGTTCCAGAGCGATTCGCCCAATGAATCCTTGATATTTAGTCGTTTTCAGCCAATTTTCTGGATTTTTGAAAATTTCAGTTTTTTGTGAAAATATCTACTAAATGAGGGAATAATATGTGTGAGGGTACCCCAGGAGAGTTCCAAATGTGTGTGGGTAGAATATATATCCCACGGGGTAAAATTTAAAAAAGTTTAAAAAATTTTTTTTTTATACTTAGTAATTTCTCCGGCGTTTATCAGACTTTCAGATAGGGGAAATGTCAGTGAGCATTCCGATTTCAATTCCAGAGCGATTCGCCCAATGAATCCTTAATATTTAGTCGTTTTCAGCCAATATTTTGGATTTTTGAAAATTTCACTTTTTTGTGAAAATATCCACTAAATGAGGGAATAATATGTGTTAGGGTACCCCAGGAGAGTTCCAAATGTGTGTGGGTAGAATATATATCCCACGGGGTAAAATAGAAAAAAGTTTAAAAAATTTTTTTCTTGGACTTAGTCATTTCTGCGGCGTTTATCAGACTTTCAGATAGGGGAAATGTCACTGAGCGTTCCGATTTCAGTTCCAGAGCGATTCGACCAATGAGTCCTTGATATTTAGTCGTTTTCAGCCAATTTTCTGGATTTTTGAAAATTTCACTTTTTTGTGAAAATATCCACTAAATGAGGGAATAATATGTGTGAGGGTACCCCAGGAGAGTTCCAAATGTGTGTGGGTAGAATATATATCCCACGGGGGTAAAATTGAAAAAAGTTGAAAAACATTTTTTTTTGGAATTAGTAATTTTTCCAGCTTTTATCAGACTTTCAGATAGGGGAAATGTCAGTGAGCATTACGATTTCAGTTCCAGAGCGATTCGCCCAATGAATCCTTGATATTTAGTCGTTTTCAGCCAATTTTCTGGATTTTTGAAAATTTCACTTTTTTGTTAAAATATCCACTAAATGAGGGAATAATATGTGTGAGGGTACCCCAGGAGCGTTCCAAATGTGTGTGGGTAGAATATATATAACACGGGGTAAAATAGAAAAAAGTTTAAAAATTTTTTTTCTTGGACTTAGTCATTTTTCCGGCGTTTATCAGACTTTCAGATTGGGGAAATGTCAGTGAGCATTCCGATTTCAGTTCCAGAGCGATTCGCCCAATGAGTCCTTGATATTTAGTCGTTTTCAGCCAATATTTTGGATTTTTGAAAATTTCACTTTTTTGTTAAAATATCCACTAAATGAGGGAATAATATGTGTGAGGGTACCCCAGGAGAGTTCCAAATGTGTGTGGGTAGAATATATATCCCACGGGGTAAAATTGAAAAAAGTTTAAAAAAATTTTTTTTTTACTTAGTAATTTCTCCGGCGTTTATCAGACTTTCAGATAGGGGAAATGTCAGTGAGCATTCCGATTTCAGTTCCAGAGCGATTCGCCCAATGTGTCCTTGATATTTAGTCGTTTTCAGCCAATATTTTGGATTTTTGAAAATTTCACTTTTTTGTGAAAATATCCACTAAATGAGGGAATAATATGTGTGAGGGTACCCCAGGAGAGTTCCAAATGTGTGTGGGTAGAATATATATCCCACGGGGTAAAATAGAAAAAAGTTTAAAAATTTTTATTCTTGGACTTAGTCATTTTTCCGGGGTATATCAGACTTTCAGATAGGGGAAATGTCAGTGAGCGTTCCGATTTCAGTTCCAGAGCGATTCGACCAATGAGTCCTTGATATTTAGTCGTTTTCAGCCAATTTTCTGGATTTTTGAAAATTTCACTTTTTTGTGAAAATATCCACTAAATGAGGGAATAATATGTGTGAGGGTACCCCAGGAGAGTTCCAAATGTGTGTGGGTAGAATATATATCCCACGGGGTAAAATTGAAAAAAGTTTAAAAAATTTTTTTTTTTATTTAGTAATTTCTCCGGCGTTTATCAGACTTTCAGATAGGGGAAATGTCAGTGAGCATTCCGATTTCAGTTCCAGAGCGATTCGCCCAATGACTCCTTGATATTTAGTCGTTTTCAGCCAATTTTCTGGATTTTTGAAAATTTCAGTTTTTTGTGAAAATATCCACTAAATGAGGGAATAATATGTGTGAGGGTACCACAGGAGAGTTCCAAATGTTTGTGGGTAGAATATATATCCCACGGGGGTAAAATTGAAAAAAGTTGAAAAACATTTTTTTTTGGACTTAGTCATTTTTCCGGCGTTTATCAGACTTTCAGATAGGGGAAATGTCAATGAGGGTTCCGATTTCAGTTCCAGAGCGATTCGCCCAATGAATCCTTAATATTTAGTCGCTTTCAGCCAATATTTTGGATTTTTGAAAATTTCACTTTTTTGTGAAAATATCCACTAAATGAGGGAATAATATGTGTGAGGGTACCCCAGGAGAGTTCCAAATGTGTGTGGGTAGAATATATATCCCACAGGGGTAAAATTGAAAAAAGTTGAAAAACATTTTTTTTTGCACTTAGTCATTTTTCCGGCGTTTATCAGACTTTCAGATAGGGGAAATGTCAATGTGCGTTCCGATTTCAGTTCCAGAGCGATTCGCCCAATGAATCCTTAATATTTAGTCGTTTTCAGCCAATATTTTGGATTTTTGAAAATTTCACTTTTTTGTGAAAATATCCACTAAATGAGGGAATAATATGTGTGAGGGTACCCCAGGAGAGTTCCAAATGTGTGTGGGTAGAATATATATCCCACAGGGGTAAAATTGAAAAAAGTTGAAAAACATTTTTTTTTGGGACTTAGTCATTTTTCCGGCGTTTATCAGACTTTCAGATAGAGGAAATGTCAGTGAGCGTTCCGATTTCAGTTCCAGAGCGATTCGCCCAATGAGTCCTTATATTTAGTCGTTTTCAGACAATATTTTGGATTTTTGAAAATTTCACTTTTTTGTGAAAATATCCACTAAATGAGGGAATAATATGTGTGAGGGTACCCCATGAGAGTTCCAAATGTGTGTGTGTAGAATATATATCCCACGGGGTAAAATAGAAAAAAGTTTAAAAAAATTTTTTCTTGGACTTAGTCATTTTTCCGGCGTTTATCAGACTTTCAGATAGGGGAAATGTCAGTGAGCATTCCGATTTCAATTCCAGAGCGATTCGCCCAATGAGTCCTTGATATTTAGTCGTTTTCAGCCAATATTTTGGATTTTTGAAAATATTACTTTTTTGTGAAAATATCCACTAAATGAGGGAATAATATGTGTGAGGGTACCCCAGGAGAGTTCCAAATGTGTGTGGGTAGAATATATATCCCACGGGGTAAAATTGAAAAAAGTTTAAAAAATTTTTTTTTTGGACTTAGTAATTTCTCCGGCGTTTATCAGACTTTCAGATAGGGGAAATGTCAGTGAGCATTCCGATTTCAATTCCAGACCGATTCGCCCAATGAGTCCTTGATATTTAGTCGTTTTCAGCCAATATTTTGGATTTTTGAAAATTTCACTTTTTTGTGAAAATATCCACTAAATGAGGGAATAATATGTGTGAGGGTACCCCAGGAGAGTACCAAATGTGTGTGGGTAGAATATATATCCCACGGGGTAAAATTGAAAAAAGTTGAAAAACCTTTTTTTTTGGACTTAGTCATTTTTCCGGCGTTTATCAGACTTTCAGATAGGGGAAATGTCAGTGAGCGTTCCGATTTCAGTTCCAGAGCGATTCGCCCAATGTGTCCTTGATATTTAGTCGTTTTCAGCCAATATTCTGGATTTTTGAAAATTTCACTTTTTTGTGAAAATATCCACTAAATGAGGGAATAATATGTGTGAGGGTACCCCAGGAGAGTTCCAAATGTGTGTGGGTAGAATATATATCCCACGGGGTAAAATAGAAAAAAGTTTAAAAATTTTTATTCTTGGACTTAGTCATTTTTCCGGGGTATATCAGACTTTCAGATAGGGGAAATGTCAGTGAGCGTTCCGATTTCAGTTCCAGAGCGATTCGACCAATGAGTCCTTGATATTTAGTCGTTTTCAGCCAATTTTCTGGATTTTTGAAAATTTCACTTTTTTGTGAAAATATCCACTAAATGAGGGAATAATATGTGTGAGGGTACCCCAGGAGAGTTCCAAATGTGTGTGGGTAGAATATATATCCCACGGGGTAAAATTGAAAAAAGTTTAAAAAATTTTTTTTTTTATTTAGTAATTTCTCCGGCGTTTATCAGACTTTCAGATAGGGGAAATGTCAGTGAGCATTCCGATTTCAGTTCCAGAGCGATTCGCCCAATGACTCCTTGATATTTAGTCGTTTTCAGCCAATTTTCTGGATTTTTGAAAATTTCAGTTTTTTGTGAAAATATCCACTAAATGAGGGAATAATATGTGTGAGGGTACCACAGGAGAGTTCCAAATGTTTGTGGGTAGAATATATATCCCACGGGGGTAAAATTGAAAAAAGTTGAAAAACATTTTTTTTTGGACTTAGTCATTTTTCCGGCGTTTATCAGACTTTCAGATAGGGGAAATGTCAATGAGGGTTCCGATTTCAGTTCCAGAGCGATTCGCCCAATGAATCCTTAATATTTAGTCGCTTTCAGCCAATATTTTGGATTTTTGAAAATTTCACTTTTTTGTGAAAATATCCACTAAATGAGGGAATAATATGTGTGAGGGTACCCCAGGAGAGTTCCAAATGTGTGTGGGTAGAATATATATCCCACAGGGGTAAAATTGAAAAAAGTTGAAAAACATTTTTTTTTGCACTTAGTCATTTTTCCGGCGTTTATCAGACTTTCAGATAGGGGAAATGTCAATGTGCGTTCCGATTTCAGTTCCAGAGCGATTCGCCCAATGAATCCTTAATATTTAGTCGTTTTCAGCCAATATTTTGGATTTTTGAAAATTTCACTTTTTTGTGAAAATATCCACTAAATGAGGGAATAATATGTGTGAGGGTACCCCAGGAGAGTTCCAAATGTGTGTGGGTAGAATATATATCCCACAGGGGTAAAATTGAAAAAAGTTGAAAAACATTTTTTTTTGGGACTTAGTCATTTTTCCGGCGTTTATCAGACTTTCAGATAGAGGAAATGTCAGTGAGCGTTCCGATTTCAGTTCCAGAGCGATTCGCCCAATGAGTCCTTATATTTAGTCGTTTTCAGACAATATTTTGGATTTTTGAAAATTTCACTTTTTTGTGAAAATATCCACTAAATGAGGGAATAATATGTGTGAGGGTACCCCATGAGAGTTCCAAATGTGTGTGTGTAGAATATATATCCCACGGGGTAAAATAGAAAAAAGTTTAAAAAAATTTTTTCTTGGACTTAGTCATTTTTCCGGCGTTTATCAGACTTTCAGATAGGGGAAATGTCAGTGAGCATTCCGATTTCAATTCCAGAGCGATTCGCCCAATGAGTCCTTGATATTTAGTCGTTTTCAGCCAATATTTTGGATTTTTGAAAATATTACTTTTTTGTGAAAATATCCACTAAATGAGGGAATAATATGTGTGAGGGTACCCCAGGAGAGTTCCAAATGTGTGTGGGTAGAATATATATCCCACGGGGTAAAATTGAAAAAAGTTTAAAAAATTTTTTTTTTGGACTTAGTAATTTCTCCGGCGTTTATCAGACTTTCAGATAGGGGAAATGTCAGTGAGCATTCCGATTTCAATTCCAGACCGATTCGCCCAATGAGTCCTTGATATTTAGTCGTTTTCAGCCAATATTTTGGATTTTTGAAAATTTCACTTTTTTGTGAAAATATCCACTAAATGAGGGAATAATATGTGTGAGGGTACCCCAGGAGAGTACCAAATGTGTGTGGGTAGAATATATATCCCACGGGGTAAAATTGAAAAAAGTTGAAAAACCTTTTTTTTTGGACTTAGTCATTTTTCCGGCGTTTATCAGACTTTCAGATAGGGGAAATGTCAGTGAGCGTTCCGATTTCAGTTCCAGAGCGATTCGCCCAATGTGTCCTTGATATTTAGTCGTTTTCAGCCAATATTCTGGATTTTTGAAAATTTCACTTTTTTGTGAAAATATCCACTAAATGAGGGAATAATATGTGTGAGGGTACCCCAGGAGAGTTCCAAATGTGTGTGGGTAGAATATATATCCCACGGGGTAAAATAGAAAAAAGTTTAAAAATTTTTATTCTTGGACTTAGTCATTTTTCCGGGGTATATCAGACTTTCAGATAGGGGAAATGTCAGTGAGCGTTCCGATTTCAGTTCCAGAGCGATTCGACCAATGAGTCCTTGATATTTAGTCGTTTTCAGCCAATTTTCTGGATTTTTGAAAATTTCACTTTTTTGTGAAAATATCCACTAAATGAGGGAATAATATGTGTGAGGGTACCCCAGGAGAGTTCCAAATGTGTGTGGGTAGAATATATATCCCACGGGGTAAAATAGAAAAAAGTTTAAAAATTTTTATTCTTGGACTTAGTCATTTTTCCGGCGTTTATCAGACTTTCAGATTGGGGAAATGTCAGTGAGCATTCCGATTTCAGTTCCAGAGCTATTCGCCCAATGAGTCCTTGATATTTAGTCGTTTTCAGCCAATATTTTGGATTTTTGAAAATTTCACTTTTTTGTTAAAATATCCACTAAATGAGGGAATAATATGTGTGAGGGTACCCCAGGAGAGTTCCAAATGTGTGTGGGTAGAATATATATCCCACGGGGTAAAATTTAAAAAAGTTTAAAAAATTTTTTTTTTATACTTAGTAATTTCTCCGGCGTTTATCAGACTTTCAGATAGGGGAAATGTCAGTGAGCATTCCGATTTCAATTCCAGAGCGATTCGCCCAATGAATCCTTAATATTTAGTCGTTTTCAGCCAATATTTTGGATTTTTGAAAATTTCACTTTTTTGTGAAAATATCCACTAAATGAGGGAATAATATGTGTTAGGGTACCCCAGGAGAGTTCCAAATGTGTGTGGGTAGAATATATATCCCACGGGGTAAAATAGAAAAAAGTTTAAAAAATTTTTTTCTTGGACTTAGTCATTTCTGCGGCGTTTATCAGACTTTCAGATAGGGGAAATGTCACTGAGCGTTCCGATTTCAGTTCCAGAGCGATTCGACCAATGAGTCCTTGATATTTAGTCGTTTTCAGCCAATTTTCTGGATTTTTGAAAATTTCACTTTTTTGTGAAAATATCCACTAAATGAGGGAATAATATGTGTGAGGGTACCCCAGGAGAGTTCCAAATGTGTGTGGGTAGAATATATATCCCACGGGGGTAAAATTGAAAAAAGTTGAAAAACATTTTTTTTTGGAATTAGTAATTTTTCCAGCTTTTATCAGACTTTCAGATAGGGGAAATGTCAGTGAGCATTACGATTTCAGTTCCAGAGCGATTCGCCCAATGAATCCTTGATATTTAGTCGTTTTCAGCCAATTTTCTGGATTTTTGAAAATTTCACTTTTTTGTTAAAATATCCACTAAATGAGGGAATAATATGTGTGAGGGTACCCCAGGAGCGTTCCAAATGTGTGTGGGTAGAATATATATAACACGGGGTAAAATAGAAAAAAGTTTAAAAATTTTTTTTCTTGGACTTAGTCATTTTTCCGGCGTTTATCAGACTTTCAGATTGGGGAAATGTCAGTGAGCATTCCGATTTCAGTTCCAGAGCGATTCGCCCAATGAGTCCTTGATATTTAGTCGTTTTCAGCCAATATTTTGGATTTTTGAAAATTTCACTTTTTTGTTAAAATATCCACTAAATGAGGGAATAATATGTGTGAGGGTACCCCAGGAGAGTTCCAAATGTGTGTGGGTAGAATATATATCCCACGGGGTAAAATTGAAAAAAGTTTAAAAAAATTTTTTTTTTACTTAGTAATTTCTCCGGCGTTTATCAGACTTTCAGATAGGGGAAATGTCAGTGAGCATTCCGATTTCAGTTCCAGAGCGATTCGCCCAATGTGTCCTTGATATTTAGTCGTTTTCAGCCAATATTTTGGATTTTTGAAAATTTCACTTTTTTGTGAAAATATCCACTAAATGAGGGAATAATATGTGTGAGGGTACCCCAGGAGAGTTCCAAATGTGTGTGGGTAGAATATATATCCCACGGGGTAAAATAGAAAAAAGTTTAAAAATTTTTATTC
This sequence comes from Phyllobates terribilis, assembly GCF_046119375.1. Lineage (NCBI taxonomy): Eukaryota > Metazoa > Chordata > Amphibia > Anura > Dendrobatidae > Phyllobates > Phyllobates terribilis. The sequence continues at coordinate 12,497,945 of NW_027362791.1, read as the reverse complement.
TTGGACTTAGTCATTTTTCCGGGGTATATCAGACTTTCAGATAGGGGAAATGTCAGTGAGCGTTCCGATTTCAGTTCCAGAGCGATTCGACCAATGAGTCCTTGATATTTAGTCGTTTTCAGCCAATTTTCTGGATTTTTGAAAATTTCACTTTTTTGTGAAAATATCCACTAAATGAGGGAATAATATGTGTGAGGGTACCCCAGGAGAGTTCCAAATGTGTGTGGGTAGAATATATATCCCACGGGGTAAAATTGAAAAAAGTTTAAAAAATTTTTTTTTTTATTTAGTAATTTCTCCGGCGTTTATCAGACTTTCAGATAGGGGAAATGTCAGTGAGCATTCCGATTTCAGTTCCAGAGCGATTCGCCCAATGACTCCTTGATATTTAGTCGTTTTCAGCCAATTTTCTGGATTTTTGAAAATTTCAGTTTTTTGTGAAAATATCCACTAAATGAGGGAATAATATGTGTGAGGGTACCACAGGAGAGTTCCAAATGTTTGTGGGTAGAATATATATCCCACGGGGGTAAAATTGAAAAAAGTTGAAAAACATTTTTTTTTGGACTTAGTCATTTTTCCGGCGTTTATCAGACTTTCAGATAGGGGAAATGTCAATGAGGGTTCCGATTTCAGTTCCAGAGCGATTCGCCCAATGAATCCTTAATATTTAGTCGCTTTCAGCCAATATTTTGGATTTTTGAAAATTTCACTTTTTTGTGAAAATATCCACTAAATGAGGGAATAATATGTGTGAGGGTACCCCAGGAGAGTTCCAAATGTGTGTGGGTAGAATATATATCCCACAGGGGTAAAATTGAAAAAAGTTGAAAAACATTTTTTTTTGCACTTAGTCATTTTTCCGGCGTTTATCAGACTTTCAGATAGGGGAAATGTCAATGTGCGTTCCGATTTCAGTTCCAGAGCGATTCGCCCAATGAATCCTTAATATTTAGTCGTTTTCAGCCAATATTTTGGATTTTTGAAAATTTCACTTTTTTGTGAAAATATCCACTAAATGAGGGAATAATATGTGTGAGGGTACCCCAGGAGAGTTCCAAATGTGTGTGGGTAGAATATATATCCCACAGGGGTAAAATTGAAAAAAGTTGAAAAACATTTTTTTTTGGGACTTAGTCATTTTTCCGGCGTTTATCAGACTTTCAGATAGAGGAAATGTCAGTGAGCGTTCCGATTTCAGTTCCAGAGCGATTCGCCCAATGAGTCCTTATATTTAGTCGTTTTCAGACAATATTTTGGATTTTTGAAAATTTCACTTTTTTGTGAAAATATCCACTAAATGAGGGAATAATATGTGTGAGGGTACCCCATGAGAGTTCCAAATGTGTGTGTGTAGAATATATATCCCACGGGGTAAAATAGAAAAAAGTTTAAAAAAATTTTTTCTTGGACTTAGTCATTTTTCCGGCGTTTATCAGACTTTCAGATAGGGGAAATGTCAGTGAGCATTCCGATTTCAATTCCAGAGCGATTCGCCCAATGAGTCCTTGATATTTAGTCGTTTTCAGCCAATATTTTGGATTTTTGAAAATATTACTTTTTTGTGAAAATATCCACTAAATGAGGGAATAATATGTGTGAGGGTACCCCAGGAGAGTTCCAAATGTGTGTGGGTAGAATATATATCCCACGGGGTAAAATTGAAAAAAGTTTAAAAAATTTTTTTTTTGGACTTAGTAATTTCTCCGGCGTTTATCAGACTTTCAGATAGGGGAAATGTCAGTGAGCATTCCGATTTCAATTCCAGACCGATTCGCCCAATGAGTCCTTGATATTTAGTCGTTTTCAGCCAATATTTTGGATTTTTGAAAATTTCACTTTTTTGTGAAAATATCCACTAAATGAGGGAATAATATGTGTGAGGGTACCCCAGGAGAGTACCAAATGTGTGTGGGTAGAATATATATCCCACGGGGTAAAATTGAAAAAAGTTGAAAAACCTTTTTTTTTGGACTTAGTCATTTTTCCGGCGTTTATCAGACTTTCAGATAGGGGAAATGTCAGTGAGCGTTCCGATTTCAGTTCCAGAGCGATTCGCCCAATGTGTCCTTGATATTTAGTCGTTTTCAGCCAATATTCTGGATTTTTGAAAATTTCACTTTTTTGTGAAAATATCCACTAAATGAGGGAATAATATGTGTGAGGGTACCCCAGGAGAGTTCCAAATGTGTGTGGGTAGAATATATATCCCACGGGGTAAAATAGAAAAAAGTTTAAAAATTTTTATTCTTGGACTTAGTCATTTTTCCGGGGTATATCAGACTTTCAGATAGGGGAAATGTCAGTGAGCGTTCCGATTTCAGTTCCAGAGCGATTCGACCAATGAGTCCTTGATATTTAGTCGTTTTCAGCCAATTTTCTGGATTTTTGAAAATTTCACTTTTTTGTGAAAATATCCACTAAATGAGGGAATAATATGTGTGAGGGTACCCCAGGAGAGTTCCAAATGTGTGTGGGTAGAATATATATCCCACGGGGTAAAATAGAAAAAAGTTTAAAAATTTTTATTCTTGGACTTAGTCATTTTTCCGGCGTTTATCAGACTTTCAGATTGGGGAAATGTCAGTGAGCATTCCGATTTCAGTTCCAGAGCTATTCGCCCAATGAGTCCTTGATATTTAGTCGTTTTCAGCCAATATTTTGGATTTTTGAAAATTTCACTTTTTTGTTAAAATATCCACTAAATGAGGGAATAATATGTGTGAGGGTACCCCAGGAGAGTTCCAAATGTGTGTGGGTAGAATATATATCCCACGGGGTAAAATTGAAAAAAGTTTAAAAAAATTTTTTTTTTACTTAGTAATTTCTCCGGCGTTTATCAGACTTTCAGATAGGGGAAATGTCAGTGAGCATTCCGATTTCAGTTCCAGAGCGATTCGCCCAATGTGTCCTTGATATTTAGTCGTTTTCAGCCAATATTTTGGATTTTTGAAAATTTCACTTTTTTGTGAAAATATCCACTAAATGAGGGAATAATATGTGTGAGGGTACCCCAGGAGAGTTCCAAATGTGTGTGGGTAGAATATATATCCCACGGGGTAAAATAGAAAAAAGTTTAAAAATTTTTATTCTTGGACTTAGTCATTTTTCCGGGGTATATCAGACTTTCAGATAGGGGAAATGTCAGTGAGCGTTCCGATTTCAGTTCCAGAGCGATTCGACCAATGAGTCCTTGATATTTAGTCGTTTTCAGCCAATTTTCTGGATTTTTGAAAATTTCACTTTTTTGTGAAAATATCCACTAAATGAGGGAATAATATGTGTGAGGGTACCCCAGGAGAGTTCCAAATGTGTGTGGGTAGAATATATATCCCACGGGGTAAAATTGAAAAAAGTTTAAAAAATTTTTTTTTTTATTTAGTAATTTCTCCGGCGTTTATCAGACTTTCAGATAGGGGAAATGTCAGTGAGCATTCCGATTTCAGTTCCAGAGCGATTCGCCCAATGAGTCCTTGATATTTAGTCGTTTTCAGCCAATTTTCTGGATTTTTGAAAATTTCAGTTTTTTGTGAAAATATCCACTAAATGAGGGAATAATATGTGTGAGGGTACCACAGGAGAGTTCCAAATGTTTGTGCGTAGAATATATATCCCACGGGGGTAAAATTGAAAAAAGTTGAAAAACATTTTTTTTTGGACTTAGTCATTTTTCCGGCGTTTATCAGACTTTCAGATAGGGGAAATGTCAATGAGGGTTCCGATTTCAGTTCCAGAGCGATTCGCCCAATGAATCCTTAATATTTAGTCGCTTTCAGCCAATATTTTGGATTTTTGAAAATTTCACTTTTTTGTGAAAATATCCACTAAATGAGGGAATAATATGTGTGAGGGTACCCCAGGAGAGTTCCAAATGTGTGTGGGTAGAATATATATCCCACAGGGGTAAAATTGAAAAAAGTTGAAAAACATTTTTTTTTGCACTTAGTCATTTTTCCGGCGTTTATCAGACTTTCAGATAGGGGAAATGTCAATGTGCGTTCCGATTTCAGTTCCAGAGCGATTCGCCCAATGAATCCTTAATATTTAGTCGTTTTCAGCCAATATTTTGGATTTTTGAAAATTTCACTTTTTTGTGAAAATATCCACTAAATGAGGGAATAATATGTGTGAGGGTACCCCAGGAGAGTTCCAAATGTGTGTGGGTAGAATATATATCCCACAGGGGTAAAATTGAAAAAAGTTGAAAAACATTTTTTTTTGGGACTTAGTCATTTTTCCGGCGTTTATCAGACTTTCAGATAGAGGAAATGTCAGTGAGCGTTCCGATTTCAGTTCCAGAGCGATTCGCCCAATGAGTCCTTATATTTAGTCGTTTTCAGACAATATTTTGTATTTTTGAAAATTTCACTTTTTTGTGAAAATATCCACTAAATGAGGGAATAATATGTGTGAGGGTACCCCATGAGAGTTCCAAATGTGTGTGTGTAGAATATATATCCCACGGGGTAAAATAGAAAAAAGTTTAAAAAAATTTTTTCTTGGACTTAGTCATTTTTCCGGCGTTTATCAGACTTTCAGATAGGGGAAATGTCAGTGAGCATTCCGATTTCAATTCCAGAGCGATTCGCCCAATGAGTCCTTGATATTTAGTCGTTTTCAGCCAATATTTTGGATTTTTGAAAATATTACTTTTTTGTGAAAATATCCACTAAATGAGGGAATAATATGTGTGAGGGTACCCCAGGAGAGTTCCAAATGTGTGTGGGTAGAATATATATCCCACGGGGTAAAATTGAAAAAAGTTTAAAAAATTTTTTTTTTGGACTTAGTAATTTCTCCGGCGTTTATCAGACTTTCAGATAGGGGAAATGTCAGTGAGCATTCCGATTTCAATTCCAGAGCGATTCGCCCAATGAGTCCTTGATATTTAGTCGTTTTCAGCCAATATTTTGGATTTTTGAAAATTTCACTTTTTTGTGAAAATATCCACTAAATGAGGGAATAATATGTGTGAGGGTACCCCAGGAGAGTACCAAATGTGTGTGGGTAGAATATATATCCCACGGGGTAAAATTGAAAAAAGTTGAAAAACCTTTTTTTTTGGACTTAGTCATTTTTCCGGCGTTTATCAGACTTTCAGATAGGGGAAATGTCAGTGAGCGTTCCGATTTCAGTTCCAGAGCGATTCGCCCAATGTGTCCTTGATATTTAGTCGTTTTCAGCCAATATTCTGGATTTTTGAAAATTTCACTTTTTTGTGAAAATATCCACTAAATGAGGGAATAATATGTGTGAGGGTACCCCAGGAGAGTTCCAAATGTGTGTGGGTAGAATATATATCCCACGGGGTAAAATAGAAAAAAGTTTAAAAATTTTTATTCTTGGACTTAGTCATTTTTCCGGGGTATATCAGACTTTCAGATAGGGGAAATGTCAGTGAGCGTTCCGATTTCAGTTCCAGAGCGATTCGACCAATGAGTCCTTGATATTTAGTCGTTTTCAGCCAATTTTCTGGATTTTTGAAAATTTCACTTTTTTGTGAAAATATCCACTAAATGAGGGAATAATATGTGTGAGGGTACCCCAGGAGAGTTCCAAATGTGTGTGGGTAGAATATATATCCTACGGGGTAAAATTGAAAAAAGTTTTAAAAAAATTTTTTTTGGACTTAGTAATTTCTCCGGCGTTTATCAGACTTTCAGATAGGGGAAATGTCAGTGAGCATTCCGATTTCAGTTCCAGAGCGATTCGCCCAATGACTCCTTGATATTTAGTCGTTTTCAGCCAATTTTCTGGATTTTTGAAAATTTCAGTTTTTTGTGAAAATATCCACTAAATGAGGGAATAATATGTGTGAGGGTACCACAGGAGAGTTCCAAATGTGTGTGGGTAGAATATATATCCCACGGGGTTAAAATTGAAAAAAGTTGAAAAACATTTTTTTTTGGACTTAGTCATTTTTCCGGCGTTTATCAGACTTTCAGATAGGGGAAATGTCAATGAGCGTTCCGATTTCAGTTCCAGAGCGATTCGCCCAATGAATCCTTAATATTTAGTCGTTTTCAGCCAATATTTTGGATTTTTGAAAATTTCACTTTTTTGTGAAAATATCCGCTAAATGAGGGAATAATATGTGTGAGGGTACCCCAGGAGAGTTCCAAATGTGTGTGGGTAGAATATATATCCCACGGGGTAAAATTTAAAAAAGTTTAAAAAAAATTTTTCTTGGACTTAGTCATTTTTCCGGGGTTTATCAGACTTTCAGATAGGGGAAATGTCAGTGAGCGTTCCGATTTCAGTTCCAGAGCGATTCGACCAATGAGTCCTTGATATTTAGTCGTTTTCAGCCAATTTTCTGGATTTTTGAAAATTTCACTTTTTTGTGAAAATATCCACTAAATGAGGGAATAATATGTGTGAGGGTACCCCAGGAGAGTTCCAAATGTGTGTGGGTAGAATATATATCCCACGGGGGTAAAATTGAAAAAAGTTGAAAAACATTTTTTTTGGACTTAGTAATTTTTCCTGCGTTTATCAGACTTTCAGATAGGGGAAATGTCAGTGAGCATTCCGATTTCAGTTCCAGAGCGATTCGCCCAATGAATCCTTGATATTTAGTCGTTTTCAGCCAATTTTCTGGATTTTTCAAAATTTCACTTTTTTGTGAAAATATCCACTAAATGGGGGAATAATATGTTTGAGGGTACCCCAGGAGAGTTCCAAATGTGTGTGGGTAGATTATATATCCCACGGGGTAAAATTTAAAAAAGTTTAAAAAAAATTTTCTTGGACTTAGTCATTTTTCCGGCATTTATCAGACTTTCAGATAGGAGAAATGTGAGTGAGCATTCCGATTTCAGTTCCAGAGCGATTCGCCCAATGAGTCCTTCATATTTAGTCGTTTTCAACCAATTTTCTGGATTTCTGAAAATTTCACTTTTTTGTGAAAATATCCACTAAATGAGGGAATAATATGTGTGAGGGTACCCCAGGAGAGTTCCAATTGTGTGTGGGCAGAATATATATCCCACGGGGTAAAATTGAAAAAAGTTGAAAAATTTTTTTTTTTGGACTTAGACATTTTTCTGGCGTTTATCAGACTTTCAGATAGGGCAAATATCAGTGAGCATTCCGATTTCAGTTTCAGAGCGATTCGTACAATGAGTCCTTGATATTTAGTCGTTTTCAGCCAATTTTCTGGATTTTTGAAAATTTCACTTTTTTTGTGAAAATATCCACTAAATGAGGGAATAATATGTGTTAGGGTATCCCAGGTGAGTTCCAAATGTGTGTGGGTAGAATATATATCCCATGAGGGTAAAATTGAAAAAAAGTTGAAAACAATTTTTTTGGGTACTTAGTCATTTTTCCTGCGTTTATCAGACTTTCAGAGAGGGGAAATGTCAGTGAGCGTTCCGATTTCAGTTCCAGAGCGATTCGCCCAATGAGTCCTTGATATTTAGTCGTTTTCAGCCAATTTTCAGGATTTTTGAAAATTCCACTTTTTTGTGAAAATGTCCACTAAATGAGGGAATAATATGTGTGAGGGTACCCCAGGAGAGCTCCAAATGTGTGTGGGTAGAATATAAATCCCACGGTGGTAAAATTGAAAAAAGTTTAAAAAATTTTTTTTTGGACTTAGTCATTTTTCCGGCGTTTATCAGACTTTCAGATAGGGGAAATGTGAGTGAGCATTCCGATTTCAGTTCCAGAGCGGTTCGCCCAATGAGTCCTTCATATTTAGTCGTTTTCAACCAATTTTCTGGATTTTTGAAAATTTCACTTTTTTGTGAAAATATCCACTAAATGAGGGAATAATATGTGTGAGGGTACCCCAGGAGAGTTCCAATTGTGTGTGGGCAGAATATATATCCCACGGGGTAAAATTGAAAAAAGTTGAACATTTTTTTTTTTTGGACTTAGACATTTTTCTGGCGTTTATCAGACTTTCAGATAGGGCAAATATCAGTGAGCGTTCCGATTTCAGTTCCAGAGTGATTCGTCCAATGAGTCGTTGATATTTAGTCGTTTCCAGCCAATTTTCGGGATTTTTGAAAATTTCACTTTTTTGTGAAAATATCCACTAAATGAGGGAATAATATGTGTGAGGGTACCCCATGAGAGTTCCAAATGTGTGTGGGTAGAATATATATCCTACGGGGGTAAAATTGGAAAAAGTTGAAAGATTTTTTTTTTTGGACTCATTCATTTTTCCGGCGTTTATCAGACTTTCAGATAGGGGAAAAGTCAGTGAGCGTTCCGGTTTCAGTTCCAGAGCGATTCGACCAATGATTCCTTGATATTTAGTTGTTTTCATCCAATTTTCAGGATTTTTGAAAATTTCACTTTTTTGTGAAAATATCCACTAAATGAGGGAATAATATGTGTGAGGGTACCCCAGGAGACTTCCAAATGTGTGTGGGTAGAATATATATCCCACGGGGGTAAAATTGAAAAAAGTTGAAAACATTTTTTTTTTGGCTTAGTCATTATTCCGGCGTTTATCAGACTTTCAGATAGGGCAAATATCAGTGAGCGTTCCGATTTCAGTTCCAGAGCGATTCGCCCAATGAGTCCTTGATATTTAGTCGTTTTCAGCCAATTTTCTGGATTTTTGAAAATGTTACTTTTTTTGTGAAAATATCCACTAAATGAGGGAATAATATGTGTGAGGGTACCCCAGGAGAGTTCCAATTGTGTGTGGGCAGAATATATATCCCACGGGGTAAAATTTAAAAAAGTTTAAAAAAAAATTTTCTTGGACTTAGTCATTTTTCCGGCGTTTATCAGACTTTCAGATAGGGGAAATGTCAGTGAGCATTCCGATTTCAGTTCCAGAGCGATTCGCCCAATGAGTCCTTGATATTTAGTCGTTTTCAGCCAATTTTCTGGATTTTTGAAAATTTCACTTTTTTGTGAAAATATCAAGTAAATGAGGGAATAATATGTGTGATGGTACCCCAGCAGAGTTCCAAATGTGTGTGGGTAGAATATATATCCTACGGGGGTAAAATTGAAAAAAGTTGAAAGATTTTTTTTTTGGCTTAGTCATTTTTCCGGCGTTTATCAGACTTTCAGATAGGGCAAATATCAGTGAGCGTTCCGATTTCAGTTCCAGAGCGATTCGCCCAATGAGTCCTTGATATTTAGTCGTTTTCAGCCAATTTTCTGGATTTTTGAAAATTTCACTTTTTTGTGAAAATATCCACTAAATGAGGGAATAATATGTGTGACGGTACCCCAGGAGAGTTCCAATTGTGTGTGGGTAGAATATATATCCCACGGGGGTAAAATTTAAAAAAGTTGAAAACATTTTTTTTTTGGCTTAGTCATTTTTCCGGCGTTTATCAGACTTTCAGATAGGGCAAATATCAGTGAGCGTTCCGATTTCAGTTCCAGAGCGATTCGCCCAATGAGTCCTTGATATTTAGTCGTTTTCAGCCAAATTTCTGGATTTTTGAAAATTTCACTTTTTTGTGAAAATATCAAGTAAATGAGGGAATAATATGTGTGATGGTACCCCAGCAGAGTTCCAAATGTGTGTGGGTAGAATATATATCCTACGGGGGTAAAATTGAAAAAAGTTGAAAGATTTTTTTTTTGGCTTAGTCATTTTTCCGGCGTTTATCAGACTTTCAGATAGGGCAAATATCAGTGAGCATTCCGATTTCAGTTCCAGAGCGATTCGCCCAATGAGTCCTTGATATTTAGTCGTTTTCAGCCACTTTTCTGGATTTTTGAAAATTTCACTTTTTTGTGAAAATATCCTCTAAATGAGGGAATAATATGTGTGACGGTACCCCAGGAGAGTTCCAATTGTGTGTGGGCAGAATATATAACCCACGGGGTAAAATTGAAAAAAGTTTTAAAAAAATTTTTCTTGGACTTAGTCATTTTTCCGGCGTTTATCAGACTTTCAGATAGGGGAAATGTCAGTGAGCATTCCGATTTCAGTTCCAGAGCGATTCGACCAATGAGTCCTTGATATTTAGTCGTTTTCAGCCAATTTTCTGGATTTTTGAAAATTTCACTTTTTTGTGAAAATATCAAGTAAATGAGGGAATAATATGTGTGAGGGAACCCCAGGAGAGTTCCAAATGTGTGTGGGTAGAATATATATCCTACGCGGGTAAAATTGCAAAAAGTTGAAAGATTTTTTTTTTTTGGACTTAGTCATTTTTCCGGCGTTTATCAGACTTTCAGATAGGGCAAATATCAGTGACCGTTCCGATTTCAGTTCCAGAGCGATTCGCCCAATGAGTCCTTGATATTTAGTCGTTTTCAGTCAATTTTCTGGATTTTTGAAAATTTCACTTTTTTGTGAAAATATCCACTAAATGAGGGAATAATATGTGTGAGGGTACCCCAGGAGAGTTCCAATTGTGTGTGGGCAGAATATATATCCCACGGGGTAAAATTTAAAAAAGTTTAAAAAAATTTTTTCTTGGACTTAGTAATTTTTCCGGCGTTTATCAGACTTTCAGATAGGGGAAATGTCAGTGAGCATTCCGATTTCAGTTCCAGAGCGATTCGCCAATGAGTCCTTGATATTTAGTCGTTTTCAGCCAATTTTCTGGATTTTTGAAAATTTCACTTTTTTGTGAAAATATCCACTAAATGAGGGAATAATATGTGTGAGGGTACCCCAGGAGAGTTCCAAATGTGTGTGGGTAGAATATATATCCCATGAGGGTAAAATAGAAATAAGTTGAATAATTTTTTTTTTTGGACTTAGTCATTTTTCCGGCGTTTATCAGACTTTCAGATAGGGGAAATGTCAGTGAGCGTTCCGATTTCAGTTCCAGAGCGATTCGACCAATGAGTCCTTGATATTTAGTCGTTTTCATCTAATTTTCAGGATTTTTAAAATTTCACTTTTTTGTGAAAATATCCACTAAATGAGGGAATAATATGTGTGAGGGTACCCCAGGAGACTTCCAAATGTGTGTGGGTAGAATATATATCCCACGGGGGTAAAATTTAAAAAAGTTGAAAACATTTTTTTTTTGGCTTAGTCATTTTTCCGGCGTTTATCAGACTTTCAGATAGGGCAAATATCAGTGAGCGTTCCGATTTCAGTTCCAGAGCGATTCGCCCAATGAGTCCTTGATATTTAGTCGTTTTCAGCCAAATTTCTGGATTTTTGAAAATTTCACTTTTTTTGTGAAAATATCCACTAAATGAGGGAATAATATGTGTTAGGGTATCCCAGGTGAGTTCCAAATGTGTGTGGGTAGAATATATATCCCATGAGGGTAAAATTGAAAAAAAGTTGAAAACAATTTTTTTGGGTACTTAGTCATTTTTCCTGCGTTTATCAGACTTTCAGAGAGGGGAAATGTCAGTGAGCGTTCCGATTTCAGTTCCAGAGCGATTCGCCCAATGAGTCCTTGATATTTAGTCGTTTTCAGCCAATTTTCAGGATTTTTGAAAATTCCACTTTTTTGTGAAAATGTCCACTAAATGAGGGAATAATATGTGTGAGGGTACCCCAGGAGAGCTCCAAATGTGTGTGGGTAGAATATAAATCCCACGGTGGTAAAATTGAAAAAAGTTTAAAAAATTTTTTTTTGGACTTAGTCATTTTTCCGGCGTTTATCAGACTTTCAGATAGGGGAAATGTGAGTGAGCATTCCGATTTCAGTTCCAGAGCGGTTCGCCCAATGAGTCCTTCATATTTAGTCGTTTTCAACCAATTTTCTGGATTTTTGAAAATTTCACTTTTTTGTGAAAATATCCACTAAATGAGGGAATAATATGTGTGAGGGTACCCCAGGAGAGTTCCAATTGTGTGTGGGCAGAATATATATCCCACGGGGTAAAATTGAAAAAAGTTGAACATTTTTTTTTTTTGGACTTAGACATTTTTCTGGCGTTTATCAGACTTTCAGATAGGGCAAATATCAGTGAGCGTTCCGATTTCAGTTCCAGAGTGATTCGTCCAATGAGTCCTTGATATTTAGTCGTTTCCAGCCAATTTTCGGGATTTTTGAAAATTTCACTTTTTTGTGAAAATATCCACTAAATGAGGGAATAATATGTGTGAGGGTACCCCAGGAGAGTTCCAAATGTGTGTGGGTAGAATATATATCCTACGGGGGTAAAATTGGAAAAAGTTGAAAGATTTTTTTTTTTGGACTCATTCATTTTTCCGGCGTTTATCAGACTTTCAGATAGGGGAAAAGTCAGTGAGCGTTCCGGTTTCAGTTCCAGAGCGATTCGACCAATGAGTCCTTGATATTTAGTTGTTTTCATCCAATTTTCAGGATTTTTGAAAATTTCACTTTTTTGTGAAAATATCCACTAAATGAGGGAATAATATGTGTGAGGGTACCCCAGGAGACTTCCAAATGTGTGTGGGTAGAATATATATCCCACGGGGGTAAAATTGAAAAAAGTTGAAAACATTTTTTTTTTGGCTTAGTCATTATTCCGGCGTTTATCAGACTTTCAGATAGGGCAAATATCAGTGAGCGTTCCGATTTCAGTTCCAGAGCGATTCGCCCAATGAGTCCTTGATATTTAGTCGTTTTCAGCCAATTTTCTGGATTTTTGAAAATGTTACTTTTTTTGTGAAAATATCCACTAAATGAGGGAATAATATGTGTGAGGGTACCCCAGGAGAGTTCCAATTGTGTGTGGGCAGAATATATATATTCCACGGGGTAAAATTTAAAAAAGTTTAAAAAAAATTTTTCTTGGACTTAGTCATTTTTCCGGCGTTTATCAGACTTTCAGATAGGGGAAATGTGAGTGAGCATTCCGATTTCAGTTCCAGAGCGATTCGCCCAATGAGTCCTTGATATTTAGTCGTTTTCAGCCAATTTTCTGGATTTTTGAAAATTTCACTTTTTTGTGAAAATATCAAGTAAATGAGGGAATAATATGTGTGATGGTACCCCAGCAGAGTTCCAAATGTGTGTGGGTAGAATATATATCCTACGGGGGTAAAATTGAAAAAAGTTGAAAGATTTTTTTTTTGGCTTAGTCATTTTTCCGGCGTTTATCAGACTTTCAGATAGGGCAAATATCAGTGAGCGTTCCGATTTCAGTTCCAGAGCGATTCGCCCAATGAGTCCTTGATATTTAGTCGTTTTCAGCCAATTTTCTGGATTTTTGAAAATTTCACTTTTTTGTGAAAATATCCACTAAATGAGGGAATAATATGTGTGACGGTACCCCAGGAGAGTTCCAATTGTGTGTGGGTAGAATATATATCCCACGGGGGTAAAATTTAAAAAAGTTGAAAACATTTTTTTTTTGGCTTAGTCATTTTTCCGGCGTTTATCAGACTTTCAGATAGGGCAAATATCAGTGAGCGTTCCGATTTCAGTTCCAGAGCGATTCGCCCAATGAGTCCTTGATATTTAGTCGTTTTCAGCCAAATTTCTGGATTTTTGAAAATTTCACTTTTTTGTGAAAATATCCACTAAATGAGGGAATAATATGTGTGACGGTACCCCAGGAGAGTTCCAATTGTGTGTGGGCAGAATATATATCCCACGGGGTAAAATTGAAAAAAGTTTAAAAAAAATTTTTCTTGGACTTAGTCATTTTTCCGGCGTTTATCAGACTTTCAGATAGGGGAAATGTCAGTGAGCATTCCGATTTCAGTTCCAGAGCGATTCGACCAATGAGTCCTTGATATTTAGTCGTTTTCAGCCAATTTTCTGGATTTTTGAAAATTTCACTTTTTTGTGAAAATATCAAGTAAATGAGGGAATAATATGTGTGAGGGAACCCCAGGAGAGTTCCAAATGTGTGTGGGTAGAATATATATCCTACGCGGGTAAAATTGCAAAAAGTTGAAAGATTTTTTTTTTTTGGACTTAGTCATTTTTCCGGCGTTTATCAGACTTTCAGATAGGGCAAATATCAGTGACCGTTCCGATTTCAGTTCCAGAGCGATTCGCCCAATGAGTCCTTGATATTTAGTCGTTTTCAGTCAATTTTCTGGATTTTTGAAAATTTCACTTTTTTGTGAAAATATCCACTAAATGAGGGAATAATATGTGTGAGGGTACCCCAGGAGAGTTCCAATTGTGTGTGGGCAGAATATATATCCCACGGGGTAAAATTTAAAAAAGTTTAAAAAAATTTTTTCTTGGACTTAGTAATTTTTCCGGCGTTTATCAGACTTTCAGATAGGGGAAATGTCAGTGAGCGTTCCGATTTCAGTTCCAGAGCGATTCGCCAATGAGTCCTTGATATTTAGTCGTTTTCAGCCAATTTTCTGGATTTTTGAAAATTTCACTTTTTTGTGAAAATATCCACTAAATGAGGGCATAATATGTGTGAGGGTACCCCAGGAGAGTTCCAAATGTGTGTGGGTAGAATATATATCCCATGAGGGTAAAATAGAAATAAGTTGAATAATTTTTTTTTTTGGACTTAGTCATTTTTCCGGCGTTTATCAGACTTTCAGATAGGGGAAATGTCAGTGAGCGTTCCGATTTCAGTTCCAGAGCGATTCGACCAATGAGTCCATGATATTTAGTCGTTTTCATCTAATTTTCAGGATTTTTAAAATTTCACTTTTTTGTGAAAATATCCACTAAATGAGGGAATAATATGTGTGAGGGTACCCCAGGAGACTTCCAAATGTGTGTGGGTAGAATATATATCCCACGGGGGTAAAATTTAAAAAAGTTGAAAACATTTTTTTTTTGGCTTAGTCATTTTTCCGGCGTTTATCAGACTTTCAGATAGGGCTAATATCAGTGAGCGTTCCGATTTCAGTTCCAGAGCGATTCGCCCAATGAGTCCTTGATATTTAATCGTTTTCAGCCAAATTTCTGGATTTTTGAAAATTTCACTTTTTTGTGAAAATATCCACTAAATGAGGGAATAATATGTGTGACGGTACCCCAGGAGAGTTCCAATTGTGTGTGGGCAGAATATATATCCCACGGGGTAAAATTGAAAAAAGTTTAAAAAAAAATTTTCTTGGACTTAGTCATTTTTCCGGCGTTTATCAGACTTTCAGATAGGGGAAATGTCAGTGAGCATTCCGATTTCAGTTCCAGAGCGATTCGACCAATGAGTCCTTGATATTTAGTCGTTTTCAGCCAATTTTCTGGATTTTTGAAAATTTCACTTTTTTGTGAAAATATCAAGTAAATGAGGGAATAATATGTGTGAGGGAACCCCAGGAGAGTTCCAAATGTGTGTGGGTAGAATATATATCCTACGCGGGTAAAATTGCAAAAAGTTGAAAGATTTTTTTTTTTTGGACTTAGTCATTTTTCCGGCGTTTATCAGACTTTCAGATAGGGCAAATATCAGTGACCGTTCCGATTTCAGTTCCAGAGCGATTCGCCCAATGAGTCCTTGATATTTAGTCGTTTTCAGTCAATTTTCTGGATTTTTGAAAATTTCACTTTTTTGTGAAAATATCCACTAAATGAGGGAATAATATGTGTGAGGGTACCCCAGGAGAGTTCCAATTGTGTGTGGGCAGAATATATATCCCACGGGGTAAAATTTAAAAAAGTTTAAAAAAATTTTTTCTTGGACTTAGTAATTTTTCCGGCGTTTATCAGACTTTCAGATAGGGGAAATGTCAGTGAGCGTTCCGATTTCAGTTCCAGAGCGATTCGCCAATGAGTCCTTGATATTTAGTCGTTTTCAGCCAATTTTCTGGATTTTTGAAAATTTCACTTTTTTGTGAAAATATCCACTAAATGAGGGCATAATATGTGTGAGGGTACCCCAGGAGAGTTCCAAATGTGTGTGGGTAGAATATATATCCCATGAGGGTAAAATAGAAATAAGTTGAATAATTTTTTTTTTTGGACTTAGTCATTTTTCCGGCGTTTATCAGACTTTCAGATAGGGGAAATGTCAGTGAGCGTTCCGATTTCAGTTCCAGAGCGATTCGACCAATGAGTCCATGATATTTAGTCGTTTTCATCTAATTTTCAGGATTTTTAAAATTTCACTTTTTTGTGAAAATATCCACTAAATGAGGGAATAATATGTGTGAGGGTACCCCAGGAGACTTCCAAATGTGTGTGGGTAGAATATATATCCCACGGGGGTAAAATTTAAAAAAGTTGAAAACATTTTTTTTTTGGCTTAGTCATTTTTCCGGCGTTTATCAGACTTTCAGATAGGGCTAATATCAGTGAGCGTTCCGATTTCAGTTCCAGAGCGATTCGCCCAATGAGTCCTTGATATTTAATCGTTTTCAGCCAAATTTCTGGATTTTTGAAAATTTCACTTTTTTGTGAAAATATCCACTAAATGAGGGAATAATATGTGTGACGGTACCCCAGGAGAGTTCCAATTGTGTGTGGGCAGAATATATATCCCACGGGGTAAAATTGAAAAAAGTTTAAAAAAAAATTTTCTTGGACTTAGTCATTTTTCCGGCGTTTATCAGACTTTCAGATAGGGGAAATGTCAGTGAGCATTCCGATTTCAGTTCCAGAGCGATTCGACCAATGAGTCCTTGATATTTAGTCGTTTTCAGCCAATTTTCTGGATTTTTGAAAATTTCACTTTTTTGTGAAAATATCAAGTAAATGAGGGAATAATATGTGTGAGGGAACCCCAGGAGAGTTCCAAATGTGTGTGGGTAGAATATATATCCTACGCGGGTAAAATTGCAAAAAGTTGAAAGATTTTTTTTTTTTGGACTTAGTCATTTTTCCGGCGTTTATCAGACTTTCAGATAGGGCAAATATCAGTGACCGTTCCGATTTCAGTTCCAGAGCGATTCGCCCAATGAGTCCTTGATATTTAGTCGTTTTCAGTCAATTTTCTGGATTTTTGAAAATTTCACTTTTTTGTGAAAATATCCACTAAATGAGGGAATAATATGTGTGAGGGTACCCCAGGAGAGTTCCAATTGTGTGTGGGCAGAATATATATCCCACGGGGTAAAATTTAAAAAAGTTTAAAAAAAATTTTTCTTGGACTTAGTAATTTTTCCGGCGTTTATCAGACTTTCAGATAGGGGAAATGTCAGTGAGCTTTCCGATTTCAGTTCCAGAGCGATTCGCCAATGAGTCCTTGATATTTAGTCGTTTTCAGCCAATTTTCTGGATTTTTGAAAATTTCACTTTTTTGTGAAAATATCCACTAAATGAGGGAATAATATATGTGAGGGTACCCCAGGAGAGTTCCAATTGTGTGTGGGCAGAATATATATCAAACGGCGTAAAATTTAAAAAAGTTTCAAAAATTTTTTTTTGGACTTAGTCATTTTTCCGGCGTTTATCAGATTTTCAGAGAGGTGAAATGTCAGTGAGCGTTCCGATTTCAGTTCCAGAGCGATTCGCCCAATGAGTCCTTGATATTTAGTCGTTTTCAGCCAATTTTCTGGATTTTTGAAAATTTCACTTTTTTGTGAAAATATCCACTAAATGAGGGAATAATATGTGTGAGGGTACCCCAGGAGAGTTCCAAATGTGTGTGGGTAGAATATATATCCCATGAGGGTAAAATAGAAATAAGTTGAATAATTTTTTTTTTTGGACTTAGTCATTTTTCCGGCGTTTATCAGACTTTCAGATAGGGGAAATGTCAGTGAGCGTTCCGATTTCAGTTCCAGAGCGATTCGACCAATGAGTCCTTGATATTTAGTCGTTTTCATCTAAATTTCAGGATTTTTAAAATTTCACTTTTTTGTGAAAATATCCACTAAATGAGGGAATAATATGTGTGAGGGTACCCCAGGAGACTTCCAAATGTGTGTGGGTAGAATATATATCCCACGGGGGTAAAATTTAAAAAAGTTGAAAACATTTTTTTTTTGGCTTAGTCATTTTTCCGGCGTTTATCAGACTTTCAGATAGGGCAAATATCAGTGAGCGTTCCGATTTCAGTTCCAGAGCGATTCGCCCAATGAGTCCTTGATATTTAGTCGTTTTCAGCCAAATTTCTGGATTTTTGAAAATTTCACTTTTTTGTAAAAATATCCACTAAATGAGGGAATAATATGTGTGACGGTACCCCAGGAGAGTTCCAATTGTGTGTGGGCAGAATATATATCCCACGGGGTAAAATTGAAAAAAGTTTAAAAAAAAATTTTCTTGGACTTAGTCATTTTTCCGGCGTTTATCAGACTTTCAGATAGGGGAAATGTCAGTGAGCGTTCCGATTTCAGTTCCAGAGCGATTCGCCAATGAGTCCTTGATATTTAGTCGCTTTCAGCCAATTTTCTGGATTTTTGAAAATTTCACTTTTTTGTGAAAATATCCACTAAATGAGGGAATAATATGTGTGAGGGTACCCCAGGAGAGTTCCAATTGTGTGTGGTCAGAATATATATCCCACGGGGTAAAATTTAAAAAATTTTTTTTTGGACTTAGTCATTTTTCCGGCGTTTATCAGATTTTCAGGGAGGGGAAATGTCAGTGAGCGTTCCGATTTCAGTTCCAGAGCGATTCGCCCAATGAGTCCTTGATATTTAGTCGTTTTCAGCCAATTTTGTGGATTTTTGAAAATTTCACTTTTTTGTGAAAATATCCAATAAATGAGGGAATAATATGTGTGAGGGTACCCCAGGAGAGTTCCAAATGTGTGTGGGTAGAATATATATCCCACTGGGGTAAAATTGAAAAAAGTTGAATAATTTTTTTTTTTGGACTTAGTCATTTTTCCTGCGTTTATCAGACTTTCAGAGAGGGGAAATGTCAGTGAGCATTCCGATTTCAGTTCCAGAGCGATTCGCCCAATGAGTCCTTGATATTTAGTCGTTTTCAGCCAATTTTCTGGATTTTTGAAAATTTCACTTTTTTGTGAAAATATCCACTAAATGAGGGAACAATATGTGTGAGGGTACCCCAGGAGACTTCCAAATGTGTGTGGGTAGAATATATATCCCACGGGGGCAAAATTGAAAAAAGTTGAATAATTTTTTTTTTTGGACTTAGTCATTTTTCCGGCGTTTATCAGACTTTCAGATAGGGGAAATGTCAGTGAGCGTTCTGATTTCAGTTCCAGAGCGATTCGACCAATGAGTCCTTGATATTTAGTTGTTTTCAGCCAATTTTCTGAATTTTTGAAAATTTCACTTTTTTGTGAAAATATCAAGTAAATGATGGAATAATATGTGTGAGGGAACCCCAGGAGAGTTCCAAATGTGTGTGGGTAGAATATATATCCTACGGGGGTAAAATTGAAAAAAGTTGAAAAAAATTTATTTTTGGACTTAGTCATTTTTCCAGCATTTATCAGACTTTCAGATAGGGGAAATGTCAGTGAGCATTCCGATTTCAGTTCCAGAGCGATTCGCCCATTGAGTCGTTTATATTTATTTGTTTTCAGCCAATATTTTGGATTTTTGAAAATTTCACTTTTTTGTGAAAATATCCACTAAATTAGGGAATAGTATGTGTGAGGATACCCCAGGAGAGTTACAAATGTGTGTGAGTAGAATATATATCCCACGTGGGTAAAATTGAAAAAAGTTTAAAAAAAATTTTTTTTGGACTTAGTAATTTTTCCTGCGTTTATCAGACTTTCAGAGAGGGGAAATGTCAGTGAGCGTTTCGATTTCAGTTCCAGAGCGATTCGCCCAATGAGTCCTTGATATTTAATCGTTTTCAGCCAAATTTCTGGATTTTTGAAAATTTCACTTTTTTGTGAAAATATCCACTAAATGAGGGAATAATATGTGTGACGGTACCCCAGGAGAGTTCCAATTGTGTGTGGGCAGAATATATATCCCACGGGGTAAAATTGAAAAAAGTTTAAAAAAAAATTTTCTTGGACTTAGTCATTTTTCCGGCGTTTATCAGACTTTCAGATAGGGGAAATGTCAGTGAGCATTCCGATTTCAGTTCCAGAGCGATTCGACCAATGAGTCCTTGATATTTAGTCGTTTTCAGCCAATTTTCTGGATTTTTGAAAATTTCACTTTTTTGTGAAAATATCAAGTAAATGAGGGAATAATATGTGTGAGGGAACCCCAGGAGAGTTCCAAATGTGTGTGGGTAGAATATATATCCTACGCGGGTAAAATTGCA
This sequence comes from Phyllobates terribilis, assembly GCF_046119375.1. Lineage (NCBI taxonomy): Eukaryota > Metazoa > Chordata > Amphibia > Anura > Dendrobatidae > Phyllobates > Phyllobates terribilis. Next base: position 12,478,008 of record NW_027362791.1, on the reverse strand, counting down.
AAAAGTTGAAAGATTTTTTTTTTTTGGACTTAGTCATTTTTCCGGCGTTTATCAGACTTTCAGATAGGGCAAATATCAGTGACCGTTCCGATTTCAGTTCCAGAGCGATTCGCCCAATGAGTCCTTGATATTTAGTCGTTTTCAGTCAATTTTCTGGATTTTTGAAAATTTCACTTTTTTGTGAAAATATCCACTAAATGAGGGAATAATATGTGTGAGGGTACCCCAGGAGAGTTCCAATTGTGTGTGGGCAGAATATATATCCCACGGGGTAAAATTTAAAAAAGTTTAAAAAAAATTTTTCTTGGACTTAGTAATTTTTCCGGCGTTTATCAGACTTTCAGATAGGGGAAATGTCAGTGAGCTTTCCGATTTCAGTTCCAGAGCGATTCGCCAATGAGTCCTTGATATTTAGTCGTTTTCAGCCAATTTTCTGGATTTTTGAAAATTTCACTTTTTTGTGAAAATATCCACTAAATGAGGGAATAATATATGTGAGGGTACCCCAGGAGAGTTCCAATTGTGTGTGGGCAGAATATATATCAAACGGCGTAAAATTTAAAAAAGTTTCAAAAATTTTTTTTTGGACTTAGTCATTTTTCCGGCGTTTATCAGATTTTCAGAGAGGTGAAATGTCAGTGAGCGTTCCGATTTCAGTTCCAGAGCGATTCGCCCAATGAGTCCTTGATATTTAGTCGTTTTCAGCCAATTTTCTGGATTTTTGAAAATTTCACTTTTTTGTGAAAATATCCACTAAATGAGGGAATAATATGTGTGAGGGTACCCCAGGAGAGTTCCAAATGTGTGTGGGTAGAATATATATCCCATGAGGGTAAAATAGAAATAAGTTGAATAATTTTTTTTTTTGGACTTAGTCATTTTTCCGGCGTTTATCAGACTTTCAGATAGGGGAAATGTCAGTGAGCGTTCCGATTTCAGTTCCAGAGCGATTCGACCAATGAGTCCTTGATATTTAGTCGTTTTCATCTAAATTTCAGGATTTTTAAAATTTCACTTTTTTGTGAAAATATCCACTAAATGAGGGAATAATATGTGTGAGGGTACCCCAGGAGACTTCCAAATGTGTGTGGGTAGAATATATATCCCACGGGGGTAAAATTTAAAAAAGTTGAAAACATTTTTTTTTTGGCTTAGTCATTTTTCCGGCGTTTATCAGACTTTCAGATAGGGCAAATATCAGTGAGCGTTCCGATTTCAGTTCCAGAGCGATTCGCCCAATGAGTCCTTGATATTTAGTCGTTTTCAGCCAAATTTCTGGATTTTTGAAAATTTCACTTTTTTGTAAAAATATCCACTAAATGAGGGAATAATATGTGTGACGGTACCCCAGGAGAGTTCCAATTGTGTGTGGGCAGAATATATATCCCACGGGGTAAAATTGAAAAAAGTTTAAAAAAAAATTTTCTTGGACTTAGTCATTTTTCCGGCGTTTATCAGACTTTCAGATAGGGGAAATGTCAGTGAGCGTTCCGATTTCAGTTCCAGAGCGATTCGCCAATGAGTCCTTGATATTTAGTCGCTTTCAGCCAATTTTCTGGATTTTTGAAAATTTCACTTTTTTGTGAAAATATCCACTAAATGAGGGAATAATATGTGTGAGGGTACCCCAGGAGAGTTCCAATTGTGTGTGGTCAGAATATATATCCCACGGGGTAAAATTTAAAAAATTTTTTTTTGGACTTAGTCATTTTTCCGGCGTTTATCAGATTTTCAGGGAGGGGAAATGTCAGTGAGCGTTCCGATTTCAGTTCCAGAGCGATTCGCCCAATGAGTCCTTGATATTTAGTCGTTTTCAGCCAATTTTGTGGATTTTTGAAAATTTCACTTTTTTGTGAAAATATCCAATAAATGAGGGAATAATATGTGTGAGGGTACCCCAGGAGAGTTCCAAATGTGTGTGGGTAGAATATATATCCCACTGGGGTAAAATTGAAAAAAGTTGAATAATTTTTTTTTTTGGACTTAGTCATTTTTCCTGCGTTTATCAGACTTTCAGAGAGGGGAAATGTCAGTGAGCATTCCGATTTCAGTTCCAGAGCGATTCGCCCAATGAGTCCTTGATATTTAGTCGTTTTCAGCCAATTTTCTGGATTTTTGAAAATTTCACTTTTTTGTGAAAATATCCACTAAATGAGGGAACAATATGTGTGAGGGTACCCCAGGAGACTTCCAAATGTGTGTGGGTAGAATATATATCCCACGGGGGCAAAATTGAAAAAAGTTGAATAATTTTTTTTTTTGGACTTAGTCATTTTTCCGGCGTTTATCAGACTTTCAGATAGGGGAAATGTCAGTGAGCGTTCTGATTTCAGTTCCAGAGCGATTCGACCAATGAGTCCTTGATATTTAGTTGTTTTCAGCCAATTTTCTGAATTTTTGAAAATTTCACTTTTTTGTGAAAATATCAAGTAAATGATGGAATAATATGTGTGAGGGAACCCCAGGAGAGTTCCAAATGTGTGTGGGTAGAATATATATCCTACGGGGGTAAAATTGAAAAAAGTTGAAAAAAATTTATTTTTGGACTTAGTCATTTTTCCAGCATTTATCAGACTTTCAGATAGGGGAAATGTCAGTGAGCATTCCGATTTCAGTTCCAGAGCGATTCGCCCATTGAGTCGTTTATATTTATTTGTTTTCAGCCAATATTTTGGATTTTTGAAAATTTCACTTTTTTGTGAAAATATCCACTAAATTAGGGAATAGTATGTGTGAGGATACCCCAGGAGAGTTACAAATGTGTGTGAGTAGAATATATATCCCACGTGGGTAAAATTGAAAAAAGTTTAAAAAAAATTTTTTTTGGACTTAGTAATTTTTCCTGCGTTTATCAGACTTTCAGAGAGGGGAAATGTCAGTGAGCGTTTCGATTTCAGTTCCAGAGCGATTCGCCCAATGAGTCCTTGATATTTAGTCGTTTTCAGCCAATTTTCTGGATTTTTGAAAATTTCACTTTTTTGTGAAAATATCCACTAAATGAGGGAATAATATGTGTGAGGGTACCCCAGGAGACTTCCAAATGTGTGTGGGTAGAATATATATCCCACGGGGGTAAAATTGAAAAAAGTTGAAAACATTTTTTTTTTGGACTTAGTAATTTTTCCGGCGTTTATCAGACTTTTAGATAGGGGAAATGTCAGTGAGCGTTCAGATTTCAGTTCCAGAGTGATTCGCCCAATGAGTCCTTGATATTTAGTCATTTTCAGCCAATTTTCTGAATTTTTTAAAATTTCACTTTTTTGTGAAAATATCCACTAAATGAGGGAATAAAATGTGTGAGGGTACCCCAGGAGAGTTCCAAATGTGTGTGGGTAGAATATAAATCCCACGGAGGTAAAATTGAAAAAAGTTGAAAAAATTTTTTTTTGGACTTAGTAATTTTTCTGGCGTTTATCAGACTTTCAGATAGGGGAAATGTCAGTGAGCGTTCCGATTTCAGTTCCAGAGCGATTCGCCCAATGAGTCCTTGATATTTAGGCGCTTTCAACCAATTTTCTGGACTTTTGAAAATTTCTCTTTTTTGTGAAAATATCCACTAAATGAGGGAATAATATGTGTGAGGGTACCCCAGGAGAGTTCCAATTGTGTGTGGGCAGAATATATATCCCACGGGGTAAAATTTAAAAAAGTTTAAAAAATTTTTTTTTGGACTTAGTCATTTTTCCGGCGTTTATCAGACTTTCAGAGAGGGGAAATGTCAGTGAGCGTTCCGATTTCAGTTCCAGAGCGATTCGCCCAATGAGTCCTTGATATTTAGTCATTTTCATCCAATTTTCTGGATTTTTGAAAATTTCACTTTTTTGTGAAAATATCCACTAAATGAGGGAACAATATGTGTGAGGGTACCCCAGGAGACTTCCAAATGTGTGTGGGTAGAATATATATCCCACGAGGGTAAAATTGAAAAAAAGTTGAAAAGAAGTTTTTTGGGACTTAGTCATTTTTCCGGCGTTTATCAGACTTTCAGATAGGGGAAATTTCAGTGAGCGTTCTGATTTCAGTTCCAGAGCGATTCGACCAATGAGTCCTTGATATTTAGTTGTTTTCAGCCAATTTTCTGAATTTTTGAAAATTTCACTTTTTTGGGAAAATATCAAGTAAATGAGGGAATAATATGTGTGAGGGAACCCCAGGAGAGTTCCAATTGTGTGTGGGCAGAATATATATCCCACGGGGTAAAATTTAAAAAAGTTTAAAAAATTTTTTTTTGGACTTAGTCATTTTTCCGGCGTTTATCAGACTTTCAGAGAGGGGAAATGTCAGTGAGCGTTCCGATTTCAGTTCCAGAGCGATTCGCCCAATGAGTCCTTGATGTTTAGTCGTTTTCATCCAAATTTCTGGATTTTTGAAAATTTCACTTTTTTGTGAAAATATCCACTAAATGAGGGAACAATATGTGTGAGGGTACCCCAGGAGACTTCCAAATGTGTGTGGGTAGAATATATATCCCACGAGGGTAAAATTGAAAAAAAGTTGAAAAGAAGTTTTTTGGGACTTAGTCATTTTTCCGGCGTTTATCAGACTTTCAGATAGGGGAAATGTCAGTGAGCGTTCTGATTTCAGTTCCAGAGCGATTCGACCAATGAGTCCTTGATATTTAGTTGTTTTCAGCCAATTTTCAGAATTTTTGAAAATTTCACTTTTTTGTGAAAATATCAAGTAAATGAGGGAATAATATGTGTGAGGGAACCCCAGGAGAGTTCCAAATGTGTGTGGGTAGAATATATATCCTACGGGGGTAAAATTGAAAAAAGTTGAAAAAATTTTTTTTTTGGACTTAGTCATTTTTCCGGCATTTATCAGACTTTCAGATAGGGCAAATATCAGTGAGCGTTCCGATTTCAGTTCCAGTGCCATTCGCCCAATGAGTCCTTGATATTTAGTCGTTTTCAGCCAATTTTCTGGATTTTTGAAAATTTCACTTTTTTGTGAAAATATCCACTAAATGAGGGAATAATATGTGTGAGGGTACCCCAGGAGAGTTCCAAAAGTGTGTGGGTAGAATATATATCCCATGAGGGTAAAATTGAAAAAAAGTTGAAAAAAATTTTTTGGGACTTAGTCATTTTTCCGGCGTTTATCACACTTTCAGATAGGGCAAATATCAGTGAGCATTCCGATTTCAGTTCCAGAGCGATTCGCCCAATGAGTCCTTGATATTTAGTCGTTTTCAGCCAATTTTGTGGATTTTTGAAAATTTCACTTTTTTGTGAAAATATCCACTAAATGAGGGAATAATATGTGTGAGGGTACCCCAGGAGAGTTCCAAATGTGTGTGGGTAGAATATATATCCCACTGGGGTAAAATTGAAAAAAGTTGAATAATTTTTTTTTTTGGACTTAGTCATTTTTCCTGCGTTTATCAGACTTTCAGAGAGGGGAAATGTCAGTGAGCATTCCGATTTCAGTTCCAGAGCGATTCGCCCAATGAGTCCTTGATATTTAGTCGTTTTCAGCCAATTTTCTGGATTTTTGAAAATTTCACTTTTTTGTGAAAATATCCACTAAATGAGGGAATAATATGTGTGAGGGTAAACCAGGAGACTTCCAAATGTGTGTGGGTAGAATATATATCCCACGGGGGTAAAATTGAAAAAAGTTGAAAACATTTTTTTTTTGGCTTAGTCATTTTTCCGGCGTTTATCAGACTTTCAGATAGGGCAAATATCAGTGAGCGTTCCGATTTCAGTTCCAGAGCGATTCGCCCAATGAGTCCTTGATATTTAGTCGTTTTCAGCCAATTTTCTGGATTTTTGAAAATTTCACTTTTTTTGTGAAAATATCCACTAAATGAGGGAATAATATGTGTGAGGGTACCCCAGGAGAGTTCCAAATGTGTGTGGGTAGAATATATATCCCACGGGGGTAAAATTGAAAAAAGTTTAAAAAAATTTTTTCTTGGACTGTCATTTTTCCGGCATTTATCAGACTTTCAGATAGGGGAAATGTGAGTGAGCGTTCCAATTTCAGTTCCAGTGCCATTCGCCCAATGAGTCCTTGATATTTAGTCGTTTTCAGCCAATTTTCTGGATTTTTGAAAATTTCACTTTTTTGTGAAAATATCCACTAAATGAGGGAATAATATGTGTGAGGGTACCCCAGGAGAGTTCCAAATGTGTGTGGGTAGAATATATATCCCATGAGGGTAAAATTGAAAAAAAGTTGAAAAAAAGTTTTTTGGGACTTAGTCATTTTTTCGGCGTTTATCAGACTTTCAGATAGGGGAAATGTCAGTGAGCATTCCGATTTAGGTTCCAGAGCGATTCGCCCAATGAGTCCTTGATATTTAGTCGTTTTCAGCCAATATTTTGGATTTTGAAAATTTCACTTTTTTGTGAAAATATCCACTAAATGAGGGAATAATATGTGTGAGGGTACCCCAGGAGAGTTCCAAATGTGTGTGGGTAGAATATATATCCCACTGGGGTAAAATTGAAAAAAGTTGAATAATTTTTTTTTTTGGACTTAGTCATTTTTCCTGCGTTTATCAGACTTTCAGAGAGGGCAAATATCAGTGAGCGTTCCGATTTCAGTTCCAGAGCGATTCGACCAATGAGTCCTTGATATTTAGTTGTTTTCAGCCAATTTTCTGAATTTTTGAAAATTTCACTTTTTTGTGAAAATATCAAGTAAATGAGGGAATAATATGTGTGAGGGAACCCCAGGAGAGTTCCAAATGTGTGTGGGTAGAATATATATCCTACGGGGGTAAAATTGAAAAAAGTTGAAAAAAATTTTTTTTTGGACTTAGTCATTTTTCCAGCATTTATCATACTTTCAGATAGGGAAAATATCAGTGAGCGTTCCGATTTCAGTTCCAGAGCGATTCGCCCACTGAGTCCTTGATATTTAGTCGTTTTCAGCCAATTTTCTGGATTTTTGAAAATTTCACTTTTTTGTGAAAATATCCACTAAATGAGGGAATAATATGTGTGAGGGTACCCCAGGAGACTTCCAAATGTGTGTGGGTAGAATATATATCCCACGGGGGTAAAATTGAAAAAAGTTGAAAACATTTTTTTTTTGGACTTAGTCATTTTTCCGGCGTTTATCAGACTTTTAGATAGGGGAAATGTCAGTGAGCGTTCCGATTTCAGTTCCAGAGCGATTCGCCCAATGAGTCCTTGATATTTAGTCGTTTTCAGCCAATTTTCTGAATTTTTGAAAATTTCACTTTTTTGTGAAAATATCCACTAAATGAGGGAATAATATGTGTGAGGGTACCCCAGGAGAGTTCCAAATGTGTGTGGGTAGAATATATATCCCACGGGGGTAAAATTGAAAAAAGTTGAAAAAAATTTTTTTTTGGACTTAGTAATTTTTCCGGCGTTTATCACACTTTCAGATAGGGGAAATGTCAGTGAGCGTTCAGATTTCAGTTCCAGAGCGATTCGCCCAATGAGTCCTTGATATTTAGTCGCTTTCAACCAATTTTCTGTACTTTTGAAAATTTCTCTTTTTTGTGAAAATATCCACTAAATGACGGAATAATATGTGTGAGGGTACCCCAGGAGATTTCCAAATGTGTGTGGGTAGAATATATATCCCACGGGGGTAAAATTGAAAAAAGTTTAAAAAATTTTTTTTGGGGACTTAATAATTTTACCGGCGTTTATCAGACTTTCAGATAGGGGAAATGTGAGTGAGCGTTCCGATTTCAGTTCCAGAGCGATTCGCCCAATGAGTCCTTGATATTTAGTCGTTTTCAGCCAATTTTCTGAATTTTTGAAAATTTCACTTTTTTGTGAAAATATCCACTAAATGAGGGAATAAAATGTGTGAGGGTACCCCAGGAGAGTTCCAAATGTGTGTGGGTAGAATATAAATCCCACGTGGTAAAATTGATAAAAGTTTAAAAAAAAATTTTCTTGGACTTAGTCATTTTTCCGGCGTTTATCAGACTTTCAGAGAGGGGAAATGTCAGTGAGCGTTCCGATTTCAGTTCCAGAGCGATTCGCACAATGAGTTCTTGATATTTAGTCGCTTTCAACCAATTTTCTGGACTTTTGAAAATTTCTCTTTTTTGTGAAAATATCCACTAAATGAGGGAATAATATGTGTGAGGGTACCCCAGGAGAGTTTCAAATGTGTGTGGGTAGAATATAAATCCCACGGAGGTAAAATTGAAAAAAGTTGAAAAAATTTTTTTTTGGACTTAGTAATTTTTCTGGCGTTTATCAGACTTTCAGATAGGGGAAATGTCAGTGAGCGTTCCGATTTCAGTTCCAGAGCGATTCGCCCAATGAGTCCTTGATATTTAGTCGCTTTCAGCCAATTTTCTGGATTTTTGAAAATTTAACTTTTTTGTGAAAATATCCACTAAATGAGGGAATAATATGTGTGAGGGTACCCCAGGAGAGTTCCAAATGTGTGTGGGTAGAATATATATCCCACTGGGGTAAAATTGAAAAAAGTTGAATAATTTTTTTTTTTGGACTTATTCATTTTTCCTGCGTTTATCAGACTTTCAGAGAGGGGAAATGTCAGTCTGCGTTCCGATTTCAGTTCCAGAGTGATTCGACCAATGAGTCCTTGATATTTAGTCATTTTCAGCCAATTTTCTGGATTTTTGAAAATTTCACTTTTTTGTGAAAATATCCACTAAATGAGGGAATAATATGTGTGAGGGTACCCCAGGAGAGTTTCAAATGTGTGTGGTAGAACATAAATCCCACGGGGGTAAAATTGAAAAAAGTTTTAAAAAAATTTTTTTTGGACTTAGTAATTTTTCCGGCGTTTATCAGACTTTCAGATAGGGGAAATGTGAGTGAGCGTTCCGATTTCAGTTCCAGAGCGATTCGCCCAATGAGTCCTTGATATTTAGTCGCTTTCAGCCAATTTTCTGGATTTTTGAAAATTTCACTTTTTTGTGAAAATATCCACTAAATAAGGGAATAATATGTGTGAGAGTACCCCAGGAGAGTTCCAAATGTGTGTGGGCAGAATATATATCCCACGGGGATAAAATTGAAAAAGTTGAAAAAAATTTTTTTGGGACTTAGTAATTTTTCCAGCGTTTATCAGACTTTCAGATAGGGGAAATGTGAGTGATCTTTCGATTTCAGTTCCAGAGCGATTCGCCCAATGAGTCCTTGATATTTAGACGTTTTCAGCCAATTTTCTGGATTTTTGAAAATGTCACTTTTTTGTGAAAATATCCACTAAATGAGGGAATAATATGTGTGAGGGTACCCCAGGATAGTTCCAAATGTGTGGGGGTAGAATATATATCCCACGGGGGTAAAATTGAAAAAAGTTGAAAACATTTTTTTTTTGGACTTAGTCATTTTTCCGGCGTTTATCAGACCTTCAGATAGGGGAAATGTCAGTGAGCGTTCAGATTTCAGTTCCAGAGCTATTCGCCCAATGAGTCCTTGATATTTAGTCGTTTTCAGCCAATTTTCTGGATTTTTGAAAATTTCACTTTTTTGTGAAAATATCCACTAAATGAGGGAATAATATGTGTGAGGGTACCCCAGGAGAGTTCCAAATGTGTGTGAGTAGAATATATATCCCACGGGGGTAAAATTGAAAAAAGTTTTAAAAATTTTTTCTTGGACTTAGTCATTTTTCTGGCATTTATCAGACTTTCAGATAGGGGAAATGTCAGTGAGCGTTCAGATTTCAGTTCCAGAGTGATTCGCTCAATGAGTCCTTGATATTTAGTCGTTTTCAGCCAATTTTCTGGATTTTTGAAAATTTCACCTTTTTGCGAAAATTTCCACTAAATAAGGGAATAATATGTGTGAGGGTACCCCAGGAGAGTTCCAAATGTGTGTGGGTAGAATATATATCCCAAGGGGTAAAATTGAAAAAAGTTGAAAAAAATTTTTTGGGGGACTTAGTCATTTTTCCGGCATTTATCAGACTTTCAGATAGGTGAAATGTCAGTGAGTATTCCGATTTCAGTTCCAGAGCGATTCGCCCAATGAGTCCTTGATATTTAGTCGTTTTCATCCAATGTTCTAGATTTTTGAAAATTTAACTTTTTTGTGAAAATATCCACTAAATGAGGGAATAATATGTGTGAGGGTACCCCAGGAGAGTTCCAAATGTGTGTGGGTAGAATATATATCCCACGGGGTAAAATTGAAAAAAGTTTTAAAAACATTTTTCTTGGACTTAGTCATTTTTCCGGCGTTTATCAGACTTTCAGATAGGGGAAATGTCAGTGAGCGTTCCGATTTCAGTTCCAGAGCGATTCGCCCAATGAGTCCTTGATATTTAGTCGTTTTCAGCCAATTTTCTGGATTTTTGAAAATTTCACTTTTTTGTGAAAATATACACTAATTTAGGGAATAATATGTGTGAGGGTACCCCAGGAGAGTTCCAAATGTGTGTGGGTAGAATATATATCCCACGGGGTAAAATTGAAAAAAGATTTAAAAAATTTTTCTTGGACTTAGTCATTTTTCCGGCATTTATCAGACTTTCAGATAGGTGAAATGTCAGTGAGTATTCCGATTTCAGTTCCAGAGCGATTCGCCCAATGAGTCCTTGATATTTAGTCGTTTTCATCCAATGTTCTAGATTTTTGAAAATTTAACTTTTTTGTGAAAATATCCACTAAATGAGGGAATAATATGTGTGAGGGTTCCCCAGGAGAGTTCCAAATGTGTGTGGGTAGAATATATATCCCACGGGGTAAAATTGAAAAAAGTTTTAAAAACATTTTTCTTGGACTTAGTCATTTTTCCGGCGTTTATCAGACTTTCAGATAGGGGAAATGTCAGTGAGCGTTCCGATTTCAGTTCCAGAGCGATTCGCCCAATGAGTCCTTGATATTTAGTCGTTTTCAGCCAATTTTCTGGATTTTTGAAAATTTCACTTTTTTGTGAAAATATACACTAATTTAGGGAATAATATGTGTGAGGGTACCCCAGGAGAGTTCCAAATGTGTGTGGGTAGAATATATATCCCACGGGGGTAAAATTGAAAAAAGTTGAAAAAAATTTTTTTGGGGACTTAGTCATTTTTCCAGCGTTTATCCAACTTTCAGATAGGGCAAATGTCAGTGAGCGTTCCGATTTCAGTTCCAGAGCGATTCGACCAAGAGTCCTTGATATTTAGTCGTTTTCAGCCAATTTTCTGGAATTTTTGAAAATTTCACTTTTTTGTGAAAATATCCACTAAATAAGGGAATAATATGTGTGAGAGTACCCCAGGAGAGTTCCAAATGTGTGTGGGCAGAATATATATCCCACGGGGATAAAATTGAAAAAGTTGAAAAAAATTTTTTTGGGACTTAGTAATTTTCCAAGCGTTTATCAGACTTTCAGATAGGGGAAATGTGAGTGATCGTTTCGATTTCAGTTCCAGAGCGATTCGCCCAATGAGTCCTTTATATTTAGTCGTTTTCAGTAAGTTTTCTGGATTTTTGAAAATTTCATTTTTTTGTGAAAATATCCACTAAATGAGGGAATAATATGTGTGAGGGTACCCCAGGAGAGTTCCAAATGTGTGTGGTTAGAATATATATCCCACGGGGTAAAATTGAAAAAAGTTTTAAAAAATTTTTTCTTGGACTTAGTCATTTTTCGGGCATTTATCAGACTTTCAGATAGGGGAAATGTCAGTGAGCGTTACGATTTCAGTTCCAGAGCGATTCGCCCAATGAGTCCTTGATATTTAGTCGTTTTCAGTCAATTTTCTGGATTTTTGAAAATTTCACTTTTTTGTGAAAATATTCACTAAATGAGGGAATAATATGTGTGAGGGTAACCCCAGAAGAGTTCCAAATGTGTGTGGGTAGAATATATATCCCACGGGGTAAAATTGAAAAAAGTTTAAAAACACTTTTTCTTGGACTTAGTAATTTTTCCGGCATTTATCAGACTTTCAGATAGGGGAAATGTCAGTGAGAGTTCCGATTTCAGTTTCAGAGCGATTCGCCCAATGAATCCGTGATATTTAGTCATTTTCAGCCAATTTTCTGGATTTTTAAAAATGTCACCTTTTTGTGAAAATATCCACTAAATAAGGGAATAATATGTGTGAGAGTACCCCAGGAGAGTTCCAAATGTGTGTGGGTAGAATATATATCCCACGGGGATAAAATTGAAAAAGTTGAAAAAATTTTGTTTTGGGACTTAGTAATTTTTCCAGTGTTTATCAGACTTTCAGGTAGGGGAAATGTGAGTGAGCGTTCCGATTTCAGTTCCAGAGCGATTCGCCCAATGAGTCCTTGATATTTAGTCGTTTTCAGCCAATTTTGTGGAATTTTTGAAAATTTCACCTTTTTGTGAAAATTTCAACTAAATAAGGGAATAATATGTGTGAGGGTAACCCCAGAAGAGCTCCAAATGTGTGTGGGTAGAACATATATCCCACGGGGTAAAATTGAAAAAGGTTTAAAAACATTTTTTCTTGGACTTAGTCATTTTTCCGTCGTTTGTCAGACTTTCAGATAGGGGAAATGTCAGTGAGCGTTCCGTTTTCAGTTCCAGAGCGATTCACCCAATGAGTCCTTGATATTTAGTCGTTTTCAGCCAATTTTCTGGATTTTTGAAAATTTCACTTTTTTGTGAAAATATCCAGTAAATGAGGGAATAATATGTGTGAGGGTACCCCAGGAGAGTTCCAAATGTGTGTGGGTAGAATATATATCCCACGGGGGTAAAATTGAAAAAAGTTAAAAAATTTTTTTTTTTGGACTTAGTAATTTTTCCGGCGTTTATCAGACTTTCAGATAGGGGAAATGTCAGTTAGCGTTCCGATTTCAGTTCCAGAGCGATTCGCCCAATGAATACTTGATATTTAGTCGTTTTCAGACAATTTTCTGGATTTTTGAAAATTTCACCTTTTTGTGAAAATATCCACTAAATGAGGGAATAAAATGTGTGAGGGTACCTACCCATGAAGTGTTCCAAATGTGTGTGGGTAGAATATATATCCCACGGAGGTAAAATTGAAAAAAGTTTAGAAACATTTTTTCTTGGACTTAGTCATTTTTCCGGCGTTTGTCAGACTTTCAGATAGGGGAAATGTCAGTGAGCGTTTCGATTTCAGTTCCAGAGCAATTCGCCCAATGAGTCCTTGATATTTAGTCGTTTTCAGCCAATTTTCTGGATTTTTGAAAACTTCACTTTTTTGTGAAAATATCCACTAAATGAGGGAATAATATGTGTGAGGGTACCCCAGGAGAGTTCCAAATGTGTGTGGGTAGAATATATATCCCACGGGGGCAAAATTGAAAAAAGTTTAAAAATTTTTTTTCTTGGACTTAGTCATTTTTCCGGCGTTTATCAGACTTTCAGATAGGGGAAATGTCAGTGAGCGTTCCGATTTCAGTTCCAGAGCGATTCGCCCAATGAGTCCTTGATATTTAGTCGTTTTCAGGCCAGTTTCTGGATTTTTGAAAATTTCACTTTTTTGTGAAAATATCCACTAAATGAGGGCATAATATGTGTGAGGGTACCCAAGGAGAGTTCCAAATGTGTGTGGGTAGAATATATATCCCACGGGGTAAAATTGAAAAAAGTTTAAAAAATTTTTTTCTTGGACTTAGTGATTTTTCCGGCGTTTATCAGACTTTCAGATAGGGGAAATTTGAGTGAGCGTTCCGATTTCAGTTTCAGAGCGATTCGCCCAGTGAGTCCTTGATATTTAGTCGTTTTCAGCCAATTTTCTGGATTTTTGAAAATGTCACTTTTTTGTGAAAATATCCACTAAATGAGGGAATAATATGTGTGAGGGTATCCCAGGAGAGTTCCAAATGTGTGTGGGTAGAATATATATCCCACGGGGGTAAAATGGAAAAAAGTTGAAAAAAATTTTTTTTTGGACTTAGTAATTTTTACGGCGTTTATCAGACTTTCAGATAGGGGAAATGTCAGTGAGCGTTCAGATTTCAGTTCCAGAGCGATTCGCCCAATGAGTCCTTGATATTTAGTTGTTTTCAGCCAATTTTCTGGATTTTTGAAAATTTCACTTTTTTGTGAAAATATCCACTAAATGAGGGAATAATATGTGTGAGGGTACCCCAGGAGAGTTCCAAATGTGTGTGGGTAGAATATATATCCCACGGGGTAAAATTGAAAAAAGTTTAAAAACATTTTTTCTTGGACTTAGTCATTTTTCCAGCGTTTATCAGACTTTCAGATAGAGGAAATGTCAGTGAGGGTTCCGATTTCAGTTCCAGATTGATTCGCCCAATGAGTCCTTGATATTTAGTCGTTTTCAGCCAATTTTCTGGATTTTTGAAAACTTCACTTTTTTGTGAAAATATCCACTAAATGAGGGAATAATATGTGTGAGGGTACCCCAGGAGAGTTCCAAATGTGTGTGGGTAGAATATATATCCCACGGGGGCAAAATTGAAAAAAGTATAAAAAAAATTTTTCTTGGATTTAGTCATTTTTCCGTCGTTTATCAGACTTTCAGATGGGGGAAATGTGAGTGAGCATTCCGATTTCAGTTCCAGAGCGATTCACCCAGTGCGTCCTTGATATTTAGTCGTTTTCAGCCAATTTTCTGGATTTTTGAAAATTTCACTTTTTTGTGAAAATATCCACTAAATGAGGGAATAATATGTGTGAGGGTACCCCAGGAGAGTTCCAAATGTGTGTGGGTAGAATATATATCCCACGGGGGTAAAATTGAAAAAAGTTTAAAATTTTTTTTTTATGGACTTAGTCATTTTTCCGGAGATTATCAGACTTTCAGATAGGGGAAATGTCAGTCAGCATTCCGATTTCAGTTCCAGAGCGATTCACCCAATGAGTCCTTGATATTTAGTCGTTTTCAGCCAATATTTTGGATTTTTGAATATTTCACTTTTTTGTGAAAATATCCACCAAATGAGGGAATAATATGTGTGAGGGTACCCCAGGAGAGTTCCAAATGTGTGTGGGTAGAATATATATCCCACAGGGATAAAATTGAAAAAAGTTGAAAAAAATTTTTTTTGGGGACTTAGTCATTTTTCCAGCGTTTATCAGTCTTTCAGATAGGGGAAATGTGAGTGAGCGTTCCGATTTCTGTTCCAGAGCGATTCGCCCAATGAGTCCTTGATATTTAGTCGTTTTCAGCCAATTTTCTGGATTTTTGAAAATTTCACTTTTAGTGAAAATATCCACTAAATGAGGGAATAATATGTGTGAGGGTACCCCAGGAGAGTTCCAAATGTGTGTGGGTAAAATTTATATCCCACAGGGGTAAAATTGAAAAAAGTTTAAAAAAAAATTTTTTTGCACTTAGTCATTTTTCCGGCGTTTATCAGACTTTCAGAAAGGGGAAATGTCAGTGAGCGCTCCGTTTTCAGTTCCAGAGGGATTCGCCCAATGAGTCTTTGATATTTAGTCATTTTCAGCCAATTTTCTGGATTTTTGAAAATTTTACTTTTTTGTGAAAATATCCACTAATTGAGGGAATAATATGTGTGAGGGTACCCAGAAGAGTTCCAAATGTGTGTGGATAGAATATATATCCCACGTGGTAAAATTGAAAAAAGTTTAAAAAAAATTTTTCTTGGACTTAGTCATTTTTCCGGCATTTATCAGACTTTCAGAGAGGGGAAATGTCAGTGAGCGTTCCGATTTCAGTTCCAGAGCGATTCGCCCATTGAGTCCTTGATATTTAGTCGTTTTCAGCCAATTTTCTGGATTTTTGAATTTTTCACTTTTTTGTGAAAATATCCACTAAATGAAGGAATAATATGTGTGAGGGTACCCCAGGATAGTTCCAAATGTGTGTGGGTAGAATATATATCCCACGGGGATAAAATTGAAAAAAGTTGAAAACATTTTTTTTTGGACTTAGTAATTTTTCCGGCGTTTATCAGACTTTCAGATAGGGGAAATGTCAGTGAGAGTTCCGATTTCAGTTTCAGAGCGATTCGCCCAATGAGTCCTTGATATTTAGTCGTTTTCAGCCAATTTTCTGGATTTTTAAAAATATCACCTTTTTGTGAAAATATCCACTAAATAAGGGAATAATATGTGTGAGAGTACCCCAGGAGAGTTCCAAATGTGTGTGGGTAGAATATATATCCCACGGGGATAAAATTGAAAAAGTTTAAAAAATTTTTTTTTGGGACTTAGTAATTTTTCCAGCGTTTATCAGACTTTCAGGTAGGGGAAATTTGAGTGAGCGTTCCGATTTCAGTTCCAGAGCGATTCGCCCAATGAGTCCTTGATATTTAGTCGTTTTCAGCCAATTTTCTGGAATTTTTGAAAATTTCACCTTTTTGTGAAAAAAATTTCAACTAAATAAGGGAATAATATGTGTGAGGGTAACCCCAGAAGAGTTCCAAATGTGTGTGGGTAGAATATATATCCCACGGGGTAAAATTGAAAAAAGTTTAAAACATTTTTTCTTGGACTTAGTCATTTTTCCGGCGTTTATCAGACTTTCAGATAGGGGAAATGTCAGTGAGCGTTCCGATTTCAGTTCCAGAGCGATTCGCCCATTGAGTCCTTGATATTTAGTCGTTTTCAGCCAATTTTCTGGATTTTTGAATTTTTCACTTTTTTGTGAAAATATCCACTAAATGAGGGAATAATATGTGTGAGGGTACCCCAGGATAGTTCCAAATGTGTGTGGGTGGAATATATATCCCACGGGGGTAAAATTGAAAAAAGTTGAAAACATTTTTTTTTGGACTTAGTAATTTTTCCGGCGTTTATCAGACTTTCAGATAGGGGAAATGTCAGTGAGCGTTCCGATTTCAGTTCCAGAGCGATTCGCCCAATGAGTCCTTGATATTTAGTCGTTTTCAGCCAATTTTCTGGATTTTTGAATTTTTCACTTTTTTGTGAAAATATCCACTAAATGAGGGAATAATATGTGTGAGGGTACCCCAGGATAGTTCCAAATGTGTGTGGGTAGAATATATATCCCACGGTATAAAATTGAAAAAGTTCAAAAAAAAATTTTCTTGGACTTAGTCATTTTCCGGCGTTTATCAGACTTTCAGAGAGGGGAAATGTCAGTGAGCATTCCGATTTCAGTTCCAGAGCGATTCGCCCAATGAGTCCTTGATATTTAGTCGTTTTCAGCCAATTTTCTGGATTTTTGAAAATTTCACTTTTTTGTGAAAATATCCACTAAATGAGGGAATAATATGTGTGAGGGTACCCCAGGAGAGTTCCAAATGTGTGTGGGTAGAATATATATCCCACGGGGGTAAAATTGAAAAAAGTTTAAAAAATTTTTTTTATGGACTTAGTCATTTTTCCGGAGATTATCAGACTTTCAGATAGGGGAAATGTCAGTCAGCATTCCGATTTCAGTTCCAGAGCGATTCACCCAATGAGTCCTTGATATTTAGTCGTTTTCAGCCAATATTTTGGATTTTTGAATATTTCACTTTTTTGTGAAAATATCCACTAAATGAGGGAATAATATGTGTGAGGGTACCCCAGGAGAGTTCCAAATGTGTGTGGGTAGAATATATATCCCACAGGGGTAAAATTGAAAAAAGTTGAAAAAAAAATTTTTTTGCACATAGTCATTTTTCCGGCGTTTATCAGACTTTCAGAAAGGGGAAATGTCAGTGAGCGTTCCGTTTTCAGTTCCAGAGGGATTCGCCCAATGAGTCTTTGATATTTAGTAATTTTCAGCCAATTTTCTGGATTTTTGAAAATTTTACTTTTTTGTGAAAATATCCACTAATTGAGGGAATAATATGTGTGAGGGTACCCAGAAGAGTTCCAAATGTGTGTGGATAGAATATATATCCCACGTGGTAAAATTGAAAAAGTTGAAAAAATTTTTTTTTGGGACTTAGTAATTTTTCCAGCGTTTATCAGACTTTCAGGTAGGGGAAATGTGAGTGAGCGTTCCGATTTCAGTTCCAGAGCGATTCGCCCAAGGAGTCCTTGATATTTAGTCGTTTTCAGCCAATTTTCTGGAATTTTTGAAAATTTCACCTTTTTGTGAAAATTTCAACTAAATAAGGGAATAATATGTGTGAGGGTAACCCCAGAAGAGTTCCAAATGTGTGTGGGTAGAATATATATCCCACGGGGTAAAATTGAAAAAAGTTTAAAAACACTTTTTCTTGGACTTAGTAATTTTTCCGGCATTTATCAGACTTTCAGATAGGGGAAATGTCAGTGAGCGTTCCGTTTTCAGTTCCAGAGCGATTCACCCAATGAGTCCTTGATATTTAGTCGTTTTCAGCCAATTTTCTGGATTTTTGAAAATTTCACTTTTTTGTGAAAATATCCAGTAAATGAGGGAATAATATGTGTGAGGGTACCCCAGGAGAGTTCCAAATGTGTGTGGGTAGAATATATATCCCACGGGGGTAAAATTGAAAAAAGTTAAAAAATTTTTTTTTTTGGACTTAGTAATTTTTCCGGCGTTTATCAGACTTTCAGATAGGGGAAATGTCAGTTAGCGTTCCGATTTCAGTTCCAGAGCGATTCGCCCAATGAATACTTGATATTTAGTCGTTTTCAGCCAATTTTCTGGATTTTTGAATTTTTCACTTTTTTGTGAAAATATCCACTAAATGAGGGAATAATATGTGTGAGGGTACCCCAGGATAGTTCCAAATGTGTGTGGGTAGAATATATATCCCACGGGGGTAAAATTGAAAAAAGTTGAAAACATTTTTATTTGGACTTAGTCATTTTTCCGGCGTTTATCAGACTTTCAGGTAGGGGAAATGTGAGTGAGCGTTCCGATTTCAGTTCCAGAGCGATTCGCCCAATGAGTCCTTGATATTTAGTCGTTTTCAGCCAATTTTCTGGAATTTTTGAAAATTTTACTTTTTTGTGAAAATATCCAGTAAATGAGGGAATAATATGTGTGAAGGTACCCCAGGAAAGTTCCAAATGTGTGTGGGTAGAATATATATCCCACGGGGGGAAAATTGAAAAAAGTTGAAAAAATTTTTTTTTTGGACTTAGTAATTTTTCCGGCGTTTATCAGACTTTCAGATAGGGGAAATGTCAGTTAGCGTTCCGATTTCAGTTCCAGAGCGATTCGCCCAATGAATCCTTGATATTTAGTCGTTTTCAGACAATTTTCTGGATTTTTGAAAATTTCACCTTTTTGTGAAAATATCCACTAAATGAGGGAATAATATGTGTGAGGGTACCCCAGGAGAGTTCCAAATGTGTGTGGGTAGAATTTATATCCCACAGGGGTAAAATTGAAAAAAGTTTAAAAAAAAATTTTTTTGCACTTAGTCATTTTTCCGGCGTTTATCAGACTTTCAGAAAGGGGAAATGTCAGTGAGCGTTCCGTTTTCAGTTCCAGAGGGATTCGCCCAATGAGTCTTTGATATTTAGTCATTTTCAGCCAATTTTCTGGATTTTTGAAAATTTTACTTTTTTGTGAAAATATCCACTAATTGAGGGAATAATATGTGTGAGGGTACCCAGAAGAGTTCCAAATGTGTGTGGATAGAATATATATCCCACGTGGTAAAATTGAAAAAAGTTTAAAAAAATTTTTTCTTGGACTTAGTCATTTTTCCGGCATTTATCAGACTTTCAGAGAGGGGAAATGTCAGTGAGCGTTCCGATTTCAGTTCCAGAGCGATTCGCCCATTGAGTCCTTGATATTTAGTCGTTTTCAGCCAATTTTCTGGATTTTTGAATTTTTCACTTTTTTGTGAAAATATCCACTAAATGAGGGAATAATATGTGTGAGGGTACCCCAGGATAGTTCCAAATGTGTGTGGGTAGAATATATATCCCACGGGGATAAAATTGAAAAAAGTTGAAAACATTTTTTTTTGGACTTAGTAATTTTTCCGGCGTTTATCAGACTTTCAGATAGGGGAAATGTCAGTGAGAGTTCCGATTTCAGTTTCAGAGCGATTCGCCCAATGAGTCCTTGATATTTAGTCGTTTTCAGCCAATTTTCTGGATTTTTAAAAATTTCACCTTTTTGTGAAAATATCCACTAAATAAGGGAATAATATGTGTGAGGGTACCCCAGGAGAGTTCCAAATGTGTGTGGGTAGAATATGTATCCCACGGGGTAAAATTGAAAAAAGTTTAAAAACATTTTTTCTTGGACTTAGTCATTTTTCCAGCGTTTATCAGACTTTCAGATAGAGGAAATGTCAGTGAGGGTTCCGATTTCAGTTCCAGATTGATTCGCCCAATGAGTCCTTGATATTTAGTCGTTTTCAGCCAATTTTCTGGATTTTTGAAAACTTCACTTTTTTGTGAAAATATCCACTAAATGAGGGAACAATATGTGTGAGGGTACCCCAGGAGAGTTCCAAATGTGTGTGGGTAGAATATATATCCCACGGGGGCAAAATTGAAAAAAGTATAAAAAAAATTTTTCTTGGATTTAGTCATTTTTCCGTCGTTTATCAGACTTTCAGATAGGGGAAATGTCAGTGAGCATTCCGATTTCAGTTCCAGAGCGATTCACCCAATGAGTCTTTGATATTTAGTCGTTTTCAGCCAATATTTTGGATTTTTGAATATTTCACTTTTTTGTGAAAATATCCACTAAATGAGGGAATAAAATGTGTGAGGGTACCCCAGGAGAGTTCCAAATGTGTGTGGGTAGAATATATATCCCACAGGGGTAAAATTGAAAAAAGTTGAAAAAAAAATTTTTTTGCACTTAGTCATTTTTCCGGCGTTTATCAGACTTTCAGAAAGGGGAAATGTCAGTGAGCGTTC
This sequence comes from Phyllobates terribilis, assembly GCF_046119375.1. Lineage (NCBI taxonomy): Eukaryota > Metazoa > Chordata > Amphibia > Anura > Dendrobatidae > Phyllobates > Phyllobates terribilis. Next base: position 12,457,387 of record NW_027362791.1, on the reverse strand, counting down.
CGTTTTCAGTTCCAGAGGGATTCGCCCAATGAGTCTTTGATATTTAGTAATTTTCAGCCAATTTTCTGGATTTTTGAAAATTTTACTTTTTTGTGAAAATATCCACTAATTGAGGGAATAATATGTGTGAGGGTACCCAGAAGAGTTCCAAATGTGTGTGGATAGAATATATATCCCACGTGGTAAAATTGAAAAAAGTTTAAAAATTTTTTTTCTTGGACTTAGTCATTTTTCCGGCATTTATCAGACTTTCAGAGAGGGGAAATGTCAGTGAGCGTTCCGATTTCAGTTCCAGAGCGATTCGCCCATTGAGTCCTTGATATTTAGTCGTTTTCAGCCAATTTTCTGGATTTTTGAATTTTTCACTTTTTTGTGAAAATATCCACTAAATGAGGGAATAATATGTGTGAGGGTACCCCAGGATAGTTCCAAATGTGTGTGGGTAGAATATATATCCCACGGGGATAAAATTGAAAAAGTTGAAAAAATTTTTTTTTGGGACTTAGTAATTTTTCCAGCGTTTATCAGACTTTCAGGTAGGGGAAATGTGAGTGAGCGTTCCGATTTCAGTTCCAGAGCGATTCGCCCAATGACTCCTTGAAATTTAGTCGTTTTCTGCCAATTTTCTGGATTTTTGAAAATTTTACTTTTTTGTGAAAATATCCAGTAAATGAGGGAATAATATGTGTGAAGGTACCCCAGGAAAGTTCCAAATGTGTGTGGGTAGAATATATATCCCACGGGGGGGAAATTGAAAAAAGTTGAAAAAATTTTTTTTTGGACTTAGTAATTTTTCCGGCGTTTATCAGACTTTCAGATAGGGGAAATGTCAGTTAGCGTTCCGATTTCAGTTCCAGAGCGATTCGCCCAATGAATCCTTGATATTTAGTCGTTTTCAGACAATTTTCTGGATTTTTGAAAATTTCACCTTTTTGTGAAAATGTCCACTAAATGAGGGAATAATATGTGTGAGGGTACCTACCCATGAAGAGTTCCAAATGTGTGTGGGTAGAATATATATCCCACGGGGTAAAATTGAAAAAAGTTTAAAAACATTTTTTCTTGGACTTAGTCATTTTTCCAGCGTTTATCAGACTTTCAGATAGAGGAAATGGCAGTGAGGGTTCCGATTTCAGTTCCAGATTGATTCGCCCAATGAGTCCTTGATATTTAGTCGTTTTCAGCCAATTTTCTGGATTTTTGAAAACTTCACTTTTTTGTGAAAATATCCACTAAATGAGGGAATAATATGTGTGAGGGTACCCCAGGAGAGTTCCAAATGTGTGTGGGTAGAATATATATCCCACGGGGGCAAAATTGAAAAAAGTATAAAAAATTTTTTTCTTGGATTTAGTCATTTTTCTGTCGTTTATCAGACTTTCAGATAGGGGAAATGTCAGTGAGCATTCCGATTTCAGTTCTTGAGCGATTCACCCAATGAGTCCTTGATATTTAGTAGTTTTCAGCCAATTTTCTGGATTTTTGAAAATTTCACTTTTTTGTGAAAATATCCACTAAATGAGGGAATAATATGTGTGAATGTACCCCAGGAGAGTTCCAAATGTGTGTGGGTAGAATATATATCCCAAGGGGGTAAAATTGAAAAAAGTTTAAAAAATTTTTTTTATGGACTTAGTCATTTTTCCAGAGATTATCAGACTTTCAGATAGGGGAAATGTCAGTCAGCATTCCGATTTCAGTTCCTGAGCGATTCACCCAATGAGTCCTTGATATTTAGTCGTTTTCAGCCAATATTTTGGATTTTTGAATATTTCACTTTTTTGTGAAAATATCCACTAAATGAGGGAATAATATGTGTGAGGGTACCCCAGGAGAGTTCCAAATGTGTGTGGGTAGAATATATATCCCACAGGGATAAAATTGAAAAAAGTTGAAAAAAATTTTTTTTGGGGACTTAGTCATTTTTCCAGCGTTTATCAGTCTTTCAGATAGGGGAAATGTGAGTGAGCGTTCCGATTTCTGTTCCAGAGCGATTCGCCCAATGAGTCCTTGATATTTAGTCGTTTTCAGCCAATTTTCTGGATTTTTGAAAATTTCACTTTTTGTGAAAATATCCACTAAATGAGGGAATAATATGTGTGAGGGTACCCCAGGAGAGTTCCAAATGTGTGTGGGTAGAATTTATATCCCACAGGGGTAAAATTGAAAAAAGTTGAAAAAAAAATTTTTTTGCACTTAGTCATTTTTCCGGCGTTTATCAGACTTTCAGAAAGGGGAAATGGCAGTGAGCGTTCCGTTTTCAGTTCCAGAGGGATTCGCCCCATGAGTCTTTGATATTTAGTCATTTTCAGCCAATTTTCTGGATTTTTGTAAATTTTACTTTTTTGTGAAAATATCCACTAATTGAGGGAATAATATGTGTGAGGGTACCCAGAAGAGTTCCAAATGTGTGTGGATAGAATATATATCCCACGTGGTAAAATTGAAAAAAGTTTAAAAAATTTTTTTCTTGGACTTAGTCATTTTTCCGGCATTTATCAGACTTTCAGAGAGGGGAAATGTCAGTGAGCGTTCCGATTTCAGTTCCAGAGCGATTTGCCCATTGAGTCCTTGATATTTAGTCGTTTTCAGCCAATTTTCTGGATTTTTGAATTTTTCACTTTTTTGTGAAAATATCCACTAAATGAGGGAATAATATGTGTGAGGGTACCCCAGAATAGTTCCAAATGTGTGTGGGTAGAATATATATCCCACGGGGGTAAAATTGAAAAAAGTTGAAAACATTTTTTTTTGGACTTAGTAATTTTTCCGGCGTTTATCAGACTTTCAGTCGTTTTCAGCCAATTTTCTGGATTTTTGAAAATTTCACTTTTTTGTGAAAATATCCACTAAATGAGGGAATAATATGTGTGAGGGTACCCCAGGAGAGTTCCAAATGTGTGTGGGTAGAATATATATCCCACGGGGGTAAAATTGAAAAAAGTTGAAAAAAATTTTTTTTTGGACTTAGTCGTTTTTCCGGCGTTTATCAGACTTTCAGAGAGGGGAAATGTCAGTGAGCATTCCGATTTCAGTTCCAGAGGGATTCGCCCAATGAGTCTTTGATATTTAGTAATTTTCAGCCAATTTTCTGGATTTTTGAAAATTTTACTTTTTTGTGAAAATATCCACTAATTGAGGGAATAATATGTGTGAGGGTACCCAGAAGAGTTCCAAATGTGTGTGGATAGAATATATATCCCACGTGGTAAAATTGAAAAAAGTTTAAAAAATTTTTTTCTTGGACTTAGTCATTTTTCCGGCATTTATCAGACTTTCAGAGAGGGGAAATGTCAGTGAGCGTTCCGATTTCAGTTCCAGAGCGATTCGCCCATTGAGTCCTTGATATTTAGTCGTTTTCAGCCAATTTTCTGGATTTTTGAATTTTTCACTTTTTTGTGAAAATATCCACTAAATGAGGGAATAATATGTGTGAGGGTACCCCAGGATAGTTCCAAATGTGTGTGGGTAGAATATATATCCCACGGGGATAAAATTGAAAAAGTTGAAAAAATTTTTTTTTGGGACTTAGTAATTTTTCCAGCGTTTATCAGACTTTCAGGTAGGGGAAATGTGAGTGAGCGTTCCGATTTCAGTTCCAGAGCGATTCGCCCAATGAGTCCTTGATATTTAGTCGTTTTCAGCCAATTTTCTGGAATTTTTGAAAATTTCACCTTTTTGTGAAAATTTCAACTAAATAAGGGAATAATATGTGTGAGGGTAACCCCAGAAGAGTTCCAAATGTGTGTGGGTAGAATATATATCCCACGGGGTAAAATTGAAAAAAGTTTAAAAACATTTTTTCTTGGACGTAGTCATTTTTCCGGCGTTTATCAGACTTTCAGATAGGGGAAATGTCAGTGAGCGTTCCGATTTCAGTTCCAGAGCGATTCGCCCAATGACTCCTTGAAATTTAGTCGTTTTCTGCCAATTTTCTGGATTTTTGAAAATTTTACTTTTTTGTGAAAATATCCAGTAAATGAGGGAATAATATGTGTGAAGGTACCCCAGGAAAGTTCCAAATGTGTGTGGGTAGAATATATATCCCACGGGGGGGAAATTGAAAAAAGTTGAAAAAATTTTTTTTTGGACTTAGTAATTTTTCCGGCGTTTATCAGACTTTCAGATAGGGGAAATGTCAGTTAGCGTTCCGATTTCAGTTCCAGAGCGATTCGCCCAATGAATCCTTGATATTTAGTCGTTTTCAGACAATTTTCTGGATTTTTGAAAATTTCACCTTTTTGTGAAAATGTCCACTAAATGAGGGAATAATATGTGTGAGGGTACCTACCCATGAAGAGTTCCAAATGTGTGTGGGTAGAATATATATCCCACGGGGTAAAATTGAAAAAAGTTTAAAAACATTTTTTCTTGGACTTAGTCATTTTTCCAGCGTTTATCAGACTTTCAGATAGAGGAAATGGCAGTGAGGGTTCCGATTTCAGTTCCAGATTGATTCGCCCAATGAGTCCTTGATATTTAGTCGTTTTCAGCCAATTTTCTGGATTTTTGAAAACTTCACTTTTTTGTGAAAATATCCACTAAATGAGGGAATAATATGTGTGAGGGTACCCCAGGAGAGTTCCAAATGTGTGTGGGTAGAATATATATCCCACGGGGGCAAAATTGAAAAAAGTATAAAAAATTTTTTTCTTGGATTTAGTCATTTTTCTGTCGTTTATCAGACTTTCAGATAGGGGAAATGTCAGTGAGCATTCCGATTTCAGTTCTTGAGCGATTCACCCAATGAGTCCTTGATATTTAGTAGTTTTCAGCCAATTTTCTGGATTTTTGAAAATTTCACTTTTTTGTGAAAATATACACTAAATGAGGGAATAATATGTGTGAATGTACCCCAGGAGAGTTCCAAATGTGTGTGGGTAGAATATATATCCCAAGGGGGTAAAATTGAAAAAAGTTTAAAAAATTTTTTTTATGGACTTAGTCATTTTTCCAGAGATTATCAGACTTTCAGATAGGGGAAATGTCAGTCAGCATTCCGATTTCAGTTCCTGAGCGATTCACCCAATGAGTCCTTGATATTTAGTCGTTTTCAGCCAATATTTTGGATTTTTGAATATTTCACTTTTTTGTGAAAATATCCACTAAATGAGGGAATAATATGTGTGAGGGTACCCCAGGAGAGTTCCAAATGTGTGTGGGTAGAATATATATCCCACAGGGATAAAATTGAAAAAAGTTGAAAAAAATTTTTTTTGGGGACTTAGTCATTTTTCCAGCGTTTATCAGTCTTTCAGATAGGGGAAATGTGAGTGAGCGTTCCGATTTCTGTTCCAGAGCGATTCGCCCAATGAGTCCTTGATATTTAGTCGTTTTCAGCCAATTTTCTGGATTTTTGAAAATTTCACTTTTTGTGAAAATATCCACTAAATGAGGGAATAATATGTGTGAGGGTACCCCAGGAGAGGTCCAAATGTGTGTGGGTAGAATTTATATCCCACAGGGGTAAAATTGAAAAAAGTTGAAAAAAAAATTTTTTTGCACTTAGTCGTTTTTCCGGCGTTTATCAGACTTTCAGAGAGGGGAAATGTCAGTGAGCATTCCGATTTCAGTTCCAGAGGGATTCGCCCAATGAGTCTTTGATATTTAGTAATTTTCAGCCAATTTTCTGGATTTTTGAAAATTTTACTTTTTTGTGAAAATATCCACTAATTGAGGGAATAATATGTGTGAGGGTACCCAGAAGAGTTCCAAATGTGTGTGGATAGAATATATATCCCACGTGGTAAAATTGAAAAAAGTTTAAAAAATTTTTTTCTTGGACTTAGTCATTTTTCCGGCATTTATCAGACTTTCAGAGAGGGGAAATGTCAGTGAGCGTTCCGATTTCAGTTCCAGAGCGATTCGCCCATTGAGTCCTTGATATTTAGTCGTTTTCAGCCAATTTTCTGGATTTTTGAATTTTTCACTTTTTTTTGAAAATATCCACTAAATGAGGGAATAATATGTGTGAGGGTACCCCAGGATAGTTCCAAATGTGTGTGGGTAGAATATATATCCCACGGGGATAAAATTGAAAAAGTTGAAAAAATTTTTTTTTGGGACTTAGTAATTTTTCCAGCGTTTATCAGACTTTCAGGTAGGGGAAATGTGAGTGAGCGTTTCGATTTCAGTTCCAGAGCGATTCGCCCAATGAGTCCTTGATATTTAGTCGTTTTCAGCCAATTTTCTGGAATTTTTGAAAATTTCACCTTTTTGTGAAAATTTCAACTAAATAAGGGAATAATATGTGTGAGGGTAACCCCAGAAGAGTTCCAAATGTGTGTGGGTAGAATATATATCCCACGGGGTAAAATTGAAAAAAGTTTAAAAACATTTTTTCTTGGACGTAGTCATTTTTCCGGCGTTTATCAGACTTTCAGATAGGGGAAATGTCAGTGAGCGTTCCGATTTCAGTTCCAGAGCGATTCGCCCAATGACTCCTTGAAATTTAGTCGTTTTCTGCCAATTTTCTGGATTTTTGAAAATTTTACTTTTTTGTGAAAATATCCAGTAAATGAGGGAATAATATGTGTGAAGGTACCCCAGGAAAGTTCCAAATGTGTGTGGGTAGAATATATATCCCACGGGGGGAAAATTGAAAAAAGTTGAAAAAATTTTTTTTTTGGACTTAGTCGTTTTTCCGGCATTTATCAGACTTTCAGAGAGGGGAAATGTCAGTGAGCATTCCGATTTCAGTTCCAGAGCGATTCGCCCAATGAGTCCTTGATATTTTTCCGGCGTTTATCAGACTTTCAGTCGTTTTCAGCCAATTTTCTGGATTTTTGAAAATTTCACTTTTTCGTGAAAATATCCACTTAATGAGGGAATAATATGTGTGAGGGTACCCCAGGAGAGTTCCAAATGTGTGTGGGTAGAATATATATCCCACAGGGGTAAAATTGAAAAAGGTTGAAAAAAATTTTTTTCTTGGACTTAATCATTTTTCCGGCGTTTATCAGACTTTTAGATAGGGGAAATGTCAGAGAGCATTCCGATTTCAGTTCCAGAGTGATTCGCCCAATGAGTGCTTGATATTTACAAATTTTTAGCCAATTTTCTGGATTTTTGAAAATTTCACTTTTTTGTGAAAATATCCACTAAATGAGGGAATAATATGTGTGAGGGTACCCCACAAGAGTTCCAGATGTGTGTGGGTAGAATATTTATCCCATGGGGTAAAATTGAAAAAAGTAAAAAAAAAAATTTTCTTGAACTTAATCATTTTTCCGGCGTTTATCAGACTTTCAGATAGGGGAAATGTCAGTGAGTGTTCCGATTTCAGTTCCAGAGCGATTCGCCCAATGAGTCCTTGATATTTAGTCGTTTTCAGCCAATATTCTGGATTTTTGAAAATTTCACTTTTTTGTGAAAATATCCACTAAATGAGGGAATAATATGTGTGAGGGTACCCCAGGAGAGTTCCAAATGTGTGTGGGTAGAATTTATATCCCACGGGGTAAAATTGAAAAAGGTTTAAAAAAAATTTTTCTTGGGCTTAGTCATTTTCCGGCGTTTATCAGACTTTCAGATAGGGGAAATGTCAGTGAGCGTTCCGATTTCAGTTCCAGAGCGATTCGCCCAATGAGTCCTTGATATTTAGTCGTTTTCAGCCAATTTTCTGGATTTTTGAAAATTTCACTTTTTTGTGAAAATATCCACTAAATGAGGGAATAATATGTGTGAGGGTACCCCACAAGAGTTCCAAATGTGTGTGGGTAGAATATATATCCCACAGGGGTAAAATTGAAAAAAGTTGAAAAAAAATGTTTTTTGGACTTAGTCATTTTCCGGCGTTTATCAGACTTTCAGATAGGGGAAATGTCAGTGAGCGTTCCGATTTCAGTTCCAGAGCGATTTTCCCAATGAGTCCTTGATATTTAGTCGTTTTCTGCCAATTTTCTGGATTTTTGAAAATTTCACTTTTTTGTGAAAATATCCACTAAATGAGGGAATAATATGTGTGAGGGTACCCCAGGAGAGTTCCAAATGTGTGTGGGTAGAATATATATCCCACAGGGGTTAAATTGAAAAAAGTTGAAAAAATTTTTTGGGGGACTTAGTCTTTTTTCCGGCGTTTATCAGACTTACAGATCGGACGAATGTCAGTGAGCGTTCCGATTTCAGTTCCAGAGCGATTCGCCCAATGAGTTCTTGATATTTAGTCGTTTTCAGCCAATTTTCTGGATTTTTGAAAATTTCACTTTTTTCTGAAAATATCCACTAAATGAGGGAATAATATGTGTGAAGGTACCCCAGAAGAGTTCCAAATGTGTGTGGGTAGAATATATATCCCACGGGGTAAAATTGAAAAAAGTTTAAAAATTTTTTTTCTTGGACTTAGTCATTTTTCCGGCGTTTATCAGACTTTCAGATAGGGGAGATGTCATTGAGCGTTCCGATTTCAGTTCCAGAGCGATTCACCCAATGAGTCCTTGATATTTAGTCGTTTTCAGCCAATATTTTTGATTTTTAAAATTTCACTTTTTTGTGAAAGTATCCACTAAATGAGGGAATAATATGTGTGAGGGTACCCCAGGAGAGTTCCAAATGTGTGTGGGTAGATTATATATCCCACAGGGGTAAAATTGAAAAAGGTTGAAAAAAAATTTTTTTTGGACTTAATCATTTTTCCGGCGTTTATCAGACTTTTAGATAGGGGAAATGTCAGTGAGCCTTACCGATTTCAGTTCCAGAGCGAATCACCCAATGAGTCCTTGATATTTAGTCATTTTCAGCCAATATTTTGGATTTTTGAAAATTTCACTTTTTTATGAAAATATCCACTAAATGAGGGAATAATATGTGTGAGAGTACCCCAGGAGAGTTCCAAATGTGTGTGGGTAGAATATATATCCCACGGGGGTAAAATTGAAAAAAGTTGCAAAAACATTTTTTTTGGACTTAGTCATTTTTCCGGCGTTTATCAGACTTTCAGATAGGGAAATGTCAGTGAGTTTTCCGATTTCAGTTCCAGAGCGATACTCCCAATGAGTCCTTGATATTTAGTCGTTTTAAGCCAATTTTCTGGATTTTTGAAAATTTCACTTTTTTGTGAAAATATCCACTAAATGAGGGAATAATATGTGTGAGGGTACCCCAGGAGAGTTCCAAATGTGTGTGGGTAGAATATATATCCCACGGGGGTAAAATTGAAAAAAGTTGAAAAAAATTTTTTTTTGGACTTAGTCATTTTTCCGGCGTTTATCAGACTTTCAGATAGAGGAAATGTCAGTGAGCATTCCGATTTCAGTTCCAGAGCGATTTGCCCAATGAGTCCTTGATATTTAGTTGTTTTCAGCCAATTTTCTGGATTTTTGAAAATTTCACTTTTTTGTGAAAATATCCACTAAATGAGGGAATAATATGTGTGAGGGTACCCCAGGAGAGTTCCAAATGTGTGTGGGTAGAATATATAGTCCACAGGGGTAAAATTGAAAAAAGTTTAAAAATTTTTTTCTTGGACTTAGTAATTTTTCTGGAGTTTATCAGACTTTCAGATAGGGGAAATGTCAGTGAGCGTTCCGATTTCAGTTCCAGAGCGATTTGCCCAATGAGTCCTTGATATTTAGTCGTTTTCAGCCAATTTTCTGGATTTTTGAAAATTTCACTTTTTTGTGAAAATATCCACTAAATGAGGGAATAATATGTGTGAGGGTACCCCAGGAGAGTTCCAAATGTGTGTGTGTAGAATATATATCCCACACAGGGGTAAAATTGAAAAAAGTTGAAAAAAAATTTTTTTTGGACTTAGTCATTTTCCGGCGTTTATCAGACTTTCAGATAGGGGAAATGTCAGTGAGCATTCCGATTTCAGTTCCAGAGCGATTCGCCCAATGAGTCCTTGATATTTAGTCGTTTTCAGCCAATTTTCTGGATTTTTGAAAATTTCACTCTTTTGTGAAAATATCCACTAAATGAGGGAATAATATGTGTTAGGGTACCCCAGAAGAGTTCCAAATGTGTGTGGGTAGAATATATATCCCACAGGGGTTAAATTGAAAAAAGTTGAACAATTTTTTTGGCGGACTTAGTCTTTTTTCCGGCGTTTATCAGACTTTCAGATAGGGGAAATGTCAGTGAGGGTTCCGATTTTAGTTCCAGAGCGATTTGCCCAATGAGTCCTTGATATTTAGTTGTTTTCAGCCAATTTTCTGGATTTTTGAAAATTTCACTTTTTTGTGAAAATATCCACTAAATGAGGGAATAATATGTGTGAGGGTACCCCAGGAGAGTTCCAAATGTGTGTGGGTAGAATATATATCCCACAGGGGTTAAATTGAAAAAAGTTGAAAAATTTTTTGGGGGGACTTAGTCTTTTTTCCGGCGTTTATCAGACTTACAGATCGGACGAATGTCAGTGAGCGTTCCGATTTCAGTTCCAGAGCGATTCGCCCAATGAGTCCTTGATATTTAGTCGTTTTCAGCCAATTTTCTGGATTTTTGAAAATTTCACTTTTTTCTGAAAATATCCACTAAATGAGGGAATAATATGTGTGAAGGTACCCCAGAAGAGTTCCAAATGTGTGTGGGTAGAATATATATCCCACGGGGTAAAATTGAAAAAAGTTTAAAAAATTTTTTTCTTGGACTTAGTCATTTTTCCGGCGTTTATCAGACTTTCAGATAGGGGAGATGTCATTGAGCGTTCCGATTTCAGTTCCAGAGCGATTCACCCAATGAGTCCTTGATATTTAGTCGTTTTCAGCCAATATTTTGGATTTTTAAAATTTCACTTTTTTGTGAAAGTATCCACTAAATGAGGGAATAATATGTGTGAGGGTACCCCAGGAGAGTTCCAAATGTGTGTGGGTAGATTATATATCCCACAGGGGTAAAATTGAAAAAGGTTGAAAAAAAATTTTTTTTTGGACTTAATCATTTTTCCGGCGTTTATCAGACTTTTAGATAGGGGAAATGTCAGTGAGCCTTACCGATTTCAGTTCCAGAGCGAATCAACCAATGAGTCCTTGATATTTAGTCGTTTTCAGCCAATATTTTGGATTTTTGAAAATTTCACTTTTTTATGAAAATATCCACTAAATGAGGGAATAATATGTGTGAGAGTACCCCAGGAGAGTTCCAAATGTGTGTGGGTAGAATATATATCCCACGGGGGTAAAATTGAAAAAAGTTGCAAAAAAATTTTTTTTGGACTTAGTCATTTTTCCGGCGTTTATCAGACTTTCAGATAGGGGAAATGTCAGTGAGCGTTCCGATTTTAGTTCCAGAGCGATTTGCCCAATGAGTCCTTGATATTTAGTCGTTTTCAGCCAATTTTCTGGATTTTTGAAAATTTCACTTTTTTGTGAAAATATCCACTAAATGAGGGAATAATATGTGTGAGGGTACCCCAGGAGAGTTCCAAATGTGTGTGGGTAGAATATATATCCCACGGTAGTAAAATTGAAAAAAGTTTAAAAAAATTTTTTTTTGGACTTATTCACTTTTCCGGCATTTATCAGACTTTCAGATAGGGGAAATGTGAGTGAGCGTTCCGATTTCAGTTCCAGAGCGATTCGCCCAATGAGTCCTTGATATTTAGTCGTTATCAGCCAATTTTCTGGATTTTTGAAAATTTCACTTTTTTGTGAAAATATCCACTAAATGAGGGCATAATATGTGTGAGGGTGCCCCAGGAGAGTTCCAAATGTGTGTGGGTAGAATATATAACCCACGGGGTAAAATTGAAAAAAGTTTAAAAAAAATTTTTCTTGGACTTAGTAATTTTTCCGGCGTTTATCAGACTTTCAGATAGGGGAAATGTCAGTGAGCATTCCGATTTCAGTTCCAGAGCGATTCGCCCAATGAGTCCTTGATATTTAGTCGTTTTCAGCCAATATTTTGGATTTTTGAAAATTTCACTTTTTTATGAAAATATCCACTAAATGAGGGAATAATATGTGTGAGAGTACCCCAGGAGAGTTCCAAATGTGTGTGGGTAGAATATATATCCCACGGGGGTAAAATTGAAAAAAGTTGCAAAAAAATTTTTTTTGGACTTAGTCATTTTTCCGGCGTTTATCAGACTTTCAGATAGGGGAAATGTCAGTGAGGGTTCCGATTTTAGTTCCAGAGCGATTTGCCCAATGAGTCCTTGATATTTAGTTGTTTTCAGCCAATTTTCTGGATTTTTGAAAATTTCACTTTTTTGTGAAAATATCCACTAAATGAGGGAATAATATGTGTGAGGGTACCCCAGGAGAGTTCCAAATGTGTGTGGGTAGAATATATATCCCACAGGGGTTAAATTGAAAAAAGTTGAAAAATTTTTTGGGGGGACTTAGTCTTTTTTCCGGCGTTTATCAGACTTACAGATCGGACGAATGTCAGTGAGCGTTCCGATTTCAGTTCCAAAGCAATTCGCCCAATGAGTCCTTGATATTTAGTCGTTTTCAGCCAATTTTCTGGATTTTTGAAAATTTCACTTTTTTCTGAAAATATCCACTAAATGAGGGAATAATATGTGTGAAGGTACCCCAGAAGAGTTCCAAATGTGTGTGGGTAGAATATATATCCCACGGGGTAAAATTGAAAAAAGTTTAAAAAATTTTTTTCTTGGACTTAGTCATTTTTCCGGCATTTATCAGACTTTCAGATAGGGGAGATGTCATTGAGCGTTCCGATTTCAGTTCCAGAGCGATTCACCCAATGAGTCCTTGATATTTAGTCGTTTTCAGCCAATATTTTGGATTTTTAAAATTTCACTTTTTTGTGAAAGTATCCACTAAATGAGGGAATAATATGTGTGAGGGTACCCCAGGAGAGTTCCAAATGTGTGTGGGTAGATTATATATCCCACAGGGGTAAAATTGAAAAAGGTTGAAAAAAAATTTTTTTTTGGACTTAATCATTTTTCCGGCGTTTATCAGACTTTTAGATAGGGGAAATGTCAGTGAGCCTTACCGATTTCAGTTCCAGAGCGAATCACCCAATGAGTCCTTGATATTTAGTCGTTTTCAGCCAATATTTTGGATTTTTGAAAATTTCACTTTTTTATGAAAATATCCACTAAATGAGGGAATAATATGTGTGAGAGTACCCCAGGAGAGTTCCAAATGTGTGTGGGTAGAATATATATCCCACGGGGGTAAAATTGAAAAAAGTTGCAAAAAAATTTTTTTTGGACTTAGTCATTTTTCCGGCGTTTATCAGACTTTCAGATAGGGGAAATGTCAGTGAGCGTTCCGATTTTAGTTCCAGAGCGATTTGCCCAATGTGTCCTTGATATTTAGTCGTTTTCAGCCAATTTTCTGGATTTTTGAAAATTTCACTTTTTTGTGAAAATATCCACTAAATGAGGGAATAATATGTGTGAGGGTACCCCAGGAGAGTTCCAAATGTGTGTGGGTAGAATATATATCCCACGGTAGTAAAATTGAAAAAAGTTTAAAAAAATTTTTTTTTGGACTTATTCACTTTTCCGGCATTTATCAGACTTTCAGATAGGGGAAATGTGAGTGAGCGTTCCGATTTCAGTTCCAGAGCGATTCGCCCAATGAGTCCTTGATATTTAGTCGTTTTCAGCCAATATTTTGGATTTTTAAAATTTCAATTTTTTGTGAAAGTATCCACTAAATGAGGGAATAATATGTGTGAGGGTACCCCAGGAGAGTTCCAAATGTGTGTGGGTAGAATATATATCCCACAGGGATAAAATTGAACAAAGTTTAAAAAAAATTTTTTTTGGACTTAGTAATTTTTCCAGCGTTTATCAGACTTTCAGATAGGGGAAATGTCAGTGAGCATTCCGATTTCAGTTCCAGAGCGATTCGCCCAATGAGTCCTTGATATTTAGTCGTCTTCAGCCAATTTTCTGGATTTTTGAAAATTTCACTTTTTTGTGAAAATATCCACTAAATGATGGAATAATATGTGTGAGGGTACCCCAGGAGAGTTCCAAATGTGTGTGGGTAGAATATATATCCCACGGGGGTAAAATTGAAAAAAGTTGAAAAATTTTTTTTCTTGGACTTAGTCATTTTTCCGGCGTTTATCAGACTTTCAGATAGGGGAAATGTCAGTGAGCATTCCGATTTCAGTTCCAGAGCGATTCGCCCAATGAGTCCTTGATATTTAGTCGTTTTCAGCCAATTTCCTGGATTTTTGAAAATTTCAATTTTTTGTGAAAATATCCATTAAGTGAGGGAATAATATGTGTGAGGGTACCCCAGGAGAGTTCGAAATGTGTGGGTAGAATATATATCCCAATGGGGTAAAATTGATAAAAGTTGAAAAATTTTTTGTTTTGGACTTAGTCATTTTTCCGGCGTTTATCAGACTTTCAGATAGGGGAAATGTGAGTGAGCATTCCGATTTCAGTTCCAAACCGATTCGCCCAATGAGTCCTTGATATTTAGTCGTTTTCAGCCAATTTTCTGGATTTTTGAAAATTTCACTTTTTTGTGAAAATATCCACTAAATGATGGAATAATATGTGTGAGGGTACCCCAGGAGAGTTCCAAATGTGTGTGGGTAGAATATATATCCCACGGGGGTAAAATTGAAAAAAGTTTAAAAGAAATTTTTTTTAGACTTAGTAATTTTTCCGGCGTTCATCAGACTTTCAGATAGGGGAAATGTCAGTGAGCATTCCGATTTCAGTTCCAGAGCGATTTGCCCATTGAGTCCTTGATATTTAGTCGCTTTCAGCCAATTTTCTGGATTTTAGAAAATTTCACTTTATTGTGAAAATATCCACTAAATGAGGGAATAATATGTGTGAGAGTACCCCAGGAGAGTTCCAAATGTGTGTGGGAAGAATATATATCCCAAGGGGATAAAATTGAAAAAAGTTTAAAAAAAATTTTTTTTGGACTTAGTAATTTTTCCGGCGTTCATCAGACTTTCAGATAGGGGAAATGTCAGTGAGCATTCCGATTTCAGTTCCAGAGCGATTCGCCCAATGAGTCCTTGATATTTAGTCGTTTTCAGCCAATTTTCTGGATTTTTGAAAATTTCACTTTTTTGTGAAAATATCCACTAAATGAGGGAATAATATGTGTGAGGGTACACCAGAAGAGTTCCAAATGTGTGTGGGTAGAATATATATCCCACGGGGGTAAAATTGAAAAAAGTTTAAAAAAAATTTTTTTTGGACTTAGTAATTTTTCCGGCGTTCATCAGACTTTCAGATAGGGGAAATGTCAGTGAGCATTCCGATTTCAGTTCCAGAGCGATTCGCCCATTGAGTCCTTGATATTTAGTCGTTTTCAGCCAATTTTCTGGATTTTAGAAAATTTCACTTTTTTTGTGAAAATATCCACTAAATGAGGGAATAATATGTGTGAGGGTACCCCAGGAGAGTTCCAAATGTGTGTGGGTAGAATATATATCCAACGGGGATAAAATTGAAAAAAGTTGAAAAAAATTTTTTTTTGGACTTAGTAATTTTTCCGGCGTTTATCAGACTTTCACATAGGGGAAATGTCAGTGAGCATTCCGATTTCAGTTCCAGAGCGATTCGCCCAATGAGTCCTTGATATTTAGTCGTTATCAGCCAATTTTCTGGATTTTTGAAAATTTCACTTTTTTGTGAAAATATCCACTAAATGAGGGAATAATATGTGTGAGGGTACCCCAGGAGAGTTCCAAATGTGTGTGGGTAGAATATATATCCCACGGGGGTAAAATTGAAAAAAGTTTAAAAGAAATTTTTTTTGGACTTAGTAATTTTTCCGGCGTTCATCAGACTTTCAGATAGGGGAAATGTCAGTGAAGTATTCCGATTTCAGTTCCAGAGCGATTCGCCCAATGAGTCCTTGATATTTAGTCGTTTTCAGCCAATTTTCTGGATTTTTGAAAATTTCACTTTTTTGTGAAAATATCCACTAAATGATGGAATAATATGTGTGAGGGTACCCCAGGAGAGTTCCAAATGTGTGTGGGTAGAATATATATCCAACGGGGATAAAATTGAAAAAAGTTGAAAAAAAATTTTTTTTGGACTTAGTAATTTTTCCGGCGTTTATCAGACTTTCAGATAGGGGAAATGTCAGTGAGCATTCCGATTTCAGTTCCAGAGCGATTCGCCCAATGAGTCCTTGATATTTAGTCGTTATCAGCCAATTTTCTGGATTTTTGAAAATTTCACTTTTTTGTGAAAATATCCACTAAATGAGGGCATAATATGTGTTAGGGTACCCCAGGAGAGTTCCAAATGTGTGTGGGTAGAATATATATCCCACGGGAGTAAAATTGAAAAAAGTTTAAAAGAAATTTTTTTTAGACTTAGTAATTTTTCCGGCGTTTATCAGACTTTCAGATAGGGGAAATGTGATTGAGCGTTCCGATTTCAGTTCCAGAGCGATTTGCCCAATGAGTCCTTGATATTTAGTCGTTTTCAGCCAATGTTCTGGATTTTTGAAAATTTCAGTTTTTTCTGAAAATGTCCACTAAATGAGGGCATAATATGTGTGAGGGTACCCCAGGAGAGTTCCAAATGTGTGTGGGTAGAATATATATCCCACGGTAGTAAAATTGAAAAAAGTTGAAAAAATTTTTTTTTTGGACTTATTCACTTTTCCGGCATTTATCAGACTTTCAGATAGGGGAAATGTGAGTGAGTGTTCCGATTTCAGTTCCAGAGCGATTCGCCCAATGAGTCCTTGATATTTAGTCGTTTTCAGCCAATTTTCTGGATTTTTGAAAATTTCACTTTTTTGTGAAAATATCCACTAAATGATGGAATAATATGTGTGAGGGTACCCCAGGAGAGTTCCAAATGTGTGTGGGTAGAATATATATCCCACGGGGGTAAAATTGAAAAAAGTTGAAACATTTTTTTTCTTGGACTTAGTCATTTTTCCGGCGTTTATCAGACTTTCAGATAGGGGAAATGTCAGTGAGCATTCCGATTTCAGTTCCAGAGCGATTCGCCCAATGAGTCCTTGATATTTAGTCGTTATCAGCCAATTTTCTGGATTTTTGAAAATTTCACTTTTTTGTGAAAATATCCACTAAATGAGGGCATAATATGTGTTAGGGTACCCCAGGAGAGTTCCAAATGTGTGTGGGTAGAATATATATCCCACGGGAGTAAAATTGAAAAAAGTTTAAAAGAAATTTTTTTGGACTTAGTAATTTTTCCGGCGTTCATCAGACTTTCAGATAGGGGAAATGTCAGTGAGCATTCCGATTTCAGTTTCAAATGTGTGTGGGTAGAATATATATCCCACGGTAGTAAAATTGAAAAAAGTTGAAAAAATTTTTTTTTGGACTTATTCACTTTTCCGGCATTTATCAGACTTTCAGATAGGGGAAATGTGAGTGAGCATTCCGATTTCAGTTCCAGAGCGATTCGCCCAATGAGTCCTTGATATTTAGTCGTTTTCAGCCAATTTTCTGGATTTTTGAAAATTTCACTTTTTTGTGAAAATATCCACTAAATGATGGAATAATATGTGTGAGGGTACCCCAGGAGAGTTCCAAATGTGTGTGGGTAGAATATATATCCCACGGGGGTAAAATTGAAAAAAGTTTAAAAGAAATTTTTTTTAGACTTAGTAATTTTTCCGGCGTTCATCAGACTTTCAGATAGGGGAAATGTCAGTGAGCATTCCGATTTCAGTTCCAGAGCGATTTGCCCATTGAGTCCTTGATATTTAGTCGCTTTCAGCCAATTTTCTGGATTTTAGAAAATTTCACTTTATTGTGAAAATATCCACTAAATGAGGGAATAATATGTGTGAGAGTACCCCAGGAGAGTTCCAAATGTGTGTGGGAAGAATATATATCCCAAGGGGATAAAATTGAAAAAAGTTTAAAAAAAATTTTTTTTGGACTTAGTAATTTTTCCGGCGTTCATCAGACTTTCAGATAGGGGAAATGTCAGTGAGCATTCCGATTTCAGTTCCAGAGCGATTCGCCCAATGAGTCCTTGATATTTAGTCGTTTTCAGCCAATTTTCTGGATTTTTGAAAATTTCACTTTTTTGTGAAAATATCCACTAAATGAGGGAATAATATGTGTGAGGGTACACCAGAAGAGTTCCAAATGTGTGTGGGTAGAATATATATCCCACGGGGGTAAAATTGAAAAAAGTTTAAAAGAAATTTTTTTTGGACTTAGTAATTTTTCCGGCGTTCATCAGACTTTCAGATAGGGGAAATGTCAGTGAAGTATTCCGATTTCAGTTCCAGAGCGATTCGCCCAATGAGTCCTTGATATTTAGTCGTTTTCAGCCAATTTTCTGGATTTTTGAAAATTTCACTTTTTTGTGAAAATATCCACTAAATGATGGAATAATATGTGTGAGGGTACCCCAGGAGAGTTCCAAATGTGTGTGGGTAGAATATATATCCAACGGGGATAAAATTGAAAAAAGTTGAAAAAAAATTTTTTTTGGACTTAGTAATTTTTCCGGCGTTTATCAGACTTTCAGATAGGGGAAATGTCAGTGAGCATTCCGATTTCAGTTCCAGAGCGATTCGCCCAATGAGTCCTTGATATTTAGTCGTTATCAGCCAATTTTCTGGATTTTTGAAAATTTCACTTTTTTGTGAAAATATCCACTAAATGAGGGCATAATATGTGTTAGGGTACCCCAGGAGAGTTCCAAATGTGTGTGGGTAGAATATATATCCCACGGGAGTAAAATTGAAAAAAGTTTAAAAGAAATTTTTTTTAGACTTAGTAATTTTTCCGGCGTTCATCAGACTTTCAGATAGGGGAAATGTCAGTGAGCATTCCGATTTCAGTTCCAGAGCGATTTGCCCATTGAGTCCTTGATATTTAGTCGCTTTCAGCCAATTTTCTGGATTTTAGAAAATTTCACTTTATTGTGAAAATATCCACTAAATGAGGGAATAATATGTGTGAGAGTACCCCAGGAGAGTTCCAAATGTGTGTGGGAAGAATATATATCCCAAGGGGATAAAATTGAAAAAAGTTTAAAAAAATTTTTTTTGGACTTAGTAATTTTTCCGGCGTTCATCAGACTTTCAGATAGGGGAAATGTCAGTGAGCATTCCGATTTCAGTTCCAGAGCGATTCGCCCAATGAGTCCTTGATATTTAGTCGTTTTCAGCCAATTTTCTGGATTTTTGAAAATTTCACTTTTTTGTGAAAATATCCACTAAATGATGGAATAATATGTGTGAGGGTACCCCAGGAGAGTTCCAAATGTGTGTGGGTAGAATATATATCCAACGGGGATAAAATTGAAAAAAGTTGAAAAAAAATTTTTTTTGGACTTAGTAATTTTTCCGGCGTTTATCAGACTTTCAGATAGGGGAAATGTCAGTGAGCATTCCGATTTCAGTTCCAGAGCGATTCGCCCAATGAGTCCTTGATATTTAGTCGTTTTCAGCCAATTTTCTGGATTTTAGAAAATTTCACTTTTTTTGTGAAAATATCCACTAAATGAGGGAATAATATGTGTGAGGGTACCCCAGGAGAGTTCCAAATGTGTGTGGGTAGAATATATATCCAACGGGGATAAAATTGAAAAAAGTTTAAAAAAATTTTTTTTTGGACTTAGTAATTTTTCCGGCGTTTATCAGACTTTCACATAGGGGAAATGTCAGTGAGCATTCCGATTTCAGTTCCAGAGCGATTCGCCCAATGAGTCCTTGATATTTAGTCGTTATCAGCCAATTTTCTGGATTTTTGAAAATTTCACTTTTTTGTGAAAATATCCACTAAATGAGGGAATAATATGTGTGAGGGTACCCCAGGAGAGTTCCAAATGTGTGTGGGTAGAATATATATCCCACGGGGGTAAAATTGAAAAAAGTTTAAAAGAAATTTTTTTTGGACTTAGTAATTTTTCCGGCGTTCATCAGACTTTCAGATAGGGGAAATGTCAGTGAAGTATTCCGATTTCAGTTCCAGAGCGATTCGCCCAATGAGTCCTTGATATTTAGTCGTTTTCAGCCAATTTTCTGGATTTTTGAAAATTTCACTTTTTTGTGAAAATATCCACTAAATGATGGAATAATATGTGTGAGGGTACCCCAGGAGAGTTCCAAATGTGTGTGGGTAGAATATATATCCAACGGGGATAAAATTGAAAAAAGTTGAAAAAAAATTTTTTTTGGACTTAGTAATTTTTCCGGCGTTTATCAGACTTTCAGATAGGGGAAATGTCAGTGAGCATTCCGATTTCAGTTCCAGAGCGATTCGCCCAATGAGTCCTTGATATTTAGTCGTTATCAGCCAATTTTCTGGATTTTTGAAAATTTCACTTTTTTGTGAAAATATCCACTAAATGAGGGCATAATATGTGTTAGGGTACCCCAGGAGAGTTCCAAATGTGTGTGGGTAGAATATATATCCCACGGGAGTAAAATTGAAAAAAGTTTAAAAGAAATTTTTTTGGACTTAGTAATTTTTCCGGCGTTCATCAGACTTTCAGATAGGGGAAATGTCAGTGAGCATTCCGATTTCAGTTCCAGACCGATTCGCCCAATGAGTCCTTGATATTTAGTCGTTTTCAGCCAATTTTCTGGATTTTTGAAAATTTCACTTTTTTGTGAAAATATCCACTAAATGATGGAATAATATGTGTGAGGGTACCCCAGGAGAGTTCCAAATGTGTGTGGGTAGAATATATATCCCACGGTAGTAAAATTGAAAAAAGTTGAAAAAATTTTTTTTTTGGACTTATTCACTTTTCCGGCATTTATCAGACTTTCAGATAGGGGAAATGTGAGTGAGTGTTCCGATTTCAGTTCCAGAGCGATTCGCCCAATGAGTCCTTGATATTTAGTCGTTTTCAGCCAATTTTCTGGATTTTAGAAAATTTCACTTTTTTGTGAAAATATCCACTAAATGAGGGAATAATATGTGTGAGGGTACCCCAGAAGAGTTCCAAATGTGTGTGGGTAGAATATATATCCCACGGGAGTAAAATTGAAAAAAGTTTAAAAGAAATTTTTTTGGACTTAGTAATTTTTCCGGCGTTCATCAGACTTTCAGATAGGGGAAATGTCAGTGAGCATTCCGATTTCAGTTTCAAATGTGTGTGGGTAGAATATATATCCCACGGTAGTAAAATTGAAAAAAGTTGAAAAAATTTTTTTTTTGGACTTATTCACTTTTCCGGCATTTATCAGACTTTCAGATAGGGGAAATGTGAGTGAGCATTCCGATTTCAGTTCCAGAGCGATTCGCCCAATGAGTCCTTGATATTTAGTCATTTTCAGCCAATTTTCTGGATTTTTGAAAATTTCACTTTTTTGTGAAAATATCCACTAAATGATGGAATAATATGTGTGAGGGTACCCCAGGAGAGTTCCAAATGTGTGTGGGTAGATTATATATCCCACGGGGGTAAAATTGAAAAAAGTTTAAAAGAAATTTTTTTTAGACTTAGTAATTTTTCCGGCGTTCATCAGACTTTCAGATAGGGGAAATGTCAGTGAGCATTCCGATTTCAGTTCCAGAGCGATTTGCCCATTGAGTCCTTGATATTTAGTCGCTTTCAGCCAATTTTCTGGATTTTAGAAAATTTCACTTTATTGTGAAAATATCCACTAAATGAGGGAATAATATGTGTGAGAGTACCCCAGGAGAGTTCCAAATGTGTGTGGGAAGAATATATATCCCAAGGGGATAAAATTGAAAAAAGTTTAAAAAAAATTTTTTTTGGACTTAGTAATTTTTCCGGCGTTCATCAGACTTTCAGATAGGGGAAATGTCAGTGAGCATTCCGATTTCAGTTCCAGAGCGATTCGCCCAATGAGTCCTTGATATTTAGTCGTTTTCAGCCAATTTTCTGGATTTTTGAAAATTTCACTTTTTTGTGAAAATATCCACTAAATGAGGGAATAATATGTGTGAGGGTACCCCAGGAGAGTTCCAAATGTGTGTGGGTAGAATATATATCCAACGGGGATAAAATTGAAAAAAGTTGAAAAAAAATTTTTTTTGGACTTAGTAATTTTTCCGGCGTTTATCAGACTTTCAGATAGAGGAAATGTCAGTGAGCATTCCGATTTCAGTTCCAGAGCGATTCGCCCAATGAGTCCTTGATATTTAGTCGTTTTCAGCCAATTTTCTGGATTTTAGAAAATTTCACTTTTTTGTGAAAATATCCACTAAATGAGGGAATAATATGTGTGAGGGTACCCCAGGAGAGTTCCAAATGTGTGTGGGTAGAATATATATCCAACGGGGATAAAATTGAAAAAAGTTGAAAAAAAATTTTTTTTGGACTTAGTAATTTTTCCGGCGTTTATCAGACTTTCAGATAGAGGAAATGTCAGTGAGCATTCCGATTTCAGTTCCAGAGCGATTCGCCCAATGAGTCCTTGATATTTAGTCGTTTTCAGCCAATTTTCTGGATTTTAGAAAATTTCACTTTTTTGTGAAAATATCCACTAAATGAGGGAATAATACATGTGAGGGTACCCCAGAAGAGTTCCAAATGTGTGTGGGTAGAATATATATCCAACGGGGATAAAATTGAAAAAAGTTGAAAAAAAATTTTTTTTGGACTTAGTAATTTTTCCGGCGTTTATCAGACTTTCAGATAGGGGAAATGTCAGTGAGCATTCCGATTTCAGTTCCAGAGCGATTCGCCCAATGAGTCCTTGATATTTAGTCGTTATCAGCCAATTTTCTGGATTTTTGAAAATTTCACTTTTTTGTGAAAATATCCACTAAATGAGGGAATAATATGTGTGAGGGTACCCCAGGAGAGTTCCAAATGTGTGTGGGTAGAATATATATCTCACGGGGGTAAAATTGAAAAAAGTTTAAAAGAAATTTTTTTTGGACTTAGTAATTTTTCCGGCGTTCATCAGACTTTCAGATAGGGGAAATGTCAGTGAAGTATTCCGATTTCAGTTCCAGAGCGATTCGCCCAATGAGTCCTTGATATTTAGTCGTTTTCAGCCAATTTTCTGGATTTTTGAAAATTTCACTTTTTTGTGAAAATATCCACTAAATGATGGAATAATATGTGTGAGGGTACCCCAGGAGAGTTCCAAATGTGTGTGGGTAGAATATATATCCAACGGGGATAAAATTGAAAAAAGTTGAAAAAAAATTTTTTTTGGACTTAGTAATTTTTCCGGCGTTTATCAGACTTTCAGATAGGGGAAATGTCAGTGAGCATTCCGATTTCAGTTCCAGAGCGATTCGCCCAATGAGTCCTTGATATTTAGTCGTTATCAGCCAATTTTCTGGATTTTTGAAAATTTCACTTTTTTGTGAAAATATCCACTAAATGAGGGCATAATATTTGTTAGGGTACCCCAGGAGAGTTCCAAATGTGTGTGGGTAGAATATATATCCCACGGGAGTAAAATTGAAAAAAGTTTAAAAGAAATTTTTTTGGACTTAGTAATTTTTCCGGCGTTCATCAGACTTTCAGATAGGGGAAATGTGAGTGAGTGTTCCGATTTCAGTTCCAGACCGATTCGCCCAATGAGTCCTTGATATTTAGTCGTTTTCAGCCAATTTTCTGGATTTTAGAAAATTTCACTTTTTTGTGAAAATATCCACTAAATGAGGGAATAATATGTGTGAGGGTACCCCAGAAGAGTTCCAAATGTGTGTGGGTAGAATATATATCCCACGGGAGTAAAATTGAAAAAAGTTTAAAAGAAATTTTTTTGGACTTAGTAATTTTTCCGGCGTTCATCAGACTTTCAGATAGGGGAAATGTCAGTGAGCATTCCGATTTCAGTTTCAAATGTGTGTGGGTAGAATATATATCCCACGGTAGTAAAATTGAAAAAAGTTGAAAAAATTTTTTTTTTGGACTTATTCACTTTTCCGGCATTTATCAGACTTTCAGATAGGGGAAATGTGAGTGAGCATTCCGATTTCAGTTCCAGAGCGATTCGCCCAATGAGTCCTTGATATTTAGTCATTTTCAGCCAATTTTCTGGATTTTTGAAAATTTCACTTTTTTGTGAAAATATCCACTAAATGATGGAATAATATGTGTGAGGGTACCCCAGGAGAGTTCCAAATGTGTGTGGGTAGAATATATATCCCACGGGGGTAAAATTGAAAAAAGTTTAAAAGAAATTTTTTTTAGACTTAGTAATTTTTCCGGCGTTCATCAGACTTTCAGATAGGGGAAATGTCAGTGAGCATTCCGATTTCAGTTCCAGAGCGATTTGCCCATTGAGTCCTTGATATTTAGTCGCTTTCAGCCAATTTTCTGGATTTTAGAAAATTTCACTTTATTGTGAAAATATCCACTAAATGAGGGAATAATATGTGTGAGAGTACCCCAGGAGAGTTCCAAATGTGTGTGGGAAGAATATATATCCCAAGGGGATAAAATTGAAAAAAGTTTAAAAATAATTTTTTTTGGACTTAGTAATTTTTCCGGCGTTCATCAGACTTTCAGATAGGGGAAATGTCAGTGAGCATTCCGATTTCAGTTCCAGAGCGATTCGCCCAATGAGTCCTTGATATTTAGTCGTTTTCAGCCAATTTTCTGGATTTTTGAAAATTTCACTTTTTTGTGAAAATATCCACTAAATGAGGGAATAATATGTGTGAGGGTACACCAGAAGAGTTCCAAATGTGTGTGGGTAGAATATATATCCCACGGGGGTAAAATTGAAAAAAGTTTAAAAAAAATTTTTTTTGGACTTAGTAATTTTTCCGGCGTTCATCAGACTTTCAGATAGGGGAAATGTCAGTGAGCATTCCGATTTCAGTTCCAGAGCGATTCGCCCAATGAGTCCTTGATATTTAGTCGTTTTCAGCCAATTTTCTGGATTTTTGAAAATTTCACTTTTTTGTGAAAATATCCACTAAATGATGGAATAATATGTGTGAGGGTACCCCAGGAGAGTTCCAAATGTGTGTGGGTAGAATATATATCCCACGGTAGTAAAATTGAAAAAAGTTGAAAAAATTTTTTTTTTGGACTTATTCACTTTTCCGGCATTTATCAGACTTTCAGATAGGGGAAATGTGAGTGAGTGTTCCGATTTCAGTTCCAGAGCGATTCGCCCAATGAGTCCTTGATATTTAGTCGTTTTCAGCCAATTTTCTGGATTTTAGAAAATTTCACTTTTTTGTGAAAATATCCACTAAATGAGGGAATAATATGTGTGAGGGTACCCCAGAAGAGTTCCAAATGTGTGTGGGTAGAATATATATCCCACGGGAGTAAAATTGAAAAAAGTTTAAAAGAAATTTTTTTGGACTTAGTAATTTTTCCGGCGTTCATCAGACTTTCAGATAGGGGAAATGTCAGTGAGCATTCCGATTTCAGTTTCAAATGTGTGTGGGTAGAATATATATCCCACGGTAGTAAAATTGAAAAAAGTTGAAAAAATTTTTTTTTTGGACTTATTCACTTTTCCGGCATTTATCAGACTTTCAGATAGGGGAAATGTGAGTGAGCATTCCGATTTCAGTTCCAGAGCGATTCGCCCAATGAGTCCTTGATATTTAGTCGTTTTCAGCCAATTTTCTGGATTTTTGAAAATTTCACTTTTTTGTGAAAATATCCACTAAATGATGGAATAATATGTGTGAGGGTACCCCAGGAGAGTTCCAAATGTGTGTGGGTAGAATATATATCCCACGGGGGTAAAATTGAAAAAAATTTAAAAGAAATTTTTTTTAGACTTAGTAATTTTTCCGGCGTTCATCAGACTTTCAGATAGGGGAAATGTCAGTGAGCATTCCGATTTCAGTTCCAGAGCGATTTGCCCATTGAGTCCTTGATATTTAGTCGCTTTCAGCCAATTTTCTGGATTTTAGAAAATTTCACTTTATTGTGAAAATATCCACTAAATGAGGGAATAACATGTGTGAGAGTACCCCAGGAGAGTTCCAAATGTGTGTGGGAAGAATATATATCCCAAGGGGATAAAATTGAAAAAAGTTTAAAAAAAAATTTTTTTGGACTTAGTAATTTTTCCGGCGTTCATCAGACTTTCAGATAGGGGAAATGTCAGTGAGCATTCCGATTTCAGTTCCAGAGCGATTCGCCCAATGAGTCCTTGATATTTAGTCGTTTTCAGCCAATTTTCTGGATTTTTGAAAATTTCACTTTTTTGTGAAAATATCCACTAAATGAGGGAATAATATGTGTGAGGGTACACCAGAAGAGTTCCAAATGTGTGTGGGTAGAATTTATATCCCACGGGGGTAAAATTGAAAAAAGTTTAAAAAAAATTTTTTTTGGACTTAGTAATTTTTCCGGCGTTCATCAGACTTTCAGATAGGGGAAATGTCAGTGAGCATTCCGATTTCAGTTCCAGAGCGATTCGCCCAATGAGTCCTTGATATTTAGTCGTTTTCAGCCAATTTTCTGGATTTTAGAAAATTTCACTTTTTTGTGAAAAGATCCACTAAATGAGGGAATAATATGTGTGAGGGTACCCCAGGAGAGTTCCAAATGTGTGTGGGTAGAATATATCTCCAACGGGGATAAAATTGAAAAAAGTTGAAAAAAATTTTTTTTTGGACTTAGTAATTTTTCCGGCGTTTATCAGACTTTCAGATAGGGGAAATGTCAGTGAGCATTCCGATTTCAGTTCCAGAGCGATTCGCCCAATGAGTCCTTGATATTTAGTCGTTATCAGCCAATTTTCTGGATTTTTGAAAATTTCACTTTTTTGTGAAAATATCCACTAAATGAGGGAATAATATGTGTGAGGGTACCCCAGGAGAGTTCCAAATGTGTGTGGGTAGAATATATATCCCACGGGGGTAAAATTGAAAAAAGTTTAAAAGAAATTTTTTTTGGACTTAGTAATTTTTCCGGCGTTCATCAGACTTTCAGATAGGGGAAATGTCAGTGAGCATTCCGATTTCAGTTCCAGAGCGATTCGCCCAATGAGTCCTTGATATTTAGTCGTTATCAGCCAATTTTCTGGATTTTTGAAAATTTCACTTTTTTGTTAAAATATCCACTAAATGAGGGCATAATATGTGTTAGGGTACCCCAGGAGAGTTCCAAATGTGTGTGGGTAGAATATATATCCCACGGGAGTAAAATTGAAAAAAGTTTAAAAGAAATTTTTTTGGACTTAGTAATTATTCCGGCGTTCATCAAACTTTCAGATAGGGGAAATGTCAGTGAGCATTCCGATTTCAGTTCCAGAGCGATTCGCCCAATGAGTCCTTGATATTTAGTCGTTTTCAGCCAATTTTCTGGATTTTTGAAAATTTCACTTTTTTGTGAAAATATCCACTAAATGATGGAATAATATGTGTGAGGGTACCCCAGGAGAGTTCCAAATGTGTGTGGGTAGAATATATATCCCACGGGGGTAAAATTGAAAAAAGTTTAAAAAATTTTTTTTTGGACTTAGCAATTTTTCCGGCGTTCATCAGACTTTCAGATAGGGGAAATATCAGTGAGCATTCCGATTTCAGTTTCAGAGCTATTCGCCCAATGAGTCCTTGATATTTAGTCGTTTTCAGCCAATTTTCTGGATTTTTAAAAATTTCACTTTTTTTGTGAAAATATCCACTAAATGATGGAATAATATGTGTGAGGGTACCCCAGGAGAGTTCCAAATGTGTGTGGGTAGAATATATATCCCACGGTAGTAAAATTGAAAAAAGTTGAAAAAAATTTTTTTTTGGACTTATTCACTTTTCCGGCGTTCATCAGACTTTCAGATAGGGGAAATGTCAGTGAGCATTCCGATTTCAGTTCCAGAGCGATTCGCCCAATGAGTCCTTGATATTTAGTCGTTTTCAGCCAATTTTCTGGATTTTAGAAAATTTCACTTTTTTGTGAAAATATCCACTAAATGAGGGAATAATATGTGTGAGAGTACCCCAGGAGAGTTCCAAATGTGTGTGGGTAGAATATATATCCAACGGGGATAAAATTGAAAAAAGTTGAAAAAAAATTTTTTTTGGACTTAGTAATTTTTCCGGCGTTTATCAGACTTTCAGATTGGGGAAATGTCAGTGAGCATTCCGATTTCAGTTCCAGAGCGATTCGCCCAATGAGTCCTTGATATTTAGTCGTTATCAGCCAATTTTCTGGATTTTTGAAAATTTCACTTTTTTGTGAAAATATCCACTAAATGAGGGAATAATATGTGTGAGGGTACCCCAGGAGAGTTCCAAATGTGTGTGGGTAGAATATATATCCCACGGGGGTAAAATTGAAAAAAGTTTAAAAGAAATTTTTTTTGGACTTAGTAATTTTTCCGGCGTTCATCAGACTTTCAGATAGGGGAAATGTCAGTGAAGTATTCCGATTTCAGTTCCAGAGCGATTTGCCCAATGAGTCCTTGATATTTAGTCGTTTTCAGCCAATTTTCTGGATTTTTGAAAATTTCACTTTTTTGTGAAAATATCCACTAAATGATGGAATAATATGTGTGAGGGTACCCCAGGAGAGTTCCAAATGTGTGTGGGTAGAATATATATCCAACGGGGATAAAATTGAAAAAAGTTGAAAAAAAATTTTTTTTGGACTTAGTAATTTTTCCGGCGTTTATCAGACTTTCAGATAGGGGAAATGTCAGTGAGCATTCCGATTTCAGTTCCAGAGCGATTCGCCCAATGAGTCCTTGATATTTAGTCGTTATCAGCCAATTTTCTGGATTTTTGAAAATTTCACTTTTTTGTGAAAATATCCACTAAATGAGGGCATAATATGTCTTAGGGTACCCCAGGAGAGTTCCAAATGTGTGTGGGTAGAATATATATCCCACGGGAGTAAAATTGAAAAAAGTTTAAAAGAAATTTTTTTGGACTTAGTAATTTTTCCGGCGTTCATCAAACTTTCAGATAGGGGAAATGTCAGTGAGCATTCCGATTTCAGTTCCAGAGCGATTCGCCCAATGAGTCCTTGATATTTAGTCGTTATCAGCCAATTTTCTGGATTTTTGAAAATTTCACTTTTTTGTGAAAATATCCACTAAATGATGGAATAATATGTGTGAGGGTACCCCAGGAGAGTTCCAAATGTGTGTGGGTAGAATATATATCCCACGGGGGTAAAATTGAAAAAAGTTGAAAAAATTTTTTTTTGGACTTAGCAATTTTTCCGGCGTTCATCAGACTTTCAGATAGGGGAAATATCAGTGAGCATTCCGATTTCAGTTTCAGAGCTATTCGCCCAATGAGTCCTTGATATTTAGTCGTTTTCAGCCAATTTTCTGGATTTTAAAAAATTTCACTTTTTTTGTGAAAATATCCACTAAATGATGGAATAATATGTGTGAGGGTACCCCAGGAGAGTTCCAAATGTGTGTGGGTAGAATATATATCCCACGGTAGTAAAATTGAAAAAAGTTGAAAAATTTTTTTTTTGGACTTATTCACTTTTCCGGCATTTATCAGACTTTCAGATAGGGGAAATGTGAGTGAGTGTTCCGATTTCAGTTCCAGAGCAATTCGCCCAATGAGTCCTTGATATTTAGTCGTTTTCAGCCAATTTTCTGGATTTTAGAAAATTTCACTTTTTTGTGAAAATATCCACTAAATGAGGGAATAATATGTGTGAGGGTACCCCAGAAGAGTTCCAAATGTGTGTGGGTAGAATATATATCCCACGGGGGTAAAATTGAAAAAAGTTTAAAAAAAATTTTTTTTGGACTTAGTAATTTTTCCGGCGTTCATCAGACTTTCAGATAGGGGAAATGTCAGTGAAGTATTCCGATTTCAGTTCCAGAGCGATTCGCCGAATGAGTCCTTGATATTTAGTCGTTTTCAGCCAATTTTCTGGATTTTTGAAAATTTCACTTTTTTGTGAAAATATCCCCTAAATGAGGGAATAATATGTGTGAGGGTACCCCAGGAGAGTTCCAAATGTGTGTGGGTAGAATATATATCCAACGGGGATAAAATTGAAAAAAGTTGAAAAAAAAATTTTTTTGGACTTAGTAATTTTTCCGGCGTTTATCAGACTTTCAGGTAGGGGAAATGTCAGTGAGCATTCCGATTTCAGTTCCAGAGCGATTCGCCCAATGAGTCCTTGATATTTAGTCGTTATCAGCCAATTTTCTGGATTTTTGAAAATTTCACTTTTTTGTGAAAATATCCACTAAATGAGGGAATAATATGTGTGAGGGTACCCCAGGAGAGTTCCAAATGTGTGTGGGTAGAATATATATCTCACGGGGGTAAAATTGAAAAAAGTTTAAAAGAAATTTTTTTTGGACTTAGTAATTTTTCCGGCGTTCATCAGACTTTCAGATAGGGGAAATGTCAGTGAAGTATTCCGATTTCAGTTCCAGAGCGATTCGCCCAATGAGTCCTTGATATTTAGTCGTTATCAGCCAATTTTCTGGATTTTTGAAAATTTCACTTTTTTGTGAAAATATCCACTAAATGAGGGCATAATATGTGTTAGGGTACCCCAGGAGAGTTCCAAATGTGTTTGGGTAGAATATATATCCCACGGGAGTAAAATTGAAAAAAGTTTAAAAGAAATTTTTTTGGACTTAGTAATTTTTCCGGCGTTCATCAGACTTTCAGATAGGGGAAATGTCAGTGAGCATTCCGATTTCAGTTTCAAATGTGTGTGGGTAGAATATATATCCCACAGTAGTAAAATTGAAAAAAGTTGAAAAAAATTTTTTTTTGGACTTATTCACTTTTCCGGCATTTATCAGACTTTCAGATAGGGAAAATGTGAGTGAGCATTCCGATTTCAGTTTCAGAGCGATTCGCCCAATGAGTCCTTGATATTTAGTCGTTTTCAGCCAATTTTCTGGATTTTTGAAAATTTCACTTTTTTGTGAAAATATCCACTAAATGATGGAATAATATGTGTGAGGGTACCCCAGGAGAGTTCCAAATGTGTGTGGGTAGAATATATATCTACGGGGGTAAAATTGAAAAAAGTTTAAAAGAAATTTTTTTTAGACTTAGTAATTTTTCCGGCGTTCATCAGACTTTCAGATAGGGGAAATGTCAGTGAGCATTCCGATTTCAGTTCCAGAGCGATTTGCCCAATGAGTCCTTGATATTTAGTCGTTTTCAGCCAATTTTCTGGATTTTAGAAAATTTCACTTTATTGTGAAAATATCCACTAAATGAGGGAATAATATGTGTGAGAGTACCACAGGAGAGTTCCAAATGTGTGTGGGAAGAATATATATCCCAAGGGGATAAAATTGAAAAAAGTTTAAAAAAAATTTTTTTTGGACTTAGTAATTTTTCCGGCGTTCATCAGACTTTCAGATAGGGGAAATGTCAGTGAGCATTCCGATTTCAGTTCCAGAGCGATTCGCCCAATGAGTCCTTGATATTTAGTCGTTTTCAGCCAATTTTCTGGATTTTTGAAAATTTCACTTTTTTGTGAAAATATCCACTAAATGAGGGAATAATATGTGTGAGGGTACCCCAGGAGAGTTCCAAATGTGTGTGGGTAGAATATATATCCCACGGGGGTAAAATTGAAAAAAGTTGAAAAAATTTTTTTTTGGACTTAGCAATTTTTCCGGCGTTCATCAGACTTTCAGATAGGGGAAATATCAGTGAGCATTCCGATTTCAGTTTCAGAGCTATTCGCCCAATGAGTCCTTGATATTTAGTCGTTTTCAGCCAATTTTCTGGATTTTTAAAAATTTCACTTTTTTTGTGAAAATATCCACTGAATGATGGAATAATATGTGTGAGGGTACCCCAGGAGAGTTCCAAATGTGTGTGGGTAGAATATATATCCCACGGTAGTAAAATTGAAAAAAGTTGAAAAAATTTTTTTTTTGGACTTATTCACTTTTCCGGCATTTATCAGACTTTCAGATAGGGGAAATGTGAGTGAGTGTTCCGATTTCAGTTCCAGAGCGATTCGCCCAATGAGTCCTTGATATTTAGTCGTTTTCAGCCAATTTTCTGGATTTTTGAAAATTTCACTTTTTTGTGAAAATATCCCCTAAATGAGGGAATAATATGTGTGAGGGTACCCCAGGAGAGTTCCAAATGTGTGTGGGTAGAATATATATCCCACGGGAGTAAAATTGAAAAAAGTTTAAAAGAAATTTTTTTGGACTTAGTAATTTTTCCGGCGTTCATCAGACTTTCAGATAGGGGAAATGTCAGTGAGCATTCCGATTTCAGTTTCAAATGTGTGTGGGTAGAATATATATCCCACAGTAGTAAAATTGAAAAAAGTTGAAAAAAATTTTTTTTTGGACTTATTCACTTTTCCGGCATTTATCAGACTTTCAGATAGGGAAAATGTGAGTGAGCATTCCGATTTCAGTTCCAGAGCGATTCGCCCAATGAGTCCTTGATATTTAGTCGTTTTCAGCCAATTTTCTGGATTTTTGAAAATTTCACTTTTTTGTGAAAATATCCACTAAATGATGGAATAATATGTGTGAGGGTACCCCAGGAGAGTTCCAAATGTGTGTGGGTAGAATATATATCCCACGGGGGTAAAATTGAAAAAAGTTTAAAAGAAATTTTTTTTAGACTTAGTAATTTTTCCGGCGTTCATCAGACTTTCAGATAGGGGAAATGTCAGTGAGCATTCCGATTTCAGTTCCAGAGCGATTTGCCCAATGAGTCCTTGATATTTAGTCGCTTTCAGCCAATTTTCTGGATTTTAGAAAATTTCACTTTATTGTGAAAATATCCACTAAATGAGGGAATAATATGTGTGAGAGTACCACAGGAGAGTTCCAAATGTGTGTGGGAAGAATATATATCCCAAGGGGATAAAATTGAAAAAAGTTTAAAAAAAATTTTTTTTGGACTTAGTAATTTTTCCGGCGTTCATCAGACTTTCAGATAGGGGAAATGTCAGTGAGCATTCCGATTTCAGTTCCAGAGCGATTCGCCCAATGAGTCCTTGATATTTAGTCGTTTTCAGCCAATTTTCTGGATTTTTGAAAATTTCACTTTTTTGTGAAAATATCCACTAAATGAGGGAATAATTTGTGTGAGGGTACACCAGAAGAGTTCCAAATGTGTGTGGGTAGAATATATATCCCACGGGGGTAAAATTGAAAAAAGTTGAAAAAATTTTTTTTTGGACTTAGCAATTTTTCCGGTGTTCATCAGACTTTCAGATAGGGGAAATATCAGTGAGCATTCCGATTTCAGTTTCAGAGCTATTCGCCCAATGAGTCCTTGATATTTAGTCGTTTTCAGCCAATTTTCTGGATTTTTAAAAATTTCACTTTTTTTGTGAAAATATCCACTGAATGATGGAATAATATGTGTGAGGGTACCCCAGGAGAGTTCCAAATGTGTGTGGGTAGAATATATATCCCACGGTAGTAAAATTGAAAAAAGTTGAAAAAATTTGGACTTATTCACTTTTCCGGCATTTATCAGACTTTCAGATAGGGGAAATGTGAGTGAGTGTTCCGATTTCAGTTCCAGAGCGATTCGCCCAATGAGTCCTTGATATTTAGTCGTTTTCAGCCAATTTTCTGGATTTTAGAAAATTTCACTTTTTTGTGAAAATATCCACTAAATGAGGGAATAATATGTGTGAGGGTACCCCAGAAGAGTTCCAAATGTGTGTGGGTAGAATATATATCTCACGGGGGTAAAATTGAAAAAAGTTTAAAAGAAATTTTTTTTGGACTTAGTAATTTTTCCGGCGTTCATCAGACTTTCAGATAGGGGAAATGTCAGTGAAGTATTCCGATTTCAGTTCCAGAGCGATTCGCCCAATGAGTCCTTGATATTTAGTCGTTTTCAGCCAATTTTCTGGATTTTAGAAAATTTCACTTTTTTGTGAAAATATCCACTAAATGATGGAATAATATGTGTGAGGGTACCCCAGGAGAGTTCCAAATGTGTGTGGGTAGAATATATATCCAACGGGGATAAAATTGAAAAAAGTTGAAAAAAAATTTTTTTTGGACTTAGTAATTTTTCCGGCGTTTATCAGACTTTCAGATAGGGGAAATGTCAGTGAGCATTCCGATTTCAGTTCCAGAGCGATTCGCCCAATGAGTCCTTGATATTTAGTCGTTATCAGCCAATTTTCTGGATTTTTGAAAATTTCACTTTTTTGTGAAAATATCCACTAAATGAGGGCATAATATGTGTTAGGGTACCCCAGGAGAGTTCCAAATGTGTGTGGGTAGAATATATATCCCACGGGAGTAAAATTGAAAAAAGTTTAAAAGAAATTTTTTTGGACTTAGTAATTTTTCCGGCGTTCATCAGACTTTCAGATAGGGGAAATGTCAGTGAGCATTCCGATTTCAGTTTCAAATGTGTGTGGGTAGAATATATATCCCACAGTAGTAAAATTGAAAAAAGTTGAAAAAAATTTTTTTTTGGACTTATTCACTTTTCCGGCATTTATCAGACTTTCAGATAGGGGAAATGTGAGTGAGCATTCCGATTTCAGTTCCAGAGCGATTCACCCAATGAGTCCTTGATATTTAGTCGTTTTCAGCCAATTTTCTGGATTTTTGAAAATTTCACTTTTTTGTGAAAATATCCACTAAATGATAGAATAATATGTGTGAGGGTACCCCAGGAGAATTCCAAATGTGTGTGGGTAGAATATATATCCCACGGGGGTAAAATTGAAAAAAGTTTAAAAGAAATTTTTTTTAGACTTAGTAATTTTTCCAGCGTTCATCAGACTTTCAGATAGGGGAAATGTCAGTGAGCATTCCGATTTCAGTTCCAGAGCGATTTGCCCAATGAGTCCTTGATATTTTGTCGCTTTCAGCCAATTTTCTGGATTTTAGAAAATTTCACTTTATTGTGAAAATATCCACTAAATGAGGGAATAATATGTGTGAGAGTACCCCAGGAGAGTTCCAAATGTGTGTGGGAAGAATACATATCCCAAGGGGATAAAATTGAAAAAAGTTTAAAAAAAATTTTTTTTGGACTTAGTAATTTTTCCGGCGTTCATCAGACTTTCAGATAGGGGAAATGTCAGTGAGCATTCCGATTTCAGTTCCAGAGCGATTCGCCCAATGAGTCCTTGATATTTAGTCGTTTTCAGCCAATTTTCTGGATTTTTGAAAATTTCAATTTTTTGTGAAAATATCCACTAAATGAGGGAATAATATGTGTGAGGGTACACCAGAAGAGTTCCAAATGTGTGTGGGTAGAATATATATCCCACGGGGGTAAAATTGAAAAAAGTTTAAAAAAAATTTTTTTTGGACTTAGTAATTTTTCCGGCGTTCATCAGACTTTCAGATAGGGGAAATGTCAGTGAGCATTCCGATTTCAGTTCCAGAGCGATTCGCCCAATGAGTCCTTGATATTTAGTCATTTTCAGCCAATTTTCTGGATTTTAGAAAATTTCACTTTTTTGTGAAAATATCCACTAAATGAGGGAATAATATGTGTGAGGGTACCCCAGGAGAGTTCCAAATGTGTGTGGGTAGAATATATATCCAACGGGGATAAAATTGAAAAAAGTTGAAAAAAAATTTTTTTTGGACTTAGTAATTTTTCCGGCGTTTATCAGACTTTCAGATAGGGGAAATGTCAGTGAGCATTCCAATTTCAGTTCCAGAGCGATTCGCCCAATGAGTCCTTGATATTTAGTCGTTATCAGCCAATTTTCTGGATTTTTGAAAATTTCACTTTTTTGTGAAAATATCCACTAAATGAGGGAATAATATGTGTGAGGGTACCCCAGGAGAGTTCCAAATGTGTGTTGGTAGAATATATATCCCACGGGGGTAAAATTGAAAAAAGTTTAAAAGAAATTTTTTTTGGAGTTAGTAATTTTTCCGGCGTTCATCAGACTTTCAGATAGGGGAAATGTCAGTGAAGTATTCCGATTTCAGTTCCAGAGCGATTCGCCCAATGAGTCCTTGATATTTAGTCGTTTTCAGCCAATTTTCTGGATTTTTGAAAATTTCACTTTTTTGTGAAAATATCCACTAAATGATGGAATAATATGTGTGAGGGTACCCCAGGAGAGTTCCAAATGTGTGTGGGTAGAATATATATCCAATGGGGATAAAATTGAAAAAAGTTGAAAACATTTTTTTTTTGGACTTATTCACTTTTCCGGCATTTATCAGACTTTCAGATAGGGGAAATGTGAGTGAGCGTTCCGATTTCAGTTCCAGAGCGATTCGCCCAATGAGTCCTTGATATTTAGTCGTTTTCAGCCAATTTTCTGGATTTTTGAAAATTTCACTTTTTTGTGAAAATATCCACTAAATGATGGAATAATATGTGTGAGGGTACCCCAGGAGAGTTCCAAATGTGTGTGGGTAGAATATATATCCCACGGGGGTAAAATTGAAAAAAGTTGAAAATTTTTTTTTCATGGACTTAGTCATTTTTCCGGCGTTTATCAGACTTTCAGATAGGGGAAATGTCAGTGAGCATTCCGATTTCAGTTCCAGAGCGATTCGCCCAATGAGTCCTTGATATTTAGTCGTTTTCAGCCAATTTTCTGGATTTTTGAAAATTTCAATTTTTGTGAAAATATCCACTAAATGAGGGAATAATATGTGTGAGGGTACCCCAGGAGAGTTACAAATGTGTGTGGGAAAAATATATATCCCAAGGGGATAAAATTGAAAAAAGTTTAAAAAAAATTTTTTTTGGACTTAGTAATTTTTCCGGCGTTCATCAGACTTTCAGATAGGGGAAATGTCAGTGAGCATTCCGATTTCAGTTCCAGAGCGATTCGCCCAATGAGTCCTTGATATTTAGTCGTTTTCAGCCAATTTTCTGGATTTTTGAAAATTTCACTTTTTTGTGAAAATATCCACTAAATGAGGGAATAATATGTGTGAGGGTACCCCAGGAGAGTTCCAAATGTGTGTGGGTAGAATATATATCCAACGGGGATAAAATTGAAAAAAGTTGAAAAAAAATTTTTTTTGGACTTAGTAATTTTTCCGGCGTTTATCAGACTTTCAGATAGGGGAAATGTCAGTGAGCATTCCGATTTCAGTTCCAGAGCGATTCGCCCAATGAGTCCTTGATATTTAGTCGTTATCAGCCAATTTTCTGGATTTTTGAAAATTTCACGTTTTTGTGAAAATATCCACTAAATGAGGGAATAATATGTGTGAGGGTACCCCAGGAGAGTTCCAAATGTGTGTGGGTAGAATATATATCCCACGGGGGTAAAATTGAAAAAAGTTTAAAAGAAATTTTTTTTAGACTTAGTAATTTTTCCGGCGTTCATCAGACTTTCAGATAGGGGAAATGTCAGTGAGCATTCCGATTTCAGTTCCAGAGCGATTTGCCCATTGAGTCCTTGATATTTAGTCGTTTTCAGCCAATTTTCTGGATTTTTGAAAATTTCACTTTTTTGTGAAAATATCCACTAAATGAGGGAATAATATGTGTGAGGGTACACCAGAAGAGTTCCAAATGTGTGTGGGTAGAACATATATCCCACTGGGGTAAAATTGAAAAAAGTTTTAAAAAAATTTTTTTTCGACTTAGTAATTTTTCCGGCGTTCATCAGACTTTCAGATAGGGGAAATGTCAGTGAGCATTCCGATTTCAGTTCCAGAGCGATTCGCCCAATGAGTCCTTGATATTTAGTCGTTTTCAGCCAATTTTCTGGATTTTTGAAAATTTCACTTTTTTGTGAAAATATCCACTAAATGATGGAATAATATGTGTGAGGGTACCCCAGGAGAGTTCCAAATGTGTGTGGGTAGAATATATATCCAACGGGGATAAAATTGAAAAAAGTTGAAAAAAAATTTTTTTTGGACTTAGTAATTTTTCCGGCGTTTATCAGACTTTCAGATAGGGGAAATGTCAGTGAGCATTCCAATTTCAGTTCCAGAGCGATTCGCCCAATGAGTCCTTGATATTTAGTCATTTTCAGCCAATTTTCTGGATTTTAGAAAATTTCACTTTTTTGTGAAAATATCCACTAAATGAGGGAATAATATGTGTGAGGGTACCCCAGAAGAGTTCCAAATGTGTGTGGGTAGAATATATATCCCACGGGGGTAAAATTGAAAAAGTTTAAAAAAAATTTTTTTTGGACTTAGTAATTTTTCCGGCGTTCATCAGACTTTCAGATAGGGGAAATGTCAGTGAAGTATTGCGATTTCAGTTCCAGAGCGATTCGCCGAATGAGTCCTTGATATTTAGTCGTTTTCAGCCAATTTTCTGGATTTTTGAAAATTTCACTTTTTTGTGAAAATATCCCCTAAATGAGGGAATAATATGTGTGAGGGTACACCAGGAGAGTTCCAAATGTGTGTGGGTAGAATATATATCCCACGGGGGTAAAATTGAAAAAAGTTTAAAAAAAATTTTTTTTGGACTTAGTAATTTTTCCGGCGTTCATCAGACTTTCAGATAGGGGAAATGTCAGTGAGCATTCCGATTTCAGTTCCAGAGCGATTCGCCCAATGAGTCCTTGATACTTAGTCGTTTTCAGCCAATTTTCTGGATTTTAGAAAATTTCACTTTTTTGTGAAAATATCCACTAAATGAGGGAATAATATGTGTGAGGGTACCCCAGGAGAGTTCCAAATGTGTGTGGGTAGAATATATATCCCACGGGGGTAAAATTGAAAAAAGTTTAAAAGAAATTTTTTTTGGACTTAGTAATTTTTCCGGCGTTTATCAGACTTTCAGATAGGGGAAATGTCAGTGAGCATTCCGATTTCAGTTCCAGAGCGATTCGCCCAATGAGTCCTTGATATTTAGTCGTTATCAGCCAATTTTCTGGATTTTTGAAAATTTCACTTTTTTGTGAAAATATCCACTAAATGAGGGAATAATATGTGTGAGGGTACCCCAGGAGAGTTCCAAATGTGTGTGGGTAGAATATATATCCCACGGTGGTAAAATTGAAAAAAGTTTAAAAGAAATTTTTTTTTAGACTTAGTAATTTTTCCGGCGTTCATCAGACTTTCAGATAGGGGAAATGTCAGTGAGCATTCCGATTTCAGTTCCAGAGCGATTCGCCCAATGAGTCCTTGATACTTAGTCGTTTTCAGCCAATTTTCTGGATTTTAGAAAATTTCACTTTTTTGTGAAAATATCCACTAAATGAGGGAATAATATGTGTGAGGGTACCCCAGAAGAGTTCCAAATGTGTGTGGGTAGAATATATATCCCACGGGGGTAAAATTGAAAAAAGTTTAAAAAAAATTTTTTTTGGACTTAGTACTTTTTCCGGCGTTCATCAGACTTTCAGATAGGGGAAATGTCAGTGAAGTATTCCGATTTCAGTTCCAGAGCGATTCGCCGAATGAGTCCTTGATATTTAGTCGTTTTCAGCCAATTTTCTGGATTTTTGAAAATTTCACTTTTTTGTGAAAATATCCCCTAAATGAGGGAATAATATGTGTGAGGGTACCCCAGGAGAGTTCCAAATGTGTGTGGGTAGAATATATATCCAACGGGGATAAAATTGAAAAAAGTTGAAAAAAAATTTTTTTTGGACTTAGTAATTTTTCCGGCGTTTATCAGACTTTCAGATAGGGGAAATGTCAGTGAGCATTCCGATTTCAGTTCCAGAGCGATTCGCCCAATGAGTCCTTGATATTTAGTCGTTATCAGCCAATTTTCTGGATTTTTGAAAATTTCACTTTTTTGTGAAACTATCCACTAAATGAGGGAATAATATGTGTGAGGGTACCCCAGGAGAGTTCCAAATGTGTGTGGGTAGAATATATATCCCACGGGGGTAAAATTGAAAAAAGTTTAAAAGAAATTTTTTTTGGACTTAGTAATTTTTCCGGCGTTTATCAGACTTTCAGATAGGGGAAATGTCAGTGAGCATTCCGATTTCAGTTCCAGAGCGATTCGCCCAATGAGTCCTTGATATTTAGTCGTTATCAGCCAATTTTCTGGATTTTTGAAAATTTCACTTTTTTGTGAAAATATCCACTAAATGAGGGAATAATATGTGTGAGGGTACCCCAGGAGAGTTCCAAATGTGTGTGGGTAGAATATATATCCCACGGTGGTAAAATTGAAAAAAGTTTAAAAGAAATTTTTTTTTAGACTTAGTAATTTTTCCGGCGTTCATCAGACTTTCAGATAGGGGAAATGTCAGTGAGCATTCCGATTTCAGTTCCAGAGCGATTTGCCCATTGAGTCCGTGATATTTAGTCGCTTTCAGCCAATTTTCTGGATTTTAGAAAATTTCACTTTATTGTGAAAATATCCACTAAATGAGGGAATAATATGTGTGAGAGTACCCCAGGAGAGTTCCAAATGTGTGTGGGAAGAATATATATCCCAAGGGGATAAAATTGAAAAAAGTTTAAAAAAAATTTTTTTTGGACTTAGTAATTTTTCCGGCGTTCATCAGACTTTCAGATAGGGGAAATGTCAGTGAGCATTCCGATTTCAGTTCCAGAGCGATTCGCCCAATGAGTCCTTGATATTTAGTCGTTTTCAGCCAATTTTCTGGATTTTTGAAAATTTCACTTTTTTTTGAAAATATCCACTAAATGAGGGAATAATATGTGTGAGGGTACACCAGAAGAGTTCCAAATGTGTGTGGGTAGAATACATATCCCACGGGGGTAAAATTGAAAAAAGTTTAAAAAAATTTTTTTTTGGACTTAGTAATTTTTCCGGCGTTCATCAGACTTTCAGATAGGGGAAATGTCAGTGAGCATTCCGATTTCAGTTCCAGAGCGATTCGCCCAATGAGTCCTTGATATTTAGTCGTTATCAGCCAATTTTCTGGATTTTTGAAAATTTCACTTTTTTGTGAAAATATCCACTAAATGAGGGCATAATATGTGTTAGGGTACCCCAGGAGAGTTCCAAATGTGTGTGGGTAGAATATATATCCCACGGGAGTAAAATTGAAAAAAGTTTAAAAGAAATTTTTTTGGACTTAGTAATTTTTCCGGCGTTCATCAGACTTTCAGATAGGGGAAATGTCAGTGAGCATTCCGATTTCAGTTCCAGAGCGATTTGCCCATTGAGTCCTTGATATTTAGTCGTTTTCAGCCAATTTTCTGGATTTTAGAAAATTTCACTTTTTTGTGAAAATATCCACTAAATGAGGGAATAATATGTGTGAGGGTACCCCAGAAGAGTTCCAAATGTGTGTGGGTAGAATATATATCCAACGGGGATAAAATTGAAAAAAGTTGAAAAAAAATTTTTTTTGGACTTAGTAATTTTTCCGGCGTTTATCAGACTTTCAGATAGGGGAAATGTCAGTGAGCATTCCGATTTCAGTTCCAGAGCGATTCGCCCAATGAGTCCTTGATATTTAGTCGTTATCAGCCAATTTTCTGGATTTTTGAAAATTTCACTTTTTTGTGAAACTATCCACTAAATGAGGGAATAATATGTGTGAGGGTACCCCAGGAGAGTTCCAAATGTGTGTGGGTAGAATATATATCCCACGGGGGTGAAATTGAAAAAAGTTTAAAAGAATTTTTTTTTGGACTTAGTAATTTTTCCGGCGTTCATCAGACTTTCAGATAGGGGAAATGTCAGTGAAGTATTCCGATTTCAGTTCCAGGGCGATTCGCCCAATGAGTCCTTGATATTTAGTCGTTTTCAGCCAATTTTCTGGATTTTTGAAAATTTCACTTTTTTGTGAAAATATCCACTAAATGATGGAATAATATGTGTGAGGGTACCCCAGGAGAGTTCCAAATGTGTGTGGGTAGAATATATATCCAACGGGGATAAAATTGAAAAAAGTTGAAAAAAAATTTTTTTTGGACTTAGTAATTTTTCCGGCGTTTATCAGACTTTCAGATAGGGGAAATGTCAGTGAGCATTCCGATTTCAGTTCCAGAGCGATTCGCCCAATGAGTCCTTGATATTTAGTCGTTATCAGCCAATTTTCTGGATTTTTGAAAATTTCACTTTTTTGTGAAAATATCCACTAAATGAGGGCATAATATGTGTTAGGGTACCCCAGGAGAGTTCCAAATGTGTGTGGGTAGAATATATATCCCACGGGAGTAAAATTGAAAAAAGTTTAAAAGAAATTTTTTTGGACTTAGTAATTTTTCCGGCGTTCATCAGACTTTCAGATAGGGGAAATGTCAGTGAGCATTCCGATTTCAGTTCCAGAGCGATTTGCCCATTGAGTCCTTGATATTTAGTCGTTTTCAGCCAATTTTCTGGATTTCAGAAAATTTCACTTTTTTGTGAAAATATCCAATAAATGAGGGAATAATATGTGTGAGGGTACCCCAGAAGAGTTCCAAATGTGTGTGGGTAGAATATATATCCCACAGGGGTAAAATTGAAAAAAGTTTCAAAAAAATTTTTTTTGGACTTAGTCATTTTTCCGGCGTTTATCAGACTTTCAGATAGGGGAAATGTCAGTGAGCGTTCCGATTTCAGTTCCAGAGCGATTCGCCCAATGAGTCCTTGATAGTTAGTCATTTTCAGCCAATTTTCTGGATTTTTGAAAATTTCACTTTTTTGTGAAAATATCCACTAAATGAGGGAATAATATGTGTGAGGGTACCCCAGAAGAGTTCCAAATGTGTGTGGGTAGAATATATATCCCACGGGGGTAAAATTGAAAAAAGTTTTAAAAAAATTTTTTTGGGACTTAATAATTTTTCATTTGTTTCATTTGTTCATCACACTTTCAGATAGGGGAAATGTCAGTGAGCATTCCGATTTCAGTTCCAGAGCGATTCGCCCAATGAGTCCTTGATATTTAGTCGTTTTCAGCCAATTTTCTGGATTTTTGAAAATTTCACTTTTTTGTGAAAATATCCACTAAATGATGGAATAATATGTGTGAGGGTACCCCAGGAGAGTTCCAAATGTGTGTGGGTAGAATATATATCCCACGGGGGTAAAATTGAAAAAAGTTGAAAACATTTTTTTTTTGGACTTATTCACTTTTCCGGCGTTTATCAGACTTTCAGATAGGGGAAATGTCAGTGAGCGTTCCGATTTCAGTTCCAGAGCGATTCGCATAATGAGTCCTTGATATTTAGTCGTTTTCAGCCAATTTTCTGGATTTTTGAAAATTTCACTTTTTTTGTGAAAATATCCACTAAATGAGGGCATGATATGTGTGAGGGTACCCCAGGAGAGTTCCAAATGTGTGTGGGTAGAATATATATCCCACGGGGGTAAAATTGAAAAAAGTTGAAAAAATTTTTTTTTTGGACTTAGTCACTTTTCCGGCGTTTATCAGACTTTCAGATAGGGGAAATGTGAGTGAGCGTTCCGATTTCAGTTTCAGAGCGATTCGCCCAATGAGTCCTTGATATTTAGTCGTTTTCAGCCAATGTTCTGGA
This sequence comes from Phyllobates terribilis, assembly GCF_046119375.1. Classification (NCBI taxonomy): domain Eukaryota; kingdom Metazoa; phylum Chordata; class Amphibia; order Anura; family Dendrobatidae; genus Phyllobates; species Phyllobates terribilis. The sequence goes on along the minus strand of NW_027362791.1, from coordinate 12,414,353 downwards.
TTTTTGAAATTTTCATTTTTTTCTGAAAATATACACTAAATGAGGGCATAATATGTGTGAGGGTACCCCAAGAGAGTTCCAAATGTGTGTGGGTAGAATATATATCCCACGGGGATAAAATTGAACAAAGTTTAAAAAAAATTTTTTTTGGACTTAGTAATTTTTCCGGCGTTTATCAGACTTTCAGATAGGGGAAATGTCAGTGAGCATTCCGATTTCAGTTCCAGAGCGATTCGCCCAATGAGTCCTTGATATTTAGTCGTTTTCAGCCAATTTTCTGGATTTTTGAAAATTTCACTTTTTTGTGAAAATATCCACTAAATGATGGAATAATATGTGTGAGGGTACCCAAGGAGAGTTCCAAATGTGTGTGGGTAGAATATATATCCCACGGGGGTAAAATTGAAAAAAGTTGAAAACATTTTTTTTTTGGACTTATTCACTTTTCCGGCGTTCATCAGACTTTCAGATAGGGGAAATGTCAGTGAAGTATTCCGATTTCAGTTCCAGAGCGATTCGCCGAATGAGTCCTTGATATTTAGTCGTTTTCAGCCAATTTTCTGGATTTTTGAAAATTTCACTTTTTTGTGAAAATATCCCCTAAATGAGGGAATAATATGTGTGAGGGTACCCCAGGAGAGTTCCAAATGTGTGTGGGTAGAATATATATCCAACGGGGATAAAATTGAAAAAAGTTGAAAAAAAATTTTTTTTGGACTTAGTAATTTTTCCGGCGTTTATCAGACTTTCAGATAGGGGAAATGTCAGTGAGCATTCCGATTTCAGTTCCAGAGCGATTCGCCCAATGAGTCCTTGATATTTAGTCGTTATCAGCCAATTTTCTGGATTTTTGAAAATTTCACTTTTTTGTGAAACTATCCACTAAATGAGGGAATAATATGTGTGAGGGTACCCCAGGAGAGTTCCAAATGTGTGTGGGTAGAATATATATCCCACGGGGGTAAAATTGAAAAAAGTTTAAAAGAAATTTTTTTTGGACTTAGTAATTTTTCCGGCGTTTATCAGACTTTCAGATAGGGGAAATGTCAGTGAGCATTCCGATTTCAGTTCCAGAGCGATTCGCCCAATGAGTCCTTGATATTTAGTCGTTATCAGCCAATTTTCTGGATTTTTGAAAATTTCACTTTTTTGTGAAAATATCCACTAAATGAGGGAATAATATGTGTGAGGGTACCCCAGGAGAGTTCCAAATGTGTGTGGGTAGAATATATATCCCACGGTGGTAAAATTGAAAAAAGTTTAAAAGAAATTTTTTTTTAGACTTAGTAATTTTTCCGGCGTTCATCAGACTTTCAGATAGGGGAAATGTCAGTGAGCATTCCGATTTCAGTTCCAGAGCGATTTGCCCATTGAGTCCGTGATATTTAGTCGCTTTCAGCCAATTTTCTGGATTTTAGAAAATTTCACTTTATTGTGAAAATATCCACTAAATGAGGGAATAATATGTGTGAGAGTACCCCAGGAGAGTTCCAAATGTGTGTGGGAAGAATATATATCCCAAGGGGATAAAATTGAAAAAAGTTTAAAAAAAATTTTTTTTGGACTTAGTAATTTTTCCGGCGTTCATCAGACTTTCAGATAGGGGAAATGTCAGTGAGCATTCCGATTTCAGTTCCAGAGCGATTCGCCCAATGAGTCCTTGATATTTAGTCGTTTTCAGCCAATTTTCTGGATTTTTGAAAATTTCACTTTTTTTTGAAAATATCCACTAAATGAGGGAATAATATGTGTGAGGGTACACCAGAAGAGTTCCAAATGTGTGTGGGTAGAATACATATCCCACGGGGGTAAAATTGAAAAAAGTTTAAAAAAAATTTTTTTTGGACTTAGTAATTTTTCCGGCGTTCATCAGACTTTCAGATAGGGGAAATGTCAGTGAGCATTCCGATTTCAGTTCCAGAGCGATTCGCCCAATGAGTCCTTGATATTTAGTCGTTATCAGCCAATTTTCTGGATTTTTGAAAATTTCACTTTTTTGTGAAAATATCCACTAAATGAGGGCATAATATGTGTTAGGGTACCCCAGGAGAGTTCCAAATGTGTGTGGGTAGAATATATATCCCACGGGAGTAAAATTGAAAAAAGTTTAAAAGAAATTTTTTTGGACTTAGTAATTTTTCCGGCGTTCATCAGACTTTCAGATAGGGGAAATGTCAGTGAGCATTCCGATTTCAGTTCCAGAGCGATTTGCCCATTGAGTCCTTGATATTTAGTCGTTTTCAGCCAATTTTCTGGATTTTAGAAAATTTCACTTTTTTGTGAAAATATCCACTAAATGAGGGAATAATATGTGTGAGGGTACCCCAGAAGAGTTCCAAATGTGTGTGGGTAGAATATATATCCAACGGGGATAAAATTGAAAAAAGTTGAAAAAAAATTTTTTTTGGACTTAGTAATTTTTCCAGCGTTTATCAGACTTTCAGATAGGGGAAATGTCAGTGAGCATTCCGATTTCAGTTCCAGAGCGATTCGCCCAATGAGTCCTTGATATTTAGTCGTTATCAGCCAATTTTCTGGATTTTTGAAAATTTCACTTTTTTGTGAAACTATCCACTAAATGAGGGAATAATATGTGTGAGGGTACCCCAGGAGAGTTCCAAATGTGTGTGGGTAGAATATATATCCCACGGGGGTGAAATTGAAAAAAGTTTAAAAGAATTTTTTTTTGGACTTAGTAATTTTTCCGGCGTTCATCAGACTTTCAGATAGGGGAAATGTCAGTGAAGTATTCCGATTTCAGTTCCAGGGCGATTCGCCCAATGAGTCCTTGATATTTAGTCGTTTTCAGCCAATTTTCTGGATTTTTGAAAATTTCACTTTTTTGTGAAAATATCCACTAAATGATGGAATAATATGTGTGAGGGTACCCCAGGAGAGTTCCAAATGTGTGTGGGTAGAATATATATCCAACGGGGATAAAATTGAAAAAAGTTGAAAAAAAATTTTTTTGGGACTTAGTAATTTTTCCGGCGTTTATCAGACTTTCAGATAGGGGAAATGTCAGTGAGCATTCCGATTTCAGTTCCAGAGCGATTCGCCCAATGAGTCCTTGATATTTAGTCGTTATCAGCCAATTTTCTGGATTTTTGAAAATTTCACTTTTTTGTGAAAATATCCACTAAATGAGGGCATAATATGTGTTAGGGTACCCCAGGAGAGTTCCAAATGTGTGTGGGTAGAATATATATCCCACGGGAGTAAAATTGAAAAAAGTTTAAAAGAAATTTTTTTGGACTTAGTAATTTTTCCGGCGTTCATCAGACTTTCAGATAGGGGAAATGTCAGTGAGCATTCCGATTTCAGTTCCAGAGCGATTTGCCCATTGAGTCCTTGATATTTAGTCGTTTTCAGCCAATTTTCTGGATTTCAGAAAATTTCACTTTTTTGTGAAAATATCCAATAAATGAGGGAATAATATGTGTGAGGGTACCCCAGAAGAGTTCCAAATGTGTGTGGGTAGAATATATATCCCACAGGGGTAAAATTGAAAAAAGTTTCAAAAAAATTTTTTTTGGACTTAGTCATTTTTCCGGCGTTTATCAGACTTTCAGATAGGGGAAATGTCAGTGAGCGTTCCGATTTCAGTTCCAGAGCGATTCGCCCAATGAGTCCTTGATAGTTAGTCATTTTCAGCCAATTTTCTGGATTTTTGAAAATTTCACTTTTTTGTGAAAATATCCACTAAATGAGGGAATAATATGTGTGAGGGTACCCCAGAAGAGTTCCAAATGTGTGTGGGTAGAATATATATCCCACGGGGGTAAAATTGAAAAAAGTTTTAAAAAAATTTTTTTGGGACTTAATAATTTTTCATTTGTTTCATTTGTTCATCACACTTTCAGATAGGGGAAATGTCAGTGAGCATTCCGATTTCAGTTCCAGAGCGATTCGCCCAATGAGTCCTTGATATTTAGTCGTTTTCAGCCAATTTTCTGGATTTTTGAAAATTTCACTTTTTTGTGAAAATATCCACTAAATGATGGAATAATATGTGTGAGGGTACCCCAGGAGAGTTCCAAATGTGTGTGGGTAGAATATATATCCCACGGGGGTAAAATTGAAAAAAGTTGAAAACATTTTTTTTTTGGACTTATTCACTTTTCCGGCGTTTATCAGACTTTCAGATAGGGGAAATGTCAGTGAGCGTTCCGATTTCAGTTCCAGAGCGATTCGCATAATGAGTCCTTGATATTTAGTCGTTTTCAGCCAATTTTCTGGATTTTTGAAAATTTCACTTTTTTTGTGAAAATATCCACTAAATGAGGGCATGATATGTGTGAGGGTACCCCAGGAGAGTTCCAAATGTGTGTGGGTAGAATATATATCCCACGGGGGTAAAATTGAAAAAAGTTGAAAAAATTTTTTTTTTGGACTTAGTCACTTTTCCGGCGTTTATCAGACTTTCAGATAGGGGAAATGTGAGTGAGCGTTCCGATTTCAGTTTCAGAGCGATTCGCCCAATGAGTCCTTGATATTTAGTCGTTTTCAGCCAATGTTCTGGATTTTTGAAATTTTCATTTTTTTCTGAAAATATACACTAAATGAGGGCATAATATGTGTGAGGGTACCCCAAGAGAGTTCCAAATGTGTGTGGGTAGAATATATATCCCACGGGGATAAAATTGAACAAAGTTTAAAAAAAATTTTTTTTGGACTTAGTAATTTTTCCGGCGTTTATCAGACTTTCAGATAGGGGAAATGTCAGTGAGCATTCCGATTTCAGTTCCAGAGCGATTCGCCCAATGAGTCCTTGATATTTAGTCGTTTTCAGCCAATTTTCTGGATTTTTGAAAATTTCACTTTTTTGTGAAAATATCCACTAAATGATGGAATAATATGTGTGAGGGTACCCAAGGAGAGTTCCAAATGTGTGTGGGTAGAATATATATCCCACGGGGGTAAAATTGAAAAAAGTTGAAAACATTTTTTTTTTGGACTTATTCACTTTTCCGGCGTTTATCAGAGTTTCAGATAGGGGAAATGTGAGTAAGCGTTCCGATTTCAGTTCCAGAGCGATTCGCCCAATGCGTCCTTGATCTTTAGTCGTTATCAGCCAATTTTCTGGATTTTTGAAAATTTCACTTTTTTGTGAACATATCCACTAAATTATGGCATAATATGTGTGAGGGTACCCCAAGAGAGTTCCAAATGTGTGTGGGTAGAATATATATCCCACGGGGATAAAATTGAACAAAGTTTAAAAAAAATTTTTTTTGGACTTAGTAATTTTTCCGGCGTTTATCAGACTTTCAGATAGGGGAAATGTCAGTGAGCATTCCGATTTCAGTTCCAGAGCGATTCGCCCAATGAGTCCTTGATATTTAGTCGTTTTAAGCCAATTTTCTGGATTTTTGAAAATTTCACTTTTTTGTGAAAATATCCACTAAATGATGGAATAATATGTGTGAGGGTACCCCAGGAGAGTTCCAAATGTGTGTGGGTAGAATATATATCCCACGGGGGTAAAATTGAAAAAAGTTGAAAACATTTTTTTTTTGGACTTATTCACTTTTCCGGCGTTTATCAGACTTTCAGATAGGGGAAATGTGAGTGAGCGTTCCGATTTCAGTTCTAGAGCGATTCGCCCAATGCGTCCTTGATATTTAGTCGATATCAGCCAATTTTCTGGATTTTTGAAAATTTCACTTTTTTGTGAAAATATCCACTAAATGATGGCATAATATGTGTGAGGGTACCCCAGGAGAGTTCCAAATGTGTGTGGGTAGAATATATATCCCACGGGGGTAAAATTGAAAAAAGTTGAAAACATTTTTTTTTTGGACTTATTCACTTTTCCGGCGTTTATCAGACTTTCAGATAGGGGAAATGTGAGTGAGCGTTCCGATTTCAGTTCCAGAGCGATTCGCCCAATGCGTCCTTGATATTTAGTCGATATCAGCCAATTTTCTGGATTTTTGAAAATTTCACTTTTTTGTGAAAATATCCACTAAATGATGGCATAATATGTGTGAGGGTACCCCAGGAGAGTTCCAAATGTGTGTGGCTAGAATATATATCCCACGGGGGTAAAATTGAAAAAAGTTGAAAAAATTTTTTTTTTGGACTTAGTCACTTTTCCGGCGTTTATCAGACTTTCAGATAGGGGAAATGTGAGTGAACGTTCCGATTTCAGTTCCAGAGCGATTCGCCCAATGAGTCCTTGATATTTAGTCGTTTTCAGCCAATGTTCTGGATTTTTGAAAATTTCACTTTTTTGTGAAAATATCCACTAAATGAGGGAATAATATGTGTGAGGGTACCCCAGGAGAGTTCCAAATGTGTGTGGGTAGAATATATATCCCAAGGGGATAAAATTGAAAAAAGTTTAAAAAAATTTTTTTTGGACTTAGTAATTTTTCCGGCGTTCATCAGACTTTCAGATAGGGGAAATGTCAGTGAGCATTCCGATTTCAGTTCCAGAGCGATTCGCCCAATGAGTCCTTGATATTTAGTCGTTTTCAGCCAATTTTCTGGATTTTTGAAAATTTCACTTTTTTGTGAAAATATCCACTAAATGATGGAATAGTATGTGTGAGGTACCCCAGGAGAGTTCCAAATGTGTGTGGGTAGAATATATATCCCACGGGGGTAAAATTGAAAAAAGTTGAAAACATTTTTTTTTTGGACTTATTCACTTTTCCGGCGTTTATCAGACTTTCAGACAGGGGAAATGTGAGTGAGCGTTCCGATTTCAGTTCCAGAGCGATTCGCCCAATGAGTCCTTGATATTTAGTCGTTTTCAGCCAATTTTCTGGATTTTTGAAAATTTCACTTTTTTTGTGAAAATATCCACTAAATGAGGGCATGATATGTGTGAGGGTACCCCAGGAGAGTTCCAAATGTGTGTGGGTAGAATATATATCCCACGGGGGTAAAATTGAAAAAAGTTGAAAAAAATTTTTTTTTGGACTTAGTCACTTTTCCGGCGTTTATCAGACTTTCAGATAGGGGAAATGTGAGTGAGCGTTCCGATTTCAGTTTCAGAGCGATTCGCCCAATGAGTCCTTGATATTTAGTCGTTTTCAGCCAATGTTCTGGATTTTTGAAATTTTCATTTTTTTCTGAAAATATACACTAAATGAGGGCATAATATGTGTGAGGGTACCCCAAGAGAGTTCCAAATGTGTGTGGGTAGAATATATATCCCACGGGGATAAAATTGAACAAAGTTTAAAAAAAATTTTTTTTGGACTTAGTAATTTTTCCGGCGTTTATCAGACTTTCAGATAGGGGAAATGTCAGTGAGCATTCCGATTTCAGTTCCAGAGCGATTCGCCCAATGAGTCCTTGATATTTAGTCGTTTTCAGCCAATTTTCTGGATTTTTGAAAATTTCACTTTTTTGTGAAAATATCCACTAAATGATGGAATAATATGTGTGAGGGTACCCCAGGAGAGTTCCAAATGTGTGTGAGTAGAATATATATCCCACGGGGGTAAAATTGAAAAAAGTTGAAAACATTTTTTTTTGGACTTATTCACTTTTCCGGCGTTTATCAGAGTTTCAGATAGGGGAAATGTGAGTAAGCGTTCCGATTTCAGTTCCAGAGCGATTCGCCCAATGCGTCCTTGATATTTAGTCGTTATCAGCCAATTTTCTGGATTTTTGAAAATTTCACTTTTTTGTGAAAATATCCACTAAATTATGGCATAATATGTTTGAGGGTACCCCAGGAGAGTTCCAAATGTGTGTGGGTAGAATATATATCCCACGGGGGTAAAATTGAAAAAAGTTGAAAAAATTTTTTTTTTGGACTTAGTCACTTTTCCGGCGTTTATCAGACTTTCAGATAGGGGAAATGTGAGTGAGCGTTCCGATTTCAGTTCCAGAGCGATTCGCCCAATGAGTCCTTGATATTTAGTCGTTTTCAGCCAATGTTCTGGATTTTTGAAAATTTCATTTTTTTCTGAAAATATCCACTAAATGAGGGCATAATATGTGTGAGGGTACCCCAGGAGAGTTCCAAATGTGTGTGGGTAGAATATATATCCCACGGGGATAAAATTGAACAAAGTTTAAAAAAAATTTTTTTTGGACTTAGTAATTTTTCCGGCGTTTATCAGACTTTCAGATAGGGGAAATGTCAGTGAGCATTCCGATTTCAGTTCCAGAGCGATTCGCCCAATGAGTCCTTGATATTTAGTCGTTTTCAGCCAATGTTCTGGATTTTTGAAAATTTCAGTTTTTTCTGAAAATATCCACTAAATGATGGCATAATATGTGTGAGGGTACCCCAGGAGAGTTCCAAATGTGTGTGGCTAGAATATATATCCCACGGGGGTAAAATTGAAAAAAGTTGAAAAAATTTTTTTTTTGGACTTAGTCACTTTTCCGGCGTTTATCAGACTTTCAGATAGGGGAAATGTGAGTGAGCGTTCCGATTTCAGTTCCAGAGCGATGCGCCCAATGAGTCCTTGATATTTAGTCGTTTTCAGCCAATGTTCTGGATTTTTGAAAATTTCAGTTTTTTCTGAAAATATCCACTAAATGATGGAATAATATGTGTGAGGGTACCCCAGGAGAGTTTCAAATGTGTGTGGGTAGAATATATATCCCACGGGGGTAAAATTGAAAAAAGATGAAAACATTTTTTTTTTGGACTTATTCACTTTTCCGGCGTTTATCAGACTTTCAGATAGGGGAAATGTGAGTGAGCGTTCCGATATCAGTTCCAGAGCGATTCGCCCAATGCGTCCTTGATATTTAGTCGATATCAGCCAATTTTCTGGATTTTTGAAAATTTCACTTTTTTGTGAAAATATCCACTAAATGATGGCATAATATGTGTGAGGGTACCCCAGGAGAGTTCCAAATGTGTGTGGCTAGAATATATATCCCACGGGGGTAAAATTGAAAAAAGTTGAAAAAATTATTTTTTTGGACTTAGTCACTTTTCCGGCGTTTATCAGACTTTCAGATAGGGGAAATGTGAGTGAACGTTCCGATTTCAGTTCCAGAGCGATTCGCCCAATGAGTCCTTGATATTTAGTCGTTTTCACCAATGTTCTGGATTTTTGAAAATTTCAGTTTTTTCTGAAAATATCCACTAAATGAGGGCATAATATGTGTGAGGGTACCCCAGGAGAGTTCCAAATGTGTGTGGGTAGAATATATATCCCACGGGGATAAAATTGAACAAAGTTTAAAAAAAATTTTTTTTGGACTTAGTAATTTTTCCGGCGTTTATCAGACTTTCAGATAGGGGAAATGTCAGTGAGCATTCCGATTTCAGTTCCAGAGCGATTCGCCCAATGAGTCCATGATATTTAGTCGTTTTCAGCCAATTTTCTGGATTTTTGAAAATTTCACTTTTTTGTGAAAATATCCACTAAATGAGGGAATAATATGTGTGAGGGTACCCCAGGAGAGTTCCAAATGTGTGTGGGTAGAATATATATCCCACGGGGGTAAAATTGAAAAAAGTTGAAAACATTTTTTTTTTGGACTTATTCACTTTTTCGGCGTTTATCAGACTTTCAGATAGGGGAAATGTGAGTGAGCGTTCCGATTTCAGTTCCAGAGCGATTCGCCCAATGCGTCCTTGATATTTAGTCGATATCAGCCAATTTTTTGGATTTTTGAAAATTTCACTTTTTTGTGAAAATATCCACTAAATGATGGCATAATATGTGTGAGGGTACCCCAGGAGAGTTCCAAATGTGTGTGGCTAGAATATATATCCCACGGGGGTAAAATTGAAAAAAGTTGAAAAAATTTTTTTTTTGGACTTAGTCACTTTTCCGGCGTTTATCAGACTTTCAGATAGGGGAAATGTGAGTGAACGTTCCGATTTCAGTTCCAGAGCGATTCGCCCAATGAGTCCTTGATATTTAGTCGTTTTCAGCCAATGTTCTGGATTTTTGAAAATTTCAGTTTTTTCTGAAAATATCCACTAAATGAGGGCATAATATGTGTGAGGGTACCCCAGGAGAGTTCCAAATGTGTGTGGGTACAATATATATCCCACGGGGATAAAATTGAACAAAGTTTAAAAAAAATTTTTTTTGGACTTAGTAATTTTTCCGGCGTTTATCAGACTTTCAGATAGGGGAAATGTCAGTGAGCATTCCGATTTCAGTTCCAGAGCGATTCGCCCAATGAGTCCTTGATATTTAGTCGTTTTCAGCCAATTTTCTGGATTTTTGAAAATTTCACTTTTTTGTGAAAATATCCACTAAATGATGGAATAATATGTGTGAGGGTACCCCAGGAGAGTTCCAAATGTGTGTGGGTAGAATATATATCCCACGGGGGTAAAATTGAAAAAAGTTTAAAAAATTTTTTTCTTGGACTTAGTCATTTTTCCGGCGTTTATCAGACTTTCAGATAGGGGAAATGTAAGTGAGCGTTCCGATTTCAGTTCCAGAGCGATTCGCCCAATGAGTCCTTGATATTTAGTCGTTTTCAGCCAATGTTCTGGATTTTTGAAAATTTCAATTTTTTGTGAAAATATCCACTAAATGAGGGAATAATATGTGTGAGGGTACCCCAGGAGAGTTCCAAATGTGTGTGGGTAGAATATATATCCCAAGGGGATAAAATTGAAAAAAGTTTAAAAAAATTTTTTTTGGACTTAGTAATTTTTCCGGCGTTCATCAGACTTTCAGATAGGGGAAATGTCAGTGAGCATTCCGATTTCAGTTCCAGAGCGATTCGCCCAATGAGTCCTTGATATTTAGTCGTTTTCAGCCAATTTTCTGGATTTTTGAAAATTTCACTTTTTTGTGAAAATATCCACTAAATGATGGAATAATATGTGTGAGGTACCCCAGGAGAGTTCCAAATGTGTGTGGGTAGAATATATATCCCACGGGGGTAAAATTGAAAAAAGTTGAAAAAATTTTTTTTTTGGACTTAGTCACTTTTCCGGGTTTTATCAGACTTTCAGATAGGGGAAATGTGAGTGAGCGTTCCGATTTCAGTTTCAGAGCGATTCGCCCAATGAGTCCTTGATATTTAGTCGTTTTCAGCCAATGTTCTGGATTTTTGAAATTTTCAGTTTTTTCTGAAAATATACTCTAAATGAGGGCATAATATGTGTGAGGGTACCCCAAGAGAGTTCCAAATGTGTGTGGGTAGAATATATATCCCACGGGGATAAAATTGAACAAAGTTTAAAAAAAATTTTTTTTGGACTTAGTAATTTTTCCGGCGTTTATCAGACTTTCAGATAGGGGAAATGTCAGTGAGCATTCTGATTTCAGTTCCAGAGCGATTCGCCCAATGAGTCCTTGATATTTAGTCGTTTTAAGCCAATTTTCTGGATTTTTGAAAATTTCACTTTTTTGTGAAAATATCCACTAAATGATGGAATAATATGTGTGAGGGTACCCCAGGAGAGTTCCAAATGTGTGTGAGTAGAATATATATCCCACGGGGGTAAAATTGAAAAAAGTTGAAAACATTTTTTTTTGGACTTATTCACTTTTCCGGCGTTTATCAGAGTTTCAGATAGGGGAAATGTGAGTAAGCGTTCCGATTTCAGTTCCAGAGCGATTCGCCCAATGCGTCCTTGATATTTAGTCGTTATCAGCCAATTTTCTGGATTTTTGAAAATTTCACTTTTTTGTGAAAATATCCACTAAATTATGGCATAATATGTTTGAGGGTACCCCAGGAGAGTTCCAAATGTGTGTGGGTAGAATATATATCCCACGGGGGTAAAATTGAAAAAAGTTGAAAAAATTTTTTTTTTGGACTTAGTAATTTTTCCGGCGTTTATCAGACTTTCAGATAGGGGAAATGTGAGTGAGCGTTCCGATTTCAGTTCCAGAGCGATGCGCCCAATGAGTCCTTGATATTTAGTCGTTTTCAGCCAATGTTCTGGATTTTTGAAAATTTCATTTTTTTCTGAAAATATCCACTAAATGAGGGCATAATATGTGTGAGGGTACCCCAGGAGAGTTCCAAATGTGTGTGGGTAGAATATATATCCCACGGGGATAAAATTGAACAAAGTTTAAAAAAAATTTTTTTTGGACTTAGTAATTTTTCCGGCGTTTATCAGACTTTCAGATAGGGGAAATGTGAGTGAGCGTTCCGATTTCAGTTCCAGAGCGATGCGCCCAATGAGTCCTTGATATTTAGTCGTTTTCAGCCAATGTTCTGGATTTTTGAAAATTTCAGTTTTTTCTGAAAATATCCACTAAATGATGGAATAATATGTGTGAGGGTACCCCAGGAGAGTTCCAAATGTGTGTGGGTAGAATATATATCCCACGGGGGTAAAATTGAAAAAAGATGAAAACATTTTTTTTTTGGACTTATTCACTTTTCCGGCGTTTATCAGACTTTCAGATAGGGGAAATGTGAGTGAGCGTTCCGATATCAGTTCCAGAGCGATTCGCCCAATGCGTCCTTGATATTTAGTCGATATCAGCCAATTTTCTGGATTTTTGAAAATTTCACTTTTTTGTGAAAATATCCACTAAATGATGGCATAATATGTGTGAGGGTACCCCAGGAGAGTTCCAAATGTGTGTGGCTAGAATATATATCCCACGGGGGTAAAATTGAAAAAAGTTGAAAAAATTATTTTTTTGGACTTAGTCACTTTTCCGGCGTTTATCAGACTTTCAGATAGGGGAAATGTGAGTGAACGTTCCGATTTCAGTTCCAGAGCGATTCGCCCAATGAGTCCTTGATATTTAGTCGTTTTCACCAATGTTCTGGATTTTTGAAAATTTCAGTTTTTTCTGAAAATATCCACTAAATGACTGCATAATATGTGTGAGGGTTCCCCAGGAGAGTTCCAAATGTGTGTGGGTAGAATATATATCCCACGGGGAAAAAATTGAACGAAGTTTAAAAAAAATTTTTTTTGGACTTAGTAATTTTTCCGGCGTTTATCAGACTTTCAGATAGGGGAAATGTCAGTGAGCATTCCGATTTCAGTTCCAGAGCGATTCGCCCAATGAGTCCTTGATATTTAGTCGTTTTCAGCCAATTTTCTGGATTTTTGAAAATTTCACTTTTTTGTGAAAATATCCACTAAATGATGGAATAATATGTGTGAGGGTACCCCAGGAGAGTTCCAAATGTGTGTGGGTAGAATATATATCCCACGGGGGTAAAATTGAAAAAAGATGAAAACATTTTTTTTTTGGACTTATTCACTTTTCCGGCGTTTATCAGACTTTCAGATAGGGGAAATGTGAGTGAGCGTTCCGATATCAGTTCCAGAGCGATTCGCCCAATGCGTCCTTGATATTTAGTCGATATCAGCCAATTTTCTGGATTTTTGAAAATTTCACTTTTTTGTGAAAATATCCACTAAATGATGGCATAATATGTGTGAGGGTACCCCAGGAGAGTTCCAAATGTGTGTGGCTAGAATATATATCCCACGGGGGTAAAATTGAAAAAAGTTGAAAAAATTATTTTTTTGGACTTAGTCACTTTTCCGGCGTTTATCAGACTTTCAGATAGGGGAAATGTGAGTGAACGTTCCGATTTCAGTTCCAGAGCGATTCGCCCAATGAGTCCTTGATATTTAGTCGTTTTCACCAATGTTCTGGATTTTTGAAAATTTCAGTTTTTTCTGAAAATATCCACTAAATGACTGCATAATATGTGTGAGGGTACCCCAGGAGAGTTCCAAATGTGTGTGGGTAGAATATATATCCCACGGGGATAAAATTGAACGAAGTTTAAAAAAAATTTTTTTTGGACTTAGTAATTTTTCCGGCGTTTATCAGACTTTCAGATAGGGGAAATGTCAGTGAGCATTCCGATTTCAGTTCCAGAGCGATTCGCCCAATGAGTCCTTGATATTTAGTCGTTTTCAGCCAATTTTCTGGATTTTTGAAAATTTCACTTTTTTGTGAAAATATCCACTAAATGAGGGAATAATATGTGTGAGGGTACCCCAGGAGAGTTCCAAATGTGTGTGGGTAGAATATATATCCCACGGGGGTAAAATTGAAAAAAGTTGAAAACATTTTATTTTTGGACTTATTCACTTTTTCGGCGTTTATCAGACTTTCAGATAGGGGAAATGTGAGTGAGCGTTCCGATTTCAGTTCCAGAGCGATTCGCCCAATGCGTCCTTGATATTTAGTCGATATCAGCCAATTTTCTGGATTTTTGAAAATTTCACTTTTTTGTGAAAATATCCACTAAATGATGGCATAATATGTGTGAGGGTACCCCAGGAGAGTTCCAAATGTGTGTTATCCACTAAATGAGGGAATAATATGTGTGATGGTACCCCAGAAGAGTTCCAAATGTGTGTGGGTAGAATATATATCCCACAGGGGTAAAATTGAAAAAAGTTTAAAAAAATTTTTTTTGGGACTTAGTAATTTTTCCGGTGTTCTTCAGACTTTCAGAT